>NC_134984.1:21049611-21680020 GCF_050947335.1 Megachile rotundata | reverse complement strand
AGTCATGCAAACAGTTCAGTTAGAAACTTGTCTAACTTGTCCTAATATCTTTCTAATGTATCGCAGACTAAATCATACTTAATACATTTCATACTAGAAGTGTTAGCTGAAGTAACGATAAGAACGTGGGATCTCAGCGAGCATCGATCGGTCATAAATTTGGGAAGTTGATCGAATTGTTTGCATTGTTCGTTGGTCACGGTGTTCGGAACGATGCGTGGCTCTCATGGCGTAGCGATGGGCACCCTCGACGCACGAGGAGGCTCAGCGCGATACAATTACCGGGTACACAAGGTCTGGACGTAATCACGGAGAGCAGTCGAAAACGGGGAATGCAATTTTACGCTTCGAGACTTTATTACTTGGGAACATAAATTCCGAACATTTACTCAATTAGTTAATTAGTATGTTTATGTACCGTATAGGGTTCTGCGAGGTTTAATGTAAATACGCTTGAAAATTAATTAATCTGTTAAGTGAATTGCTGGGAGTGACCTACATCCCTTTGCCGAGCTGTGCTTGTGTTATCGATGCACGAACTTTCAGGTTTTTCGATATACAGTTCTGGCTAAAAGTTTGTTCGCTGATTTCCGGGAAAGTTTCGTTCGCTAAGTTTTACAGATTTTACCTGCATTAACAACCTTATAATCGTAAATTAGCCATAATCATTGGTCATAATCCTGAGATAGTCGTAAATTATTTTGATCATTACGGTCTAAACGGGATTTATGAAACGAATGATCGCAGCTGGTAATTTTTTCTAATGGATTGTCGAAGACTGCAGAATAATATCGAGAATAATTTGGAGTCCAAAGATGTTGAGTGTTCTGCAAAGTAGGCTATCTGTATTTCGTCTTGACAGCGGAGGTGCAAAGAGGGATGACGGGAATTTAATCAATTATCACGAAGTAGGACTTAAAAGTCTTTCCCATCCGACAGTTCCCGAACACTTTATTCTCTCATTGTCAGATAAATTTAAAACGAAAGGCAAATATCTCGGTCCGGTCGAGAGAACAGGTTTCCCTCGGGGAAGCTATTTTTCCTTTCTTCTTCGATTCTCGTCGCGGGTCTGAACAATCGTTTTCACGCGAACGAACATTGGCCGTTGAAATCGACGGCCAATAATCAGATTCGTCGAATTCTAGCTACGAAATAACCAACATTCCGAGCCAGGTATCGATCGATTCGGTACCCTACGGATCTCGTTGTTTGCCTCGAAATTTCTGCCCGGATCGTTTTCAGACCGCAAAAAAGGTGTCTGTAAACACCTGCAGCTGACGGGGAAGCCTCCTCGAAAAAGAAGCAGGGTTGAAGCCTTACCGATGATTCGAACGAGATAACTCCAACGCCCCGAGTGAAATTGCAAAAAGACCGAACCGTCGCGCGGTGTCGAGAGTGTTCCTCGATGCGTTTACCGAAGAGTACGAAGCTGGCGAACGATGAGTCGTTAAACGACCGATTCAGCCTTTTTAATCGCTCGTTACCGATCATCAGCCGCCCTTTCAAAAATCCTGACTCTAGCCTCGAGTCTACCCTACCGGTACCGGGCTGAAGGAAACCCAACGTCTTTCAATCTCGCAATTTGAAAGTTCAGGCACTTAGAAACATCAAACTTTATATAGTAGAAAAAACCTATAACCCAAACTCAATGAGGTCCCATTTACAGTGGAAAGTAAGAGAAAATAAAGCTGATATCGCAAATCCATATACGTAGCCAAGCAGGAGTCTGGTTATTGACCCTCGGTTCGTTAAAGGCGGTTCGCATATCGCGTCTACGGGACAGATCTTGTAAATTAGACCAGAGGCTCTCGTATCTCAAGCGCGGAGCATGCATAGATCCTGTAGCCGGCTATCTCGCCAGGAGATTATTCGCGAAAGCGAGCGATGAAGCCTAACTCGGCTTATTCGAATTCGCTGCGCAACGTCGCCAGACGTCGTCGATCACCTCGGATGGAGTACAGAAGAAAAGGAGATCACGACCGGTAGAGGAACGCGAGCGGAGACAAAAATCTTCTCACGATCGTGACAGTTCGACCCTTCTTCGACGGGCAGAGAGACGGGCTCCTGTTGGGAGAGCCCTTCGAGCACGCGTTCCCTTTAACCACGATGAACGACGACGTCTCTCCTTGTCCATCCGTGTTCTCCCCGTTGTTTCGTCCTTCGTGCCTCCACGTACGACCATATTCGAACACAGCCAGGAAGGACGTTGCTCCCTGCGAGTGGCCAGCCTTCTCAACCTTTAAGCCTCGTCCACATCCGCTACCGATTGGCTAACTTCCAAAAATCTAGCCGCGTTCAACCAAAATGAAACTGATACGTGTGCCCGGTAATTATGGTCATATTTCCTTCCAATTTCCTTCCAACAACTATTAGACTTCTCTGAAGAGCTATTAGTAGCGTTCCCGGTTGCGAGGATGCGTCTAATGAGCACCATATTCCTCCTTCATAGGTAGACGGATAGTCCGCATCTCCGCGGACGCAGTCAGAAAAAGGGTGATAATTAATCAATTTGCCTGGCTGCCGTGATTCCCCTTTAGCCAGACAGCCATCCATCTTCGGTGAAATGAGTTCAAATTACACGGGCATTAAACAAACCTGAGCGCGATCCGGTTTCCATGTGACTGCCGGCTTCTGGTTACGATCCCCTCGGAAATTGAGGAACCTCTTTATTTCTACTCGCATGTTCTGCTTCCTCAACTTTGTAATATAGCTATTACTATCATTACTAGACATTAGACATTACTCTTATATTTATTACACCTATAACAAGTATCATAACTCGCCTATAACGCAGGCCGATTTAAACCTTTGCACTCCTCAATTTCCTTCACCTATCGACTTCTTAACCCCTTGCCGTGCCATTTATTTATGAGGTGCGTCAGTCAAGACTATAACATTAAAACGAACAAAGAAAATTAAAATGTTCTAAGTATTTTATATTCAGGGATCCTTGACAACGCAAATGATAGTTGGATCTAAACTTCAAGTTGAAGAGTATTCAAAATTTGAGTAACATTAATCACATTTGAGTTGTGAGTGCGTCACGAATGAGACTCGTCAAAGGGAAGGGGTTAATTTACAAAATAGATCAAGAAAGAGGTTCTCCATAAAGTGTATTGCACCACAGGCGTATGTGACGAGTACATTTTTCTTTTATTACCAGTAGTAAATAAATGATAAAATACATATTCAACCAATTATTTATGAAATCAAGAAAAATGTCGAGCCACAATCGACATAGGAGTGCAAAGGGTTAATAAAATTCTGAAACCAGTCTTAAAAATAAATAACGCAGAAGACATCACCCACATGCAGACACCATTCGCATTCGTTTCTTTGGAATAAGGACCCAGATCATCTTTCCGCAACAAAGTTGCAGAAACGTTTCGATATCCGACCTGATGGCTGGTTCAACGAATAATTACGAGCCGCGAACCGATCGCCGGTACCGAACGATCCGAGAAAGAGAACTGGTTTTCGTTATCGTTTGCCCGTTGTACACAGAGTGTCCCTGACCAGAATACCAGGGCTGGCAGGCCGGGCGACAAATTTTCTTCGCTATCTTCGCAAGAGGATCTTGTCACGCGCGCATACGTTAGCCGGCCTCACCTTTAAGCCGCGTTCGCGACCCCACGTTGTTGTTGTGTCGGACGGGCGTGAAACTAGACCTGAATTTGCCGATGCTAATTAGGTCCGAGAACTAGTCTGCCGATCGTTCGTTGCTCACGAGCAGGCGTGCATCTTGCCAACCGATACGAAAAACCCCAGATCCCTGCTTTTTAACTGGCTTCTTTGGTAGCGGGTCATCCACCCAACATTATAGTCAGGGGTGGCCAAGCTCCTTGATAGTCCGAGCCATTTTTCAAAATTTGAAATGTTTCGCGAGCCGCAGTTTTCGATGAGTCATATCATTCTTAACTTGAATGGAAATGAAATTTGTTACTGTTGGCAGTTTTTACTTAAATGAAGCTACACGTGTTTTACTTTTACTTAATGAACAATATATATTTTTAACTATAATCCACTTATAAACTACATGTAAGTATGAAATATGAAAAATATAGTTTAAAGTTTAAATTGAACAAGAAAGGGTATTACAACGCATTACCTCGTTACAAAACAGCAGAACAGTAGGACGCGACGCTCTCACGCATATCTATATATACAAGACCCCTTATTACATTTATGACATCTAGTGATAGAAAAGAATAAATTAACTGGCGCCAATATTCAAAATTTAGATTGCATATGTAACAGTTACAACGTTGCACTTAGTCTTTCATATTTGTCGTCAGTAATTTCAGACATTTTGAAGCACATACGGAACGATAATAATTTTTTAAAATATAATAGCACAAAAATGAAACTTGGGTACATTCATCGAGAGCCACAAGTAATCCTTCAAAGAGCCGCAGGTTGGCCCCCCTGTTATAGTCTATCATCGTGTATCCACATTCGTGAGTCGCATTTTCCACAGTTTCCAAACGGGCCGATGTACGAATGAGAATACATTTCGGAACAAACTAACGTAACGTAGAAATCCGGCACGAGAAGCAATAAACGTCGAAGTTTCAACATTTGTCAATTTCCACACTTAACGACCTAATATAAGAAAGTTATTTTTAGCTCGTTTGCACGCGTGCCTCGTCTCCTCGTTGAATTTTATGAGATTCTACGGTCGCAAAACCTACGCGATGGCCTTCGATCCTCGATCGATTCCGCGTCTTTCTCGGAGGCGTTCCCGCTCGATTCTACCGTAGGAAGTAAACGAGAAACGAAGGCAACGGTATTGCCTCGATTGTTCGACTTGGCATTGTTGCGCACCGGCAAAAGTAACGTCGCATGCTTGAGAAGCTTTCGTATTGATCTTGACGATTGAACGATAAACGTCGAGGCAAGTACGGGGCAGCGGTCGGATAAGTGGAAGATCGATCTTCTAAGTACCGAATACAAATAAACGTTTACGGAACATAGATCGCGAAGTTTGCAAAAACCGCGTTGTGGATCGAATTGAATCGCGAGTCAATGGCTGACGTCCTGAAAGGATCAGGATCGTAATGAATAATTTCTAAAACCCTACTTCAGCGGATTTGCTTCGTGCACATCCACAAGATATCTCGTGCATACTTCTCGTGACTGTTTAAAAAGAACGTATACTTAGACTATTTACGAGCATTTTATTTTCGCGACACGCGAGAATCGGCTAAATCACATCGTCGCGTGATAAACCCTCGAGCCAATAAGTATAACAAGGCTGCTTTGGCTACACGTTCGATTTGCATAGGCAGATATCCGAACCGAGCGCAGATAAATCTACGAAACGTCGATCTGTCCCGGCTGCGCCGGATCCATTAAGATCTATCAGATATTCTATTAAGATATCTGGTCTCGTACAGCGATGCAGCGGATAACGAGAGTCGATCGATCAATCGGAAAGAAGATATTTTTCCTAGCGTACATAGTCGCCCGAAAGGAATTCGGATGCAAATGCATCGAGAAACCGTTTGTTTGACGAACGTTACTCCCGGTTTGTTAGGATTTTCCAGTTAACAAGTTGGACCGTTGCGAGGTGTGCCACCGAATGTTTCCTCTGCTCGTTCTCGCTTTCGGTCGATTCGAGACCTCCGGTTATCCAACGCTGAATCTATTGTATACCTGGCGCGGCTCTCGACGCGTGTGTGGCCTTATCATTATACCTTACGGCCGGCGAAGGGCGGCGTAAAGTGAAAAAAAGTCCGTCTAAAGACGCTGTCGAAACCCTTCTCTTTCGAGTACAGCCTCGAAAATTACTGGCTACGTGTTTTATTGCTGCGCAAACCCAAACTTCAGATCATGAATACCGAGTGTTTGTTCTTCCCTATCGAACTAATTCGTGGAAAGTCGACTCGAGAAGGAATGTCGGACGCGAAGATGTGGAGTCAAACGGAATGTCATACTTTCGTACAGGGTAACGAAACAAGTTCAGTGACTTACGACACAAGGACGTGCAAGGCCACTCCAGCTGTACGAAGATGCATCAGCATTTTTTCAAGCACGAAGATATGGGTGCCAATTTGCGAGATTCAAGAACCGTGACTATAGGTGTTTAACGTTGGATACAGTGTTGTAATTCTCGAAAACCAAGAACGTGCACGAAAGGAATCTTTTACCGTTGCAGAGGAAAGAAAGGGGAACGGAGGGCGGATATGGTCCTTATCCGAAACCGATTTTCTACTCTATAATTTCCGTAGCAGCATAGATGCGCTCGAGACCCAATTCAGGGGATATCAGATTTTCGCACGGCGGGCGTGTAACGTGGCCAGGAAATGGCCGCATGAGAAATCGTGCGAGAAATACTACGTGCTTCTCGTCCCTTTTCCGTTCAGCACGGATCTCCAACGGTGCGATTCAAAGGAACGGTTATTACGAAACGCCGGTAAATCGAGGTGTTTGCAAAATTAACGGGGGCACGCCACCGGGAAAGTCGTAACGTTTCAAGCAGGTATTCATTCGGAACTGTAATTAGAATTTATTCGAGAACGGAGTTCATCCAACTCGGGAACAAGTATTCACGGAAACCTCGTTCCTTGCGGAGTACCCGGTGATGTTTAACGAAGGGATATCACGTTTGCTCAACGAACAATCTTCCGAAAGATTGGAAACCTTCTTCAGCGGGTTTTCATGCTTACCTCTCTTTCACCTACGATCGCCGATTCGCTCGTATACGAAAGAAAATTCCTGATTAAACTCCGTCTCCATTCGACGAATTTACGTTCCACTCGGAATGTCCGATTGTTCGCTCGTATTTTCGAACCCCACGAACCTCGACCTATCTACCCTCACGCGCGAGGCACCGGCAATAAAACAAATCTCCTTATGCGTTGGTTCCGGCTCGTGTATGGCGATCGAAACATTCCTTGAATCTTCAATGCAAAGACGCGGAAGGAAAGGTACTGAATACGATGAAATTTCTTTGCGAAAATGGCGGATGAAGAAAACCAGGTGCATCTTCGTCTGTAAAAAGTAATAACTATTGAGTATTACTATTGAGTATCAGTATTGAGTATCAGTATTGAGTATCAGTATTGAGTATCAATATTGAGAATCAATATTGAGAATCACTATTGAGTATCAATATTGAGTATCAGTATTGAGTATCACTATTGAGTATCACTATTGAGTATCACTATTGAGCATCAGTATTGAGTATCAGTATTGCGTATCAGTATTGAGAATCACTATTGAGAATCACTATTGAGTATCAGTATTGAGTATCACTATTGAGTATCAGTATTCAGTATCAGTATTGAGTATCACTATTGAGTATCAGTATTGAATATCAGTATTGAGTATCTGTATTGCGTATCAGTATTGAGTATCAGTATTGAGTGTCAGTATTGAGAATCACTGTTGAGTATCAGTATTGAGTATCAGTATTGAGTATCAGTATTGAGAATCAGTATTGAGTATCAGTATTGAATATCAGTATTGAGTATCAGTATTGAGTATCAGTATTGAGTATCAGTATTGAGTATCAGTATTGAGTATCAATATTGAGTGTCAATATTGAGTATCAGTATTGAGTATCAGTATTGAGTATCAGTATTGAATATCAGTATTGAATATCAGTATTAGGTATCAGTATTAGGTATCAGTATTACGTATCAGTATTAAGTATCAGTATTGAGTATCAGTATTGTGTATCAGTATTGAGTATCAGTATTAAGTATGAGTATTAAGTATTAGCATTAAGTATTAGCATTAAGTATTAGCATTAAGTATTAGCATTAAGTATTAGCATTAAGTATTAGTTTTAAGTATTAGCATTAAGTATTAGCATTAAGTATTAGTTTTAAGTATTAGTATTAAGTATTAGTATTAAGTATTAGTATTAAATATTAGTGTTAAGTATTAGCATTAAGTATTAGTATTAAGTATTAGTATTAAGTATTAGTATTAAGTATCAGTATTAAGTATTAGCATTAAGTATTAGTATTAATACAGCAAAATACTTCATACCCTAAACTGACATCTCCCCTTGATTCACCGTCCTCCCCAACAAAACCTACCGTTCCTCCAGCGCATAGTTCCGACAACTCGAAGATATTAGTAAACGATATACCGCGGTTCCATTAGCAAAGGAAGCATACAATCTACGAAACTCTGATTAGTTCCAAACTTCACGCAATTATGTACTCCGAAATAATCCAGGAAACTCATATCGCTCTCCAAAACCCCGAAGAAAGTCGAAAGTTTTTAATGGTTAATCACACAGCCAAGGCTGTGTTAAAACAAGCGTTTACGTCCAGCTAGCACCTCACGAGGTTACGTAGACATTAAAACTTTACCCCCATTGGAGGAAAGCGTATTACCTTCTCTTTGTGGGCGGTAAAGATGAGAACGTAGTAAAAGGACATTCAAGGACGATATCTCGCGCCATTCAGCTTAGCTGGCATGTGCATGATCGTATATACGATTAGGCAGGAACTGAACGTAGATACAAGCGGAGATGCGATGGCACCGCACGAAAGTCCGGTCGTGAGCATCCTGGAGCGAGGTCCAGGCGTTATCAGAGTGCCCAGATTGCTGTTGTTGCTTGTTGCTGACGCAGCTGTTACTCTCGACGCGATTGTGTGGCCTGTATTGGTCAAGATCCACGGATCCACGCTATGTCGACGTTGATGTGATGGAGGATGTAGCTAGGATGTCAAATACAAGTTAAATCTTAGGGTGTGATCAGGAAAAGAAAATTTCTCTGCATTTTGTTATTAAAAACCTCGCTAAGAAAGTGTCAGATTAAGATGAAACATCTTTGTCCTCCCTATTTAATTGAGTTTCGTAAAAAATGTGTGGAGATGTTTGTCGAAAAGTAAGAAAAACAGACATTGAATCGAATGTAGTAGTTAAACGTCTAGACCAAAGTTGCTTAGTTAAAGGAGATTACTTACCGATGTCGAATACAGACCATAGAATCCACCAATTTCGAGCAACCTCGAAACCACTAAATGCTTGTGCTCACGAACTTCCTAGATAGCCGATTACCCGAGCAGTAACCGGCCGGTGAACCTAACTTCAAGTTAACTTCGGCAATCGAGCTCGTTGTTGTCGAACAAAAATTCTCCGCAGGAACTCCTTAACCAATTGTTTCGATACTCACGCCAATCAGGACTAATTTCTTGATATAATTGAAAGAAGTTTCAGTAAACTCGTAACCGTAATACAAATCATCAATATTTTATTACAGTACAGCAATATGTAAAGCAGTAGATATTATAAGCGAAAGCAACGGAGAGCTTAAAATGCAAACAGCTGAAAATTTGAGGGTCCGAAAAAAAGTTGCGCTGCCCATAACATTAGTGCGTACACACGATGGGCAGGTAGCCATCCGGTGCAGGTGAGATTATCTAAATTTAAATCGCGGTATGGCGCAGACCCGTGGAAGAGCATTGTTCGTGGCTGTTGCCGGCTCGAGAGGACGCGCCGCCAGTTTTTCGAGTGCACGTGGAACACGAAGGATAGAGGAGCGATGTTCAGCAAGGGAAACGAAGGGAGAAGGTCGAAGACGAGGTGGACTCCGCGTTGGGGCACCCACACGTTCACTTGGATGGTACGCGAGGGTCGCACACACGCTGCTCACAAAAGGGCCCCCACGATATGCAGGTGCAGCTCTGCGGATCGGTGCATTCAGTGGGGTTTTGCGACCCTCTACGCACCGTCGTCAAAAGGCGCGTTGGCTGCGATTGGGTAAAAACGAATGACACCTTAAGCAGCCGGTCCCGCAGACTCTTTCAACGAGGGATGTGATTTTCGTGTCGCTTTTTGCCCCGCTTCGTCAGACGTGAGAAATGAACCGTAATTTCGATGAGGAATGCGAAAACAGCCTCTTTCATGTTCCTTTTCTTACCGTCAAATTAACGGAGATATACCGTGTATTATTCTTTCGAAGATACCGTGGTTATTCAGAACATTTATATCGTAAAACTTTCATTGAATTATACATTCAGTATAATTACGCTGTTGGATGCAAAGTCATGTGTTGCTGAATATGGGTACAATTTTCAATAATTAAATTTTATAAAATAATTTTTATTTATATATATACGTATATTTATTAGAATAAAATTATAAACAAATTTAATAATTTATAATTATACCCATAAATATTTTACCTCCCAACTTAAAATTTATATGGGTATAATTTTAATTATTAAAAAATTCATTCAAATAATTTTTATTCATATAATTATGTATATAATAACTAATTTTTAAAATTATTAAAATAATTTTAATAATTAAAAAATTCATTCAAATAATTTTTATCATATAACTATGTATATAATAATTAATTTTTTAAAAATAAAAATTTAATTAATTAAATAAAATATATTTTTATTATTTATATAAAAATATCATTTATAAATAAAATATTTTATTAGCATAGGATGCTAAAGTCCTTTTGATCGATTCACGTGTAACTTACATACGTTTGAGACTCGACCAAAGATCACCCATCCACTATGCATTAAATGTAAGTAAAATTAAAATGGAGAATTTGAAAATTTCACGAATCAAGGAATATCGCAGCAGCGGATTACCAAAGGTTAATCACCACTGAATCTGACATGAATTTTTCTGCCCCACGACTATCTTCGCAGCTCATAAAGAAACGAGCGTTCAAGAAGTAGTATGAAGACAGAGTAAAAAATTATCGCGTCGGAACGGACGCTCGCACCGGTAATAAGACAAATCGGTCCCTATTATCTGCATAATCATGATAAGTGCGTAATGACGGTACATCAGCGTAAGACGTTGGTACCATACATCGTCCAGAACAGTTTTCTACGATTAATGCATGCGTGCACGCAAACTGGTGGCCAAAAAACTCGGTACACGCAACGACCGGGGTATAATTGCACTTCGTAACGTATATACAGAACTTTTCAATCACCGACAATTCATTCACGTCAAAGCGTTCGATGCTTTCATAAATTTCAAGGATGATTTTCTTGTCGATACGTTGTTGAGAATGTACGAAAATTAGCGTCTCGCAACTTTCCGTGATTGGGGTATGATTGGAAACGTAGCCTTCCTTTTGTCAGGGACACAAGTGGAAAGTTAACAAGAACTTCAAATATTATGTATAATAATATTTAATAATTAGAAAGATTAATGAAATTTATTAACAAAGTATAATTAATTAAATGCAACACAAATGGAACTTCAGGAATTAACAAACTTCTCGCGTCTCCATCTCACAATCTCTCACGAACCCTCTTTGCTTTTCTCCCAAAAACATTCGATCACAAAAAGACAATCTTACAATCTTCTAGCAACCTTCATTACATGCAAACTTCAATCATACCATACGCAAGCTTCATTCATATTATGCACCCATGTCGATCATACAATTACATACACACACACATACCACAATTATAACTTTTACATCTTCAAATTCCTAAACATCTACTTCTCAGAAACCTTAAAATTTTTTAAATAATTTTCAAATTTTTCTTCATGATTTTCTTTCATGATTTCTAGACCACCAAATTCATGAAGCAAGTCTGAGTCAGTTTTATGATTCTAGCTCGCGAGGCGCTCGATCACGTCGCTAACAATCGTACCACGTTGACCATCATCAGGAAAATTTTCACGTAATAACCAGTGATTCGTGGGTAACGTTGAACTGCCTCTATTTGTAGAGAGATTCTTTTCGCGAGCTCGTGCCGCTCGTTAAAGCCGACTGCATGCGATGCACCTTTAAATCGTCCACGTTGAAAATCGCACGAAACGGGATGACGGGGGCATCGGTCGACACGCGAGCCAGGGAATCGACGAGCCTCCATGGAAAACGGGGTTAATACCCCGTTGGCACGAAACCATCGAGCCGAAATAATTTGGAAGTCCTACTATTACCGATTCGGTACATCGCGATGTGCCGAATAAACTAGCGTGCACTTAGCCTTGCTAATATCGGTACCGTTCTCTAATCCGACTCGGACACCCGTTGGCCAGCTTTCCTGGGAATCCGAACTGGCCAAAACCTTCGCTTCTTTTTAAATACTCTCGGGACCGGTGAATCTATCCAGATTTACGAACTGCCCCGCTAATCGGATTTAGCCGAAGCTCGGTCGGCCGTGAGATTTTGTACAGTGACTCCTGAGCTTTCCCTATTAAAGCTATCGTATCTCTTGTTCAAAGTCCGGACGAAATTTGAACGTCATAGCGCTATAAAATTATTTGAATCGTTACCGGAACACGTATACAATTTATCGAATCGTTTCAGCTGAATGAGAAGAGGGATGAAAAGCGATACATTCGTGGAATCCCCAATTCGATTGTGAATCACGCGAACGCAGTGGGTCAAACGCGTCCGATATCCGCGTTACCTGTTGCTTCTTGAACGCAGCCAGAGTGTGCAAGGTCGACGCAGAAAAAGCGTGCTAGACGCGAGTGAAAACGCAGAAATAACGGCCGGTTCGTTGTCGATGCCGGTCGATCGTAAAAAACCGAGACACACGGTCGGTCGATCGGTCTACCCCGACAAAGCGGGACAAAAGGACGAGGGCAGGAGCCGTGATATCCTGGCGCCAGTCGCGGGCCGAGCTTTGGTCCGCACGAATAAAACGACCATATATCCTGGACAGGGGAATCGGAATGGTTGCAGCGATCGATGCAGCGGATATACACGAGACATGCACCGGAATATGGGCCAGAATTCGCGAAAAGGATGTATCGAGCCAATGCAACGAACCGCGGCGAATCGAGAACGACGTCGAAGGTTGTTCCTTGACGTATGCTCGTTTTCAGCTGGATAACGACGCTGATATATCGAATGAAACTGCGAACTGATGAGAAATGGCTCTTGCGCACGCTGCGGTTATAATTGAAAACGGGGGTCGTTTGGACCGTCGGAGGCTCCTGCTAAATCTGATTAGCTATTTGGTCCTCTATTTTACCAGTCGTATTTATAACAATATGTTTAAAATGAATCGTGTCAAGAATTATAGGTACAAGAAAATATATCGGTATTAAAGTAATGGTACATTTATTTTAATCTCTTCGAGGTTCACATATGTGGCTCGTTTCAAATTCGTCAAGCAAAGGACACGTTACATCCATGTGACATTCATATCACGTGTGATGTATTATACCATTGTATGCTTCATAAATTCCATTAGTTTCCATATACATTATTAAAGAAAAATATGGGTACATAAAAGAGAATTAATGTATTTAACCCCTTGCACTGTGACTTATTTGTCAGGTGCGTCAGTCAGAACTAATTAATTACAGCTACAATATTAAAACAGACAAAAAAATTTGAAATGTTATGTCAATATGTTATAATACAATCGTTGATTATGCAAATTATAATTGGACTTGTACTCCAAATTGAAGTGTATTAAAAATTCCAGTAAAATTTATCACGGACGAAGTACTAGTGCGTCACGAGTCAGACTCGTCAAAATAATGCAAAGGGTTAATTGTCCGACTCAACAAAATAATTGTCTGACTTGAATGATGTAGATTGTCGTTCACGTGCTTCAAGAAGAAAAACAGCGCAGCAAAACCTCTAATAGAATTAAGATAATAACGGCAACATTTTAAACAGAATGTTGCAGTTTTTCGAGCAGTTTGCAACAAGGTTTTACGAGGGGTTTTTACGAGACTGATACGAGGACAATGATTAAGCGGAAGGATGTTACGGCCAATTAGACTCGTAACGAGCTGGTCGATCATTATTGGAGCACACTGTACAGTAGAACGTACACCGTATAACACGATAAGAATCTAATTGATATTTACGGCTGCCCCAGTGCATCCAGGTATTTTTAGGCTGGCGCTAAGTCAGCGTCGTGTAAAGTGCACTTGAGGTGAACGCGATCGTAGCAACGACCCCGGGGAAATGCGAGATCCACGATATTAATCGATGCAAAAACGATCTTGTCAAACGGCCTTCCGTGATACATTCGAACTACTAAATTGTTATAACCGAGACCTTCTCGTTTATTACGGTATGGGGTTATTTATTAAACATTAAAATGGATACATTGTACGAACATTATACTTATAAAAGGCTTATTTATGGATATGTCATTTTTCAAACTTTCTACATGCAATATTATAAAATAATGAAGCTAAAAATTATTAATCAAGTAGCGATTAGAAAACGACGAAGACTCCAACGATTAATAGAGCTTTCAGCTATATTGATACTGGTCCACTTGCTTCTCGGAATTAGATGCTATCGCGAACCCAAAACGATTAAGTTGATTAACGGAACGGCTTTGTACATCAATGGCTCCCTAAAGTATATTCTCAACACGCTATCCAATAATCCCAAATTATCAACAATTAAAGAGCAATCGTGAACCGAGACAGGCTCGTTTATGCAAATTCCCCTAAACCTGTTTCCCGAGAAACGCGTCTCGTTTTCGAAAACTTGGCCGAACGACCGAACTTTTTCAGACAACGCCGCTAATTAATCGTCGCTTCTTTTTGTTACGTGACACCAGCGATATCATAACGAACGAGCGATCGATATTGCGGATCCGGTGCCATAGCAAACGATACGCGATGAAGGACGTATTTTTCACTGGAAGCAGTACCCTTCCAGGAAGATTTACTGTTCTTTATATTTAGCGGACAAGGCGGTCCTTTATTGAGACGTCATCGGTTAACGCAAAATGAGAGTAATGCGATTGGTCCAGCTCGGTGGTCCTCGACCGGTAAAAAGTTGTCCTAACCGAAACAGCCTCTCGTTCCGCGCCACTGTTATAAATAAGATTCCCTTATAGGCACAGGTAGGTATGTAAACGCAGGGACGACGAAGGTGGTGGTACTTTTGAATTAATTATTGGATGCTACCCATATGAATAATTCAACGTTAGTCCGAGATGAATCTAGAGCTGCTTGTATACCGGGGGTCGGCAAGCGGAAAATGGGATTGCCTTTTGATTTATCGCGATCCACTGGCAGGAAAAGCACTAGTTGCCCTTAGGATATTTCTCGCGTGGAATTTTCTGCCGTGGGAAGCTGGAAATTTCGTTATCCCCACGTTCGGAACGGCGAACGTGGTAATACAACGCGTGGCGATAGAACGCATGGCTACACCGATACTACTGTTCTCTCGTTTTATTAAATAAGGCTAGACTGTTTGCTTAACCCCTTCCCGTGCCATTTATTTATCAGATGCGTCAGTCGAGACTAACTAATCAGGGCTATAACATTAAACCGAACAAAGAAAATTAAAATGTTGCGCGCATTTTATATTCAGGGATCCTTGATAATGCAACTTATAGCTGCACCTAAATGTCAAGTTAAAGAGTATTCAAAATTTGAGTAAGGTTTGTCACATTTGAGAAGTAAGTGCGTCACTTGACTCGTCAAAGCACGGGAAGGGGTTAAAGATCTGTAAATGTTTCGAAATGCTCGACGCAATCGATGACCTAAAAACCGACTGCTCAATGCAGTTAATTGTTCGGTTAATGCCTCGACCCACGTCAAAATTTCTTACGACACTAATCCGGTCTCTAGATTCTCTGGTTAAAATAAAAGCAAAATTGGCCGGTTACATGAGTCAGTTCCTGCGACGAGTCGAGCGTGTCCACAGCACATTAATTATTAACCACGATAGTAAGGGGTAGAGATCTTTCTTTCATTAGACCCGCGAGTCGGCCACACCTCGCGACCATTATTCACTCGATGGCAACATTCGTTTACTTTTTTTCCGATCCTTTGTGCGAAGATCAATTGATTCTTCAGAACCGTAATGAAAATGTGCTGAGGAACACCGCGAACGTTAGAGGCGTTATCCGAACAGACTGCGTAGAAATTGAATTCACGTAAACACACGTTTCAGGGTACTTCGGCAAGTATCTGAACAAGTACAACGGCTCGTACATACCGCCCGGATGGCGGGAATGGGGCGGGCTCATAATGAATTCACGGTACTACAACTACAGCGTGAATATGAACGGCAAGAAGATAAAGCACGGCTTCGAGTACAGCAAGGACTATTATCCGGACCTGATAGCGAACGACAGCGTGGCTTTCCTACGTCAGAGCAAACACAATTTCGCCAGGAAGCCGGTGATGCTCGTCGCGAGCTTCCCGGCGCCCCATGGCCCGGAAGACTCGGCCCCGCAGTTCTCGCATCTCTTCTTCAACGTCACCACTCACCAGTAAGTAACGAAAGTTTGCTGTTCCGTTTGCCTTCGTTACCCTGGATTTGGGTCACTTCGTTAGCCCCGATCCGAATGTTTGCTCCCTTCTTCCAATCAAACTAATTTCACTCTCCTATTTTTTTACAGCACTATTCGCCTTTTTCATAGTCCACCATTTCAGCTCGCGTAATAATTCAAAATAGTCATTTTTATATTCATGATCATTATACCGACAGAACAGGACTTTGGCTTAGACGTAGATCTCTCGAATGGAACGGTAGCATACATTTCTTGTCGACTTTCGCACTTGCTGACACAAGATGCGATCGGGACGAGGTCAAGGAATTTACAATGCCGGACGTCGAATGACTGTCGCTAACACGCTCGTTCTTAGAAACAACGCTTATTGTCAGGAAGCACGTTGCGTTGGCGTTTGTTGATACCGTTGTTTCTACCGTGCGTGTTGCTAAAGTTCGAGCTGAATACAATCGACTGACGAATACGGATTTTTTACGCTTGCGTTTATTACATAAACAAAGTATCAGACATCGAGTCTTCGTAGGATCCTTTGAATAGCTTGAAAGGGTTTGTTAGATTTTAAAGCAGCGTTTTGTTCGTAAATCATTGTAGTTTCAAGTGGATTTCAATCGTTCGAGTTGTAGCTGGCTGTTGCGTATCAAAGCTTACAAAGTAAACATAAATCCATATGGATACACGATTTATTTATAGTAGTCGATGTATCATAAGTGCATAGTTTAACTTTCTCTAATTTTGCAAGAGTTATTGTAGGTTAAAAACGACAATGTGTTCACGTTCCTTACACGTATCTGCAAAATTTCATTAACTTAACCAAACCGTGAAATTAATTGCATAAAATTGAATAAATGAGAAACATAAACATTGATAATTTAAGAAATATTTGCATATTTCTCCGATCTTCCATATTTCATCGCTTATTTCAAACGTTCATTTTCTCTTTTGTCAAAGCCGCGTTATTAACTTCGTAGACTCGCACTTATCAATTTCCGCATCAAAATTTCAAGTAGATTAACGGTTCGAGACCCCGTTCCATAATCCGATAACACTCGCTGCATGCCTGTTTAGAATTCTAGAAAGCTGTAGTTCGACTCCGACAGCTTTTGCGCGTTGGATAATTTAACGCGTTAAAGGAATTATCCGACGTCTTCGACGACACGAAGAAAAGGAAGGTAAATTGCAACCGAAGGATCTCGGGAATAGCGAAGCTATAGACTCTGGAACAGTGCGTGTGTAAATAATAATGCAGCCAGTTGCCTACAATTGCACGCTCTTACGTGCTTCTCGTTGTTCGAGAGCTATTTCGCGGAAAGATCAAATTGAGATGCATTCGCAACTACGCAAGCGAAAATTCTGACTTTTATTTCCCGGTTCTAAATTCACGTTGTCCCGAAATCGAGATCACTTACGTCAGGACTTCTGGCAAGACGATTGGTTACAGGCAAAAGTAAATTTCTCGTTTTACAGGTATTTTCAGCACGATTGGTCACTGCAGTCACATACCAGACAGAAATACAAGGAACAGGGTGTCTCGAAAGAATTAGATGTACTTTAATTTGCTATTATATGTATATTTCATTTTGATCAAGGTTATAAACATTTTCACGTATACATGTTCATTGACAGATTAATAGAACAAGCTAACAAAAGATAACATATACATTCATACATATAAATTGATGTGTTTATTAACAGATTAATAGAATAAGCTAATAAAAGGTAACATATACATTGACATGTTTATTGGCAGATTAATAGAACAAGCTAATAAAACGAAACATACACATTCACACATATACATGATATGTTTATTGACAGATTAATACAACAAACTAACAAAAGATAACATATCTATTCATACATATACATTGATATATTTATTGACAGATTAATAGAACAAGCTAATAAAAGGTAACATATACATTCACACATATGCATTGATATGTTTATTAACAGATTAATAGAATAAGCTAATAAAAGGTAACATATACATTCACACATATACATGATATGTTTATTGACAGATTAATAAAACAAGCTAACAAAAAATAACATATATATTCATACATATACATTGACATGTTTATTGGCAGATTAATAGAACAAGCTAATAAAACGAAACATATACATTCACACATATACATGATATGTTTATTGACAGATTAATACAACAAGCTAACAAAAGATAACATATATATTCATACATATACATTGATATGTTTATAGACAGATTAATAGAACAAGCTAATAAAAGGTAACATATACATTCACACATATGCATTGATATGTTTATTAACAGATTAATAGAATAAGCTAATAAAAGATAACATATACATTCACACATATACATGATATGTTTATTGACAGATTAATAAAACAAGCTAACAAAAGATAACATATATATTCATACATATACATTGATATGTTTATTGACAGATTAATAGAACAAGCTAATAAAAGGTAACATAAACATTCATACATATACATTGACATGTTTATTAACAGATTAATAGAATAAGCTAATAAAACGTAACATATATATTCATACATATACATTGACATGTTTATTGGCAGATTAATAGAACAAGCTAATAAAAGGTAACATATACATTCATACATATACATTGACATGTTTATTAACAGATTAATAGAATAAGCTAATAAAACGTAACATATACATTGACACATATACATGATATGTTTATTGACAGATTAATACAACAAGCTAACAAAAGATAACATATACATTCATACATACACATTGACATGTTTATTGACAGATCAATAGAACAAGCTAACAAAAGGTAACGAAGTATTCCTTCACTATTGCAAAATACTGAGTACACCCTTTTTAAACACCCTGTAACCTCTCAGCAGCTCCAAATTCCCAGAGCCCTCAAGCACCAAAAAACTGTATTGAATGGAACAGAAACCGTTTACATTCGGCATCGAACGTAAAAGACCCTTAGATCAGACAAAAATAGCCCGTAAGATCTGTCGACAAAAGATCCCTCGCGAAACGTCGCGAGTTTGAATCGTAGTAGTCACCAGGTACGTCCAGCCAACGAAACGGAGACAAGAGCAAAGGACAAAGAGGCTACGAGTCGAAGCTGGAGGTGAGAACAGGAGACACCGATGTTTTTTTTCCCCCCGTGAAAACAGAGACAGGTGAATATAATAGCTGCATCGTGGCGGTACAATGACGGGCGTTGTCCAGAGGGGCGAGACGAGACTCGCAAGAGGGGTGCACACGTTTTTTTTAGTGCTTTTCATCAGCGCACACTGTTCGCCCCGTCTAGGGCACTCCATCACGCGACGATGACACCCCGTGTGGCTGCAGTTATCTATCCGGTTGTCTAGTCTAGAGTGCCTTCGTCTCTCGTTTTCGCCTCCACCGTCGCTCTTTCCCGTTTACGAGACGTTAAATTGTCCGGTGGTGAAACAAGCATCTCGTTTCCGCGAAATGGACAGGAAGCGGACAGCTGAGAAAATATCGAGATACCATTGGAAG
Source organism: Megachile rotundata (assembly GCF_050947335.1). NCBI lineage: Eukaryota > Metazoa > Arthropoda > Insecta > Hymenoptera > Megachilidae > Megachile > Megachile rotundata. The sequence continues at coordinate 21,660,325 of NC_134984.1, read as the reverse complement.
AGTACAAGTTTGAGAAAATGAAGTTTGATACTTGACCGATTGAAACTCTCGCGTTTTAACGGGTCGTGAAGTGCTATCGGAAAATAATTTCTTCAATTAAGAACAGCAGAGGTAATTCAAGCATTTTAACGCTGACATTATCGTTTTAATTCCGCGATTCTCTTAATCCACTTGATCCAATTGGACAGAAAGCCAGGTAAGAGGATTTCCGCTCGTTTAACGAGGGAAAACGAGCGTTTCCTCGAGGAGAGGTAAATCACGCTTTTCCTACCGGGGGACCTCTCGATTTCGATCGATAAGCACGGTGTCCCGGTCTCGCGCAAGGCGGTCGCTTATCAGATGTTACATAAAGCAGATAAGAATGCCGCGGTGCTCGTAAAAGTGAATTGCAGCCAATCCCAGAACGAGCTACAATTCGTCCGCGATGTCGTTCAAGCTGACACGCGGGAATTACGCGGGTATCCGTTACACGATCAACGTGTTACACACTAAATCGAGCATCGTTAAATCACGCACGCTAATTTACGACGACTGGAACACCGCGTTCGTCTTGTAATAGAAAGCTGCCGCAATAACACTCTTCGACAAATCCAATTTTTTATTACCGACTCGCGACATTAAATAGGCGGTTCTCCGACACTTTTTGCGCCTCGAACATGCAACTACCGAGACCTTTTATCTTAGCACCTTACATTTCTGAAATACTTAATTAAACTTCCACTTTTTTCGCCATTTTATTTCTGCTGGGACGGAATTTTAATGTGCTTATAAGTAGCTGTTTTATTTTTTCATTCTTGTTTTGGAGAATATTTTATTCTTATCCAGCTTTTATTCATTGTTCTATTATTGACTCTATATTTTTATTACTCGTATTAAGTATGTATCAGGACGTTTTGTATTTTTAACCCCTTGTACAATTTATTTCAGATGCGTCAGTCAAAACTATTCATAGGTATGTTTGAGCAAAAGAGAAATTAACACTAAAACTACCGACATATAATATAAATTAAAAATGAAGTTAAAAAACAAATAAAGAAACGATGAAACATAAATTAGTACACACATTTATTCTTTATCTTGACAAAAATCAGTACTAATTTCAAGGAATGCATTTGAACAAAATGTGTACCTTATAATGAAAAACTTGTGGAACGGTCATTTGACCGTTTTAGTGTTAAAAGATGAATACTTTATATTCAACAATCTTTGAAAATGCAAATCATGGTAGGACCAAAATTTTAAATCGAAGAGTATTAAAAATTTCAGTAAGATTTGTTATATTTGAGCTGTGAGTGCATCGCGAGTGAGACTCGTCGAACGACAAAAGGTTAAACTAGACGCCATTTTGTTTTGTTTAGAGGCCACTGAACGTTCAAAAAGAAACTCGCATAATCTATCGACTAAATTCAGGTTAATGCGCATTAAAGAAATCTCTTGAGAAATCCGCGAAAGAAATTACTTATCGATCAGCAGTAAAATGAAAGGGTTAAGAGTGCAAAGGCGAGTTCGTAAAAGCGTCGTGAAAGCTCGTAATTGCGTGCGGGTTAATTTTGCCGTTCGATCGGCTTTTGATGGACGAGAGTAAAATTAAAATTTCCGGTTTATGGAATTAAACGGTGGGCTTATCCCCGGCAACCGCGTTAAACTACACTGATGTACGCGCTATGGATCGTGTTTAATTATAATTTACGACGTTACTACACCGCATATTCGCGAAGATACGATTTACAACCCCCGCTTCATTTTTCATGCTCGATGGAATACGAGCAAAATCGTGGCAGAGATTTACGGGGTTTAATTTGTTATCCAAATAAAACGGTCATTCAGCGTGCTCGCGTTTGTTCTTTTCAAAGTTTTAATTGCTCCGCGAAGAACAATGGGACGAACGATAAATCGAACGCGTCCCACGGAAATGTCGGCCACTTGGAAATTTCAGAAATGAATCGCCGGGATCGTAATCGAATTGCAATCTAAATATTGTTAGCTAGACAAGCATCTGAAATCATATTCGTGTTGTGGCGCGAGAACAATGTGCCATTCGAAACGCCAATGACCCGAAGGAGAAAGCTGTTTTAAATATCAGCGAAACCAAATCGAACCGAATCAATCTTTCTTTGAGAGTTTTCGTGTCAGGCAATTCGAGATAAACCTGCGTGACGCGCCACTTTTCGAGAGACCTAAACGACGCCTAGATCCAATACTAAGCCAAGCTTAGAGCACAAAAAGTATACTTCTAAATCAAATTAGAGCGACCGATAATCGCTGTTTACGATGTTTGATCCCCGATTTGAAACCCAGTCATTTCGCGTCAAGAGCATCGGTGCAACCTTTGCGCAATCATATCCATCAAGCTTTAGGCCTTTGTGATACATTGTTCTGATTTTGTCAGCTCGACACGCAGCTGCCATGACGATAATACATATTTGGCTCGTCCAATTAGATTAAAAAAAAAAAAAACACTTCAGTGGAATGGATCAACTGGTGGTTTGTCTTCGATTGCACGTGGACCATGTTCGCCGATTAATATAGAAGCAATGAACTGTAATCTGGGCAAGACGCGTTAATGGCCTCCACTAAGCGTTTCGGACCACTCGATACGCTCGCGTTATCGCGAAGAACGAGCGAGTTTAGTATTTTGACAGCGCCCTTTCACCGTGACTAATCCGAGGGCAACCGTACAGGGCAGGGAGTTTATCAGAGATTCAGCTTGAACGTAGAGATTCGGTACGCAAGGCCTTGTGTATTGTCTCGTGGCCCGCGGCCGTTCCGTTTTCATTCCGGCGAAACCCGCTGCGTTAATATCGCCAACGATCAGATAATCAGAATTTATCGCCGCAGTAATTAGCACAAGAAATTTATGCTGCAATTACGGTGGCGGGGAAAGAAGACGACGATGAGAGACAATTTTAGAACTGAACGAAAGACGGGGAATTTGGAATTCTGGGAATGTGGCGATGGTAGAATTTTTAATTCAAGATTCGGTGTTTAGGAATTTGGGAAGCTGGGAAATTTGAAATACGAGGATTTGGAAAATTGGGAGGAGAATTTGGAAATTGGAAGATTTGGACACTTGGAGATTTGGAAAATTACAAACTTAAGGATTTGGGAATTTGGGAACTTGGAGTTCTGAGAATATGGCGATGGTGGAATTTTTAATTCAAGATTTGGTGTTTAGGAATTTGGGAAGCTGGGAAATTTGAAATCTGAGGATTTGGAGAATTGGAAGATTTGGACACTTGGAGATTTGGAAAATTACAAACTTAAGGATTTGGGAATTTGGAATTCTGAGAAGATGGCGATGGTAGAATTTTTAATTCAAGATTTGGTGTTTAGGAATTTGGGAAGCTGGGAAATTTGAAATCTGAGGATTTGGAGAATTTGGAAATTGGAAGATTTGGACACTTGGAGATTTGGAAAATTAGAAACTTAAGGATTTGAGAATTTGGGAACTTGGAATTCTGAGAATATGGCGATGGTGGAATTTTTAATTCGAGATTTGGTGTTTAGGAATTTGGGAAGCTGGGAAATTTGAAATCTGAGGATTTGGAGAATTTGGAAATTGGAAGATTTGGACACTTGGAGATTTGGAAAATTACAAACTTAAGGATTTGGAAATTTGGAATTCTGAGAATATGGCGATGGTGGAATTTTTAATTCAAGATTTGATATTTAGAAATTTGGGAAGCTGGGAAATTTGAAATCTGGGGATTTGGAGAATTGGGAGGAGAATTTGGAAGTTGGAAGATTTGGACACTTGGAGATTTGGAAAATTATAAACTTAAGGATTTGGGAATTTGGGAACTTGGAATTCTGAGAATATGGCGATGGTGGAATTTTTAATTCGAGATTTGATATTTAGAAATTTGGGAAGCTGGGAAATTTGAAATCTAGGAATTTTGAGAATTGGGAGGAGAATTTAGAAATTGCAAGATTTCAACACTTGGAGATTTGTAAAATTACAAACTTAAGGATTTGGGAATTTGGGAACTTGTGAACTACTTGTGGAACTTATGGAAGACCTTAAAATTCGAGGATGTGAAATTTGACGATTTAGAAATCTAAGAACTTGATGATCTAAAAATGTACTCAGTTGTTAAAATTTTTCACCATATGAATGTAAAAATATAAAATCTTGAAGACTCGTGAACATCACAACTCTGATTCCTGCGAACCTTATTTCGAGTAACCTGCGAACGTCATCCTCGTTAAGAGGATAAAAGAAAAACCCGTATAACAGAAGCTTGTCTTCGATGAAGGCTATTACGCTCACTTATTTTTCCTCGTAGTACGTGGTCTTCTTTCGAGATCCCAGAGTACTCGGGGATGTTTGACAGCTACTTAGAGTTCATCGAATATCGATTACTCGTGTTACTCGGAATCCCTGCATCAAACATCGTAAAAGAGTATTCAATTCTACACGATTAACGCTAGAATGGAGAACTGTCAATTCAGCTTGAAACGCAATTTCACATAGGTTCTTTAGTGCTTCAGTAGATTACTAATTCTGTCAGTCAACGAGCAATTTACCCTAAGAAAGCGCTGATACGTTCAGAAACCCATTATAAACTCAAATATAACAAATCATCAAAACGCTATCTACTTTAATTAAAAAATAAAATGAGTAAACATAAAAGGTAATTAAACATTTTTCCTAATAAATATCCGAAGAAAAACTTAATGAATTTCGTAATTTAAAGTAAGAAACTTGAACCGGTCGAACGACCGGTTTGGTAGCTTCGGTGTTAAAAATCCGAAGATTAAATTGGGTTGTAAAACATTGGTTCGGATCCTGTTCACCTAACAAGGCGTTAACTCGTCTATAAGTAACCAGGAGCGGTCGATTAGCGTTCTAGCACGTAGATAGCTCGGTTTCGGAATGGTATGCGCGCGAGGGATGCACGCGGAGACAAACGGGCAGATCCAGCGATGGGGCGGGCGGCGGGCGGGCGCGGGGGCACGTGTCTGGGTGCAAATATAATCGTGGAGTGTCTCGCGGGAAAGTTAAGTGGCCGTGGCGAGCCGGTGTACGCAGAATAGGCCGCAATTAAGGAGTCCAGACGAAATACGCGAGCGGAGTGAGCGCCGAGTATTCTTCGTTCGGGGCTGCCGTCAGATTGCGCGCTTTATTTTAAATTTGCATAAAGCGGCGGGCTGCTTTACGCACCCCCTCTTCCTTCGTTCAGCAGCTGAGCAAACGAAAAGGCTATCCGACGAAATCGCGAACCGTGTTCCTCTTTAAGATCCAGTCGTTTTTCCTGCCTCGTTTCCACGGAACCGCTACTCCCTTTTTTCCGCGAACAATCTCCTCCGATTCCACGCGAACATTTCGAGTTTCATGCGGACGCGCGATTTCTCACGAAAATCCACGATGTTCGAACCTGCAAGAGAAATGGCTGTTTTTCGAGATTACGCGTACGGCCGCGCACGCGAAGCGCTCGTTTTCATGCGCCGTCGACATGCATTTGAAGTCTCAATCTCGTTTCTTGGAATCAATTTCAGACCTAGGAGCACGGACAGATATCCCGAGCGTGGATGCTGAAGAAATAGAATGTTGATGTTTTCACGAAACATCTGGCTACGTGGGATGGGCGATAAAACTGATACATTTGAATAAATGATTCAGCAACCAGAATAACTGTACTCTATCATTTACTCCGGACACTCGAGCATCGAGGTTGTGGCTAGAACTGTACCATTAACTTTCCCTTGTTACATCACTGGATTAATATCACTTACTATAATAATATAGATTAGTTTTGTAGAGTGTCAGGATGTCGCTAACAAGTTTAATGACAGTAAGGCTTAATTACTCGATTAACTCCAACCTGGACGAAGCTAGAGTGAAACAGTATCGCTCTGTGGAATAACTGCACTCGTAAACTGCTGCAATTACTGGCACAAGTATACTGCAAATTAGACTTAAATTTGACCGTACCTAACAAACGTAGACAGTTAACAAGTATCCAACATCGAAACTCACGTGTTGACGATCGTTAAATCCTTCGATTACCTCATAATCTCTGAAGAGAACAGTGCGGTCCAAGGACATCATCCGCGATTAACAAGTTAAAAAGAAACAGCGAAATTATACACTCAGTGGAAAATCAGAATCGCCACATTCGATAGCCACCAGTTTTCCTCCGGAATCCTGGTCCTGAAACGAGCAAAGCGGTAAACCTGTTCCTGCATCCCGTACGAAGGTCTACCAATAAAACAAAGATCCACGTTCGAGACGAGCGTTCCTGAAGGACGCGGAGGAAGGTGAAGGGCCAATTACCCATAATTTCGTGTCTCGTGTAATTGGTGGAGAGGTCGGCTGGAAAGAGGAAGAGAAAGCAGGAGAGAATACGGTGTCTCGAGGGTCCGTGTTTCACCTTCTCGTTGCATCGAACTACCGTGTCTCGTTGGATACTCGAGATTAATTCAATTTCACCTACCCGGCTCGGATTCCGAACGGGCACCGTGCGTGTGCACCTAAATCCTAGCCACCCGAGCTACTTAATCGGCTAACTAGTAGTCTTCGAGGACTGGGCTCAACTGTCTGACCCTAAAGGGGAGGACTCCTCGAATGTTCCCACCATTTCTACCCTTTTCATTCGATTCTCCTTTACTTGTACTGGATCGTGCACTTTCACATCATACAAATTTCAGTTAGATCTTTTTTATGACTGACTCGAGTTTATAACTGACTTGAGTGAAATATTTCCTTTCTGAAGGTTTCAAGAAGTGCACTCTCGACAACCAATGTATCAAGGCACAATGTGTCCAAGCCTAAATATTAACTTACGGATTTGTCAGATTTGTCTTCAGATTTATTCCATGAAATGGATTTGTCTCAAGTGAATATTAAATTTTATACGAATTTGTTTCAGTACCCCAGCCTACGACTACGCGCCAAATCCCGATAAGCAATGGATCCTCCAGGTGACCCAGAAGATGCAGCCAATCCACAAGCAGTTCACGGACCTGCTGATGACCAAAAGGCTTCAGACGCTGCAGAGCGTCGACAATGCAGTAGACAGGGTATGCGTGATTCATTCGTTTAATGTCGTTTCCGCGGACACGTATTAATTTAACCTTTCGCCACAGACGTGGCAAAAAAAGAGAGAAAAATTGCGAACGTCCGTCGAAACGTTTTTACGTTCTTGTTAACAGATCTACCAAGAATTGAAGGACCTGGGAGAGTTGGACAACACGTACATAATATACACGTCCGACCACGGCTACCATCTGGGTCAATTCGGTCTGATCAAAGGGAAAAGTTTCCCCTTCGAGTTCGACGTGAGGGTACCGTTCCTCATCAGAGGGCCTGGAATCGAACCTGGCACCATGTGAGCTACTCTTTATTATTGTTTCCCCCGGTTTCTTGGATTTATACATAGTCTCGATCGTACGTCGGGCAACCGGAGACAAATAAACGTACGATCACACGAGGAGCCGGTTAAGTACGAAGAGGAGGCGTGAAGTTGTAAATCATGTCAGTCAGAAGAGACTGGTAGCTACATTTAGTTAAATTGATTCACCAAGTGGAGGAAGATTTACAGCGCGACCGCGTGTCAGGTCGTTTAGACTTTTCGAAGCTTGCTCTCTCGTTTTAATTCTCTGTCTTGCTCGAACTCGATCAACATTGTTCTCATAAATTTATGTTAGAACTGCGTGCTGTCTTAACAAGATGACTTGGGGGTTGTCGATGTCCACTTGAATTTTATTTCATTAACCTCGGAATATTTAGACATTAGGAATGAAATTTTGAGACATATAGGGGTCTGAATTGGGAATCTAAGAATCTGGGTATTTAGCTATCTAGGAACATACATATGTGTACATAGATAGGAACGTAAAAAGGATATCTGGTAATCTAGAGATGTAGGAAGCTACGAGCTGAACCGTAATTACGCCATCAATTATCGAACACAAAAAGCAAACCATAATTTAATCCCACAAAAGAAGTTTCAAAGGCGATAAATTATCCACGGCCAACCGGAAAAAAAATTCACCGGTTCAAGTTGCCAAACTACCGCGCGAACGAGAATCCGCGTATAAATTGAAGCATAAGGATGCCTGTTATAAACATCGCCCTGCTAGATTAATGCTCTTCGCGCTCGCGCATTTCCTCGTGCGGTCTTCCCTCCGCCTTAATAAGCGGCGCCACGTTGCTGCCGCGGACCGGAAACAGTCGAAAAACGCGACACCGCATTGCAGGAAAAAGCGTTTCCGTATTCTCCAACGGACATTTCCGATGGGCCAGACAGATTTAATTTCATTTCTCGAATATTTCGCAAAATGAGAGGGCAGAAGCATCGTATTTCAACGAGTGATACGAGGAAGGAGTTACGTAGTCTGTTCTGAAATTTTAATCTAATCAAAGCTTCTCACGAAGATGATAGAGTGGATAGGGTTACTGTGAAGGTTAAAGACGAGAATGATGTTTAAATTACTGTAGATACATCGTCATTGCCCATCGCCATCATCATTAATTATTATATGCATACTAGTCGAGTATAAAATTGTATAACTAGAATATATAAATGCTAGATACGATATTCACCCTCAGAGGGATGATATCGGATTACAATAAAGCATCTATATGACGTTGCAGAGTAGACGACATAGTTTTGAACATCGACTTGGCGCCGACGTTCCTGGACATAGCCGGCGTCGAGACGCCGCCGCAGATGGACGGTCGTTCTTTCAAGAAACTTTTTCAGAAGTGAGTACACGCCAATTTCTCTCGGCGACCATCAAATTTACGGCCAATCGCTACCTTGAAAAAATGACCAACTTTGCAGTAAACACGGCAGAAGATCGAAGTTCAAGTGGCCGGACACGTTCCTGATCGAATCTTCGGGTCGCCGCGAGACCCCGGAATCCATCGCGGAAATGAAAGCGAGGGAGGCGAGGAGACAGAATCAGACTCTCGCGAGACAGCATTCGAACACGACACCGGAAGAGGAAGACGAGAACGTGGCGGATACCGAAACGGATCGCGAGCCGGAGCACCGGTTCTTCGAGAACGACACCGGTAGCGATCAAGACATCTCCGAGGACGTGGATTTCGAGGATTCGATCATCGACGAATCGAGTAAGAGTTCTTCTTTCGTTTCACATAATCGTAAATTTTCGTCCTTTATTGCCGTATTTCTGCACCGAGGATACAGTTTCTAGCACGTAACACTTCGCGATGACCTTTTCGTTGGTAATAAAATCGCAGCTCGGGGTGCCGTAATCTCGCATTATCGTCCTCTGGCAGATAAATTACTTTGAGTACGAATTTACGGGAGTCGATGACGGGATTTCAGCGACCCTCCGAGACTTTACGAGGGCCATCCAATAAATAAGGAGACAATAGCTCTAGTTAAAATAGTATTAAAGTAAAAAACCTTCGGAATCGTTAGCTCCTTTAGCAATTTAAGGTCTCAATCTTTATCGTTTGATAACTACAATTGTACCAGATTATGTTGAATAATTGAAATATTTACCTAAACCATATTGAAATCGCTCGCTTATTGATCAAATAACAAAACGGGGTCCTTGGAGAGTAACTCGAAACCAGGAGTTACTTTGACGATTAAAATCGACACGCTACAGCGAGCGTATTCCACGAAGAATCCTCGAAATGCAAACTTTTAATTAGTTCCGAGTGCCGTTGTATCGCAAGATACCAGAGAAACTTCGGCTACATGGTAGGAATCAGTCGCAAATGAAACTCGCGGATTCTTATTCGACTGAGTTGGATTATCCTCTCAAAAAGGGTTCGATCATAAATCTCGTCAAGCTTTCACTCGAAGATTTACGCACCTCTAATCCCATTTTATTGCCGCATGTTGCCGCGGTGCTCTCGCGAGTTTGATCTATGGATACACACGATCATCTTATGGAGGAGCGAATGCTCGTAATCAAGATCAAATCAATAAACGATCAAGAAAAATAGGATAGATAGCACAATTCGTAAAAAACCTGACATGTGATCCTGGAAATGAACCTTCGTTTAGGGTCTGTTAATACTATGCTGCTGTAATGACACTTTACTGTAATTTTTCAAGAAAACGAGTTTCAACTTATAATTAGTTCTCTTCAAATTTTTCTCTTCAATGATAAAATAATTTGACGTTGAAGGTCAATTTTTACGACAACTTCCTTCCCGATGCAAAAGTGTAGTAACATTATGAAATCCATGAGAAATTATTCTTTCGTTCTGTGTATTCCTGATGTCTCCTTTCGCTCTCATTGAACCTAGCATCCCCCATGAAGCACATCGCTACTCCCACGATTTCTGTTGTTCTGCGCAGATCCCATGGATTCCCTTTCAGGCTCCGATCCGCATCTGGACAACAGAGTGTATCCGGTGCACTCGACCTTTTCCGCGAAGCACGAGCGCTTGGCGATCGAGTGTTCGCGTCCGGAAGCCCAGGCCAATTGTGTGCCGGGTCAGAAATGGCGTTGCGAGAGGGACGGTCATCGATGGAGAAGGCACAAGTGCAAGTACGCCGCGCCTCCGTTAAGGATATCGAAGAAATGCGCCTGCTTCACGCCGAACGGAGTGGTGTACACGAGGTTAGAGTCGAACGACTACGAGGGACATCGATACGGCTTCGGCAGGGACAGAAGGCCGGCTGATGTCTACACAGATATGGCTAGATACTTTGCTAGACGGGGTACGCTGCTCCGTAATCACTGATCTCCGCTTAATGGGAACGCGACGATGAGATTTGTAATTCATGGCCACGATCACGATTTTTGTCAGGCAAACGAGACGCGCCGGACGAGGCTGCCGCGGTCGACGAAGATGCTAGTCGTGATACCGAGCAGCTGGATGATGACTATAATGATGGTGACCGTGACCGGCGAGCCATCGACGAGGAAGACGACGAGGAGTTCTTCCAGGAACTGATCAAACTCGCAGACGGCGTCAAGAGAGAGTACAACAGTCTATTTTCTAGGTATTCACGGTTTTTATTGTTTCGGGATTTTGTAGGCTAGTATTCTTGTTCTATCAGCGTTGCAACTTTGTCGGTAATACCGGTGTTAAATGACGATATCTTGCGGCAAAGTGTTACGGTATATGGAACCGTACTTGGATATCAAATTGCTCGAAACTCATTAAAGGGTGCTATCGCAGCTATCATTAGATAAGAAATCTAACCATGACGAAGACGTAACGTTAGCGAAATACCTTGCAGCTGCACACAAATTACAACTAAAAGACTCGGACGTTAAACCGTAGAAAGCTATCGATGCTTTCTCCGATAACTCTTGGGATTCATGATCGATGCGTTTGCAGGAATAATTTTAATAACCAGACACTGGACGACAACACGCTGGAGTTCGATAACTTGAACGAGTCCGAATATTCGATCGACGACTTCGATCCCAGTTTGGATAAGGTGGTGAAAGGCCGGCTGAACGTGGAGGACGTGGTGAAGAGACACAGGAGGATACGGAGGAGTACCACGAAGAAGGATACCGTTGAACATGTTACTAAAATCATGGAGAGCATAGAGGAAGAGCTGGATGACTTAAAGGTAATTTTCGATATACAAAAATTTTGATTTACGATGAACAGAAAAATTGATGTTTAAGGCTACGCAAATCCGCCACTCGGAGACTCGAAAAACACTGCCGCCAAAGTGTTCAGTTTTACCACAGGGTGGAGTGAACTGCTCGGAGACTGTGTACCAGGACCCGAACGAATGGCGTATCTCTAGGCGAGAAATCGAGCAACAGATAAGAGAAATGAGGATGCAACTTGAAACGTTGAAAGTGAGTGAACTATACTTGTTCATCTAGTATGTATTACGAACATAATCGTATCTTTTTTCAGGACATACGTCGTCATCTGATGACCAAGCGACCCCACGTCAACCGGGAGACCGAGGAAGGGCCTAGGAATACCCAAGAGCCTCATAAATCGCACCATCACGCTTCGAAGAACCACGCGAACCGTCATCACAAGAAACACGATCACGCCAGCACTGTTAATCCTACCGTTACGACTGTTCGTTCCACGTCGAAGCTGGACCAAGTCACGGAAGACAGAACTACGTCCACGGGGACTACGGAGAAACTGAGGATGAGTGTTACGGAAAACACTGATGACCCCGATACGACCACCGTAATTGAAACAACAGCGACGACCTTATCGACCACTGCCAAACCAAAGAAAGCGTCGCGTCGACAGAAGATAAAAGAAGCTACGAACAATCGAACGGAAGTGGAGGACGATAGACCACTGAGACGCAGGAAGGTTCATCATCACCGTAGAAACAATACGCTGTTCACGAACAGCGTGCACGATGAGGTGCCGGTTGTGAACGTTAGCGAGATAGTTGAGACAACTGTGACTACTCAAAGTTCCACAGGCACACAGTATCAATCGAGTAGGTATACCACTCTTCCCACCACAGTGGTGAAGGAAACAACCGCTCAGAGGGAGACCTTGAGCAGCGCCGGGGTCACGAACGAGTCCACAAAGGAGACCACGTTGGAAATGGACCCGCAGACGATGACGTCGATGACGACGGAGACCACCCCAAGCGAATCAACCCCTATAACTTCCAGAACCGAAGCTCGTTCCAGAAATACGTTCACAACCGCTGTCACGACGACACCGGTTACTCCAACGAAGAAGTTTCCAAAAGTTCAGAAGAACAGGACGAGTGGAAATCTTGGGCCGTCCAGAATAGACGTGACCATCTTGGAGTCTCCGGACAGGAAAGGCACACAAGGTTGGTGATATGGAGTATTTTGAAATTGATAAATATGGGGTCTGACCATACGTGTTTCTTTTAGATATAATAGATATAGCAAATAATCGTCGACTACCACCGATGCTGAACAGCCCCCTAGAGGCTCGCCACAAATGCTACTGCGAGCCTGACTCCTACTCGAAGAAGGACGAGAAGGAGATCGCCCGAGAAGAGAGAAGAAGACTGAAAGAGGAACGATTGAAGAAGAAGGAGAGGAAGCTAAGAAAGAAGGCTAAGCTCGAGAAAGAGTGTCTGACGGAGAAGATGAACTGCTTCGAGCACGACAACGACCACTGGCGCACTGCCCCGTTGTGGAGCGCTGGTCCATTTTGTTTCTGCATGAATGCCAACAATAACACGTATTCGTGCATTAGAACCATTAACGCCACGCACAATTTCCTCTACTGCGAATTCACCACTGGGTTGGTCACGTATTATAATCTGAGGATCGGTAAGTATTTTTTAATTCTTTTAGGGAAGGGAGTTTATATCATGATCGATTTTGGTTGCTACAGATCCATTCGAACAGTGGAACAGACTGTCGTCGTTGACGCCCTCAGAACGTTCTTACCTTCACGATCAACTGGAACATTTGAAAGGGTGCAAGGGTACCAGGGATTGTACAGTTGGGAGCGCGAGGGAAGCTATGCCGCAGCTTCAGCAGCATCAGAGATATATTTCGAAGAGAAAATATGCTAACACCTTCGGTAGGTTTCACTGATACGGTGAAGAAATATGGTTTGATCGTTTATATACTTGTTCGTTTCCGTAGAGGACATGTTTGTACCGTCAACGTTACAAATTATTCGTGAAAGCGAACTTGGTAGTCCGCCTAATAAGAGACGAAAAAAGTTGCAAACGTAAGTACAACTTTTGAATGCTTGACTAGTTAGTGCGGGCATGCACGACGAGCCTAGGAAACTAAAAATCCCAAAGTTGAAAATTTCCAAAATCCCAAGTTCTCGAAGTTTCAAAATCGCGAGGTTTCAGAGTGCCATACTTCTAAGATACCAAAGTCGCAAAATTCTCGAAATTCCAAAATCCTGAACCTATTATCTTACGAGGAAACAGAAAACGACAATAAAAAATGAATGTTTTAGATATGTAGAATATATGTATTTCGTGTTTTCTGTATTGAACAGCGTTTGGAACAGACGTAGCAGAAGCTGGCAGAGTAGTTGGAGACATCATCAAGACTCTGTGAATTATCGACGGCACAGACATCAGTACTGATCACCGTTCGTTTTTCATTGAACAAATCGTCGAAGGATGCCTGACAGCATTGCCTTGGATGTGTATTCATTTTGCAATGCATTTAATAACGTAATTTATTTAGTGATATTTAAATTGGGAACGGAAACGTGATATTTAATTGATGACGTTCTGATTCCGTTAGACTGCCGCAGCTCGAGGAGTTTACTGTGTATATTTTTCAACGCTATTTTTCTTCACGGCAAAATTAACGTGTTGTGAACGAGAAAAACAATCGGAAACACGATCTAATGAGGATCCATTTTTTTACTTAATAGCAGATATTTTTTATAATAATTTATTCATCTCACGTCTCTTTAGGTCTTTATACAACAAACGAATAATTACGATGACTATAATTCTAGCCATCGTCTAATAACGCACGATGCCAAGACTGTTTCGATGAAACTGATAAAATCAGTGGCACCATTTAATCTGCGCAATCTATTGTCTTACTAGAAGCAGTATGGAAACTTTTATAATTGCTATACCTAACAGTCCCTGCCATGAAAAATGGAATGCTGATGGATGCATACACTGTTATAAATAAGAAATAAAGATAAATTTATTGGAAAATTACAGATATGCTTTGTTAAGTATAAAGACAAGTTTATATAGTATTCAGTCTTTCCTATCAAGAGTTACGTATAGTTTAATTATCGAATTTAATATGCCTTTACACAAGCTATATAGCTAGGTAACTTGTCTCCATTAGCATTTTATTTTTTTTACAATTATATGTCTGTGTTATGTACTAGATTCTCAGATAGTGTCCTGAGAATATCTTCAAGATTTTGAAACTGAAGCCATGTATTTAAATCATGTGAAATAAATAAATAAACACTGTCCAAACGATGATAAATATCTCATTTATTTAATCAAAACCTTAGAGAAATAATATTTTAAATAATGATACTTGGAATCAAGATATTCCAGTTTTTAATTTGACAAATACACATTTAGAAGTTAATAGTATCATCAAAATCTTCATTGTCATCAAAAATGTTTTTTGCAGATTTAGCTTCATTAATATTTTCATCATTGTACTGGGTATGACTATCAATGTTACTTTTATTATCAAATGTTTCGCTTTCTTCAATCGTGTTATCATTTTGTTCATCATATTCTTCTTCGTTATGAAAATGTTCTTGCTCAAAATTACTTTGGTAATTGCAACTAATATTAGTATTTACGTATTCAATCTCTGAGTATTCCTCTATTGTGCTATTAGTATCTAGACATGTAGGTTCATGAACCTCTTGGTAGTTACTTCTTTCGCTACATGAAAAGCTAGATACTCCAGCAGTATCTTCTGGAGTATCTAAATACTTTGCCCATTTGTTTTCAACTTTCTCAGTATTTGACTGATTGGAAAAGTTAGCACAGTGATAATTATTTACATTGCTATCGTCATCAAAGTATTCATTTGTTTGATTCTCTTGTATTTTTAATAAATTCAATTTCTGAACGCAAATACGACAATCTTTTCCTGAACCTCTAAAGAATACCTAAAAAGGTAAGTGTGAAGGCTATCTTGTTTATTAACTGCACTAATACAACCAATAATGCAAGTTTCCAGTAAAGTTTATTAAGTATGACATAACAATAAACTTACTTGTTTTAAAATTTGTTTGTGATTACATACTTTACACTTCCATTTCTTTGCTTGTTTAATCATGTGCACCTATAAAATAAACATAACATGAAGAATTGAAAGTTACATTTTATGTTCTTCATTGTAACCACAATATATTTAAAAATTACCTGATACATTTTACACGAACAACAGCGTAAAACATTCATATCTTGTGGCATGATATTAAATTTTTTGGGAATAAAAGAAGAATAAAATTACACAATGTTAAAACTGTTATGCTCAAAGCACTTCCAGACGATTTCAAACTTTGACACTTGAAGTATGGCGGTCAACGACAAAATTTCGGCGGGAAGAATCTACTAAGTTTAAATTTCAATAATAAAATTACACATAATTAATTTCATTTATTAACTTAAGAAAACTCGATGTATATAGCTTCAATTTGTCGAGTTACACATTATTATTATATAAGTTTAAAAATTATTGAAAGTCAATTTTGCAGTTAGGCAAAGCTTCACTGAGTTCTCTATTGACGAAATCTTTCTTCTTGACATATATAAGTCCTTGAAGTTTCAAACTTTCCAAATTTCTGTAAATTAAAATAAAATAAAACAAATGATTGTACCTGAAATTATATTTATACTACATGTATTCTCATGTGCCACGTACTTCAATACTTTTAAGCTAAGCAGACCCTCATCACTAATGTTAGCACAGCTTATAATTTCCAAATTATTCAATGAATCCTTAAGAATTGATAAATATGGCAAAGCATTATTATCAACATATTTACAGTTTTCAAGTTTTATGTCTTTAACATATTTACATCCCTCTGTATTAAAAAATGTCATGAGTAATTATGTTTCTCCACAATTTTATTTCATAAAGATAATTTTATAACACTGACTGAAATGTTCAAATCCTACGTCACATATCCCAGCATTATTAGCATCAACACCCTCAATGTAATATTGCTGCCCATTTTTTGGTAACGCATTATAATCTGTTAATAATTCAGGAACATCTTTCCATTTAACAAATCCTCCATTTTTTAAAAGCCATTCTGCACATGCACGATCAGGACCAACCTCTTTAACACGGTCTTCATCAACTCTTAAAAAGGAACATCCGATATCAATAATTATTCTGTATAATTGAAAACTAAATATTGTCCCTTTACTGTAATACCTGTTGAACATGAGTGTAACCCAATAAAATAAAGGTCTTACATGACTTCTTGTGTTCGAAAACACAATAGATCTTATTTTGCTAAAAATCTGAAAATAAGAATGTATGTAGCAAGTTTATAAATTTACTTACACAGCAAAGTATATGTCATTTAAATCATACAGGGATTGTCATTTCTTTATTGTTGAATATATAATATAAAAGATGTAACTGAAGCTTAAAGTTTTTATAATATGCGTAAATTACACAATGAAGTCGTAATGACAGGTACAGTATATAAAAACACTGTGCAACTATGTAGATGTTTAATTGTACGCATCAATGTTTAGATCAACTGTTTGTTTTGAGACCGGTATTGCGCCACAAGATGAAAAATAATCGACTATTATAATTCCTTCTGCTTCAGTAGCGCTGTTGTCTTCTTCTAATCTGAACAGATAATATCGCATGTGACACGAAAATGGTAAATAGTTACGATGAAATAGACATTACTCGACATAGATGTCAGCTGCGAACAGTATTTCTGTTGACGATAGTACCCTTCTTTATCCGTAGTCTCTGGATCTAATAATTGTATGTGCCGCCGGTTTGAAGAGTCAAAACAAACCTGTGTGATTTGCAGTAGTTGTGATTACATTTCACAGAAAAACTATCAAATAGCATCGACATGAGTCGAAGAAAAAGAGCGAAGGTTTGTATCATTGTCCTCCTTGACTACACTTAATGTTGTCTCTTAACAAGGTTATAATTAAACGGAGCATTGTTATTGTAACCGATTAGTACTAAGAGGTTTTTGATATTTATTTTACAGATATTTGTTTTCTAAATGTTTCCTAGTATTATAATAAACGTCAACACAAGTTTCTTGACATTTAATTTGTATGTGTTTATGGATGTAAATATATAAATTAGGTTATGTTTTGGTTAAAAATACTATTTCTTGTCCATTTTAATTTGTAATCGATTGTGAATTTCATTTCCACTTGTTGGAATTATGCACAGTATGTATGTTCTTTCATACGAAGATGTTTTATGCAACTTTTAATTCATAAACGTATGGTAAAATTTTTAACCTATACATCAAAGTAAATTTCTGTACTACCAACAACACTATTTAAAAAATATTTGTTACTGAAAGCATTTGTTATATATTTTGTTTATTTGATTTTAATACAGGTGGAGTATAGAGAAATGGAGGAAAAGTACAATCAATTGGAAGATGAAAATGCTTCAGATACGTCAGAGAAATCTAAACCCGGACTTGTGACGCCAGAAAAAAAGGTTGTACCTGAAGTTAAAAAAGAATCCGAGACTGCTATACCACAATCTGTCCCTACATCTTCAGTGCCTAAACTTGAAGTGAAAGATGAAGATGATCAAGATAGCGATCATGAAGATCCTCATGGTACATATATGTGCTATCAAAATGTAGTTTTACTTTATGAACAAAACCAGTCATAATCTATATGTACTGTTATTATAGTGAAAGAATTGCTTAATGGATTGGAGGGGGCAGCATTTCAAAGTCGTCTTCCATTCGATAAGTTAACTTCTACTGAAGCAGCCTGTTTTCCAGATGTTTCTGGTGGTCCACCGCAAACTCAAAAAGTTTTCCTTCACATTAGAAACAGACTTGTATGATGTTTATTTTTCAATATATATACTTAATAATTTTTATTTACAAGTATCTTTATTTCAGTTGCAACTGTGGCTTGAGAATCCCAAGCAACAGTTAATAATAGAAAATGCTTTACCAGCAATAGAACCACCTTATAACAGTGACAGTGTATTGACACGTAGAATTCATGCATTTTTAGAAAGACATGGTTTTATTAATTTTGGCGTATTTAAACGTCTTAAGGTAACAAATATTTTTAAATTGTTTATTTTTAAATTATGTTGTTTTACACTGTGTAAATTACTGATCATATATTGTAGCCATTACCTACTAAAAAATTAGGTAAAGTGATAGTGATTGGAGCAGGCATTGCTGGCTTAGCAGCAGCTCAACAAATGCAGCAGTTTGGTTTAGAAGTAATTGTACTCGAAGCAAGGGTAGTTATTTCTTCATATTTTTCCTAATATATGCAAAACATGTATATAAAGTTTTAAAAATGTGTTTATTTCATAGGATCGCGTCGGTGGTCGCATCGCAACGTTTCGTAAGTCATCGTACATAGCCGATTTAGGTGCTATGGTGGTTACGGGTTTAGGTGGGAATCCTGTGACGACGCTTAGTAAACAAATTAACATGGAGCTTCACAAAATTCGGCAAAAGTGTCCATTGTACGAAAGCGACGGTCAAACGGTTAATATAATTACTTTTCTCAAATTGAATGTAACGATTAAATATTTTAAAAAATTACTCATGAAGTTTTAATATTTTTATCACGCGTAGGTTCCAAAAGATAAAGATGAAATGGTAGAAAGAGAGTTTAACCGGTTATTAGAAGCGACATCGTATCTTTCTCACCAATTAGATTTTAATTACGTGGGTAGTGCCGGTTCCGGACAAGGTGGTAACACGCGACCGGTTTCCCTGGGTCAGGCTTTGGAATGGGTGATACGTCTTCAAGAACAAGGTGTCAAGCAACGTCAAGTTGCTCATTTACGTTCAGTTTTATCGCTTCAAGGTCGGCTTATCACCAATCAACATAGGGTAAACGTCTTCATAAGGATGTCATAACATTTTTATAAAAAAGAAATTCATGAAGTTCTAACACTATTTTTCATCCTATAGATGATAGCGATTATGGATCGTTTGGTGGAGTTGAATAAACAGTACAAGGAAATGACTGAAAGTAAATTACAAACACGGGACATAACTCAAGAATTTGTTTTACGTTCTAAATTACGTGATCTTCATAATGCGTGTAAGGTACGGCTTCAGTAAAGTATCCTCATTTATACGCCTATGATCACATATCACATGCTACTTAACGTTCTTGTATTAGGAATGGGATCAACTTGCGGAACAGCAAAAAGAAATTGAAGCAAAATTACAAGAGTTAGAAGCTTCTCCTCCTAGGTAACTTCCTATATATTTCCAATACTTGCAACACTAACTACGCCCATATTTATCATGTAAAATATAGTACACGTTAACGAATCAAATCTATATTATTCATAGCGACGTGTACCTCTCCTCGAAAGATCGTCAGATATTGGACTGGCACTTTGCGAACTTGGAATTCGCCAACGCGACGTCGCTGTCGAATTTGAGCCTGAAACATTGGGACCAAGACGACGACTTCGAGTTCACCGGCAGTCATCTTACAGGTAAGTCGTTTTTATTTCAGACAACCCTCGGACGGTCGATGTTATATCAATCTATTCATACATGAATGGAGCTGAATAAAATGAAACGCAAATTTTAAGAAATACAAATTTCCATCATGGTATAAAATTAAATACTAGATTGTCGCAGTAGTCGGCCGTCCGAGGTTTAAACGAGCGGAAATAGTAATTTCAGTTAAAGCGATACGTAAATTGTCCGTAATTATTATTGACTGTACGCGTTACTCATTGAGACGCGGCTTAGCACGCGAAAACATTCTAATTTCATAGAGACTACTCGATTCGTTGAATATCCCTGTTTGCCGGATCGCCGTGTACGGCATTATATCGACGTTCTCGAGAAATTGCTTAACCAACCAGTAGATGGTATAGATAACAGGTGAATTATTCGCGGGTTGCATCTCCTTTACAGGCGTCGGATAGTCTCGCACTCGGGTGTCTGTGCAGTTGACTTTATCAAGCTTATTGAAAGTCGATAGCACGAGATTCCGTGTAGATAGTCGCTATATCCTTTTAACCGATCTCGGTTACCGGAGTTCTCATTATGTGAAATTATACTACGATCATAGCGTGTAGCCGTGTAGCTCGAGCCAACTAATGCGTTAAACAAAACCGAAGGCGGCGAGAAATATTACTATAGATGATCAAGCGATTTCATATTTTACAATGTCCGACGATTCTGTGTTCCCAACTCTCAACGAGTCCGAGTTAACGGTGCCCGCCGCTGGCCTCTCCTAATCATTCCAGTATTTACGTTAAACGAGAGAACTTCACGCGAGATCATTGTTCGCATTGATCTTATGAAGCATATCGCGATTAAAACCATGAAGGGTTACTGTAATCTCATTGTTTTCATGGATAGTTAAGCTAAGTATACGCTTGGACATAATGTGGCGGAACATTGGATCTAGGAATATTACATTCTTAAAGAATCTAAAGGTGCAGGGACGATACAAGAGTCTCACTTTAATTCTATCATCAATTCGAATAAAAAGTTATATCAAATTCAACAGATATCAGTAGCGCGACATAAACGTGGAATCATGAAGGGTGATTGAAACAGGTAATTTTGGCAGAGGTCGGAGGGAAGTTCGGAGGGAATTCGAAGCTGACGCGTAGAAAATATCGTAGTAAACGCGGAACGGTAAACGCAGTTAATAGATACTCGGTGGTTGACGTTGGTGGATGGTGCGTATCGATGGACCGTAACCCGATGGAATAGCGCGGTCGCGTGTGTCGCTACTGGCAAGTACACTCGATTGACAGTGAACGAACGAACCGGTCGAGTCGAGCTCGAGTTCCAATATTGCTCCGGCGTCGAACGAGAGCCGAAGCCCAGAGGACGCGGCCAATCGAGTGCACCGTGCGAGAGAGCGATTCGACCGAGAGTGCTCCTTCAAACGGACGTTGAAACAAGAGACGCACCGAGTGAGGTTCGTTCTTTACGTTGGCCATGGTACGCGGCCATGGTGGTCAATTCGAAATTAAAGCGGTGCCCACGGTCCATGACTGACGTGCATCGATGATCATGACGATGGTCCGGCCGCAGGTTCTTCCCGGCGATTAATGAAATGTAAACAATTTAACGCTAAATTAAGCACAACAATAGGCTGTCCGGTGAATCCCATCGTCTGAAATGTTCAGGCCCAACGGTGAATCCACCGATGTAATCGGCTCTCCATCGAGCCTCGGACCTCTTCGCGGTCCTCCTCTTCGCTTTTACGGACCATCGGTTCCTTCTCGGTTTCAAACGAATCCCGCGGCAGGGTTAATAACCACTGACCGAAAAGCGTTTTAGGCACGAATATTCTTTCAGATACTTTGTACGCTTCGATTGTTCTTCATCATCGCTTTCTTGCGTCTTGCTCGGTTTCGCTTAATTCCCGAGATTTTTCAACGCTTGATCACATGTTCATGTTAGCTTCTCGGGTTATCCTGTTACGCGATCGGTACTCTTTAACGCATTTATATACAAGCTCTTTCAAATACAATTTCAAAGATAATGTATTCAAAGATTCTCCTTTTCTTCTCTACATCGAATTGTAAATATCGACGAGCAATACAGCTCGTGCGTTACGAGATATCTCGGTCAGAGGATCAAGGAAACTACGTAATTTACGTTTCACGAGTGATCGTGTATAACCGTAAGTTACGGGAAATGTTCTAGATAATGCGTTCATTCGCATTCGAATAACTCCATAGAAGTCGAGTCGCGGTTAAACAATCGATGCATCTCCGGTACGTTGTACCATTCTGTTTTTACGCTGACGGAGCAGCATTCTTTTCGACTCGGACGTGTTTGTTCCGACCGGTACAACACGATCTCGTCGGAGACCATTTGGTAGTAAAATTCAGGAATGTATACCGACCCGTAGTCGTCATCGTGTCGCTACGGCGATCTCGTCTTCCTTTTCGATCGGTCGTATACCAAAGAGTTATCGAGCTTTGTTCGCGACACCGAGGACTGGGCGCGTCCTCGTCGGAGTTTTCGGTCATTCGTTGGTCACCACGAAAAAACGTAGGCAGCACGATATTATGCGCGTATATACACGCGTACGGTACACGCAGCATCGGACATGGATGATACCTATAACATAGCCGGAAAGAAGGGGCCAGGGATGGGTCATTTACGACGTATCGAAGTCTTCTACACCGTTCGTTGACTCGGAACCTCGCATTCCGTGCCGTTCGTGTATCGCTACCAAAATTATACTCTCGTAAAGTTGACATCGTGTCTTTGCCTTCTACAACAACGTTCTTTATACAGGCTCGAATTCACTGAACCCTTGACATTCGTTTAGAACACTGATGTCCATATTTGTCGTCCCTGCAATTTTCAAAGATTTTTTGGAATCGTTCGCTGTTTTTTTAATTAACCTTTGTTAACTTTGACACGTTGAAAAATAAATGGTCAATATTGCACGTGTAGTTTATCGGCAGGCAGTATTGACAATATATCGAACGGTATACGCGTACAAATTTATTGCTCGAGTACGAGCGTGTGTATGGCAATATTGTAGCGTGTACACGAGCGCGTGTACGATAATATTGCACAAGTATACTGGAGGCTGTATGGCCGTCAAGTGTACTTGTTCAATAAATTTGTGCAAGTATACCGCTCAACTATGCAGTTACGCGTGTAGCTTCACGAGTTTAGAACAAAGCTCGGAACTTTCAAATATTTCACCGACAATATGCACGAGGATCCTCGGAAAGAATCCGAGACATCTAGGCCAGAAAGATTCTCCATAGCCGAGATCGAAATCGAGAGCCGAGTTAAGGATCGACCCTGGTCTCACAGGTGCGTTTCCCAATATAACGTTCGAAGGAAAATTTACGAACAAGGAATATCGAGAAGCACATAGAATCCCACGGCGCGGCTTAATGAGCTTTCGCCTTCGATCTTCGATCGATTCGGCCGGTGTTACCGAAGTCTGGAAATAAACGACGGGTGGATGGGTCGAACGATCCTGGCTCATTTGGCGAAACAAGCTTTACCCTCCCTCTTTCTCCGGGGGGAAAAAGGACGAGCGTAAAATAGAACGCGTCGTCGAAACGCGGCGTTTTTCGACGGAGCCCGGGACCCGGTACGAGTGTGTTTCCTCGACGAGGACGAAAACGTAGGCAGCTTAACATTAGTTGAGCCGAGAAGTTGGACGGCAAAGGGGGCCCCCGAGTGGTAATTTACGAGGTATCGAAGACCTTGTACACTCCTACCCGCCAACGAGCCGGCCTCGCCCCGCGGAATCCAGTCTTGGCCTTAACGCACCGATACCTTTCCCATGACCACTTTCGGCCTATCTGTGCACACAGCGTGTGCACGGGTATAGTCGTCGGCAACGATCTCTTCGTACGAATAGAAGACTCAATGCCTTCCGCTTTGCTGGAGTACACTTTATCATACTTAAGTTTTGGTACTCGGTGTTTTACTTTCAAGTTTTCTCATTTAAAGCTGATAGCTAACGTTAGCACTCGTAAGCTTTAGAATCCTTGTATTCTAAGTTGGTACTCTTAAAAGATAGTATTCTTAGCGATGGTCTAAGAGATAGTATTTAGAGTCATCACATGGACCTAACTATGCAGGTCCATGTTTTATTAGGCAGAGTCAGCACCTCCAAGTTTTATTACAGTGTCTAATATTTTGACACTTAGTTATTGCTTTGGTATTTTTGAACTTAAGTATCTTAGAATCCATATAATTTCTGTACCGTGAAGTTGAATGTACAGTGAACCGCTTTGAACCGGTAGAATGTAAACGGAGAGCAGGCATCTATGGCCGTTGGTGTACACGGTGCTATAAGGCTGTCTGGATGTTTGTGTCTTTACCATTTACAGCGTTCCATCCGTGTCGACGACGCGGTAGGGTACCTTGTCGATACAGTCTATCCTGAACCTCTGCTCTCCTCTCTTCCCATCTCCTCTTCCTCTTTGCTCGTGATCCGCGTGATTTCTCTTCTTAACGTCACCTATCGCCCGTGAAGTGTCAACGAGGCGATTTCTTAGCGCCGGTCGTTCCTCTGCCCTCGAACAAATGGTTTGCCGACACGCGTCCCGGATTAAGTCCTCCTGCCTTCGTACCGTCTATACCCTTTACCGCAGTTTCCTGCTACCTTCTTTTTATCCCTCTTTCGCGTGGAACTTTGGTTTTCGCGGACGTTCCGCGTGCACGCCAGAACTCTTTCTTCGTATAGCCGTCGACGTTGAGACATCGTTCAATTGTCCTTTCAGTTTCGTACCTTCTCTTTCTTGTTTCGCGGGGTTAACCGCGCACGATCGATTCATTTGCATCCGCGAGTGCAAGTGAAATATGCCAGCCACGACATTCTTGCTTAGTTTGTTAATCGACGCGTGTCGCTGACAATTTTATGGGGCTGCGCGGTGGTCCATGAATATCTGGCACACCTAAATATTTCCTAACTATTTTCACTACAAATTTACATACATTATCTGCTAATATTTTACATTATCTTCGAAATTTTAGTTCTTGCTAACTTTAAAGATTTGATACTTTTAGGCATATTGACGCCTTCTTCATTTGAAGAGAATAAAAATACATATATGCAGATTTGATATTGTTAATCGTTATAATTTACTTTGAATGCTTCTCGAGTACAAAAAGAATATTTTACTGTTTCGTGTCGGTGGTTCGTCCAGGCTCGGTGCAATTGGATTAAATTGATGATACCGATCAAAGATCGGAGGATAGCCCCGAATGATAAGTCGATTCGCCTGGAATATTACGTGTCAGCATGAAATGTGCTGGCTTGCGGTAGGATTGTAATTAGGTCGTCTATGAGGCATTAGATCACGATATACCTGAATAGGTATATCGTGAATGGGAGATAGACCTCGTGCTGGTCTCCCGAGGTTCTCAAGATTGACCGATATCAACCTGCACCCTCGAAACCATTGATTAATAACGCGTTGGCTGGAAAACGGTTCGAGTAATTGAATCGTTCTCTCAAACGCTTAACTAACGAGAAGCCCGTGTTCGCCGCTTCGACCACTTCTAATCCCTTTTATTTATCGAGGCGATTTTATACGACGCGAACCTGTTGCGATTTACAGTCTGCATTAAGCTACAACGAACACCAGAATTCGTTCTTCGGAAATGGAACTTCGATTGCAGAAAGCTGAAACGTTTATTACGGGTAGATGCTTATCTACTTAACGCAATGTGTCTGCGAAAGACAACGCGTGTAAATTCGTTTCACTATTTTCCTTCTACGTCAAATTATTTCTACATGTGGTAGAAAAAGTATTTCGAGTAATTGATATGTACATGGGTATTTATTACATTAAAATGTTACATTATTAGAATGTAAATGTTCTCAAAGGTGTTCAGTAAGTGTCTTCCATGTAACTTAAGTATAAACATAAAATAAAAATAAATATTTTGTGAATTTGCGGACCAAAATGGCGGTGAAGGTAGTTTGATCAGCTGCCCGCGATTAAGTATCCCGGCACGCGGATTAATCAACTTCCATGGTAGGCTTATTTATGCGCGAAAAAGCTCGGATGTATTCGCGCTGATAACGGAGCTATGCGAGTGGAGGCTCGCGCCGAGCCGAGCGGAATGACGCGTTTAAATTTCCCGTGCTCGCGCACCGCACAGCGGATTCCCTTGACGCGACGAGTTAAGTCGCCGATAGATGTACTGTAACGTCGTGGAGAGT
The DNA here is from genome assembly GCF_050947335.1 of Megachile rotundata. NCBI lineage: Eukaryota > Metazoa > Arthropoda > Insecta > Hymenoptera > Megachilidae > Megachile > Megachile rotundata. The sequence continues at coordinate 21,634,070 of NC_134984.1, read as the reverse complement.
AAGTTAAGGGTCGTGAAGTTGTCGAGCCGGCGAATTATTTCCCTCGTGCGCTTTGTATAACCCGTGTTGTCAATCTGTCATCGGTTATGCCCGGCTCGTACTGGCTGGCTCGCGAGCGCGTATTTATGGAGCTAAACCCTTTCTCCCGTCACTCTTTTTTTCCCTCTTTTCCTTCGAAACATCGAGTACCAAATATCGCGTGTATCACCGGTCGAGTTATTTCGTGGGGAATTTCGTTCTCAATTAATCGGGCAGCCTCATCGATCATCGCTTCCAGCCTGATTATCGCGTAGGCGAAATTGTCAGCGGACTCGAAAACTTTCTTAAAACCTTGTCGTTGGATATAATCGAGTGCGATGTGACGTGCAGGGATGATGGAAGTTGTAACAGTTCAAAAGTAACAATTTTTTATTTTACTTATGGACGTTTACTGAGGTACTTGTACACTACCGTCCATAAGTATCCGGACACGAGTGAAATATGCATTCAAAAAAGATAATAATAATTATTACAAATGATATGATAACCCTAAATACCTTTCGTACAAAGTTCAACTATATTTTATGTAACGAAACCAAGTGTCTTGATACTTATGAACGGTAGCGTATATTAACTTGTACTTAAAAGGGATAATTCCATGTATTCCGCTCGCTCGAGGGCTCAAGATAAATAGACACATTTCGTGGCGTTGAAAGTGTTCCAAAATTTGTATACATTAGTACGGTAAATTATATCCTCCAAGTGACTCGGGAAATTGATGCCCCGGCTCGAGCTTCTGGCACCCTGGCGCGAGAAGCTAAACAGATTTTCGTCTCGGTGATCAGCGAATCATTCGACTCTCAATCTTCCCCGCGAATATATCTCTCTTACCGCGTAGATTTGCACCAAAACCGACTGTTCCGCATCCTCAGCTTCCGTTCGTCGTTTTAATTAAACTCGTTACCACCACCTTAATTGGAGATTTCGATTCCTTTCTTACTTACGCTCATTGGACAATGAAACTCGCGTTCCGGCTGAAGACCTAATGGCGGACTTCGGTTATCCGGATAATTCGAACACGGCAGTTCCTGCGAAAGGTTAGCCGGTGAGAACTCGAATTGGCAGCTATGACCCGGTCAATTCCGATCGATCATGGTTTACGATCGTTGCATAAAGTCGAAAGTTCACTTTCCATTTCTGAAACACTCAAATTCTATCATAAAAAATTTAGAAGCTACAAATGATTATGGAAATTAAATAGTATTATGGGTAAATGATAATGGAATTTTGCTAGAAAATTACTAGCCGTTAAATTTGATCGTTGCATAAAGTCGAAAGTTCACTTTCCATTTCTGAAACACTCAAATTCTATCATAAAAAATTTAGAAGCTTACAAATGATTATGGAAATTAAATAGTATTATGGGTAAATGATTATGGAATTAGTTTTGTTAGAAAATTACTAGCCGTTAAATTTGAATAAGTAGGGAAGGAGAGGTCTATTTATTTGCCAATTTAGTATAATTGTTGGATAGGTTATAGTTCGTGATTTTGGCTAATAAGTTTACGCCTCGTCCGTGGAGGAGTCAGCTATATTTTTCAAATTAATGCCCGGTAATCTTCGGTCGACAATCGTTTCTAAAGGGGATTACGTGACAGGGCGACCGAGAATGATTAAAACGGAACCCTACGCGACGGCCAGAAGAATGACGATGACCATTATATGTTAATGCCCGGCCACACGCCATACGACGATCACCGTGGCCTTTCAGCATCCTTCTCGGTTGAAAACTAGTGTCTTTCAAGAGTTTTCGCGGGGTATTCATCTCTCCGTTTAACAGTTATCGAATCATCTTTCACAGTTGTAAACGCTGAGAGTCAGAACCTGTACAGAAATTTTTCAAACTCCATAAACAATAAAATATTTTGATATTTAATCTGATAGAATATTACAGACTTTGACAATGGATTAGAGATTTAGTAGGTTGATTGAAAAATCCATTAAACCCATTAAATCCCGTTCATGCCATCGCGTCGCGGTTGTTGTTTAACTCCCGCTACCGAGTAAGCCACGATCGAAGAAAGAGATTAATGAACGTCGCGATTTCTCGTGAATTTATCGTTAAGGGAGCAATTCCCCCGGCAAATTTGGACGCCATTAACGATATTAAGAGTGCTTGCCCTTCGCTTGGACGAGCTTCCGGTTTAATAGCCCTTTCAGAGGCTCTGCCGCGTCGAATTCATCATCGAGATAAACATCGGTTTTTCAGCGGATAATGTTTCACGTTCGGGAGGATACACTCGACCGATCGTTAATTATCGGCAACGATGCACGTCCCGAACTTTTCTATCGCCGCTTTTAATGACCGTCGTTAGAGAGGAGCGGCTAAGTTTTACGAGGAGCATCGGGTGGCAGATTGAAAGCGGATGGTGACCAGGTGCCGGTTCCTACGAGGCGACAGCAATCTGCGCCATCTGCCAAATCAGTCCCCCTCGGGCTGCTCTAAATTTTACTCGAAATTATTTCCACTGACCCACGTGCACGTAAACGATTCCCCCATTAAACCCTTTTCTATAATTACGTTTGAAAAAAGGTGTTAGCTGCAACGAGATGAGCAGATGAGACCAGGTCTGGAAAAGTTAACCCCTTTCGATATCTTTCGAAGACCTTAATGGGATTTTGTGAGATATCAGATTTTCTAACGATACGTGTAATATTAGATGTACACACAGAAAGTTATGAAAATCCAAATGTTTCAGACTTCAAGTTATCTGTAACTTAATTTCACAGCTATGCTATTTTATCATTTAACGCGTGAGAATAGAGTGTATAGTCCCTGCGAGATGAGCAGATGAGACCAGGTCTGGAAAAGTTAACCCCTTTCGACATCTTTCGACGACCTTAATGGGATTTTGCGAGACATCAGATTTTCTAATGATACGTGTAACATTAGATGTACACACAGGAAGTTATGAAAATCCAAATGTTTCAGACTTCAAGTTATCTGTAACTTAATTTCACAGTTATGCTATTTTATCATTTAACGCGTGAGAATAGAGTGTATAGTCCCTGCGAGATGAGCAGGTGAGACCAGGTCTGGAAAAGTTAACCCCTTTCGACATCTTTCGAAGACCTTAATGGGATTTTGCGAGACATCAGATTTTCTAACGATACCTGTAATATTACATATACACCCAGAAAGTTATGAAAATCCAAATGTTTCCGACTTCAACTTATCTCTAACTTAATTCCACAGCTATTTATGGTATTTTACGGCTACGCAATTTTATCGCTTAACGCGTGAGAATAGAATGTATAGCTATACTTAGGAGGACCTCATCAAATTACTCTGGAGGTGACACGAGCTTGAACGGAGAATTCGATCCGTTCATTTTACGTAACAGTCTCGAAAACGTTTGGCGCAAAGTTTTCGCACAGCGTGTCTGGTATAACAATAAATATCCACGGTTAATGTCAACCGAGTTGTGCCCGCTCGTTCACGGTGAAACTCTATCTGTCGATAGGTTAACTGGCAGTCGTAGGATTCTTAGCCGTCGTTTCGCGCGGGTTAAAAGTACGCGGAGCGTGCGTTGCCTCAGCTTCCTGGCTCGTACGGATTCGATTCTTATTAGGTGCGATCCGCGGTGCCGATGCTCTCACGACCCAACACAATACTGTGAACTGTCGCGAACTGTAAATAGACCGCGTTCTCTTGACGCTTTATTTGCCCCGTGTCTAGATTTTTCGCCAGATACGCGCCGTTTCTCCGTCTGCCCGACCACTTTTCCCCGCGATAATCGCCGTTGATGATTCCGACCAGATAACCGGAGCCACTGGAACCTTTCGAAAGGGAAACGTTTCGCTGCTTAGGTCGGCGTGAAACTTTCGCAACTTCCTCTCGCGACTGGCTCGTGCTTTTCATCGCGAGAAAATCTCCGAGCTCGTGATTCGATTACATTCTTGCTTGTTGCTTGCTCAACGTTTACGTCCTCTTTCATTTTCCTTCCTTCGCTTTCGTACTTGTGATTGCATACTTTATGCAATTTACGCTTTCGGTAATTTCACGCTTCTTCTTAATTAACTCCAACTATCGGGCCTTCTTATTTTAAATTACAAAATTTGTTCAGATACTTTTCTTGGTATCTTGACTTTTATTCAGTTATACGTTCAATTATTCTTGACTTTTATTGAGTTATATGTTCAATTATGTCTGCTTTGGCTACTTTACAAATTGTACGCTGGTGCGATAACACGGTGACTACCATGGTGGTCATCAGTGATCTTGCAAATTCAGTTAAATTATACGAAAAGCGAAGCAGACGAAGTTTAAAGGGTTCCTAAAGATGAAAGATTAGGTACTCCTGTTCTTAACACTAGAACTACCGACATTAAATGCTCGTTTATCGAAGAATGTAAAATAAAATTAAAAGGGAAATACTAAAGCATCAAGTAACAAATAGAACTAGTTATTACATCAACAAAATATGATTTCCATAAAATCACTATAATCAAATTTTCTAATATAAAATGAGGAATCTGAAACCAGTCATTTTGACTGGTTAATATGTAGTAATGTGTTTGACCACATATGTCAAGGTTTACTGTGACGAACGTGTTGAGGTAACAGCGGTATTTGTGGAGGACCAGAATTATTGAAGACTAGGAAAATATTTCAGCGTTAATACTGTAATGGTAGATTATAGGTACCTGACCTAGCAATTAGAACTACGTACCGAGATTACCAAGAGCATTATAGATATAAATAGACCACGTCTCACATTTCGGTTTTATGGAAGTTTGATGTAGACACAGAATTCGTAATAAAATATCAACGACAACGTAGTCGATCACCTGTGAGCCTGGCACTGAACGTGTTAATAGCGTAATACGCTCGTAGAAAGTCGCGCCATTAATCGCGTACCTGCGAGATTACTCGTATCGTTTTTCCTGCACGTACGATCTCGTTGTCGTCGAGGAGAACAGTTTTAGAGCGTCGCTGATAAACCGTCCCCGGGGACTTAGACTCGATCGCTTTGTCGCGTCGTCTACGTTTACGGGAATGGAGATCGAGTATCTTCAGCGCCTCCCTCGAGCTTTCTTTTTTTTCCTCGCTCTTCAATTCTCTTCCGTTCTCGAGCTGGCTCGCTTTTCTTAGCCAGATTCTTAGCTGGAGCGATGTGCAGCTCGTCAGTCCTTCGGGAGATCGATTCCGACAATCTATCAGCACCTTTCGTGCACTCAGGAATATCGAACTTCTCGGAAAATGCGATTCTCTTCGATTTCTTGTATTTGATGCTTGAAATTCTTCTCCGCAACTTTCGGATTAAGGCGAAAGTGCTGGAGACTGTGGAGTGAGTGTTTGACGATTTGAGAATTCGGAAATTTGGGAATTTAGGAAGCTGGTAATTTGGAAAGGTAGAGGTTTGGCGGGGTAGGGATTTTGGGATGCAGAGTTTTGGAAATGTGGACATTTGGGTATTTGGAATTGGAGAATATATGATTTGGGGCGTTTGGAATTGGGGAACTTGGGATTTGAGGAATTTGGGAATTTGGGAGCTTGGAATTGGGAAATTTGGGATTTGAGGCGCTTGGGATTCGGGGCGCTTGGGATTCGGGGCGCTTGGGATTCGGGGCGCTTGGGATTCGGGGCGCTTGAGATTCGGGACGCTTGGGATTTGGAGCGCTTGGAATTGGGGGCGCTTGGGATTTGGGGCGCTTGGGATTCGGGGCGCTTGGAATTGGGGGCGCTTGGGATTCGGGGCGCTTGGAATTGGGGGCGCTTGAGATTCGGGGCGCTTGGGATTCGGGGCGTTTGGGATTTGGGGCGCTTGAAATTGGGGGCGTTTGGGATTCGGGGCGCTTGGGATTCGGGGCGCTTGGGATTCGGGGCGCTTGGGATTCGGGGCGCTTGGGATTCGGGGCGCTTGGGATTTGGGGCGCTTGAAATTGGGGGCGCTTGGGGTTCGGGGCGCTTGGGATTCGGGGCGCTTGGGATTCGGGGCGCTTGGGATTCGGGGCGCTTGGAATTGGGGGCGCTTGGGATTCGGGGCGCTTGGGATTCGGGGCGCTTGGGATTCGGGGCGCTTGGGATTTGGGGCGCTTGGGATTTGGGGCGCTTGGGATTCGGGGCGCTTGGGATTAGGAGCGCTTGGGATTTAGAGCGCTTGGAATTGGGGAACATGGGATTTGAGGAATTTGGGAATTTGGAAGCTTGGAATTGGGAAATTTGGGATTCGGGGCGCTTGGGATTCAGGGTGCTTGGGATTCGGGGCGCTTGGAATTCGGGGCGCTTAGGAATTTTGGGAGCTTGGAAATTTGGGAAATTTGGAACTTTGGAAACTTAAGATTGTAAAACCTATAAACATTAAAAATCTCCAAATTTCCAATCTAAAAATTATAAACTTGTCAATGTTCTCTCCCAAAAAAGTAAATCCCCCAAAACCTTCCTTGACCCTCCTACAAATTGCGCTAACCCCCTCTTCGAACAAATAATATAAAGAGACATAGTTCGTCTATAAGTCAAAAATTGAGATTGCAGAGAGTTAAATTTCTTTGGAAGTCGTTCGCATGGGACCGAACAATGCGTGTTTAGGGTACTCGGTTCATTAACACATTCTCCTCGGGCTTTTAAACGGAAGATTTACACTTGGAGCCTGGTCGTTTTAATGGCAACATCTTTTAAACTACTCCGCAAACATCGTAGCGTGCCTTCGCTCGCGTTGCCTCCAATCCGTACAAGAACGAACGAAATTCAACGTGCGCCTTGTAAATGTTGCCTGACGAGTTTCGGCGGGTGAAACCATGCGTTAAATTGCCCGAGTCCTTGTAACTTCTTTCTTAGATGAAATAGAGATTTTCTGGACACGATCGGGGAAGATTCTTTCAGGTAGTCGCATAGTAAATGAAATTCATTTGACGCTTATTACGATAGCTTCGTTAGGTTATGTCCTAATGAATCGATACTTTGGTACTGTTGCAAGTTGCTACTTAATATACAGGCTTGATCAAACTTTGTGGTTATGTGACAACTTTGTGGTTTTCGGGAGCATTTTTCTGTGTAGGTATGCATTCTTTTTTATTATGGGAGTGTACGTAAATATTCAAATGCGATATCGTACGTTTCAAAGCAGTAACAATCATTACACCTTCAGATAAAACCTGTCGATGCACACGTATGCTTTATATATTATATAAAGCTTCTTTTCATATATATACGCAAGTCTTAAAGCAGTAGCAATCATTGTATCTACGTTGAGATAAAGCCTGTCCACATTCTCCACATATTATATGAATCGCTTCTTTTCATATGTACGTAAGTTTCAAAGCAGTAGCAGTCATTGTAGACCCTTAGATAAACCCTGTCGATACATACGCACTCTCCATATATTATATAAATCGTTTCTTTTCATATATATGTATCATGTTCTTTGTACGTCTCAGCGTATTATAAACGCATGAATATGAAGAATATTGCAAAAATAAAAATTTGAATAACATCGAGTATGATTGAATTGAAAGTTTGCAAGAGGTAGAATATCCATCAGTGATCCCTTGTCCGTTTCTTATTACTCACGAGCCTCGTTCCCACAATGAAAATGTGTGCACAGCGAATAGCCGGGCGATAATAAACTATCCTCGCCACGTAGTCCTGATCGTTTTGTCGCATCGCGTAGGTTTACGGGAACGGGGATCGAGTAACTTCAACACCTCTCCACCGTTCTCCCCTTCTTCTTCAATTTTCTTCCACCCGTAGCCTTCTACCCTGGCCTTCTTCAGTCTGGTCCTTCGAGAGGGCTCCGAACAGAGAGGAAAAGGGGAAAAGAGAAGGAGAGGAGCCAGATCGGCTGAGATGTAACTGGAGAGCACATTACCTGGTATTAAGTCACCGAGATAACTACCTGTGTGGGAGGTTCCGCGCACCAGAGCTTGTGCGTAAAATACGACGACGCGACCGCGGTGCTTGCTGGTCGTTTTACGAAATATCCCGATTTTTCTCCTTCCCCCTAACGTGTGTCAACGTGCAGCCCCTCCAGGAAGCGCGCGTACGACCGGTGAACGCGCGATCGAACCGCCTCGAGGAAATACACGCTCTTCCTTTTTCCCGATTTATACCAACCGTCCTACCATCAGGATTTCCAATCGTGTAACGCGTATATCATCGGATCGCGTTTTTCGAACTTGTTCGGTTTCATCTTCCCTCGTGTTTATCTGCCCGGGGCTGACCGCACGGCAAGGAGCTGGCCTGAGGTTTGGCCAACCTTCCGCAGGCGTTAAAATGACTTTCTTGTCCTCTTTGGTTAACTTTCGCGCAAGATGAATGTTTGGGCACCGTTTGTATCTACCTTTTTCGTATCTCTCATCTATCCTTTACTGGTCTATTTAACTCGTCTTCCAAAGAATAGACTGTCCATTTATATTACCGAAAGCGGTTTCATTTTTACGCCACTTGTAATTAAAAATAAGCAAACATTATGGTGCAAGTATAAGGACATCGAATTGTATCCTATGACTTAACCGGGGCACCGAGTTGTGCTTAAATTTATTTTACTGAAAGCGGTTTCTTTTTCACGCCACCAGCTTGTAATTAAAAATAAGTAAACATCGTGGTACGCCGATTCATGAGACGCGCCAAAACACTTCCAGAAAGGACGTTTATAATTCCGGCATTTTGAAATATTTTGCAAAACAGAAAATATTCTGTAGTAGGCAATAGTTATAATAAATTATACCTGAAATTTCGAAAATGCAAAATAAAGGTGTCCTATACAAAAAAATTCACAAATATCAGCTTATTTTCATCTGTCTAAAGGTATTTCCCCCCTTAACCGGGGCACCGAGTTATGGTTAAATTTATATTACTGAAAGCGGTTTCATTCTTACGCCACCAGCTTGTAATTAAAAATAAGTAAACATTGTTTCACAAGTATAAGGACATCGAATTGTATCCTATGACTTAACCGGTGCACCGAGTTGTGCTTAAATTTATATTACTGAAAGCGGTTTCATTCTTACGCCACCAGTTTGTAATTAAAAATAAGTAAACATTGTGGTAGAAGTATAAGGAGCTTGTATTCTATGACTTAACCGGGGCACCGAGTTATGGTTAAGTTTTAGCGGGCTTGATGAATAAATCCTGTACATTGACACATTTTACATCCGCGGGTGAACAGGATTCATACGGCGCGAGGGTTAATTCGAGGAAATCGTTGGACAATAAACCGGCGGATCGTCGAGATCAAGCGGCAATTTACCTGGATCGGTACTCTTCGATAAATTCAGCCGTTACGGGAAACGACATGCGCATACGCGGGGTGGTGTACCGGAATTTGCACGTTTATTGTCGCATTAATAATTCATGGTGTTGCGCAATTTTTAATCAGCTGCCGTCTGTCATTGATTGATGCTGCCCTCGCGCCCCCATGGGGCTCGAAATTTACATACAGAACGAAAAGGGAAAGTATTGACACGTGATACGTTCCTACCAAACAAGCAGCAAAGTCCAATCGCACGTCATAATGGCGCCGTTTTCTCTCTTTCTTTCTCTGCCCGTTCATTCTTCTGCCACGAACCGGTGTCTTTCTTTCTCCTTCTCCCCGTACCTCTTTTCGTTTCTCCTTCGTCCGACCGACTCGAAGGGATCCCACAAAGAAGCTAACAAATCGGCCGCGGTGCAGGTGAGGCTTTTTATTAAAAAATTTTTATTGCACCCCGCGCAGCAAAGCATACGTCGTCGTCGTCTTCGTCGTCGTCGTCGTCGTCGTTCGGGGCTCCGCTCGAAAAACCTGTTTGCTCCTGCCGCCACCATCACCACCACCATCGCTTCCTTTCACGAGATATTGCTTTACAATACTATATTATATTGCGCGGTACGTCGAATTTCGCCTGTTTGGATTTAACGAGAGACTCGCTGGACGATTGCAACGGAGATGGAGAACCGTGTACTCGCCGCGTATGCGAATCGCGTCCCTCGAGGAACACCATAGCGGTACGTCGTTACTCATCGTCGCGTACCACTGTGCTAACAAATACCTTCCCTCGTTTATTCTCTCCTTTTTCTCTCTTTTGTCTTTGCCCAAATCGAAAATCGACTGTTTACTTCCTTACGCGCTTCATTGCGTTTCAACACTACACTTACAATTTCAAAACATCGTCGACATTTATTTCCTAATTTGGCATTGTTACTTTGGTAGTTTCTAAAATATTCCAATTTGAAAACGGTCTGTAAATATTATCGGCTAAAGTCAACGCGATCGACATTTAGGAATTTATTTCCTAATTTGGTATTGTTACTTTGGTAGTTTCTAAAATATTCTAATTTAAAAACGGTCTGTAGATATTATTGATGAAAATCAACGGGGTCGGCATTTAGGAATTTATTTTTTAGTTTGATGTTGCGTTACTTTGATATTTTCGTGCGTTAATACAGTTTCTGTTAGTAATATTCCAATTTGAAAACGGTCTGTAAATATTATCGGCTAAAGTCAACGCGATCCACATTTAGGAATTTATTTCCTAGCTTGGTGTTGTGTTACTTTAATATTTTCGTGCATTAATACAGTGTCTCTTAATAATATGCCAATTTGAAAACGGTCTGTAGATATTATCGACGAAAATCAACGAGAGTTTGGTTATTTATTTTCTACTTTGGTGTTGTGTTTGATAGTTTCGTTTATTAGTACAGTTTCTGTTAGTTGATCGAGTTGTACAAATACAGTTACATTCAATTTTATTTCATATTTGATTAACAAACTTTACTTCATATTTGATTAACAAACTTTACTTCATATTTGATTAACAAACTTTACTTCATATTCGATTAACAAATTTTACTTCATATTCGATTAACAAATTTTACTTCATATTTGATTAACAAACTTTACTTCATACTTGATTAACAAATTTTACTTCATATTTGATTAACAAATTTTACTTCATATTCGATTAAGAAATTTTACTTCATATTCGATTAAGAAATTTTACTTCATATTCGATTAACAAATTTTACTTCATATTCGATTAACAAATTTTACTTCATATTCGATTAACAAATTTTACTTCATACTTGATTAACAAATTTTACTTCATATTTGATTAACAAATTTTACTTCATATTCGATTAACAAATTTTACTTCATATTCGATTAACAAATTTTACTTCATATTCGATTAACAAATTTTACTTCATATTCGATTAACAAACTTTAGTTCATATTTGATTAACAAATTTTACTTCATATTCGATTAACAAATTTTACTTCATATTTGTTTAACAAATTTTACTTCATATTTGACAAACAAATTTTACTTCATATTTGATTGACAAATTTCATTTTATTAACGAGCGTGTTATATTAGATGCGTATTGGAGGCACTTAAATTTTCTGGGAGGATTTAATCGTTAACTGGCCGGTCGTCAAATATATCGCCAACAAAGGAGTTACGACGTCTCAACTGTCCACTAATTATTCCTTCACTCTCGAGAGCACATCAATTCTTCGTAATTGCCCGGCGGGAAAAAAGCTGCGACCCCCCTAATTGTTGGTAGGAATTAATTCGTCGACATGAAGTTAATCCGCGCTACGATGACGATCGTAGCGTGGCGCGACAAATCCGTACAGCGGACTTCTTTCCGGGGCCGACGCACATAAGTACAAAGTACGTGGTTCGTAGGTGTAGACGCGTCGCCATTAATCTTGCGAGATGCCCCGTGTACATTGTCGAGCGGGGCCGCGGTTCGCCGGCAAAAACGCAGCGGAATTCTAGCAGGGGATTGGCAACTTTTTTCCGATATATCCGAGCCGAATGACCGTCCAAGCAAATGCTAGGTCCTTAAGTTGCCGGTATATAACCGGGCAACGCATGTAGAGACAAGCTTTATGGCTCTATAAATTGTTGTTTCGGCCCTCTATTGTATATCTTTATTGACCTCGGTGCGGCCGTACCAGTTAACCGGAATGCCATTAATAACGGAAATGGATATTCGATTAGCCGACCGGTACGGGATAAAAACGTTCGTTCGGACGAGTGGCCGAGTGACGGCGAAAAAGAAGCGAGCGAAACGCAATTTAATATAGGGTGAGAGTGTTTACTCGGGGATGAAAATGTAGCGTGGCTAGACGCAACGAGGAAAGGACGGCAACAGACGCGGCAAAAAGAGCCTGGGATTCGTCGAATGCCACGTTGTTCCTCCTCGGCTAAACGAATTACTCGGCCGTGCTACAGAAGCATCCGCTTCGTCAACGATCCCGCGATACCGATAAGGAATTCCTTCAAACGACGGGGAAAACGCAATTAACAGGGAGACTGAGGTACCTGAAAAATTTCGGCTCGGGACCGTGTCGATTTTATTCAACGACGACCAGGAATTCCCGACATCCTTTGTCTTCGATGCACAGCTTCGTTCGTGCACCCTCCGTTCGGTGTTAGTTCTTTTTATCTCGCCAGATCGATCGCTAAACTTTTCGAAAGATTTCAAAATTCTCAAGTCCTAATTTTCGAAATACCAAAGTCTTCAAATAAAAAAATTCTCAATGTCCCATCAGCTCTAATAAGCCCTCGGTAGTAAACGTAATTGAGGGGTTAAAGTGTAACCATAAGTCAAGCTATACTCGTTGCAATAGCTAGCAAGAGCCATCGGTCCAAAACAAATCTCGCGTTAGAAAAACGAGGTTTTACGATCGAGTCGTAGGGTGCCCACGCGACCACATAAATCTTGCGGCGCGAAAATAATAGATCGAATCGCGAGAGGGACCTCCGCCCATAAAGAGATCTCATAATCGCGTTGCATCCGCTAAGCGAGCCACGACTCGGCTCCAGTTGACCGCTTTATCGGCCAGGATTCTCTGGAAAGCCTGACGACCGCGTCCTTACAAGCTCGTATCCCGATGTTTACCGGGGTCCACTCGGTGTGTACACACGGGGAATCAACGCAAGAGAGAGAGAGAAACGGTCACGCCGAGCTGATGAAGTGGTTCAATAAAACGTATCAATAAAAACGATTCATAGTCGTGGACGGGAGGCACGCACGCGAGCACAAGCGAGGGAGGCTGTTCGATGAAGAAGAAACGTAACCGTAAGAAGAGGTAAGTTGGCCAATCCATTACACGGGGATGGTCGGCGGCTCTCCAGAACTCACCCGAGGGTTTCTCTCCGCTCAGATGTAACCGGCTCGAAATATAAGTTCTACATTCCTTTGATCTTCGTATTTTTATGCTTCTTTCTTTCTTGTTCTGCGGGTAAGGTTAGAATTAGATCTTGCTGTTTTTCATAGTGCTCTTATTTCAATGAAAAATATCATTCTTGTTTGAATTCTTTTGTATGAATTTTTTTACGTCATTAACTTTTTTATGTCGCTATGACTATAATAGTTCTGCAATTGAGATAAGAGGTTGAAACTTGACACGAGATGTCTCTTTGTACATGTTGTGAAATGACTTTAAGTATCATTAGACACAAGGGAATATTTGATCGCCTTATTCGGTTATGTCTTTAAGCTACATCTTGTATATAACGATGCAGTTGGTTAAAGTGTCGATACGTGTAAACTCCCCAAGCAAAAAGTGTACAAGTACTTTTAGAAGTTCGTTCGGTATTCGAAGTAGCAGCTCAATATCGTAACTAGACTTCCACCCTACGGTAAAATTTCAGCTTCGGCATCCAGTGCCTCGTCCACAATTGATAGGTCCAAATTAGAATTTAAATTTCGACTCGGAAAGTTGCGTCAAGGCTAAATCCTCAGGGGCGGCCCCTTTGTGCCGATGTCCGCGCTTCTGCATACATTCTCGCCCGATAAATATACCCTTTGGCAGTATAATCCAGCTCCACGCGGATTCCTCCAGCACCGGTAGCTTCTGAGAACCTGCCCGAAGCTTCGTGCGAACAGGATGGAAAGAGAGGGAAACGTTGTTGCTCTCCGACGCAGGCAACGGCACGCACATCGAGGTGGTTCCTCCCTCGACGTTTCACCCTACCATTCCCCATATATACCCGTCGCTTCCCTTGCTCCTTTTTCGCCTCTTCTTCCCTCTGGAAACGGGCTGTGTTACGCGAGCCGCGTCGAGACTCGCGCACGCACCAACACGCGAGCCAGGAAATTGTTTCTATTCTTTCTCTTTACCCCTCTTCGTCTTCCGTTCGCGCTTCTTCACCCCTCGCTTTGTCGTTCTACACGAGACTTGTCTCCCTACGGCACTGCTTACAGATTGCGTACAAATAATCCGCGGAATCGCGCGCGGCAATACCTGTCCGCCCCCAATTCGTACTAGCTCGCGGTGAATTTATCTTAACGACCGTCGGAGTGGCTTCGAATTTTGCGTTAGACGCACACGCTCTTATAACCCAATTCTAAACTAGTCATACACGAAGCCTGGTGGAGGAAGAAATGCAGAACAATATTTTACAAAAGTATTGTATTTTTCATAAACGTGTCTACCACCGTAATATATCTGTGTATAAAGCAAAGAAGTTTGGAACCCCCACAGAGAAATTTCAATTTGTATAAATTTGATGGTGTAATGGATTGCTAAAGTTTGTCCGTATCCCTTTTTACGCATCCTCTTCCGCGTTTCCATCGACACCATCCCCCCGCGACTATGGTGGTATCCGGTGCGTCTAGAGAAAGAGAAGGAACTCTCGATAAACAGTACGGTGAAAAAAGAGTGCGTCTTGGAGCCGAGCTCTTTGACGCGAGAGTTTCGTGCAGACGCGGTTTTCATGAGCCGACGTCTAGCGAGTTGGTAAGCCCGGCTAATGGATTGCCCAACTTTTTCTCTGTCCTCTTATTCAGCCGCACTCTCATTCATCCTTTCGCGGCCGTTTTGGTCCGGCCCGCTCCATCGTGGGCTTTTGTTCGTCTCGCGATTCGTCCGCCGGGAAATATAACCGGTACACGATGGATCATCGACGAACGGACGATAACACGAGGTGAACGAACGATATAGGTGTCGCGGCAACTTTACTTTTAGCTTTTATCGTGACAGAAACTGTCACAACATCGAATGTCATCGCACGAAATCCAGTATCATCGCAGTACGATTTCTGCTTTTCACGGTGAACAAGCTCTCCAAGGACTTGATATTGAAATCAGGATCCAACGTCATGACAGCATGATTGCTACTCTTTTTCTGACTAAGTAGTTACACTTAAAGTTATGGCATCAAGTGTCATGATATAAAATCTATGTTAAAGTATCTTCTTACGAACAAGTTCTCCAAGGATTTGACTGGACATTGAACTCTTCACCATGACAGCACGATTCGTAGCCTTTATTGTCTGAGTCATAACATTTATGACATTAAGTGTCATGATATAAAATCTGTGTCACTCAAGATGAAGCTCTCGAAGTTCGACAGTGAAATCGCGACAGACCCAGTGTCAGCATGAGTTTCCCGACATCGAAGCCACAATATTTAGAGCTGTGACACCAACTATGTCATCAAAGTTATCGAAGTACCTAATCATCATAGTCTGATATATCTGAAGGGTTATTCTTTGAAAATTTGTAAAAACGTCGAAGTGGTGATCAAGCGTCGCGTGGAGTTTGAGATCGCGAGATTGAACGTCAGTTTTCTGGTGACACGAGAACGTACGGCGAGAGCGGAGCGGTCGTTCTTCTTCGGCGGGACGAATTTGTCGCGCGAGGCGGCTCCGTTCGCGAATTTATTCGCGTCGCGAGTTTCGCCGAGTGGATTTCACGGATTCGAAGGCCGGCAGCGTGTGTCCGGCGACCAGTTCGTCCAGGTAATGGATTGGCCAGCCGACTTTCCTTCTTCCACGTTCTTCCGATTCGCCTCTTTGTCTGCGGCACTGCTCGGTGGAACGCGCGACAGGGCCAAACTTTCGACGTTCTCCGCGTGTTCTTTTTATTAGAATTCGGCATCGGCCAGGGAAACCGCCTCCTTATACCGGCGTCGATAAGATAAAACAATCTTTCGATTAATTAGCAGCCCGTTAGAGCTCAGCTTCCTGCTTTTAATTAAAGAAGTGTTCGCGGCGGAGTCGCGAGATAGGTGGAATTTATTACGACGCGTCTTGTAATAAATTTCACTTACCTCGCCGCTCGACGTTTACCTCGTTCCATGTCCCGTCCCGCCTCTCGCCGCTCTCTAACGTAATTGTTATACATGCTTGCATTTCTGCACGCGTCCACATATTGCTCCGTCTTGTGTCGCATTTCGCGTTCGCTCGCGATATCCGCTGCCGTGTTTTATTGCCCAGCATCCGGCGAAAACGCATCGGACGCCCAATCGGAGACTATGCCCTTGCTGACAAGTCGGAAAACTTCGAAAAGTCGACGTTAGGGTTATTAACAGAGTACATCATTTTTCTTGGAGGCTGCAAAGATTCTGATGATCAAGACCGAGTATCAGAATGAGTTCGGAAATTTGAACTTGTAAGTTGGGATTGTAGAGAGCATGGAAATTCGAGAATTAGAATTAGAGAATCTGTAAATTTAGGCGTTTAACCCATCGCAGTTCGCATTCATCACGATCGAAATTTCGTTCCAGGCGAGCATGGTAGCATAAACCTAGCCGTAACTTTGTGGAAGAAACTGTCGCAAAGTTTCTCGCGGCAGCCAGGGGTTCGCGGCTCGCCATCGTAGCCGTCGAACAGAGGGGAACGGGTAAAAGCAAAAATTCGAGGGAACATTGCGGTTCGAAAGGGGTCAAAGGGTTCTCAGGCGGAGTTAAGGAGATTACGCGTCGACTCGTATCGCTCGTTTTCGCTTTAACCGTCTCAACCCTTTTAGCAGTCAAACCGAACGCCACCCCTCTTGAACTCGACGGCGATTTAAAGCGTAGGGAAGGCTGAGGCAAGAGGATCGGGGCTTACAGCGATATCCACTCGCATTGATCCTCGTTTCCCGAAGTCGACTATTGTTGCGAAGGAACGAATGAGCGTAACCCTGTGCGCGCGTGTGTGTACGAACATCTTGAGTTCGGGGATGGCTCGCGAAACGGTTACGCTCTTCCGGTGAATTCGCGTTCGTTTTGAGCAGACGGGACGAGGATCGAAGTGTTTTAGTATTCCGTGCTCGTTCCCCGCACGATTTATGAGGTAAGAAGAACATGCGGGTCAAGGGGACCACGCATATTAACCGGCGCACTATAAATTCGTTGTGGCCCGCGTATATTTCGTGCCTACCTGCGGAGTCCGGAACCAGCGGAGAGACAGCAGCCTCTCTAACCAATCGAAGAGGTCCCGTCAACTTACGACGATATTTTCAGCCTCCACCTATCTACTCGACTCTGAAAAGCCGCGAGATTTATGCCTGTATATCGTCGTGGCATTTATCAGCCTCTATATCAGGGGTGGCCAAGCTCCTTGATAGTCCAAGCCATTTTTCAAAATTTGAAATGTTTCGCGGGCCGCAGTTTTCGATGAGTCATATCATTCTTAACTTGGATGGAAATGAAATTTGTTACAACGTTGCACTTAGTCTTTCATATTTGTCGTCAGTAATTTCAAAGACATTTTGAAACACATACATAATGAAAAAGGAACTTGGGTACATTTATCGAGAGCCACAAATTATCCTTCAAAGAGCCGCAGGTTGGCCCCACTGCTCTATATATACACAAATATGTACATACACTCGGTGTCCAAGGTTTTTCCGGACAAACGTCCTCGGAACATTTTACTCGAGGAAGAAACCTCTTTATGCATAGACTCTGAGCTCCGTCAATGTAACTACAGCAAGAATAAATCCATGATATTAATACACACATGCTAGAGCAAAGTTCCTGTTGACACCATTATTAAAAAGATTAAAGTGATCCTAAGTTTTTATAATAGAATTGTAGTCTAACATTGGAGTTTGTTCCGATAACCGAAAGTAGAAAAATAAGCACACCTTGTATATACTGAAAATTACCTAGACACTAATGCCTCGAAATAAAATGCGCGGCGTACGAGATTACCGGCGATTTTTCACGCGGACCCGGTAATTTATACGTCGAGCGTGCACCAGCGCCACTACCACCGGGGCTCTCCGTTTTCACGGTGTTAATCGACGGATCCGCACCGTGAAGTTACTCCCGAAAATACCCACGGTCCCGGATATTGTAATTCCAGACGGAATCCCGCTCGACCGTGTCCATCCACTCCGGTCGAACGAATTTCCCCGTCGACCGCAAGAATTTACTGCGACACCGGAGGATCCGCGTACAAATCTCCCGTCCCTCGCTCGCAATACGTTCCCGTCCGCTCGAAAACTCTTCGCCTCTGCGTCTCGAAATGGATGGCGCGTGTAGCGCTCTCGCGGAATCGAGAAACACGACGAGACGCGATGGAACACGTAGCAGTCCAACAGTTGTCTTCTCCCGAGGCGAAAAGAACGAGCCGCGAGGGCAACATCGAGGGAGATGGAGATCGCGGATCTATTAGCTTGTTGCATATCAAATGGGCGATTTCGAAACATGGAAAGTCTGACATTAATCGATGACACAGAAGTCGGTACACTTCTCTAGAATGGCAACGGTAACGGGAATCCACCTTAACATTTCAAAGTCCTTGAAAATCAATTCGCTAAATATGACACAATGTGACTAATTCGCTACTGCTTCGAGTTTCCATAAATCTCCGATGAAAAAATGTAGGATCACAATGTCACGAACAGTGCTAGAAATAATCGCTGTCACGGTGGTATAAGTTTGACTTGCACCAATATCACTGACAATAGAACATCTGTTCCGCTCATATGTTCTATTAGTTCTGCTATCTGTTAACCTACTAGACTAACGACTTGCTCCGCGTTTTCTTTCAATGAGCAGACATGCACAGATTGTATCTACGCACGCAAGTCGATATTTTAGAAAACTTGACTTACGCTATCATGGCGCAAAGTTGACTCATAGTTGGTCACAGTAGTTTAAGTCATTAGCGAGTGTCTTGTTCGATCGCTTGTATGGTGCATTGATACGGAATTTTTTCTTCTTTCATTAGTGGACCGTGCATTCCTTTCGTATTAAGAAAGAGGTACAAATTGTTTAAGGAACTGTGAAACTATGACGAATTCAGGAGATTCAGGGTGTTTTTAATTTTAGGGAAATTGTATAGCTCAGAGAAGTCGTAGAAAGGAGGGACGATGTCTTAGGGATTAGGCTTCCTTTGAGGGAGTTGAAAATTTCCAGGTTCAAAATTTTCACATTACCAAATTGCAACATTATAGAAGCCCACATTACCAAACTCTGAAATTTCCAAATCTGGACTCCCCCAAGTTCTCAAATTCCCAAATCTCTAAATCTTCAAATTCCCATATTATCAAACTCTCAAATTCTCAAATCTGGACCCCCCCAAGTTCTCAAATTCCCAAATCTCTAAATCTTCAAATTCCCATATTATCAAACTCTCAAATTCTCAAATCTGGACCCCCCCAAGTTCTCAAATTCCCAAATCTTTAAATCTTCAAATTCCCACATTACCAAACTCTCAAATTTCCAAATCTGGACCCCCCAAGTTCTCAAATTCCCAAATCTCTAAATCTTCAAATTCCCACATTACCAAACTCTCAAATTTCCAAATCTGGACCCCCCAAGTTCTCAAACTCCCAAATCTCTAAATCTTCAAATTCCCACATTACCAAACTCTCAAATTTCCAAATCTGGACCCCCCAAGTTCTCAAACTCCCAAATCTCTAAATCTCCAAATTCCCACATTACCAAATACTCAAATTTTCAAATCTGGACCCCCCAAGTTCTCAAACTCCCAAATCTCTAAATCTTCAAATTCCCACATTACCAAACTCTCAAATTTCCAAATCTGGACTCCCCAAGTTCTCAAATTCCCAAATCTCTAAATCTCCAAATTCCCACATCACCAAATTCTCAAACACTACCGATCACCCTTAAAAAATTCAGGATCTGTAAATTGTAAACTTTCGCCAAGGTTTGCTGTGGAGTCTGATGCGGTTGACGCGCTCGCGGAATCCGCGCGGAGAAGCCGAGATAGTCGGATTTAGTGTCGGTTCGCCGATTATGTCGATATCAAATACCACGAACTGCACTCAGAGCTTGCATCGGCGTCGGCGTCGTCGCCTTCTGCAGCGGTCTATTAAATTCACCGAGTAAAATCGTATTGTCTTTCGAGTCGGCCCACCGGCGTGCCGTTACCACGCGCTCAGAAGCACTTCATTACCATATAATTTCCAGTTCTCCCGCGGATTACCGAGAGCGTACCGGTATTCCACGGCTGGAGCTGCTCTAGCTCGTGCATACGATTCACGTAGACCGTGTCTCCATCCAGGCCACATGTGGCTGCCTTATCCCCTCCCCGTCCTCTAACTCCTCGCCTCCACCTTCAGCCCCGGTAACTTCGAGTATGTCTGTTTAATGTATTCAGAGGTCCCGGCATCACCGAGACATCGCTCGGGGCATTAGAGCGAGACTTAGGTCGTCGGGATTGTCTTTTGTAGACACGCGGTATGGAGTTAACTTTGTTTATAACATCGGGCCGCGAGAGACGAGACATTTTCTCGTACCGACCAGACGAAACGTCTCTGTGATCTGACATTTCGATACAACAATGTTACTCGCTACGTTGGGCGGGATTCGCGATGACATCGGACATGCACGATGCAGTACGCTCTTGACGGTGGTTGGGCTCTCGAATCATTTTTAGCGGTTTTATTTGTACATACAGGGTGTCTAGTTCTACTTATAGTGATACGAAGGATGTCTTTTAGGTGTCTGTTACTTTTTACTCCAATTTGTTCCTAGTTCGCTGTGTTGGAAATTTAGAGTTTATATATATGGCCATGTGCGTTTTGTCGGAGTGCTTTTCTGGTTGCAAGGGAATGTTTTATGAGGCTAAATAGTTGTCGACGGCCAAGGTTTTGTTGAAGAGGCATTTCTTGTGCTGCCTGTGAGCGTGGTAACACGTTACAGAATAGAGACATTTAATTTGGTAAAATCTTTGTATAATTTTTTAATTTAATTTTCTTATAACTGCTTCTTTCGCGGACCATTTTAACCGATTGGTGAGCATGGATTCCCTTGGTTGTAGCTGTCTCCAGGAATTGTTTTATTTAGCATTTCCCGTTAAATATGATACGTAGATATACCGTGATTTGCTTTCTCAGTGCACAGAAAAGAAATTCTCGGAATTTGTTGAACACCCCGAGTATGTCTCACGAGCCCGTCTTGTAAGGGAATAACGTCACCGTTATTTATTCTCTTTTGAAAATTATGAATTTGAAGCAGCGTACGGTCGCAACGGGTGATTGATCGAGACCGAGGACAATGGGATATTTCGTCCTCCCACGTGATGAACGTTTTTAACACGACCCAGCCCAGATCTGGTCCCGTTGACCAGAAAGGGGGAGCCGGTTGCTCGACACGCTCGCGACTTTGATTTAATTACTGGCGTTTGCGAAACGGGCGTCTTGACGCTCTTGTTCCGCCAATTTAACGCGTACCGTTCGATACACACCGATCGTGCTTAATGGTGATTCGATGTTTATTTATCATTCGGTCTTTGTTGCGAGGGACACGGCGGTTATTAAAAACGTCGTTGCACCGGTATGACGATCGATTAGCGTTGCAGATATTACAGGGATAGCCCACAGTCAGATCGAAAACGCACCACCTACCTGGCCTCAGATAAGGATCTTCAAATTGAGCGCAACAACTATAACCGTCGAAGCACAAATATTTATTCGCTCGCCGTCGTTGATTTATCGCGGTGACAACAAATTGCTCGACACCGGTTCGACGTGCCTTTACTTGCCCTGCTGCGTGTTCGATTCGATAAATATTCGACGATTTTCGCAATTCGATTGTTGGGGAGAGGCGGAGGGAAGGGCATTCAGCGAAGGGGACATGGTCTGAAATTTTAATTCTTTCAAATCGATAAGAGTTGAATGAAAAATTAATAATATGCTTAACTGTGATGATGGATGCTTAATTTTAAATACGTGTCAGTCAAGGAGATTAATCGTAGTGAATTTACATTTCAGTGTTATTATAAACAGGTAAGCTAATTAGAAGCTTAAAGTTGAATGACGGAGACAAGTACTGTTGCTAGCTAAACTTAAGGTATACTATAGATTTTAACAGTGATTTTGTGGTGCACTGCAGCAAGAAAAGAAAGCCTTGATTTGCAAATTTATTGTACAATATGTACTTTAGAAAGACAGGAAACAGCGCACTTGTATATTTTATTTATTTGCACAAATTTTTGCGTCTCGTGTTTGGAGCTATGCGTGCGTACACGCGAACGATCGATACGCCAGATTGCGAGAAAAATAGCAACACTCGAACTGTACGATAATTGAAAGCCTCGATCAATGGTCTGCGTGCTGGTACCCTGGAAATTCTTGTCCTTCGCGATGTTGCGTGAAAACAGAAATAATATCAATGCATTACAACGTGTTAAATAATTAACTTTCAAAAAACATTATGCTGTTGCCTCGAATTTTAAGACCTTGCATGTTAATCGCGTTATGAACTGCTATGGTAGATAATGATTTGTGCAACTTTTATCTCAGAAGAGCTCTATAATTTTGAGCAATGCAAGTTTTAAGATCTAAATAATTACAGAGATAGCGCAGGAGTAAGAAAAAATGTAAAAGGGCTGTAATGAAATTATTCGACGTAGAAGAACCACAGAAATTACACGACGTTAAACGAGTAATCGTTGGAGTTAATCGAACATTCGACTCGCGACAGAGCCCTGATACCGGTACCCAAAATGATATTAGAGAAGTCAAGGGTCGAACGTTCCTCCAATTATCCTGTAATCGACTTGGCCGCTTCGAGTCGGTTACGAGTCGAGCCACTATCCTCGTTGAATTTCGATTTGCACATCACCTTCTTCCCTTTTCTCTTCTTCCTCCTTTTTATCTCTTTCCGTTCGAAGCCGCTGGAAAATTGTGCCGACGACTACACACGCGTTGCGTGCAAGATAATTGGGGCCTTTTCAAGTCTCTCTCGCCGCTCATGACGAGTTCGACACACAAAAGTAGCTAGACTTTATTTGATCTCTGTGTGTGCTATCCATTCGAGGATAATTTCGCTCATAAACGGCGAAATTACCTCCGCGAACAACTCGTTTTCTTTCCTTTTTCTTTACCGGAGGAAACCTCTTGCTTGTCTTCTTTCACTCGTTAGGTATCGATAATAATAACACGTTAAATGGTAGCTGCTACGTTTTTGTGTCGTATTGAAGGCTCTACCCGATTCCGTTGTTTTTCCTCATACGGAGTCTCAAAGTTTATACGTCCCCGGTAATTTACCGTCGTTAAAGCCTTTCTCTTACTTTGTTAATTAATTTCACTTGTTTCTCCGTGGGAAGAATATTCATGAGTTCATCATAGTGGTCTTAGTTCCAATTTTTAGATTTGTAAGTTTGGGAATTCCTACTTCTCAGTTTCGAATTTCTGTTCCCAAAGATATCCTAATTCAAAATTTCTATATTCTTATCTTTCCAAGTTCACTAATTCCTACATTACAAATTACTGCTTGTTCAACTTCCCACGTGCCCAGATTTCCAGCTCCCCAAATTCTGAAATCTCAAATTTCCACACTTTAAAATTTCCACGTTCCCAAACTTACGATCCCCTAATTCCTACGTTACTTTCTGCATATTCAAATTTCTACGTTCCCAAATTTCCAGCTTCCCCGATTCCTCAATCCCGAATTTCTACATATTCAAATTTCCGTGAATTCAAACTTCTACCGTGCAAATTCTAAACCTTCAAACTCCCACACTTCCCATCAACAATCTAAATTTTTAAATTCCTAAATTTTCGTGCACTCGGTATCCCAGCAGATAGCCAGGAATAATCGTACATGCACGACGTGGTCTGCTATTTGCACGACATAATGGCGGACCGATGCTAGAAGAAAGCGTTCCCTCGATCGAGACATTCCGATCCGCGTTTCCTTATTGCTGTTCGATCGGTGAATAGATCCATCAGTCATTATCATAATAATTTTCCGGTCTGACGGTCGTACGCGATACGTTTCTTTAAATATCATAGATATCTGTCATTCTGTTTGTTTTTACATCGTTTTACGTTCGATCCGAGCGGATCACGAACGCGACGTTTCACGAGCGCTCGTTTGCTCTCCTAGTAGGCGCGTGCAGAGTACACGGGCGTGTTCAAAAACGTCGGAAACGATGAGATGCAACCGCAAGCTTATAATTATCTCGAAAGTACATCTTCTATGGACAGGTTCGAAGACTGCGCTCTTGGAACGTCGGTCGTTCAACTCTTTTCGAAAGTTGCTCTCTTTCCGTGTCCTGGAACGTTTATTCCAATGATTTATACAGAGTTTCTTCTCTTTTTAAGTTCACAAAAATTAGATATATAGACTCCGTGGTCTTCATTTTTAACTTATGTAATATTTCTTTAAGAATTTCAATGTGGTCTTCATGGGACAAGGTTATTGCAAGGTTAACTTCTTTAGAGATATTTTTAGTTTATTTATTCCAATGATTTATTCGTCGTTTCTTCCTTTTTTAATTTTTAAGTTTCTTCCTTTTTTAAGTTCACGAAAATTTGACATAATTTTATACTCCATGTGGTCTTCATTTTTAATGTAACATTTCTTTAAAAATTTCAATGTGGTCTTCATGGAACAAGGTTACTGCAAGATTAACCTTTTTAGAGATATTTCTAGTTTGTTTATTCCAATGATTTATACAGAGTTTCTTCCCCTTTTAAGTTCACGAAAATTTGACATAATTTTATACTCCATGTGGTCTTCATTTTTAATGTAACATTTCTTTAAAAATTTCAATGTGGTCTTCATGGGACAAGGTTATTGCAAGGTTAACCTCTTTAGAGATATTTCTAGTTTGTTTATTCCAATGATTTATTCGTGGTTTCTTCCTCTTTTAAGTTCACGAAAATTTGACATAATTTTATACTCCATGTGGTCTTCATGGGACAAGGTTATTGCAAGGTTAACTTCTTTAGAGATATTTCTAGTTTGTTTATTCCAATGATTTATACAGAGTTTCTTCCCCTTTTAAGTTCACGAAAATTTGACATAATTTTATACTCCATGTGGTCTTCATTTTTAATGTAACATTTCTTTAAAAATTTCAATGTGGTCTTCATGGGACAAGGTTACTGCAAGGCTAACCTCTTTAGAGATATTTTTAGGTTGAAATTTGAGCAATGTTATATCTGTAACAATTATATAAATAAATCCTAAAAGAGTTCATAATGCAGAGCTATGGTAAAATTGCTGAATGAATTTGAGAACTCGAAGAAGTAAAAATTGGACAGCAAAATCCGCTGCCAGAGTTGATATCGAAGTACATAGAAACTTTCGCTTTTAAGATCTGGTCCCATAACGAAAAGCGTTAGACATTGAGCGATCGTCGATCGTGTTCCGTGCAAACGCCTCTCCCTTTCCTCGCGCAATCAAATAATTAAATCGCACCCTAACGGCGGTTGCAACTCAATAAAAGCGGCCGCACGAAAATGTTCCCATGTCGACGAGGCGAGACGAGTCAGAGGGGGCGAAATGGCTGCTTATAAATCCGAGCAGGCATTCGATGTTGAACGGCCGCTGCACCAGATCTCGTTTCTCCGGCTGCAACATTATCGGAATCCTCGCGCCGGCTCTGAATTCCCGGCGCAGGCTCGTGGCCCCGACGTAAATCATAATTATCATCGTGTGTACGCTTTTATACGAATGGAAATTCATTAGGCTCGCTCGGTGCATTGTAAACAACGCGACCGCAAGGGGGAGGGTTTAAAAGAAGAAGAGGAGGAGGAGAGGTTAGAAGGGTGAGAGGCGAGGAGACCGGTGGATGAGATAGAGAGTGGGTCTAACGTTGTTGCCACGACGAGAGGGGCAGGAGGGTAATTTACAAGGAGAGCTCGAGCCTCTCGAAGCGGATCGTGAGTTCGAGGCACGGAAAGGTGAGTTCGGCCGACGGGCGTGCGGTATCGATATTACCAATAATTGTCGGCCTGAAAGGTTATCTGAAGAAAGCGTGCATAGCAAACTCTCCGCCGACGTGGCCGATAAGTTATGAAGCCTCCTCGCGTCCTTTGCCTACCCTCTTGGCCAAACCCCTCTCCATCGCTCTTCTCTTCATTCGACTGTTCTTTCGTATTCTCCAGAATTAACCCCTTTGTACAAACATTTTCTCATACAAACATTGTACAATAATTACTTCTGAGAAGATTTCTTTGAGATAGAAGATTTCTATTGGAATACGAGTGAAAAGACTACTTTCTTGGACGAAGGGTACGAAAATTCTAACTCGACTAATTTACAATTTCGTGCAAGAACGCGATGCAACAATGTTAGACGCCGGCTAGATGGTTAGAAACTTCTTTCTGACTGGTTCTAGAGAATTCATATATCTTTATTCCACCGGGGTATGACACTTAACCCTGACTACGTGATGTACAAACAGTTAAGTTAAGATAAGACTTGATCATCCAACACTTTGTTACTTTATGATTTTGAAACATTAGGACTTTAGGACTTGAGGATCATGTTCTCAATTTTGTAACTCCATGACTCTGGGTCTCTTGAGACTCGATTATGACTTTTGAAGTTTAGGATGACGGCTCTGTCAGACCTTGATCGAACTTTGAGACGCTGCAATTTTGAAGCATTAGCACTTTAGGACTTGAGGATCATGTTCTCAATTTTGTAACTCCATGACTCTGGGTCTCTTGAGACTCGATTACGACTTTTGAAGTTTAGGATGACGGTTCAGTCAGACCTTGATCGAACTTTGAGACGCTGCAATTATTGAAACATTGACACCCTATGACTTTGGTAATCGATAATCTTGGGAGTTTGAGAGTATATAATTTCTGAGGCTGCAGAAGCTTGTGAACTTCCGGAAAGCATCTGAGCCCACCAAGATAATGATTTGCAATAACTGTAATTGAATTAGTTAGAAAAGGAATCCAGAAGTCAGAGTCTCGTGTAAAGTTAGCGAAACGATTGCCGGTAACTGACATTTTCCGTGGATCGACGCGTGTAGCAGCGCGTGTAGCACGGCAAATGAAATTCAGTCGTTGAAAGGTGGCACGAGGGAAGAAGGGAGAGAGAAAAGTGAAACGATCGAGGCTGGCAAGATGGAAGCGATCGTAGGCTGGAAAGCTCGCGTGGTCGCCTAATAACGATTATTATCGAAGGGACGAGCGAGTCGCGATGGCTCTGAAAGGCCGTCGATCCTCGAACGTCCGTCGGTGGCTTCGTTTTCGCGTGTTTTCAGCGCGCGCCTTTCAGTTACGCGAGCTCTCTCTTTCTCTCTCTGTCGTCCTCTTTTAAACGCGCCGCGTTCCCGACGTCATGCCGGGCACGGTGTCACGCCGCTGAAACGCCCGATGAACACCGATATGAAGCGAATAGGACGCGCCTGGGACATTCTCCTTCGTTCTCCTTTCTTTTCATCTCGACCTTCTCTCGGTTTCCTTCCTTCTTGCTCTCGCCGCGGATCCTTCGGCGGATGGATCCTGATTACCGCGCCATTTACGTGGGTGACATTATGTGAAAGCTCGTTTAGTACCGACGTTATGGAAATAAGTCAATTTTTGAAGCGGCTGGGGTTTCTTAACCCCTTCGCTATGGCATAGTTCGCTGCATACAGGGTGGAACGAAAGTACCTATCTCATCTATTACCCGAGTCGAAATTTCAATTAAGATCCACGAGATTAAACTTTGATATGTGACCGAACTTTGTTCGAGCTGCTACTTATATTCGCTTTGGACAGAATTTATTGTAGTACATGATACATGTGTAATAGAGAATTTATTAAACCCCTTAGGTCATGAAATGACCAAACCAGAATTGCTGCCGCAGCGGAAAATGTAATGATCAAACGAATCGAGGCGTCAGGGAGTCAAACCAGAATTTATGCTCTGACTCGGCTACGTTTGTAATACCTCGTTTCTGTAATTTATAATTTGGAGTATTTGTGATTGCATAATCAACTTCTGAACAATATAGACGAATCGTCGGAAATTCAAGTATCAATATACAAGTTTTCTTTTCGGGAACTTTTGTTATCTTATTACCTAACTTTTACAATATTTCATTCGGAATTACATCTGTTCCCTTTCACTTCTATTCGTTAAGTGATATATTCAACTCTTTATTACCACGCTACTCCATGCTGAAACTGCTGTAACTCACGTCATAAATTCATGCAATAGATTCTTTCTTTGAAAATTCAATGCAGAAAAGATACGAAGAATTTGAGAAAAATTTCAAAGTGTCCATATCTTTTGCATCGGCCTGTACTTCTATCATTTTACTGCCAGCTGTGCCGTGTAGCGATGTTTCCCATTACATAACTTATTACAGGAAGGTTAATATAATGTTAATATAAGGTAAATGAAGAAATTACTGCCAGGCAGCTACGACCTGTCTAGCAGCTCTAACTGCGATATAAAGCGGAAAATTACCGTAGCTATATTTCGTTCTACAAAATTAGCCAAATTAGTCGGTGACTAAACAATCTATGTAACTAAACTTTGACTAAGTTAGTCGATTAAAGAGTTATCAAATGTTTACAAAAAGTAAGTAAAATTCGCGCGACTAACTCGAGCATCAACGTCACCTAAATATGGATGACACGGCGATCAGGGTGTTAAAAAATTTCGCTTGTCGGTGGTCCCACACTTCCGAGCAATAATATGGGTTTAAAGTACAGTTTATTGGACGCGTAAAGGGTTAATTCAGGAAAGAAAGGATAAGCGCGTGGCTTCGTGGGTGAAAGGAACCAGAAGAGACATCCTCGCGTCCTTCACCCACGACCTCGTGCGATTTCCTAGAACTAGCATCCTAGTTCTAGGAAAGTAGCGTGTGAGACTTCGCCCTCGATCGACCGCGAACCACGCGAAAATTGAATTCTGGCGTTGGCGTATGGAGATAAATTGTTTTTACACGAACGTTTCCAGCGGAGTGTACCTCGTCCACGATCTACAATGTGCTCGGTTGGAAAGCGACGACAAGCGTCGTTCATGAATCTTGCCACCATCCAACGGGACAGGTTATTTCTTTACGTAGGGGGAAAGTAGAGAAAGGTTAGAGGATTAACAGTAACTCACAATTACGAGTCGGTTGGTGGAGAAGCACGCGTCCGTCTATCAGCGGCGACGTTGATGCTCGTTAGAATATAAATAGACGGTTACCGCGTAGCCAATGTATTAATTATCGCATTATAGCGGCGATTACGCGAGGAGGGACCACCTCGAGCGTAGAAAACGCGTAGGATCGAACCGTGTTTTCTTTCTCCGTTGCTTTTCTACGCATCTTGTTTCTCCTCCGAGGCAAGTAATGAACAACTCAAACGACGTGATAGGCAGTCGAAAGGTGGTTGTTTGAAATTTTTCGTAAAATTAACCCTCTGTCTATTAACTAATAGGATTCTAGTTATATACAGATTCCAGCTACGAATATGGTAAAATATTTTAGCTGAGGCCTCTGATGATGTACCGCTCAAACGGTTCACTATACCGTTCACTTTGTCATATTTACTCTTTTCATTGTATAACTGAAGCGGTAGATGTAACAGTATATGGTCGAAGAACAGTTTTGAGTGCGATGATGAAGCTGTTCCACGGTGACCTTCGCGTCTTCTCTGCAAAGTAGAAATTTGGGAAGCTGACTTAGGCACGTGGGATGTAGTTCAAGGACCTTACGTATTTAAGGATCTAGGTTATGTATTTGAAGGTATCTGAACCCTGTAGGTATCTAGTGCTATATCTATAATAGTAGTGTAACAGGGAATCAAAGTATCTGAAGATCCTAAGTATCAACTGCCATCGCTCGAACATCATTATCCTTAAAATAAATATTCGTTTTGCCACGTTTTCGAAGTCGTTCGCCGGTCCGGCGCCTCGAACGAAATCGTTTCCCGTAAAGTATAACGGTATCACGGAGGACACCGGCATTGTGGAGCACACAGAGCAAAAAGCCCGGGCCGTCACGCGTATTAAGAGCTCTAAAGATGCGGATCTAGTCACGAGTCATTCGATCCGCGGCCTGTTAAAGTACGCGGCGGCTTAACGCTCGACTTTCTCGCTCGCTTATCCCCCGTTAAATGTGAAATATCGAAGTCGCGGTTCGCAAATATGTTTATTTGTTGCTCGTAACAATATCGCGCGTATTATTCACGACTCGTGTTCCCTCCCGGTTGCTCGACCCAGGCCTTCGTACAAATTTCTTCGGGGCTTCTCTCCCGCGGAGCGTTTATACAGGGTGTCTGATGAGTTCAACGAACTTTGTTCGTTTGTTCGAAAGACACTGCGAACAGATGTCGTGTAATAGTTTCGTTGGACTTAAGGCTGCGGACAGTGGATGCAGTGGACAAATTAATGCCCTCGGGAATGGTAAACTCGGGACTCTGATATAACCGGTACGTCCAAAAACGCTTCCACGGTAATTTAACGCGTCGAAGATGCAGTCGCGATGAAATTTGAATAACTCCGAAATTAAGTTCGAAAATTTATCGATTTCCAGATTGGAATATTCGAATGATCTAATGAGCGGATAATGAAAGTCTGTTGAACCAGACACCCAGTATTTCTCGAAACGTAACCGCAGCGGCTGCCACGCGAGTAAATGATATCCGGCCGGTGTCCCACCTTTTGGAATGCCATAAACAAGAATTCACTCGATAATGTATTTGAAAGCTCGTACGTTTATTTCAAGCTGCAACGATCGCTTTTTTAGCTGTTATTTTTCACTCGACAAGGGAGGCGCGTACGAGCGAGAGGCAGCCCGTGGGGATGTGGCGGGGTGGAGCGTATCTTCTCTCGGATTGTATGACCGCGATGGGGAAAAAATGTATGCGCAAATATATTTCGACGGTCGTGGCTCGCCTTTATACGCTTGCTCGCCTGCCACGCTGGATATGAATTTTCGTGCAGCATCGTTGTGCACGTGTATTCCCACCATCGGGCGCCCATATTCTCCTGGACGTGGCGGGCGAGCAGTGGCGCTCATCGTCGTAGCCCGCGGTACGCGCTCGTCTTGGCCGAGTTGAGCCGCTGTTTCAGCACGGCTCCGGCGTGTCAAGCTGCCACCTTATCGCGGCGAAATCCAGGAAGACAGGTTGCCGTGAATTTGTTTGCAGCGAGCGTTGTTAGCCCCAGAGGTCGACCGTTCCACGCTCGTCTGGCTATCGCCTTGAATTACCGGCCGGCGAATTTTTATTCTCGCGCTAAGTGTATTCCTGGATAACGCTTCCGATTGATTTAGGCGGTTCCAATACCTCGTTTCTAATAGATACGCTCTATTCCCGGCCGGGTAATTGCACGAAACGTTCTCACGACTCGGCCAACTTTATTCGTTCGAACTTATTATATATTTCCGTGATATGTAAAACAGTATCTCTTGGGATTCGGAGATTATATCGATACCCGGGTTGTTAGGTGGAATTAGGGGACTCGTATTTCTGATGTCCTTGTACCGCACCTTCAGTTTTCTCTTAAACGCGATATCAAACGTTAATCTGAAATAAAAAGCAGAGCAAGGCGAGGGCGGTAAGAAATGGTATCCAATTTAAGAAAGTGCCTTTGAGAGGAAGGTCCACTTGTCGGAATCGTATATCTTCGTTCCTAAAAGAGGCTACTGAAAAAAAACAGCATCAGCAAAATGTCCGCAATCATTTTAACTTAGCATTCTTGGAAGCTTTCTTATTTATGGGAACGTTTCAACCATGTCTCCCCTGAATACTTGATTAATGCAATGCCTCATGTCTCTCCAAGTTATTCAATTATTTCGTATCAAGTCCTAACCATGTAAATGGACAGGTCATTCATCGTTTAACCTGGACTGCCACATTGTTGTACATTATAAACTACGCGATAAACAACGTGGCGAACAACCTTATGGTCAATTATAGTGAAACGCCAATATAATTGGAACGTTAATAAAGTAATCGTGACTCTATCCAAGTAATTATTAAGATTTGCAGCAATTAAGATGATTCAGCGCATGTATCGATAAGAACATTCCGCGTTAGCGATTATGAAGTTCCGCGCAACGATCCAATAATTCGAGGTAAACGATATCGTAATGAATTTTCGTAGGATATCGAGTTAAGCTTGAAATCCATCCGGCAAATATCGTAGGATTCTCTCCAGCGTCTTGTTCTTTCGTAGCCCGAGGGAACACGGATAGAATTGCGAATTACGAACACGTGTACGCAGATAGTTTCGCGTTTAAAAAGCCGAAGCCAACGAGCGGAAGCGGTTTTTCCTCGGTCTCGTGTGTACCAGACGACGAAACTCACGTCGTAACCACGGCAGAAGAATAATAATTTACGATGGAAGTTGCCGGTAGGCCTGCGTTCGTTTTCCATCGACTTCTATAATTAATCGAAATAGAACAGCACGGCAACACGATCGGTTAATAACATGGTCGATGGTCGCGTAATCATCTTGCTAGACGATTTTCGCGAAATCATCGTTCCGTTTAGTTCTCGATAACTCGGTTTGCTCGGACATCGATTATCCTCGTTAGAGGATCCTGAATAATTCAGACTTCGTTTATGAGAAACCCGAGAATGCAACTTATTAGCGAGTTAGAGTTAATCTGGCACAGTCGCCGTAACGCGGCAGCCATGGTATGCTTCCAGCGCTTTTTTACCCTGAAAAGGATAGGCAAAAGAGCGCGGTAGGAGAATTACGTAAAGAACGAGGAGAGGGTGAGAAAGTGCGGTCACGAAGGTGGACGTAGGGAACGAAGAAGCCGAGACGACGGAGAAAGAAGAAGAATTGTGCGAGGGTGGGAAGCGGAGAGAAGGAGAAAGATAAGGCGAGAAGTAGATTGAGGTTGATAGGAAAGAAAATCGCACTCGCACGGCGTCGTTAGCTTGTTAACTTGCACGCAACACCTTCGGCTCAAATACCGGATACACTGCCCTTTTCTTTCCTTTCGTGTATGTACATAAGTACATCGTGGTTCTGCTCTTCTATTCATCTTTGTTTTCTACTCTCTTCTGGATCTCTCTTTTCCTATTTTCTTTACACGCAGACCATGCGGAACGGTTTCAGCTTAACGAGATTATAACAAACTCTTCTTCTTTAAACTCACGAGTTTTTACATTTTAAAATGGTACTGCAATTGTTACTGAGCAACTACAAGTTTACTCGAGTACGTATATATTTTTTTCAGAGGAGTCATATTTGTTCTTGACTATCTTGTACGGAGCTGCAAGGCACTCTTGTCAGTTTCGATTGTAGGAATGTTCATACTAACCCTTTGTACTCGAAGATAATTTTACTTTTTGCAAACAGCAACTTTAATTAATTAAAATGTTAAGTGACTTCTTTTGAAGTTATTATTTCTCTACTAATAATTTCCACTATTGCCTATTTCACTATGTTTATACATCACGTAAGCACTATTATTAATTAACCCCTTCCCGTGCTTTGACGAATCTCACTCGTGACGCACTCACAACTCAAATATGATTAATATTACTCAAATTTTGAATACTCTTCAACTTGAATTTTAGATCCAACTATAATTTGCGTTGTCAAGGATCCCTGAATATAAAATACTTAGAACATTTTAATTTTCTTTGTTCCTTTAATGTTATAGTCCTGAATGGTTAGTCTTGACTGACGCACCTCATCAATAAATGGCACGGCAAGGGGTTAAATAATGCTTCTTTTAAATTATTGTATTAAATCGAATGGCGCCTCTCGAGCGCAAAAGGCTAATAAATTTGAGATAACCAAACAATGTGCATGGCTTATCCCTCTCTCCAACTTATCAACCTCGTACACTGTACACCTACCGGTGTACTTCGTATAAGACGAGCTCTAAAACTTCATAGAGGTATCTTGCTCCTTTTGCGAGCCGATACGGGTAATTGTTCGTCGTTGACGAGAATATATGTAAAGCGAGAAACGTTGCAGCTGCGTTTAATCTTATCGAGGCTCATCTCGCGGCGTGCGAAGTATAGGTATCGAAGTTGATCTCTAAGAGGAAGGTTCGGTCGAAAAGTCGAGTCGCAGCGAAGGTTTCTTGTCATAGTCCGTTGGAGGGAAGGTGGACACGGGCGCTAACCGTGTCCCCACCACGAGTTGTCCGCCCGGGGCCAAGCAACCGGGCAACCAGGCATGCGAGCATGCAAGACGAATACCTTACCTACCAGCCAACCGGACTCGTGAAGCAGAGTGTTCCTCTGTCGAACCGTTCGTCCGTGGATGCTACCGGGCTGCGCGGGATCGGCTCGATCGGTATTCAGCGTTCTATTCCCGATGACATATATGGCGTAAACGGTCGAAGAAGGGAGTCGAGATCGGAGGGACGATAAGCGACTAGATAAAGCATCGATTCGGATACGCCGGTGAAGCGGTTTTCGGTGGAGCGGCGAGAATGTGCCGGCGACGATAGCTCGAACGCTTAATTGCTGATTGAAAATTCTTCGTCGTAGAGATACGCCGCGGGCCGATCGTCGGAAATATACGGCGCATAAGCGACCGGGTAACGAGTTGTAATTTTTGGCCAAGTTCGCCACGATTCTTTGTAACCGGGGGAAAGAATGCGGCCCGCCATTAAGCCGGTTGCAAACGTTATCTGTAATAATTGTAACAGTTTAATCGCGCGCGGTCCCGATTTACTGTTAATGTTTCTGGTTATCTCTCGCGCCTCTCTCGAGTCCGCTTCTCTCGCGACTTCTACGGGGCCCGCGTTCTTCGTAACGTTTTCTTCTCTTTTTCGTTCTTTTTTCCCGTGACCGAACACGCACCGGTCAGAAAATTGGCCGGCTCGGCCGTGACCGCTCGAGACCGAATATTCGCGCGAGCACGAGCGAGCCTGCGTCCTTACGAACCGTGAACTTGCCAGAGAAATTACGGGCCACGGTGCTCGGGCTCGATCACCAGCTTCCTCGATA
This sequence comes from Megachile rotundata, assembly GCF_050947335.1. NCBI lineage: Eukaryota > Metazoa > Arthropoda > Insecta > Hymenoptera > Megachilidae > Megachile > Megachile rotundata. The sequence continues at coordinate 21,599,251 of NC_134984.1, read as the reverse complement.
AATTCTGCGATCGTAACTGCACTTATTAATCATCGAACGGAGCTCTACTTATCTCGATCGCTGTACAACTTAATTCTTCATTTCCGTGCGAGGATCTCTCGGATTGAGTCGCGAAATTGCGAAAGCATTCATTGAAATTTTCTCTCAATTTCTGGATAATTCGATGAATTTGCGCGGAACAATCGGAGCTGCGTTATGAAGATTAACGTCTTGATTATTTGCAGCTGCGCGCGGTTTCGCTGGCAGATGTTGCGGTATCCCTTGTCAACTTCAGTTGCCTTTTGCTTTTTGGTGCATTTATTACAGTTTTTGGCACGTGGCTGCTTTGTGAGGTTGGATGTGCATCTGCGTTGGCTCGCTTTGTATTACGTCGATAAGTTAGATTAGCATGTACGAAAGGGTACAAAAATATGTTTAAAAAACTAGGCTCGTTACAACAATATTTAAAAGTCCGCATTTACCATGTATTTGTCCGAGGCTTCATTGAAACCAAAACTCTTTTCGTCGTACATTAGCATGTACAAAAATATGTTTAAAAAACTAGGTTCATTACAACAATATTTAAAAGTCTGCATTTACCATGTATTTGCCTGAGGTTTCATTGAAACCAAAACTGTTTTCGTCGTTTGTTTACCTGCAACTTTGTGCAAATATGTTTATAAGTAATTGTTCCTGCAATATTTTTTTCTTGTTTAACCGCAGGGTTCTCTAGGAAAACTTGCTTACCGATTCCAACACCATTTACAAGTTTGTGGGTCAATTTAGTTTCCCTATTTCATGCGAGGCGATTTATGAAAGCAGGGACCGGATATATTATCGATCGTAAATTCGGGGCCACTCCTTGGTGACCGAGAAAACCGGGTTGTTTCATGGTTTTTTACGAGCCCAGAGGCCCTAAAAAGTCCTATCAAATCACGTGAAATATTACCAAATTCATTAAAGCGTAGCTCTTAAACGCGTATCCTATACATTCGTCTCATTAATTTGTTAATTACACCGTCCACGTTGTCGGTGTATTTCTCATCTTCCATAAATCCTACGATTTCCCCATTAAAATCCTTCCGTCTGTCCACACAAGGTTGATTACTTAACGTAAATATATAATACAACATCCCTTGGAAGCTCATCAAGTTCGATCCTCGCGAGCCGTAACAACCAAGCAAATCGAAGTTCCTCGAGTTCCGCCCATCAATTACGACCCTCTCGCACGCGTGTGTCTTTTGAACGTCATTCTCGTACGATCGAGATTGAGTTATCGTTCGTTGGAAACGTTGTAGCCACATAATCGAACGTGCATTGCCGAGGTACTGCTTCTCTACGGAGGGTGCAGGGCTAAGAATCTCCGTTACTCGTTTTAACTTGAACATCGTGATTCATCAAGATTCCGTGCTTAGAAACTTGCAAACTTTTACTTTTGAAAACTTGGAAACTAAATTGGGGAATTTAGAAATATAGAAATGGATGCATATATAATTGCAAATAAACGACGGGGTGCACCATGTTTTCTCTTAACCAAATAAAGGCTACGGAGGGTACAATAAAGGAGTGTTTGCCCTTCGTCGGTTAATTACGCATAAATAATTGACGCGCGAAGAACGAGGTTCCTCTGTGAGGTCAAAACTTGCAAATGGGAAAATTTAGAAATAGAGAGTGGATGCACATATTTTTTAAAGTTGCAAATAAACGACGAGGACCCTGGTTTCTCTTAACCAAATAAAGGCTGTGGAGTGTACAATGAGGAAGCGTTCGCCCTTCGTCGGTTAATTACGCATAAATAATTGACGCGCGAAGAATGAGGTTTCTCTGTAAGGTCGAGTATTCGGTACGTAATTTCGACTGATTAATTTAAAACGCGTACTGTGGCCGCGGGAACGCTCGTTACCTCTCTGATAAGCGTGCTTAACGATCGTGTGTGGGACGAGCGCAAAAAGAAAAGGGAAGAAAAGAAAGGGAGAAAAAAAATGAGAGAAAGATCCTTCGACCTCTTTGCTCCTTTGGCCGGCTTTAAGCAGCGACGAGGCGTGTCAACGGGGTCCTGTGGTATTATTATGAGCAAAGTCGTCGGGGGCCAGCTACTAGAAAGAGAAGGAAAGAGTGACAAGCGGAAAAAGGTTAGAAAGAGACGAAGTAACGAGGGATCGGGTCGGACACGCCCCGCGACTCGTTCGAGGAGTTGCGCTTGCAAAGAGTTGATTAAAGTCACCGGTCCCGTGCAACTTGTATTTTCGACCTCTCGCTGGAGGCTGGATCCGATTCAATGTTCCGCGAAAATGCCTTGTAATCGATCGAGACTTGTAGCACTCGTTTCACGGAGTGGCCCTTTCGATTGTGTCAGTCAACATCCCGACTCGCCGTGTAATAATGTTTGCCTCGACGACGCGACCGATGCTTCCTTAATAAATCGAATTATCGAACATTTATCTCGGTTCGTTAAAAGTCGATTTAGTCGGCGGCACTGTAAACGAGTCTTATACGATCGAACCTTCTTTCGAGTCACAGCTAGATCCTTTTCTGCTGAATCCTTCTGATGTCCCAGCGCTCTTCACTTTGATATCGCTTCGAACTTACCGTTTCTCTAAACTCTTTGTTTATTGTATTCAACGAAGACTTCGGAGCGTTTCATTATAGGTCCTCGTTGGGAAACTTTTAACAAACTTTTGGACATGAAAAGTTACAACTTGTGGACTTAACGACTGATTATGAACAGTGAACTCTTATTCTCACTCTTTGTTACTCTCTATTTCTTATATCTTATAAACTCCACTGTGTGTGCTACCTTTTATCTACTACGTGTTTAATGTTCAACACAGTATCGTTAATTCGCGTTCGTAATTGCCAGAAAATTAAATCACAGATAGCAGGCGTACAATATGCTTGGCAGGGAAAATCCTGCCGTATCGAATAACGAACGGTTATCCGTGAAATAAGTAGAGCAGAGGAAGAAGGAACCGTTCTAGTATCTTCAATTACAAGCGACATTGGCACGTGAACTTTATATTCGCGTGTACGATTGCGTGTACGCGAGCGTTGCCGCGTAGTTTAGTTATCGCGATTGAGAATTTAGTGTCCGGCTCGCATTGTCTCGCGAAGCGAATGCATATTTCACACGTGCGCTATCCTTGCACTGGCCGCCGTGCCGCATCGTCGTCGTCGTCGTCGTGTACTCGCTGCGGCTTGCTGATTATGCGAGCGGGTACAGTCGGTTACACCGCAATACCCTCTTGCATATACATCGTCGCGATGGCGCGGACACCGGTGCACCGGTACCCGTAACATCATAATAACTCGCAGAAATCATTTTCAGCCTTTGTAAGGGAACTCTCGAATGGCCGCCGCGAGTAGAACGGCCACGTTAATCCGGCTACGGCGCTACGATTATCCGGCTGGTATTAATTACGAGCACAACCTGAGCTCCGAAAGAAAAGAGCAGAGCAAGGAGGAATTTAACAGATTTTCTGACGATTGCCTAATAGAGAAATTTTCTTATTAAATTTTGTTATAATAGTACTCTCCGTCGATCACGAAAAGGTGCACCCCGTATTTAAACCCGACGTAAGAATAATAAATCGGCGAGGAGGTAAAAACGCGGACCGTAGAAAAATCATCGCAGGCCCCAAGAATCGTAATGAAAGTTAAAACACTTATGGCACAAAACACGAGCGGTGTTCCACGTTAAAGCGTTTCCTCGCTAAGCGTCCGAGGGTTCCTAATCGAGCCGGTCTTATACAAAAGGCCGCACGAATCCGTGGGCTACGGCAAAAAGGGGCAAGACCTATCTCTCGAATGCATCGATGCACAGCGATTTCGACTAACGATGCCTTCCGCTCATTGGTCTTAATCTGAGCCACGAATCGCGATCGGCCTCTTCCTAACATGGCCTCGGCCACGACGAACCGAGCGCAAGTCGCGTGTGCCGTTGCATCGCACTGGATAGCGCAAACAGAAATTCCGTTATACTGCATAAAGCATCGGCCACCATCCGCGGGATAAGGTTGGCAGGCATGCGAGCTGCTCGCGGGTCGCATTCTCTCAGCCAGTTTTATATCGCTTTCTAGAGAGCTAAACCGGACTTTGGAGCTTTTGTGGGTCGAGTACTTTGAAAAATCTTTGTTACAGTCTCCTGTAGGACTTTCATTTTAAACTGTGAGAATCCTACATGAGTCTAGATAGTGAAGATCATACATTTCAAAGCTGTCGAGTTCTTTAAAAAATTGTTGTTACTAAGTCTCCTGAACGACTAACATTTTAAACAATGAGGATCCTACATGAATCCAGATAGTGAAGATCATACGTTTCGCAGCTGTCGAGTACTTTAAAAAAATGTTGTTATTAAATCTCCAATACGACTAACATTTTAAACAATGAGGATCCTACATGAATCCAGATAGTGAAGATCATACGTTTCGCAGCTGTCGAGTACTTTAAAAAAATGTTGTTATTAAATCTCCAATACGACTAACATTTTAAACAATGAGGATCCTACATGAGTCCAGATAGTGAAAATCATACGTTTCACAGCTGTCGAGTACTTTAAAAAATTGTTGTTACACAGTCTGTAGGCTCAATATTTTAAACAGTGAAGATCCTATGTGAGTCCAGATAGTAAAGATCTTACGTTTCAAAGTTGTGGAGTTCTTTAAAAAATCGTTGTTACTAAGTCTCCAGTACGACTAACATTTTAAACAGTGAGGATCCTACACGAGTCCAGATAGTGAAGATCATATGTTTCCCAGCTGTCGAGTACTTTAAAAAATTGTTGTTACACAGTCTGTAGGCCCAATATTTTAAACAGTGAAGATCCTATGTGAGTCCAGATAGTGAAGATCTTACGTTTCAAAGTTGTGGAGTTCTTTAAAAAATCGTTGTTACTAAGTCTCTAGTACGACTAACATTTTAAACAGTGAGGATCCTACACGAGTCCAGATAGTGAAGATCATATGTTTCCCAGCTGTCGAGTACTTTAAAAAATTGTTGTTACACAGTCTGTAGGCCCAATATTTTAAACAGTGAAGATCCTATGTGAGTCCAAATACTGAAGATCCTCCGCCTTTCAGCTGCAAAGTCTTCAAGTTTGAACGTTCCAAAATTCCAGTCCTCAGTTTTGAAAATATAAAAATTTGTAAGTGTAAAGTGTCAGTCCTGTAAACTCTAAAAATCCCAGAATAAATTCTACAGTGTTTTAAAAGAAAATTTCGAAGGTTCAAATTTTCCTGATTCTGAAGTCTCAAGGTTCGAAAATTGCAATGTCCCAAAATCTATGAATATTCTAGAGATGCAAAGTTCAAAAATAATAGTCCTATGTCAAGTCCTGTATCTCAAGCTCTGGTACTAAAAATATTCTAAATGGTTAAATTGTAATATTTTCGAGTCCCAAAGTTGAAACAAGAGGAAAGAAATGCGCTCCCGGAACAACCTTCTGCACTCCACACCCTCCTTTCTCTGCCCGCGTTTTATCGAGTCTAATTCATTGTTTTCTACGCCGTGATCTTTTAGCTTTACGCTACGCCATTATGGTTTATTCTACGACGTTTTGCTCCCAGCCACGGATATCCTTATGCGCTCGTTCTTTCTCTTCTCGCATTCCCTCGTTCTTTAGCATTCTTTTTTCCACTCGCTTTACTATTATGTACCCCTCAGTTTTTCCCTTTTTTGGTTCTACCTTGTTTAATCAGTGTTATGTTGCGAGTCTTCATGGCTTTAACATTTGCTCTCAGAATTTACTCGGACTGATTTGTTCTTGAAATTTTCAATCAGGCATGTATAGTTCGAAAGTTTCCGTATCTAAGCTTGAAGAGGAATATCGTATCAGAAATTTCAGTGCTTCATTCCGTTCGGATTCTGTCACTGCTGAAGGTTTTCGAGACCTTTAGTTTCCTATGTAGGTTAGTGACTCTTCAATATTCCAGATAGCTTCGGCAAAGTTTCGGATTGTACAGAAAAAGCTGGCAGAGGAACTCGATTGAATTACTGTACTAATCCACCGAACAGTTTCTCCTTTACGAACTTAATATTTGAAATGGATGCTTTGAAACACGTGCGAGCAACTTTTTGTACTGCATATATTTTAGCATAATACTTTGCTCCTGAATTATCTTGATGAAACGGAGTCTTTCGATCACTGTAGCTTTTGCTGATATTTCTTAATTTAACTGTTTATCCTATAATAACGTGACGCACTCGTGATGCACGTTGCAGTTCTGTTACAATAAATTCTGATACATCAAAATTATCACAACACGACTGATTTAGAAGTTCAATATCAATTCCAATTAAGGGTCCCTAAATTAAAAATACACCGAACAGTTAAATTTTCCTTACTTGTCTTAACATTGGAGGAATAATTAGCTCTGACGGCGGTTTTTCGATCACTGTAGCTTTTGCTGATATTTGTTAATTTAACTCTTTACCTTATAATAACGTGACGCACTCGTGATGCACGTTGCAGTTCTGTTACAATAAATTCTGATACATCAAAATTATCACAACACGACTGATTTAGAAGTTCAATATCAATTCCAATTAAGGGTCCCTAAATTAAAAATACACCGAACAGTTAAATTTTCCTTACTTGTCTTGACATTGGAGGAATAATTAGCTCTGACGGCGGTTGCTAAAGAAACCTCGAGTTAAGGGGTTAAATGAACGTCGTCCATTACCGCATCATTTAGTAGAGATTTCTCTTGAATTTTCATCTCCTATTTCTCTTGAATCTCTCTCTCGTAATTTGCAAGATTTTCCTGATAACAATTTTCAGGACAATTTTTAATTTGCTACCGGTAAATTACATTCGGAGTTGTTGCAAACGCAAAGCTTATACCGTGTTAGAATTACCAGGTACGAATGCGTTAATCCAGTTTCTGCCGGTCGTATCAGCCTCGAACGCGTCGAATATCGATCCCCGCGATCGACTACATGCCGCTCCATTTAGATCGCGCGGTCGTTTCAATCCGCTCGCGTAATTCTCGTTTCTTTCGCGCGGTAGTCGCAACAGGTTGCGCGATATCGCGGATTTTTACCCGCGCCGCTAAATTATAGCCCCGCTTCTATCGGAAGAGGGTTGGCCTAGCCTCGGAAGCTTTCAGACGAGATGCTGAAACGACTCGAAAGAGAGTGCTTTACCCGCGATACGTTCGTATAGGGCTTGTTAATTACAAAAGTGGCAGAACAGGATCGAGGGACGCCGGAGAGGGAAGAGAAACGATCGACGCCGTTTTCTTCGCCGACCGATCTAACACGATCCATAAACGCTTAATAATGCTCCGATAAGATAAGTAATTGAATCGGTTCAATACGATCCAAATAGACGCTCCATCATTCTTGGTCGAATTTAGTCGACGAATTTGCAATTCATATTTTAATTGTCAAGAAGCTGGATGAAGCAGTTTATCCCAGACCACTATGTGATACTTCTAACAATTGCTACTGATTCATTTTTAATATCTTGTTTTCACTATTTAACCGCTCAGATTGATAAGTCCATGTAGATACCTCGAAAAGGGTGAGTCTCTTCTGACTGGTGTAGCTCTTGCAACCGATTGCTATTTTATAATCAAAATACATGCAATCCAAGAGTAGTCTCTCTGGAAGACATTTCTGTTCAGCGTCTTACCACAACTCACCTTGTGAACTTAAGATTGAACCTAAGATGAAACTTCAAATTCCCCTGAATTTTGATCCACATGCTTACTGACCGCACATATGTGCTGTCCACATGTATAATACTTCAGTAGATTAAATACGATGAATTTCCTAAATTAACTAGCTCTGACCTATTCAACTTTTGACCCATTTTACCTGTTCCATTCATGCAAACTTTGAATAATTTCCTCCGAGTAATTTGTTAATACTAATGCATCGAACAGACCTTTTAATACCGTGACAATCAAACTTGTATTACGTTTAAGAAAAACACGAAGCAATCACGAAATCCCATTTCCAGTTGCATAATTTGAAAATGTTGAAACTAGATACCCTGGTAAAACAATCTCAGCATAATGAAAGTTGGACGAGTCGATACGCATCGATATCTCCCATCTTGGTGTAACTGGGTCAGAAACATTGTACGTTTACACGATTACGGGGTGGAAAATGACGGTGCACAATGGAAATTCCTGCCGGCATCGAGAGCAAAACCGCAGAACTCGTTCGCGGGGGTAACCTCTTCCATAATTCGCGCAATCGCGATCGCCGCTATCGTGACACATATTTGCGTTATTCATAATGACCCGTCGGATTCTATTGGCCGTCGATGAAATTGGCCGTCGAGGGCGGCGATTACGCGCAATCATAGATCGCGTATTGCATATCAATGCGAAATAACATTCCGCGATCGAAATCCTCGCTGAGACTCCGCTCGCTGGCATTTAGGTTGATCTCTAATCCGCTCTTCGTTCGATCGAAGATTACTCGCTGTCCGTGATGAATTTCAAAGGCCACAAATCGAATTAAAATGCATAATCATTAATATCGAATTAAATGCAAATTTATCGGCAGGCACTGATTGTTCTTATTTTTGTATATTTGCTTATTATTATAGAGAAACATGTCAATGATCGAGCCATGTGGAAATGATCGAAATAATGTATACATTTGGATCAAGTAACCAAAGATTTATATAAGTGTTCTTACATAAAACTATTGTCTGAGAAATAATTTGAAATTGATCCTAAAGAGCAATATTACTTAAAGAAATATTTTAATTTCACATCACATGGACAATTTCATTTAAGAAATTTTAAACATATTAAACAGTGTAACATATTAAAACAGTGTATTACAAATTTGCTTAAAGTGTGAACAATTAAAAGAGAGCCAGTACATAAATATAAATTTGGGTGAAGTACGAGTCTCGCTAACATTTTCTCCGGTCCAGCTACATTTTCGGAAGCCTACTCGAACGAATTCGAAAGGGTAGTTTCGAGATTAAGTTGCAGTAGGAAAGTTTGCCGTCTAGTTTAATTCGATTATGACGATCGGTCCGAGAGCCCGGAACTTCCTGTTTTATGTAAATACTTGGCTACTCGAGGAGTATGCAAATGGAATTTCCTCGATGTCGGTGTTCGTTCGGATGACCGAATTGTTGGCTCGTAAAATCCGTGAAATGCATCCTCGCCGATTGTCGTGTAACTTTCACGGCTACAAACTGTTCCGTTCTGTTTGCGTTCCTGTGCAACGAAAAAAAATCGACCGGGTAGCTTTGTAATCGAGGGAAAAATATTAGACACGGTACGTGTTCGAAACGAATTTACCGGGCTGGAAAAACAATTACGAAGTCGACACAGCGCTTTCAATTACAACGCGCGAGTGTTACTGTTTATTCCGTTGGTAGACTTTGAGAAGCAATTACGGCGACGAATCAATTACGCCATTCGAACGGCAACGACCCGAACCGACTCTGTTTCCCTGCGTTGCGTCGTGTTCTGTCTCGCGCAAACAATGTCGTCGTTGCTTTCGCTACGAGAACGATCAAAGACGGAGGTAAGTTCTCCGTACGGTTTCGGTAAACTATCTGATTTCTATTACAATGAGCCGGTGCATTACTTATTCCGTTGATGTAACGGTAACGAAACGTGATGACAATGTAAACAGACGTGACTCGATTAGCATAAGAGCTATTGTTTCCCGGTGAAATTCGCCGTGAAAACCAGCCGCCCGGAAGTGTGCACGCTTTTGCGCGCGGAATCACGCGAGAACCACGTTTCCTCTTGGGAAATGTAAATATACGATGTCTCCTCGATTAACTGTCGAGCATACCGCGTTTTTACCGTTAGAAATATTATCGATCCCATAGAAAATTCTTTAACACTTTTTTAACGCGTTTGACCGCGAGTTTGATGAGGTCTTTCGACAACCGCGAACAACGGAACGTCCGAAATGTTATTCTTATTTTTATTATCAATGTTCAATACTCTCGAAGTGCCGTAATTTAAAAAATTCGCAAACTATATCGGTTGAAATTTTGAAGCAAATCTATGAAGGGAGAGGGACATATAATGAAAAAAGAAGCCGAAGGTGTTAAAAACATAAAAATAGAGCATTTTATTGTTCAGTCACAGGTGTTTTTATTCTAATAATATCTTTTCACGTTGTCGTTGAAAATAGTCTGCAAGAAAATACGAAACAGGAGGATCGCTTGCGACGGAAGCTGAAGGGAATATTGTTTCACGTTTGTACATTATATTTCAATTATTTATAGCGGTACTTTAGTTTCCTTGCGTGACGCGCTCCTTGAATTCGACCGTGAAATTCGAAGTGATTGGAGAACAGTATCGATCGTGTTTCGATCGATCGAATAGGACCGTCGAATTCAAGCAGAGACCTCGAATGGTACTTCATCGAGTCGAACGATTTACCACCCGACGCCAAAACGTTCCGGAACGAAATAAATAAGATATAGGCTGCGCGCATTAATACTTTACAAATATCGTGTCACGCCCACGCAGCGCGTGTTCGTTAACCCTTAACCGGTGACGTAGGGTCAATACGACCCTGTCTGTTCAACCAACTGAAACGACTCGAAATTTCATTCTCTTTTTTTTAATTCGAAGTTGTATTATTAGTTGCGATATTTAATGTAAGAAGTCCAGGTCGTATTTGACCCAATCGCACTGTTTTCTCCACCACCTATTTTAACCTGAATATGTTTTAACTACCAAGGTGAAGTCCATGTTAGGGCAATATATCGAGACAAGTGTAAATACTTTACACTATGTGTAAATACTTGACAAAACAAGTGTAAATTCCTTGTAAAATGTAAGTGACCTATATGTGTGCAGAATCATTTGCAACATAGTCACCAGTTAAGGGTCGTGTTTGCCGTCCAGTCTAAGTACAATTAAATACACATCGATAGCTACGATTAGAGGAAGTGGTATCACTGTTGGCTCGGTAGCTCGAACGATATTGGACGACGAAATTTGACCCGTGTTCGACAGTTTCATCGAAAATCATTTCCGAATCGTTGCTTTACGAATTGCCGAGGCCACGTCCAAATATTGTTCGATTCTACGAGCCTCGAACGACGTACAATACCAGGAATATTCATTGCATCACTCGAATATTAAATCCGTCGACTGCCATAAAAAAGGGAAATAAACGATGAAAAAGTGACGTATGTGGCAACGCACATATTGATACAAGTTATTATGGAAAGAGTCGTTTAAAACTTTTCAGGGCCGAAGATTTAAAATTGTAATGAAAAACTATTAAAAAAATATTAACATCGTTTATTGAGTAATATCGTGTTTTCCCTTTGAATATCTTTCCAGTTTATTATTCGAAATATTTTAATAATGTAGCTCAGTAAAAGAATAATATTCCGAGTAATTGAAAACACAGTTTCATGTAAAAACATGTATTTATTTTTATCGTGGTTGTATACGAATCGTTTAATATTAATTATATTGCCGTAATGGTGATGCAATAAATATCTCCGTTACTGTACAATTAGTGTACGAATATTTTATTTGTTCGTACAATATGGCGCGTCGAGCGTGAAGCCTAGTTTACATTGATAGAGTAAATAATAGAATATCGGCTGACATAATTTGCCTGTTTCTTCTAACTTTAATACTCCATCAATCACTTGTCTAATCGTTTATGTAAGTGAATTTTACCTTCCGATTTGCTCTACCAATGTAGACTTTAAGCCTAATTTACACTGGCAGAATAAGCAGGATAATAGCAGAAATTTTTCCTAGCTTTACTCTACTAATTACCGGTGCAATAAATTCCCTCCGTACCGATGCAAACCGATCCTAATCGCTCGATCTCGAACACAGTTTACATTGGGTGGGCAAATTATACCGTACGTTATTCCATTTTTGTTTCTATCAATCACTTGTCCGATAAATTCTACTCTACCGATGCAAACCAGGTTTCGACGATTTCAATCGCTCGACACAGATTCGAAGTTAGTCGATGGAGCAAACGATTTTCAGTATTCCATAAAGTAGCGAGCAGATTTTTCCAGCCAGACTCTACCATTTAGCAATGTAAACCAGGCTTAAAGAGTTGACGCGTCCAGGTACGAGAAACGCGTCTCGTTCGACGAGACGGTAACGCGCACCGTTTAAAACTAAACCGTGAGCTCGATCAACTGGGAAACACAGTCTTAGAGACGCAGAATAACCGGCAAACGTATTTACAACGACATTAAGCTATCTAGCAAACTCACTGACTCGCTGCAATTTACAGACACACCGGGGACGTACAGAGTTCTCTCGCGTGTATCCCCTCGTGCGTGTTCACGAAGGAAGCACCTTAAATATCGTATAATCACTGTCTCCTCTCCTTCGCCGTTCTCTCCCTCGCTATTTACAAAACACTTTCCTCTGGTTCACGTTCGGCGAGCGCACTTCGCTTTGTTCGGTTCTTCTTCAACATTTATACATCCGTATCCTCGCAGTATTTACACTCTACACACCGTATTGCACCGTGGTGAGACGCACTCGCGTACGAATCTTCCTCGACGACGCCCACTTCTCGCGCACGATCGCACCGGAAAAAGCATTTACGGCACACATACACACATACACGCACACCGGGTCATGGATGAACGGGGAAAAAGATGTTCATATGTGCACGGAGACGGTACGCGATCCGTTGGACGTCCTGTTGTTGTGCTGCCGTCGGACAGGCGGCGGTTGCCTCGTCCTCTGCGTGGTCCTCTGGTTGTTGGGCACGTCCGGTAACGCGAACCGCAGCTTCTCCCAGAACAGTTTGTCTCCCCATTGCAAGTAGGTGTTGGTCTTCAGATACAGTCTAATGTCCGGATCGAGATCTCGCTGGTGCACGTCGCCGACCAGCACCAGGATCAGCCTGCGCCTTCGGTCCCTCAGCACCTGGTGATGAGCGGACTTGAAGTCGAACCGGCACCACTCGGACTTGATAAAGTTCTCGGACAGCACCATGATCGTTCTCCTCGAGGACTCGACCGCCTGGACGATCGTGTCCGCTATGAAGCTTCCAACTGGAAAGTCTCGATAGTGCAGGCACAGTTTGTACGAGGGGTTCCCCATCTCGAGGACGGGCGCGAGTTCCTCGGCGACGAACGCCTCGTCCTTGGAGCTGTAGCTGACGAACGCGTCGAACAGCTTGTCCCGGTCGTCCCGATCGACCTCGTGGTTCCTGTAGAATATCCGCACGCCGAAACGCGAGTGAAACCACACGCGCAGCTCCTGGCGAAACACGAACGCCAACATGCACAATAGCACCACCAGTAACGAGCCGACCAGGGTGGCGACCAGCAGCGGGAGGTAGTCCTGCAGCAGCTGCTTCTCGATGATGGTCTTCGTGTAGTTGCGGTGCAGCTCGTTCTCGATGCTGGCCGAGCCCGTGCACACGCTGTCGTTGTTTTTCTCGCGGTCGCCGTTCGCTCCGACCGAGAAACCGAACTCGTTGTCCGCGAACACCTCGTCGCCGAACGCCTCGAACTCCGTCACGTTGTACACGCAGCGCAACGCGGACGCGTCGGTCACGCGAACGTTCGGCTCGCGGATCCACTCGCGGTAGTTCTGCAAGTAGTCGCACTCGCAGGACCACGGATTCCCGGACAGGCTGATCTCGATCGAGCCCGGCAACGTCCACACGGCCAGCGTGGTCAGTCGATTGTTCTCGAGCCGGAGGAGTCGCAGCGAGCGCAGGGACGAGAAGGTGTCGTTGCCGATCGAGACGATTCGGTTCCGTTGAAGGTGTAGCTGTTTCAACGCGTCCAGTCCCTCGAACTCGTGGCCGCGCAGCTCGCGGATCCTGTTGTCCTGCAGGTGCAGGTCTTCCAGATCTCTCAGTCCGTTGAACGATCGGTTCTGCACGATCTCGATGTTCGAGGAATTCAGGAACAGGACTTTCAGCTTCTTGCGACCGATGAAGGCGTGACTGGACACCACGCGCAGATCGTTCCCGTCCAAATAGAGTCGCGTCGCGTCCATGGGTATCTGCTCGGGCAGTTTGTTCGCGTGGCCGCCGTTCGAGCAGTCCACCACGTTCGCCGACCACGATTGGTCATGGTAACACGTGCAGTTCAACGGACAGGTCATCTCGCAGTCGCAGGCGTCAAAGTCGCAGCAGTGGCACAGAGCGAAGCAGTGAGTGTCGTACCTGCAGAGGAATTGCGAGTGCGACGCTTCGACCAGCGGCACGAACGCGTGTTCCCGGTCGTAGAGCAGCTTGCAGTAGATGCTCTCCAGGTCCATGACCCGCGGCTGCACTCGACTCTGATTCTGCCGGTTCACTCGTTGCAGCCATTCCATGGTGCAGTCGCACAGGTATTGGTTGTCGCCGATGTAGAACTCCGGCAGAGGTTTGTCGGGTGGCACGGCGCTGATTCGTAACGCGTACGGTTCCAGGTTGCGTATTTGGTTGCCCTTCAGGTCGACTCGCGTCAGGTTGGGTTTCTTGAAGAACGAATAACTCTGCACCTTCGAGATCTGGTTGTCGTTCAGGTACAGTCGTTCCACGCTCATCGGGATCGCGTTTCCGGTGATCTCGGTCAGCTTGTTCTCGCTGGCGTCGAAGGTGCTCAACTGCAGTTGGCTCTCGATCTCGAAGTAGTTGCCCAGCTCGCGTATCTCGTTCGAGTGTATGTCCAGCCACTGTAAGCCGGTCGGTATCATCGCGTAGTCGAACCATTTCAGTTTGTTGTCGCTGACGTTCAGCCAGACCAGGTTCGGCAGATTGGTGAAGAGACCCGCGATGTCCGTCAGTTGATTACCGTCCAAACGGATCGCCTGTAGATTCAGGTTCTCGTCGAACGTGCCGGGCTCGATGTACTGTATCCGATTCATCGCGAGATTCAATATCTTCAGCTCCTTGATACGATCGAATACGCCCTTGGTCAGATTCCCGATATGATTTTCGGTTAATCGAAGCCCGTACAACTGCGCCACGTGGTCGAACGTGCCGGTCGGTATCTCCGAAATGAGATTCTCACCGAGGTCGAGGGTTCGCAGAAGGGGAGTGGCTTTCAACGCGTCCGGAACGGACTTTAGCTGGTTACGGTTCAGGTGGAACTCTTGCAGGGAGGAGGCATTTCTGAGGGAGCTCGGGTGTATCGTGTGCAGACGATTGTTGTCCAGCGAGAGCAGATTCAGCACGTAAAGTCCGCTCAGCGTGGTGGCGTCGATAACGGTCAGTAAATTATCGCTGAGCAGCAAGGTGTGAAGATTATAGAGCGCCGAGAACGTGTTCTCGGGAAGGCTCTCGAGCAGATTCTCTTGAAGTCGGAGTATCTGTAGGCTGTAGAGGTCGCGGAACACCGTCGGATCCAGTCGAGCGATACGATTGTTGGAAAGATCGAGCACCACTAAACGTACCAAGCCACCGAACGTGGCCGCGTTCACCCACTCGGCGGTCAGTTCGTTATGCGACAGATCGAGCACCAACAACTGAGTCAGTTCACCGAACAAACCGGGTGGCAGCACGTTCAACGTGTTGTTCCTCAGATGAATCTCCTGGATGTTCCTGGCGTCGCTGAACAACTCGGGAGGAAGGCTGGCCAATCGATTGTCCGCGAGCCTCAAGATGGCCAACGAGGAGAGACCCTCGAACGCGCGATCCGCCATGAAGCCGATGGCGTTGCATCGCAGATCGAGGCTGTGCAGCCGCGAGAGACCCGAGAACGCGGCGCTGGGTAGCGTTTCGATGCTGTTGTTGCTCAAGTCCAACTCCTTCAGGTTCGACAGGCATCTGGCGGCGCTGTTGAAGCGGAAACTCGTCACCTCCCGCAATCGGTTCCTCGTCAGGTTCAGGATCTCGAGATTCGCCAACGGACACAGAGCACCCTCCGGTATGCTCCACATGTTGTTCTCGCCCAGATCGAGTTTCTCCAATTGCCGCAGCTCGTCCGTGAACGCGCCGGCCGACACGTCCAGCGCCATCGCCGACCAGTCCGTGTTGTGCGTCCTCACGGTCAAATTACGCAACTCTTTCAGTCCTTTGAACGCATCGTCGGACAGGTTACCGATCTTGCAGTACTCGATTACCAGTTCCCGCAGCTCCACCAGCGGTCTGAAGCTACCGGCGCTCAGCGAGCTCTGATAGAACAACGCGTCGCTGCACTCCAACCGCAGTCGAACGGTGTGCTGCGGCTGTATCACGCTGAAGTTGGTGTTCTCCAGCTCGCTATTGATGGTCCTCAGACGACAGACCAGCGACACGTCGTCCTCGGTGTCGCCGGTCGCGACCCATTTGCACTCGTCCGGCGCTTTGTACCTGAGCGCTTTGCTGAGGGAAGCGCCGAGGACCCCGAATATCGTGCCCAGTAATATGGCGAAGAACGCAGGACTGCCCCGCATCTTTCCGCCGCTGGTTCTCTCAATGTCCCATGAAAATCTCGCTCAGTTGCTCGCGGTTTGCACCGGGGCAGCTATCTGTCGCGAAACCGGCCGCGATCCATTTAAGTCACGGTACCACCGGTTCTTTCTACCTCGCGACGTCCATGCCGATCCCGCTTCCGCTTCTTTCGCGTTAATCCCACCTTTCGATCTCTTCCGAATGCCGAACCGTTACAATCCTGGAGATTTCATTTCTCGAGTAGCGCGGCGTATTATCCGGATAGAGCGTGTCGGTGCGCGCGACGGGTTCACCGACCTCCCGGTACCATCGATACTCCCGATCGAGAGAAAAATCTCGGCGACGACGAGGACGAAAAGCGACGGGCGTCGGTACGCGTGTATACGGCTCCGGTAAGACCCACGGTTCTCCGAGGACTGGTTGGCAAGTTGTAAGGCCCGAACTGGCACCGCTACCCTCGCCCCTCCGCCCACCCTTGCCCGCTCTCCTCGCTCCCCTCCCCCGTCCCGGTCGTCCTTCCTTCCCCCACCTTTACACCTTCTCTCCTGGTCGTCGTCGTCCGCCGTAGCCGGGGCCCGACGTTCTGGCAAGCCTATAAAAACAAGACAGGTACACTCTCCGGGCCCTTACGGTGGCTCCTCAGCATCTGCAGCCTCTCCATCCACCACGATTCTCTTCGTCCTCCTCTCTCTCGACGCTGTTTGCCTGCCGCGTTCTTCGTTCGTCTCGTTTCGCAGCCTCCTCGCGCTCTCCGCCTCTCGCGTTCCTCTCTCGCTCTTTCTCTCCGCTTCGTCGTCTCCCTCTTCCGTTTCGCCGTCTCCGTTCCTCTTCGTCCTTTCGAACGGCCGTATCGCTGTTCGATTCGTCCGTGAAACCTTGCCTCACCGTCATCTGTTCTCACATCGTTTCTACGATTCTGTCACGACGAATGAAACCTCGAAAAAGAATGTTTGCTCAATGCCTTTGTGCGAATCCCGTTCCCATTCGCATTCCAGTTGTCGCGAGTCTCTCCGACTACTATTTTGCAACTAGCCTATCTCTTTCGCTCTCCTCTCCTCCGCGTTTCGCCGATTTATAAGCCGAGAGAGAGGTTCGTACGCTACGGGGTACATTGTTCGGTTGCGCGGTCCGAGGTTTTCGCGAAATATCGAAAACCGACGGGATAATGGCAGACGTTCGTGTCGGGGAACGGAGAAACAAAGAACGTCGATGATGGAAGGGAAAGGCACGGGATTTTGTGCGAAGTAATGCTCGACTCTGGATACGATCCTTCGTAACCCGAAGAAGTACATATTTCTTAATTTCTCGATTCTCGAGTTCGAAAGTTGGTAAATTTGTAAAACCCACACAGTAAAGATCGACGAACGGTGGAAGCAGATCGTGCAAAAAAAATATATCGGAATAACGAGAAAAGCAAGAAGCGGGTGAACCTGCGTCAGGTTGTGAATGGGTGCGTGCCCTTTTTGTAAAAGCGTCAAGTGAAATGCTTTCCTTTCACGCGTCTTTTCCGCCGCGTCATTATTAGCTTTATGGTCTGTTTGGGATTCGCGCATTCCCTCGTCCCATTCAGTGTAAAACGATCGGACGCATTGTGTCGAGGGATCGTGTGTAAGGACACGTCAAGTGGTTCCCCACAGAGAAAGACAGAGAGCGCGATAGAAAGAGAGGGATGTCCGCCTCCTTTCAGAAAACAGTGCACGGTAGCTTCCATCTCCCATCGTTGAAAAGTGATTTGTTACCTTTACCTGGGCAAAGTAGGGGCCCGCATTGGCAGCCCACAGGGCCCCCTCACGAAATACGTCGTCCTCGTGTTTCCTCCTTGATTTACTCATCGAAATTCAAATAGGAGGATACATCATTTTCATCGCGTCCAATAAAAGTATCATTAGTGAAATGAATGCCGTCCGATCCGACCTCGATTCGTTCCACTTCTTTCTTCGGCTCGATCGTTTACAGCTTAGGTAAGCTAAACCGTGATTATTCGTGATACGACGGGACTGAAATGTTTGGTGGATCGGAGGGGGTCAGAAACGAGCGACGGACGGACGATTGGTAATTACGGGGGCCGGAAAGAAGGAACGAAATAACGGATAGTGCAGGTCGCGTCGTTAATAGCGGCGCCGAGAACGAATTGTATCCTCCCTGTGGCGTATTTTATCGTCCAGTCTTATTGATCCTTATTACAAGATCTTTACCAAGGCCGCGGGCTTAAATCGGTATAATATTTCACCTTTCCGCGCGGTCGTCCTCTCGGCCAGGATAATACCCGTCGTCGATGGGTCCACGGTGTTCCACGAATTAATCGGGTATCGCATGTCCGACCGGCGAAAGTGTGACCAATTAAGCGTCCTCTCCTCTCCGGTTCCCACGTTCTTCCAGGAATAGACTCCTCATTTCCACGTAGACCACCTTTGTCTCTGCGATTCATTCGGAATCACCTGCTATCTCGACAAGGAAACTCTTGACAATTAACAGATCATTTTAAAACATCTCATACATGATATCGCATTTCTTCTGAATATGTAGACCATCTGCACCTCCAGATATCTAGACCATTAGATACCTAAATGGTTCAGTGGGTTTCTGGAACGTTATTCAAGATCCTTAGAGTACCAACAATCAACAGGTATTTCAGACTCCATCGATTTTAAAGCACCTCGGTATAATGTTCGTTAGCGGGGACCAAAAATAGTCGTCCTTAATAACAGTAAAACTCGCGCAGAATTTATTTTAATAACGAAAGAATACGCGTTTAATTATCGAATTAGCCTTTCGGCGAAAAAAGGAATTTCTGTCGTGAACGGCGTTGCACAATCCAGACCCAGTCCCATTCCCATGATTCTCCGGGAACCGAACTTCCTCGCCACTTTTTTCTCTGGCCTGTCCGCTTTGATTAGCGACGCGATGTGAATGAGCCTTAAAGGAGGATGGCTGCGCCGCTGAAAGGTGGCTAGCTGGCGGCTGGGATCGGCGAAAGCGGTCAGTGATCGCTGGGCCCTCGTGCTCGGGCCCCTCGTTGCTCACGATCCTCTCCCCCACCTCTCTCCTCTCGTAGCCCTTCCCTTTTCTTCCTTCTCTCCCGCATCCCGCCAACCTTCTTTCTCTCACCCGTTAGATTCTCCTCCTACCTAACCCCGCCGAGCCCGCCCCGTGGGCCTAGTCTCCTTTCAACGGTGCAGGTGACGGGGCATTCTTTTAAATCTAATCAACTACCGAACCTGGGCCCGATGTACACAGTGACTCGCCTTAATATTCGGACACCTTCGTGTGCGATGTATTATTACTGTATCATACCTCGTTTTTCAATTTTAATACGTTGTCATTTTAATACCGATACGAGCGAACATCGTAGTTAATAGAAACATACAGGGTGTCTTCTTTTATTCGCATGTTTCTTGGAACGTGAATGACATGTTTCGGACGAACATTGTACGTCAAGGACATCATACTTATACTCTTACCTGCAATGTCTCCAAAGATCGATCCGTGTAAAAAGCAATATTGTACCACCTTTTAAAAAAGTGTATGGAAGTGTATATTTGGCGGAGCTGTATATTGTCTATAGAGTTACATAATTGTTTGATATAGGAGAGTATATTCGAGTACACCCTGTATATAAAACAATAGCACCTCACATACCGAGGTGTCCGAATATTAATGCGAGCCACTGTATACAGGGTGTTACCGAACTCCACCGACCTGACAGCATCCTTAAAAATAGGATACCGCTCGAATCCTGACAAGGTGTCCACTTATCGAGCCGGCAAGGTGGCCGAGCGTAATTCATGGGCCCGGTCCCTTGAGCGTCCCAACACGAACCTGGTGTCTCGTTTGATCATTCAACGCTGGTATCTCAAGGTAGTTTCTCGGTTACGAAATACGATTTTCGCCGTTGAAAATCTCACGACCGGCGAGATCGATCGCGTCACGAAGAAGTTAAACGTCAGCCGGTCGGTCGATCTTTCCTCAACGAGACTTCATCGCGATGCGGTTTCGCCGATGGTTTTATGGGGTTTCTTTCGCTTGGCGGGGTGAAACGCGGGACGATTGCTCCTTACAGAGAAAATTGCTTCGTAATGCATCAAAGGAGGAAACTGCACGCTTCTTGCCATCGAGCACGTTGAAGAACGCGTGCTTCGATAGCCCACCCTGTATATACTGTGTGGTAGGTTCTCGCGGGCAGATCAGAAGCTCATGGGCAACTCTTGGGGCAAATTCCATGGAGATTTCAAATTGCGGAATTTAGGGATTTGAGAATTTGGGGACAGAATTTAGGGATTTGGGAATTTGGGGATTGGGGAACTGCGGGTCTAGAAATTCGGGTCTAGGGAATTTTGGATCTAGGGAATTTGGGATCTAGGGATTCGGGGTCTAGGGATTTTGAGATATAGGGAATCGGGGATCTAGGGATTTTGGGATCTAGGGATTCGGGATCTAGGGAAATTTTGGTGTAGGGAAACGGGGATCTAGGGATTTGGGATCTAGGGAATCGGGGATCTAGGGAATCGGGGATCTAGGGAATTGGAGATCTAGAGAAGCGGCGATCTAGGGAAGCGGGGATCTAGGGAATTAGGGATCTAGGGAATCGGGGATCTAGAGAAGCGGCGATCTAGGAAATTGCGGATCTAGGGAATTGGGGATCTAGGGAATCGGGGATCTAGGGAAGCGGGGATCTAGGGAATCGGGGATCTAGGGAAGCGGGGATCTAGGGAATCGGGGATCTAGGGAAGCGGGGATCTAGAGATTCAGGGTCTAGAGAATTTGGGATCTAGGGAATTTGGAACTAGGAGATTTGGATTCTAAGGAATTTTGGATCTAGGGAATTTGGGATCTTAGAAATTGGGATCTAGGGAATTTGGAATCTAGGGAATTGGTGATTTAGGGATTCGGGGTCTAGAGAATTTTTGATCTAGGGAATTGGGATCTAGGGAATTTGGAGTCTAAGGAATTTTGGATCTAGCGAATTCAGATCTAGGGAATTGGGAATCCAGAGATTCGAAAATTCAGAAATTAAATATTCAGACATTGAGACATAAAAAAATTTCAGGATTTGAAAACTTAACTCTCCTTGGGAGTCAAAGAATTTCTCTAGAAATCCCGGAACCGTAATATCCATAATCATAGAAATTCAGTAACGTGAAATTTACAAATGTGATTATAATCGTCCAAAGAGAAAACGTGTTCACGGAATGGTAATTTGTTACAATTTATTCCGCATGACGTATAGGATATGCAGAAGATTCATGAACGCATAAAAAAGGAGAAAGCATCGCGAAAGTGACTTCATTTGCACCGTCATCTTGTTCGAGACATCTAATTAGACGTTGCGAGAGCACCCCTAGTGGACGTCGCAGAGGAAAAGCTCGTCTAGATTTACTTACAAAATCATTTCCTCCAGAGCCAGGCAATCAAGCTTCGTCAGTACGGTTTTTTTTCTTGTCAACCGACATCGCAGGTACACGTGGACGTCGACGGTTTGTAAGTATCGGCGCGGTTGGTCGCACTGATTGAACGCAAAAGCGAAAACCGTGAAGCTATGACGGCTAATCTTTGGTCAGTGGTGACTCAGGTAAAACGGTTTATAAGCTCTTTCGACGTACGATATTAAATATAGCTACGAGGCATAACCTCTAATTATTCCCTTAAACGCACTAGTCCTTTTCCAATTAAGTTTTCTATGAGCTATATTCAAAACCTGATAGAAAAATATTGGGTAGAAAAATTGATTTCACAAAAGCTACCTGTTTCTGAACGCTCGGAACATCCTTTCAGGTCAATAAAAATAAACGATACTAATAATTCATCGATAATCGATCGGCGCAGCGATCAAAACAGGTTAATAAAATTCTCAATTAATTTAGCAGCAACCTATTTGCATTCTAATTTTATTATCGGCCAACGACAGCGAGATTGACTCGCAAAGACACTGTCCGATGGCTAAAGGGACAACTTGATCCTGAACCGAGCCTAGAACCACCGCTGGAAGATTATAAATTTCCCAGTGTCTCTTTGTAATCGTCGAACACAATCTTCAAGAGCGTTCAGTCTCGCCTGTCAAAGTTGCATTCCGAATTAATAAATTACGTGGTTCGAGAAGACCCCGGTGAATTATCGGCGCGCATCCGTCTTTATCAAACCGGTAAAGCGACGATCGGAATCCGGTAGTTTCGTGTAGCATTGTGCGCCACAATCCGGACTCGTTTGATTGATTCTCTGGTCGTCGGTTAATGAGCGACTGCTTCGAGCCCAGACATGTATCCTTCCACCAGAAAAAACAAGAAAATCTAAACGATCCACCTAGGCGTTTGGACGCGATTGCGTAATTTCTAGAGAAACCTTGTTGCTCGGGACAGTGATGGGTAGAGATGTGCAAGTGGAGAGCGGATAGAGACACTGATGGCCAATTAATTTTGCAATTTCGTTATTTAGAGGGTTTTATATGTTTAGCCTGCCTTTTTAGTTCGTCAGAGTCTGTACCAAATTTATGGGTTACCAAAATTTCTGTGGTGTGGCACACAAGTTTAAAAATTTTAGTGTTAGATTTCTGTGTTTCAGTGTCAAATTATCGAGTTCTTAGAGTACAGAATTTTCAGGTTACCGAATTCTCAGATTACAGAATTTTCAGGTTACCGAATTCTCAGATTACCTAATTTTAAGATTACCGAATTCTCAGATTACCGAGTTTTCATATTACCGAATTCTCAAATTACCGAGTTCTAAGATTACCTAATTCTAAGATTACCGAATTCTCAGATTACCGAGTTCTCAAATTACCGAATTCTCAAATTACCGAATTCTCAAGCTCCCGATTTCTCAGATTACCGAGTTCTCAAATTACCGAATTCTCAAACTCCCGAATTCTCAAATTACCGAATTCTCAAATTACCGAATTCCAAGATTACCGAGTTCTCAAATTACCGAATTCTCAAGCTCCCGAATTCTCAAATTACCGAATTCTCAGATTACCGAGTTCTCAAATTACCGAATTCCAAGATTACCGAGTTCTCAAATTACCGAATTCCAAGATTACCGAGTTCTCAAATTACCGAATTCTCAAGCTCCCGAATTCTCAAATTACCGAATTCTCAAGCTCCCGAATTCTCAAATTACCGAATTCTCAGATTACCGAGTTCTCAAATTACCGAATTCTCAAGTCCCCGAATTCCCAATCTCCCGAATTCCCAACTCCCCGAATTCTTAATCTCCCGAATTTCCAACCCCCCGAATTCTCAGATCTCGAAATTCTCAAATTACCGAATTCTCAAGTTCCCGAATTCTCAACTCCCCGAATTCTCAAATCCCCAAATTCTCAAATCTCCAAATTCTCAACTCCCCGAATTCTCAAATCCCCAAATTCTCAAATCTCCAAATTCTCAAATCTCCAAATTCTCAAATCCCCGAAATCTCAAACCCCCGAATCCTCAAATCCCCAAATTCTGAACTCTCCGAATTCTCAAATCCCCAAATTCTCAAAACCCAAAATTTCCAAATCTCCAATTTC
Source organism: Megachile rotundata (assembly GCF_050947335.1). NCBI lineage: Eukaryota > Metazoa > Arthropoda > Insecta > Hymenoptera > Megachilidae > Megachile > Megachile rotundata. Next base: position 21,575,460 of record NC_134984.1, on the reverse strand, counting down.
CCAAACCCCTAAACCCCTTCATCCCTCCATCCCTTCATCCCAAAATTCCCACATAATTCACTGCACCACACACCGTCCCAAACCCTTCATCCAAAGGGCCATATACCGAGACTGTCGCAATTAACAGTTGTCTCCGCTCTCTCAAAAGCATTATGAAACAGATCTATCCCTACTGCAACGATCAGAATCCCAAGAACCGACTTTCACTTTTCTTCGTGTCTCGAATCGTTTATTGTTCCTCCAGCACGAAATCACGAGCGGAGCACCGATGATCACCTGCTAGTTTCGCTACTTTCGTCCTACATTCTTATCGACTTCGGTCCATGAATCGTCCCCTTGCCGTTTTATTGCCGTTTCTGCAGGCAACAATGGGTCGTAACGATAGCCGTTCGCGAATCCGCGGAATATTTTTCGTTTCGAACGCGTGAGAAAGAACGAGCGAAAACGTCGAGTGATCTTTTGCAATTTCTTTGAAGAAAGGGGAGCGTTCAAAAGCGGGGAAAAATGGCACATTGTACGGTGTAGAGCGTTTAATGGTAACTTATCATTAACCTAGCTGCATGAATGAAGCGGAAGGAGACGAATGACTTTTATAAAAGAGGTTATGGAACAGCGGGGAGCATCGAGTATTACATTACGAAGCACATTGACTCAATTACCTCGCGTCCTCTTTCGAAAGATAAATTCTTCATCTTCTAAAGTCTGCATTCTTTTCACGTTCTTGCTGAAAAAACTAACGACGTACACCGTTATAGTTCACCTCGTATTTCGCTACGGTTCTTTTTTTACTTTTCAATGTTATTGGTTCTGTGTGACACGTTAACCCTTTGCGCTCGAGAGGCGCTTCTTAGGCGCCATTCGATTTATTACAATAATTTGAAAGAAGCATTATTTAATTAATTCTATAACATTAATTCTATAGACAATAGTGGAAATTATTAGTGGAGAAATAATAACTTCAAAAGAAGTCATTTAACATTTTAATTAATATTTTAAAGTTGCTGTCTGTAAACAGTAAAATTATCTTCGAGTGCAAAGGGTTAATGATTGTAAATATTCTTTGAAGTGTGAATGGAGGTTGCAAGTCGTGTTTTCATTGAAAAATATCATTACTGCGAATGTTTATTTAATTTTTATAATACATGTAATTTCCTTAGCAATTTAATTAAATATTTCAAATATTTTTCTAGTTAAATAATTCAGTCAAAAGTTTCTACATCAATTTTTCAATTTCCAGTCCTTCAGAAGCAACTGCCACATATTAAGTATACAATTATACATAATTTTATCTGTTCTCCTCTTTTGTGAGCATCGTTGAATAAATGAAAAATGACTCCTCATTTACCAACATGAAATGATAATTTCAAAATGAGCACCGACTTTGTAGCTTCCACATTTGATTAAATCTCCGCGAGAACAATAGAGGTAGCAAAAAGCGAAGAGTAATCAAGCCCGAACCGTGTAATTCAAATGGCACCAAGTTCACTGTGTTTTAATGCGCGATGCAGTCTCGGTTCTTATTGTTTTCTTGTTTCTTTCGAGTATACTTGCGGTCGTAGTCGCAACGAGTAACGTTCACGTTTTACGCGAGTCCATAAAGCGTATCCCCTCGAACCGAACAGCAACCCTCAATTTCACTCGGTTCGCGCGTTTATCTTGGGCGTTTAAATTAAACAAATAACGCTTAACAGCTTTGCCCGGTGTAATGGCTGCACCAAAGGGCGAACAAATTGCGCGCGGAATGTACATAGTGAAAATTGTTGCATCCTTTTGTGTGGATTTAACGCTCCTGTGGTGGACACTGTTCTTTGAAACGCTCAGGAAACCTTTTCGTATTGATGCTTCACTTTTACGGTTTTTAGTTTTGGAAATGTCACTTTGCTTTTAACGTATTATACATTTTATGGAGGAAAGGATGGAGAAAATTTTGTGGAGAACAAGTTTTCAGTTTGGTAATTCAATCGGTGGTTTTGATTATAATACTGCAAGATGAATGACAATTTTTAACGATTATTATTTCGTGATCTAAACCTATTTGAAGTTGTGCTGAAGTCTTTCTGATAATTCATGTAAACGGTGTCTTGTAAGTTATGTAGGTTTTTAAGTTTAGAAAATGTCACTTTGCTTTTAACGTACATTGTATGGAGGAAAGGATGGAGAAAATTTTATGGAGAACAAGTTTTCAGTTTGGTAATTCAATCGGTGGTTTTGATTATAATATTGCAAGATGAATGACAATTTTTAACGATTATTATTTCGTGATCTAAATCTATTTGAAGTTGTACTGAAGTCTTTCAGATGATTCATGTAGATGGTGTCTTGTGAATTATGTAGGTTTTTAGTTTAAGAAAATGTCACTTTGCTTTTAACGTACATTTTATAGAGGAAAAGATAAAGAAAATTTTATGGAGAACAAGTTTTCAGAACGTTTGATAATTCAATTAGTAGTTTTGATTATAATACTGCAAGATAAATGACAATTTTTAACGATTATTATTTCGTTATCTAAACCTATTTGAAGCTGTGCTGAAGTCTTTCAGATAATTCATGTAGACGGTGTCTTGTAAGTTATGTAGGTTTCTACTTTCAGAAAATGTTACTTTGCTTTTAACGTCCATTTTATAGAGAAAAGCATTCACAATTTCTGAGAACATTTGGTAATTCAATCAGTAGTTTTGATTATAATACTGCACGATAAGTAACAATTTTAAATAATCATTTCGTGAGTCAAGCCTATTTGAAGTTACTCAGAATTGAAGTCGTGAAGTCTTTCAGATAATTCATGTAAACGATGACTTTTAAATTGTACAGGTTTCTACTTTCAGAAAATGTTACTTTGCTTTCAACGTCCATTTTATACAGAAAAGCATCCACAATTTCTGAGAACATTTGGTAATTCAATCAGTAGTTTTGATTCTAATACTGCACGATAAGTGACAATTTTAAATGATCATTTCATGAGTCAAACCTATTTGAAGTCACTGAGAATTGAAGTCGTGAAGTCTTTCAGATAATTCATGTGAACGATGCCTTTTAAATTGTACAGGTTTCTACTTTCAGAAAATGTTACTTTGCCTTCAACGTCCATTTTATAAAGAAAAGCATTCACAATTTCTGAGAACGTTTGATAATTCAGCCAGTAGTTTTGATTATAATACTGCACGATAAGTGACAATTTTAAATGATCATTTCGTGAGTCAAACCTATTTGAAGTCACTGAGAATTGAAGTCTTTCAGATAATTCATGTGAACGATGACTTTTAAATTGTACAGGTTTCTACTTTCAGAAAATGTCACTTTGCTTTCAACGTCCATTTTATAAAGAAAAGCATCCACAATTTCTGAGAACGTTTGGTAATTCAATCACTAGTTTTGATTATAATACTGCACGATAAGTTACAATTTTAAATGATCATTTCGTGAGTCAAACCTATTTGAAGTCACTGAGAATTGAAGTCTTTCAGATAATTCATGTGAACGATGACTTTTAAATTGTACAGGTTTCTACTTGCAGAAAATGTTACTTTGCTTCTAGCGTCCATTTTATAGAGGAAGAGAACGATTGCATTCGTTAATTTAATCAGTATTTTTCATCGTAATACAGCATGAAGTCCTGCAATTTTGAACGATGAAGATTATTACTCATAATTGAAGTGACTGAAAACTGAAGTTGCGAAGTCTTCCATATAATTCATCCGAACGATAACTTGTAGGTTATGTTTCATTCAATCCTTCCGTTTTATTGTATTTGTCAAGCAGTTATTTTCTTCTGTCTGATAATAACTCCACTTTTTTAATGTACGTACATAAAAAAAAGTTCGTTCACCGTACATTCATAGGAAGATTAAAGCAGAATTTCTCTATAAAGAAATTATCAGGAAACATACAAAATTCCTCAATAAATCCTTATCACGAAGCGCACTCGAATAGCGTGTATAGAGTAAATAAAATGATCGATAAACTTGAGCAGTCCGGTTAACGTTTAGATTCAATTACCCATGAAAAGGTGAGATTAGGTGAGCAATAAACCTCATCGATTAAATCAAAACATCGCCGCCGTTACTCTTGGAATGGTAACTGTATAGTGGTATAAATACAAACTCCCGCGGTGCAGCAAACAAACGAACAAGTCAATATTTAAACGGTTATTCAAACAACATCCTTAATAACCGCGAGAAAACGGCAGATGTTCGAGCCACCTTTTCCCAGATCCCGCCTTTCGACGGCCACTCGTCAACCGTCGTTACCGTAAACTTTATTATCGACTCGATCCGCCGGGATAATCGGCGCGTATCGATAATCGCCGTAGAAAATTTATTGCTACGAGAGGCGCGATCCCGAGAAGTCATTTTTCGCGTGTAACAGGCGCGCGTCCGATCGGTCGATCTCGAACGGTGGCTAAAAAGAAAGAGAGAGAGGAATTTAACTGTCGAGGATTAGAAGAGACATCTGCAGTGGCGTAGCTGGTCAGGGACCACTCTTTCACCTTGCGCACCCAAAATTTATAACGCAAAGGTCTCACACTTGTCTTCTAAGTCAAGGACGTAGCGTAACATCCGTGGATAGAAATTCATTTCTATATTTCTTAATCAACGTATTCCCACATTTACAAATTTCTGAATCATCAAATTATATGTTCGTATCCTAAGATCACCACAGCGCCACATGTCCAGGATCCTAAGTCAACAAATTATTATATGTTCGCAAAGTGAAGATCATCAAAGTGCCACATCTCCAAATTTTTTCATGCCTAAATCAGCACATGTTCAAATTCCCAAATGACCAACTTTATGATGTACGTTCTCTGAACACAGACTGTGTATTCATACTACATCCGAGTAAAGTAAACGTAAATTACGTAATCAGCGAACAATAAATCACGAGTCGATAGAAAGCTAGAAAAATGCTAGTTACGCCAATGACCATACGTGGTCAAAGGAGAAATGAAGCGCGGAGTAAGAAAAGTTAAAAGAAGAGGGAGTAGAAAGAGGTAGGCAGGTGGTCGAAGGAAGACAACGAAACAGCTCACACGCGCTTCGGGAGAGCGGCGAAAGAGAGAGAGTTCGAGGTGGGACGAGTGCGATCGTCTATAATCGAGTTGACCGTGAAATTTTCATTACACCTTTTCTGAGTTATGCATATAAATAAGGAAGGGAGCGGGTCGGTGTGCCGGGAGCGAAGAACGTGGCAATGCCTTTGTTAGCGGAAGGTTAATGGCGAGGGACCCCCGGCTATCTTACCACGCTGACAGCAGTCTCGTTAACGATTACGATAACTCCACGGCCTCCTCTCTGGGGATGCGTAGTTGGCGATCGCTCGCAGGCCCAAAGCTAAGGTAGGCCAGAATTCACTGACTGGTCTGGACCTTGTCGAACGGGGGAACTGAAAACTCGACCTGGTCGACTTTAACTTCCTGGCAAGTTGGGCGTAATCAGAGGATACTTCAGTTACATTCAGAGGATACTTCAGTTACATTGATTGGACACTTCAGTTACATTCGGTGGACACTTCAACTACATTCAGTGGATACTTCAGTTACATTGATAAGGACACTTCAGTTACATTCAGAGGACACTTATCGAACGAGTCTAACTCTGGTGACTTTCTGAAGCAAGCTTAAATTGGTTTGGTTACAAGAAGTTTGACTTTGGCGTGCCTCCTTTAGTGATACAAGCTTGAGGTCTATCTGGAGTACCCTTGCAAGAAGTTCGATTCTCATGTCTTTCTGAAGCAAGCTTATATTAGTGTCATGTTTGGTTCAGTTGTGAATGACTTTACAAGAGCTTTGGCCTTCATGTGTGCTCCATTTTTATGTCTGATGTCTGGTCCAGGTGTGAATAATCCTATAAAAGCTTTGACCTTCGTGCATCTTCTTTTCTGATGCAAGTTTAAGTAAGTCTCATGTGTGGTCCAGTTGTGAATAACCTTATAAGAAGTTTGACTTCAGTGTGTCCTCCTTTTTGATGCCAGTTAAAGTGAGTTTCATGTATGGTCCAGTTGTGAATAACCTTGCAAGAAGCTTGACTTCAGTGTGTCCTCTTTTTTGGTGGCAGTTAGAGTAAGTCTCATGTGTGATCCAGTTGTGAATAACCTTATAAGAAGCTTGACTTCCATGTGTTCTCTTTTTTAATGCCAGTTAAAGTGAGCTTCATGTCTGGTCCTATTGTGAATAACCTTATAAGAAGCTTGACTTCAGTGTGTCTTCTTTTTTAATGCCAGTTAAAGTGAGCTTCATGTCTGGTCCTATTGTGAATAACCTTATAAGAAGCTTGATTTCAGTGTGTCTTCTTTTTTGATGCCAGTTAGAGTAAATCTCATGTGTGGTTCAGTTGTGAATAACCTTATAAGAAGCTTGACTTCAATGTGTCCTCTTTTTTGATGGCAGTTAGAGTAAGTCTCATGTGTGGTCCAGTTGTGAATAACCTTATAAGAAGCTTGACTTCAATGTGTCCTCTTTTTTTGATGCCATCTAAAATAAGCCTGATGTCAGGCCCAGTTGTAAATGAACTCATAAGAAGCTTGACTTCAGTATGTCCTCTTTTTTGATGCCATCTAAAGTAAGTCTGATGTCTGGTCCAGTTGTGAATAACCCTACAAGAAGCTTGACTTCAATGTGTCCTCTTTTTTGATGCCATATAAAGTAAGCCTGATGTCAGGACCAGTTGTGAATAATCCTACAAAAAGCTTGACTTCAATGTGTCCTCTTTTTTGATGCCATCTAAAGTAAGCCTGATGTCAGGCCCAGTTGTAAATGACCTCACAAGAATCTTGACTTCAGTATGTCCTCTTTTTTGATGCCATCTAAAGTAAGTCTGATGTCAGGTCCAGTTGTGAATAACCTCACAAGAAGTTTAACTTCAGTGTATCCCCTTTTTTGATGCCATCTAAAGTAAGCCTGATGTCAGGTCCAGTTGTGAATGACCTCACAAGAAGCTTGACTAAAGTGTTTCTTCTTTTTTGATGCCATTTAAAGAAAGACCCATGTCTGGTCCCGTTGTGAGTACCCTTACAAGAAGTCCGACTTCAGCCTCTCTTCCTTTTGATGCCAGTTAAAGATCTCTGACTTAGATGTGTCTTCCTCCATGCAGCTTTAAATAAGTCTGATGTTTGTTCCAGTTATAAATACCCTTGCAAGAAGTTTGACTTCAGTACATCTTCCTCTTGCAAGTTTGAATAAATCTGATGTCCGGTTATAAATACCCTTGCAAGAAGTTTGACTTGGCCCTGTCTTTTTCTCTTATGCAAATGTAACAAATGTCTTACGTCTGGTCCAGTTGTAACTATCTTCGCAAGATGTTCTCCAGCATCTTTTGCTTGGTACAAAGTTAACGTCTGATCTAACCCAAGTCCGGTAAACTGGATTAACCAGGCAACTGAAGCGATCCAGTTTTAAGCCGTGATTTCTTGCGAATCGATCGTTCCCGTTTTCCCGATTACGTGGAACGTTGTGGCGGAAAACTTGCGGCGGACTGCAGCTTAACGAGCGGATTTTGGGTCGGGAAAGTTTGGCAGTGTGCGCGGTAACGAGTAAAATTTTGGAGGAAGCGGCGAACCGCTGCCATTGGAGACAATCGAAGGTCATACAGTAGACTCTCATTATACTGCAACCTTCGCATTAACTTTCTGACAGAGCTCCTCGCAATTTTGTGGACATAGAACTCGAGGTACGGAATTCTTTTCACGAGCTTCGCATTCACTCGACTCGGTTAATAGATGCAACTATAAATAATTTCACGAAACTATATTCAGTGAAGCCTTTGATTTCGTAGAGTCACTTTAAAATTGAAATAATTAAATCCGACTCGCGATCATGAAAATCGTTGCGTAAGTTTCATGCTGGAATATCTTAATTGCTCGCGATGGCGTCCAGCCAGCTCGATAACTCGTCCTCGATGCTTCAACCGGCGGTTATCATCTACCCCGCTTTTTTCCCCCATTTTGTTGGTTTTTTCTATTCCAGTTTCCTGCCTCGATAATTTACCCGCGGATCGTTTAATAGCGTATGAAACTTTGACATCTTGACTGCTTTTAATAAGCACCTTCGAACCGGGAGAAACGAGCGACTTGCCTTACTGGAAAATAATGTTTAGCCGCCAGTCGAGCTCATACCGTGAACGAGGTATTTCCGTTTTTCCCTCGCTCGGTGAAGACAGATCGAATTTGTCGATGCGGCTACAAAACCGTCAACCTGTTCAACGATCTCGATGATTTTCAAACTTGAAATATTTTTATTCTATTTTCTATCGAGCCATGATGAGCGTAAATTTGTTAACAGAAATTTTCTCGTTTTATTTGTTGCTTCAAGATCTTAAGATGTATCATCAAAGCGTTTGATCTTTTCATGTCATTCTTTTGGTGTTTCTTTCAAACATTTTCACAATCAAGCTGCTTCTGTAGCAAGTAGATTAATTCTGAAATATGATTTGAAGAGGTTATTCTAGTACACAAATGTCTTGATTATAGAAGTATAATAAGAAAAATGTCTGTCGGTTTAAAAAAAGAACTATCGTATGTAATAGATAGAATTGAAAGGGTTAACTGAATCGTTCATTCAGAAGTTTTGAAAGTACATAAAAAAGAATAATACCTACCAAGTAGATTAGGGCTCAAGAGTAGTCCAAATATAAAATTTGTAGATCCATGAACAATTAACAAGTGTAGTCCAAGTATAAAATTTGTAGATCAATGAATACTTAATAGCTGTAGTCCAAATATAAAATTTGTAGATCCATGAACAATTAACAAGTGTGGTCCAAATATAAAATTTGTAGATCAATGAATAATTAACAGGTGTAGTCCAAGTATAAAATTTGTAGATCAATGAATAATTAATAGCTGTAGTCCAAATATAAAATTTGTAGATCAACGAACAATTAACAAGTGTGGTCCAAATATAAAATTTGTAGATCAATGAACAATTAACAAGCGTGGTCCAAATATAAAATTTGTAGATCAATGACTAATTAACAAGTGTAGTCCAAATATAAAATTTGTAGATCAATGAATAATTTACAAGTGTGGTCCAAATATGAAATTTGTAGATCAACGAACAATTAACAAGTGTACTCCAAATATAAAATTTGTAGATCAATGAAAAATTAACAGGTGTAGACCAAATATAAAATTTGTACATCAATGACTAATTAACAAGTGTAGTCCAAATATAAAATTTGTAGATCAATAAATAATTAATAGGTGTAGTCCAAATATAAAATTTGTAGATCACTGAACAATAAGTGCACAATAGCAACAAGAATTTTCCGTGAAAGAATTTCATAACCGAAATAATAGCAGTAATTCGATGGTAAAATTAAGGAGCTTTTGATGAACGAGACGGTTAAAAAGTTCCATCATGAGCAAGCAGCCAGTTCGTAATTTAATAATTTCCTCCGCGACGGAATAACGAGGAGGTTACGGTAAAGCGTGTAAGATAAACCGTCGTCGGGAAAGCTGATCCGTAAGCTCCGGTACGCTTAAGTTCACGCGGCGCGTAGCGAGCGCGTGCGTTTCACGAAATAATTTAATCCGTAAGTACGCGGCCAGGGAGCATAATTTTCTTCGTTACGGAATAACGAAGGGGGCGAGTCGAGGAACACGATGGAAACTCGTAAAATCACGAAACGACGGAACAAAATTCGCCTCTGTTTCGGTGCGAAACGCGTGCAGCGTGTGGACGAACCTTTACCGACGGGCTGAGAAAAAATTGGGCAGTTTTCGTTTACCGAGTCTTAGCCGGTTCGCGAGGTCGTTAATTTTCGGGTGGCCCTCGATGGAATACCGCTCTCGCCCACCGACCAGTCTTTGAACCCGACATTACCTTCGCCCCGGCTTCGTGCTTTTCAGCGGTTGCTACGCTGTTTCGCTATATGGCCCCGCGATTATTCCTTCGCGCTGTTACACCCACCTTACACAGACTTCAGCAGAGAGGGATTTTGGAAGGATGTGAACTTAGTTTTCAAGTTTAGAAATTGGGGGACGCAGACATTTGGGAATTTAGACATTTGGGGTGTAGGAATTTGGGGATGTACGAATTGGAGGATGTAGTAATTTGCAAATGTAGAAATTTTCGGGTGTAGGAATTTGGGGTGTACGAATTGGGGGATGTAGCAATTTGCAAATATAGAAATTGGGGGATGTAGAAATTTGGGAATGTAAGAATTTGGGGATGTAGGAATTTGGGAATGTAGGAATTTGAGAATATAGGAATTAGGGGATGTAAGAACTGGTGGACGTAGGAATTTAAAAATATAGAAATTTGGAGTGTAGGAATTTGCAAATGTGAAGGAGGAAATATAGGAACTTGAGGACATAGAATTTGGGGATGTAGAAATTTAGGAATGTAGCAATTTGCAAATGTAGAAATTGGAAGATATAGAAACTCGGGAGTGTAGGAATTTGGAAACATAGAAATTTGGGAGTGTAGGAATTTGGAAATATAGAAATTTAGAAGGGTAGAAATTTGGGCGTGTAGGAATTGGGCGATGTAGCAATTTGCAAATGTAGAAATTTGAGCTTGTAGTGATTTGGGAATGTAGAGATTTGGAGTCGTAGGAATTAGGTGATGTACCTATCTAATAATTCTTCAACTTAGAAATTTCCAAATCTAAATTCCCAAGTCTAAAATCCCCGAGTCACACAGTCGAAGTCGCCGAAGTACCAAGGTTTCTAGGACCATATACCGTATCCATCTTCGTGTTACAGTACAGTAACACTTGAACACCTCCAATTAAGATATCCAACAATACGTTGTTACGAATCGTCGATCAGAAACGCAGCAACCACGATAACAAGACAAATGGTGTAACAATGCTGGTAGCCGCGATCTTCCGCGCGAAATCGTACATCTCGCACTCTCCAATCTGTGTTTCGATCGATTTTCTCGTTCGCAGCGACGCGCGAACGATCCTCTCCATAACCTTCGTTTTTTCCTTTCGCTGTCCATCAAGGTATTCAAACTGATCGACCACTTTGGAACTACTTAATCGGACGTTGACAACCGTTCGATAAAGATGGAGATATTTTTCTTGTAATTAGTTACGAAGGATGCATGCGCTTTAATTAGTATGCTGCCAGAAGGGAAAAGACAAATTTCAGGCATCAAAATGACCCGGTGTAATTTTTTATTTCTGCTGGAGCAGGTCAATTTTCTTCAATTTCACATTATGAAACTATAGCTATGACATAATTAACACTAAACCTACCGGCATACGATGCGTACTTAATTTGAAATTAAAAATGAAGTTAAAAATTGAATAAACAAACGATGAAACATAAATTAGTACACATATTTATTCTTTATCTTGATGAAAATCAATTCTGATTTCAAGAAATGTACTTCAACAAAATGTATACCTTTTAATAAGAAACTTGTGGAGCGGTCATTTGACCGGCTTGGTAGTTTTAGTGTTAAGTAATATAGCTTGACATGATTAAGTAATATAGCTCGACATGATTAAATAGATGGTTAACTAGATAATTATACTACATAATAGAAAGTTACAACCACACGGTTTAACTCACACAATTTACAAAAAATTTATATTATAAATTAATAGACAGGTCTAACTTCTTATGTAAATAATTTAATTTCTGCTATATTTATATCCGCCTCATTTCAAGCAACTCCATAAATTTACAGTACGCAAAAGCAGTAATAAGAAATAAGGGTTCGCATTTACTTTGGCTTAATAAGTCCATATTACGCCGATCGGTACACATATTTCTCATTAAAGAAATGCGCGTGTACTCGCGCGCGATCGCTGGTAATTATCCCGAGGCGAAAAGAAACAGACGGCGGTAGGCAACGTGATTAATAAATTTATAGTTTTATTTCGCCACCGGCCGGCCCCGGACCGATCAGATACGCGGCGAGATATCGTTACGCGCTATTGTGCCGCTAGATTAATTCGCGGCAATAAATTCTTCATACCCGCGGCTCGGTTAAGTGATACAAATGAGTTCGATATTCAGTTAAATAATCTGCTAACCGTTTCGGCGAGCCACAAGAGTCCGCCCCTGAATCCAACCAGAACGGTACAGATTACCTTGAAGAATGGAGCCGTCGTTATGAACGCGCGTTTAACCCTGCTGCTCTTCTCGGCTCCGTGTAACCCGAAATAAGCGTTGCGTTTGCATAGATTTTACCCTGTCAAATTTGAACGTTGCATTCGCTTCTCGAGATCCTTGAATTTCTATTCGTTTAAACCCTTGCTCTACTGTGTCGTACTGGTGACACACTTTACTATTCATGTGCAATTATTCATCACACTGAGTGTAAATTTTGCAATAATAAACTGCAATTCAGTTTTAATTATAATCTTTAAGGATCTTTTAATTATAATCTTTAAGGAAAACTGTCAACTAATTTTTTCATTTTTAATTTTCATTACTTGACGTCACATTTTACCTGTGAATTTATGCAAGAAAATTAAGGGGTTAAAGCAGAACTGATTACATGTACACTTTTCAATATTCCTCACCATTCTCACGCTTCTTTTCGAATAAATGCGTGGATCGCACGGTGTAAAGTATAAGGGGTACCACGGGGAATTGCAATGGAGTTTTCTTCACCTCTCCCCTTTCATCGTACGGGTGCAATATGACGCTCGCCCGCATTATCGATGACTTGAGTTTCTTGTTCGCTTTCGTTTCGCTTTCCGAGCGAACGTTCCGAATTTTATTTACGTTCCTCTGTGCCCCGACGACGTCGTTTCGCCAGCCAATTTTCGATTTGCCCGCCGGTCCTCGCATTACCTCCCTTCCAACCTGGTGGTCGATCCTTCCACGGAAGCGGCTCCCCCTCAGTCTTATTGGAACTTTGCTCCGTTCAAATTGTCAGAGACCTCTGTTCGATGCTTTCCATTATACTTACCTTTGTGTATACAATTCTGAATTCACCTTTTATACTCGTGACTCTTACTTCAAATTAGATCAACTATGGTTACTATGGTTGAAAGTTGAAACTCTTTTAACGTTCTTATTTTGCTGTCTTGTTGACGAGATTTTTGAGAGGACTGTATAATCATGATTAAATTTTGAGAAGATCAGAATCGAATGTTGAGATGTAGAAATTTTTTTACCATTAGATTTGAACCTTTAATGTTTCAGAGTCTTTGTAGAAGACCTTTGTAGAAGTTCTCTCAAAGAGAACTATAAGAGCATGACATATAAAACGAATGTTAGAACGTTTTTTAACCCTTTGCACTCGAAGATAATTTTACTGTTTGCAAACAGCAACTTTAAAATATTAATTAAAATGTTAAATGACTTCTTTTGAAGTTATTATTTCTCTACTAATAATTTCCGCTATTGTCTATTTCACTATGTTTATACATCACATTAATTAATTAAATAATACTTCTTTTAAATTATTGTATCAAATCGAATGGCGCCTCTCGAGCGCAAAGGGTTAACATTGGAATATAGGTTTTATTTTGAGACCGTTCTATATGTTAATCTTCCAGGTTTTGTTAATTTATAAAAAAAAAGCATCAGCTTTTATTATTGTTGAGAGCCTGAACTAGTACCACTAGCGAGAAACGAGTTTCGCAAGCCACCTGGCGGCCACCGTCCGAACCAAGGAGCCACTATTCATCCGGCTACATGACGTTGCAATTTCAGAAACGAGTTGAAATTAACAGACGTTTACTTTCCGCGCTCTCGATCGTACCGTATCATCACCGGTTCGGTTTTTCCACGAAAACCGCTCGCACGTCGTTCGAATCGTTGGAGCGAACCGGATCACCGCAAACGCGCCGCCTTCCTGTTGGTTTAACCCGATCAACCGCCACCGCGATATCCATGGTATTGCTCCGAGAGGCCGGATCACGGACACGGCACACTATGCATGCGTGGGGGCAAGCTCATTTATTTACCGAGGATCAGTATTGGCAGGTTGTAATTTACAAATGCTGGGACCCGTTGGATTTATCGGCGCTCCGCTACCCTCTCATTACAACCCTCTGCCCTCCGTCATCTTCTCTTTTGCCCTTCATCCGTTTCCCTCCCGCGCCCCCTGCTCGCCCGTCTGCTGCCCTTCCACCACCGACTCCTCTCCTCCGGGCTCGTTACGTTTTCACCCTCCAATCGCCGCGGCCTTGGAGAGAACTGCGCTCGTGATTATCGTCAATTGACCTACACACGATTGAAATGCGTTGTAAAAGAACACCGCCACGGCATTTTATTTTGTTGGGAACACTCCTTCGTTGAACTAATCGAGGCAATATTCTCTTGCAACGCTCGAATTTTTATTTCAAGTTCCTTTTACCTAAACGTAAAAATTAATCTGTACCAGTACTTGACTCTGACAGAGAGGAATAAAGTTTGTGCACATTTAGATCACAGTGACTTGCAGGCAAAATCAGAGTACACTGAGTTTATAAACCGTTTCATAATTTTCCCCAAAAGATACGTGAACGTAATGAACCACCGTATTCTTAGATGAACCGAAGAGGTAAAAGTTGCGAAAGAAGATGAAATTTTTCGCGATCAGATTGTTCTAAAACACTGACCCGAAGATCGGATCGTCGACTCCGGATCCAGAAGAGCCACCAGCTACGCTCGCAGCGAATCACCGGCAGCCGCACACCGAGTCTCTCCTCTTCTTTTTTCCTGCTCATCCTGCTGTTCCCTCGTGGCCTCAACAGCCTCGTCCAGTCTACGGCCATCGCGACCTTATCATTGATAATTCCTCGACCGAACGAGGAGGCTGCGGGAACCTCCGAAGGGTTTGCGTGCCTGCGTTGCGTTCAGATAGCACGGATTATCGGCGTATCCGATAATAGAGGGAAGGGTACTGCGAGTAGGTCGATGATCGTCGTTAACTGAAAAAAATCGAGGCGAGCGGATACGAAGAGGAGGCGAGAGACTCGCCGGATGATGCTCGTCGATCATCGCGGATGGATCGTTCGAGCTTCGACAAAGCTCCGCTGTCGAATTAGGCTCGTAGAACGGCAGAACCGGAAATTTCGAAGCGTTAACGACGTTGGTCTCGAAGCAATTAAGGGTCGAAACGACGTAGGAAATGATCTCACTCAAACGTACCGGTGCAGTTCGAGATATTAACCCTTCAAGCACTGCGGCTGAATATAACGTGCCTTCTATAGCCTAAACGCGTGTTCGTCTATTTGGAATGTTTGTTACTAATGGTGAATGTACGTGCTCCATAATTATCGTGGTTATCCTTGCATAAATTTCTCCGCGTTTCGCAAACATTTCGTTCGTTTTAAACACTTATCAGACTCGTGAAAGAACGCTCATCGAACAGCTTGAATACTTATCGAAGAGTTCTGTATGGAATCGATATTGGCGACATTGATCTACGTCGTCGTTCAAGGATCATTTAAAACGTCGAGCAAGCCGTCGCATCTGGGTGGCATAAAAGTCAGTTTGATTTTGAATCGAAAGGAGGAGACTAACGAGATCTGAAGGTTCGTGACTGTGTCGTAAATAGATGGAATATCCTATAAGGCAAGGGCTTTGTTAATGAAGGGCCGAGAGGGCACGGTATTTCGCGACTCGCGTGCGTTTCCATCGTGGCGGAGGAAGATGCCACGAGCAGATTCAACGTGGATGCCCGGCTTCCCTCGCGCGGCCTTTCTTGCCCCGGGATACACAGCTCCGAGGTGGCCTCCGAGAAGCGAACAGAGACCCCTCGACTTCCTCGCGTCGGATCCGGTCGGTGGTTGTCTTTAAATTCCAAACCGTACGGAATCCCGCGAAAGAGTAATGCCGACATTGCGCGGGGAAGCGTTCGCGCGGAGGAGTTCAGCGTGGATTTACGTTGATTCAATAAAGTCTGGAAACGCGACAGCGCCACAAAGGATATCGACCGTGTTCTCCGACCGCTGCCCACTTCGATTCACGATTTTGCGATCCTCCAACGAGAATGAGACTGCCCTCCAGAGCCACTTTAGAACCTTTCTGCTTCGTGATCCTTGTACTTGAAAAGGGAAGGCACAAGTCTTCTGCGATTTTTATGAAACCGTTTGGTAAGCAAGCAGAATAAGCGACACGGTTTATCGGCGCAGACGCGACTTTAAGGAAACCACCCTTCAAACCACTAGTTCTATCTCTAAGTAAGAACTTTCAATTCTCAGGAAATGAAGGTAAAAACCTTCAAAGGGAAAGTTTTATGGTTCTTTATTTATAGTAATATCGTGTGAAGAAATTGACCAAAATACAGTTATCACCTTATTTTTCAGCTATGTAAATTTATTCAAATTTACGTAGAGACAGAAAGACGAGTATTTCATCCTCTAATAAATCCATCAATTACCCCCCACAAGTCGTCAGATTTTTATTTACATCCCACGTCATTTGAGTCTCAGCCAACGCAGTTTAAAGACAAAGATGCACCAAACAGAGATCCCCTTTGGACCAAATCGGTGTTGAGAGTTCGTGCGTTTCCTTATTAGTAGCAATTATCGCTGATTTGGAGGAAATTGGTGCGTATACCCGAACGTGTCGATGGACGAAATTTCAAGCAGCACGGTGGAAATTCCATGAGCGTGGCTGTCGGATTATCGCGCCGTGCCGGACGCGTGTTCGTCATTAATCCCGTGGCGAATGGGTCCCGCGAGATTATCGTGTGAAGTATTAGACGCAGTTGCCGTACAAGCTGCAATTTTCCGTGAAGTATATCGCGATCGTCGATCCTAAGCGTTGTCGCTGTATCACTGTTATTACAAGTCCCCGGAAGCTGATGTTCGCAATTGTACAAACTGTATATGTATTTTTATGCTCTGTCAGTTTGTTTCTGGGTGATGAAACAGAAAGAATGTAGAACGATCTTCTTACGGTGGCGAACGGATGATGGATGAAATTGTTATACTTTGCAGAAAGTGTATGCTAGTAGTATTTAATAAGTTGTAACTTTGGTCATGAATAAGTAAGTAGCAAGAACCGTCAGTAATAGTAAGATATGTACTTTAACATGTCCTACCTTTGGGCCAACCTAGGTATCTTATGATGTATCAAATATTAGTTTCAGAAGACTTTGTGTATAAAATGTTGAACTTGGAAAGCTTGCATATACAAACTGTTCGTTTGAAAAATGTTAATATGTAAAAACTGAAGAATGTAGATTGGTTTAGTTGCAGATTATTTTCTGAAGAATAAAAAATTGTTAAAAAGAAGTATAGAAGCGGGTATCCGGTTGTCCATGTAAGAGTTAATTATTACTGTCATCGTCGTACACGACTCGGAGGATCGCGCAGGAAAATAACCGGCATGAACTGACCAGTCCAAAGTCTGAACCGACCGAAAGGTATTCTCGATCGGTGTTGAAGATTTCTTCTTCAACGCAATGGTTGAAATAGGCGAGGTAATCGGGCTTCGATTCCATAAGACTCTGGTGGAAGGTCTCTGGCGAACGGAGTTTGGGCCGTTTAACCCTATAACCGCATGGCCATGGCGGAGGCAAAGAACGAGTCTCTCCACCTACTTCTTTCTCCGTCTTCCCTTGAGGTACCTTCGGTACCTTGGCCCGTTCTTTCTTTCTGTTTCTTCTCTTCTTACGTTGAACGTTGCTCTCGGCCCCGGGTTCGGCTGCTTGCCTCGTCTCTCGCTCGCGTTCGCCTCGGTATCACATGGCGCACATGCATGCATGCATGCATGCATGCATTTCGAAGCGAGGATGGCTCAACTCGGTTCAGGCCAGGGTCTCGGCTTTCCTTCTCTTCGCGGAGAAGAGAACCGCAGCTCGTTAAAAAGTTGCCCGACCGGTTGGGCGCTCGGAGAGCTGACTCTGCTGTGGTCTACGACCCGACACCCAACACACTCTCTCCCGAGCGAGAGAGAGCCGGGCCTTCGGTCTCTTGTACACGGAACGAGCCGTGTGGACCCCGTCCGTGTTTCTCCCGTGGTGCAGCCCGGTAAAGGCTGAAAGTTGCGCGCGCGCGCGCGACCAACACGGACGAACAGAGCCGGATATTCACTACACGCGGATGAACATCATTGAAGGCTCTCCTCTCTTCTCTTATCCACTGCCCTGGCTTTCCTTCGTCTTTCCTTCGCCGTGTGTTTCGTCTTTCTCCTCTTTTTCTTCTCCCCTCCTTCTCTCTCGAATCCTCACGATTCCATGCCTTACTTCTGCGTTGCATTTCGACTATCACCACCGCGAGTAGGATATCTTGTCTTACACTCGCCTTCACCGGTATTCGACTTTCGGCTCTCTTCGCCTCTCCTCTCTCTCTTCCATCTCTCTCGCGTCGTTTCTCTCGCTTTCTCCCGCCGATTGAAATACGGCCGTGGCATGCTCGCGCACAACCCTCTCTCTCTTTTTCTCTGCTCGTCTCCTCTGGCTGGTTCGTCGCTCGTGTTCACCGTTTCGTTAAAGCCAGTACACTTTTCTGATGCCTGTTCGCCCGTGTACTTCGTTTTCGCGGTTCTTCACCCCTCCTCGGACCCTCTCGCCTCTCGCTTTCTCCCGTTCCCGCAGTTCATCGTCGTCTCTTTTCGCGAAACGAGTTTCCTTCCGTCGCCTTTCCGTCCTGCTCCCTCTCTCTTCGGGGTTTCTTCTTCATCCTCTGACCCGGCTGTTTTTGGCCTACCTCCCTCCCTTTATCCCTCCTCGGGCCTTTTTGTCCGCGGTAACCTTCTTCGCTTATCCTACCGAGAGATACCGATGATCATACGCTGGAAATTCCGCGCGGACGAGCATCCTCCGGAGATTCTTCGATGCTTCTTGCGGCTCGTCGCTTCTTGCCACACGCGTTTATTATATTGTTTGATTTGTTCCGGCCGTTTCGAACCGTCGATCGGCTCCACTCGGTTCCGATCGTCTCGTTCTTCGCCTGTTAACCGCTTCGACTCGCTCTAATGCAGACAGGTCCATGAGTCAGGTTCAAGCGTCATAGAACTTTCTGTTAGATCACAGCGTCGCTACATTCTCCGCGAGGTTAACGCGCTGCATTTCTCGGAGTTAAGTTTCCACTTCCGAATGGTAAAGTGTTAAGTTATGCTACCAGGGATTAGGTTGGATTAACACGCCACTGGGCTCTGAGTTAAGTTGTGGAGCCACGGATTTCCGAGTTCGGCTAACCTCTCCATAGATAATTTTACTCTCTTCAACGTAATTATACTTCACTTATTTTTAGTCGACTACAAATCATTAATTGCAACAACATTAACCCTTTGCGCTCGAGAGGCGCCATTCGATTTAATACAATAATTTAAAAGAAGCATTATTTAATTAATTCTATAATAGTGCTTATGTGATGTATAAACATAGTGAAATAGACAATAGTGGAAATTATTAGTAGAGAAATAATAACTTCAAAAGAAGTCATTCAACATTTTAATTAATATTTTAAAGTTGCTGTTTGCAAACAGTAAAATTATCTTCGAGTGCAAAGGGTTAATATATGAGTAAAAGAGAATGTCCTCGTGTGTCCACATGGCAGTATCCTTGAAGAGGCTGAGACGTTGGTCCTTCAAACAAAAATTAGAGCATCGATGAACTTCAAATCAAGTTTAAATTAAATTCAAATTAAATAGATATTGTCTGTTAAGAAACCAAAGAGTTCTGGATTTAAAGTGTCATAGGTTCCACGGTCAAGTTGAAGTGCCTTAACAATTCTTCGTTTAAGTTAGCATGAAGAATGGAAATCCAAGACTACAATATTTTCGCAAGAATAACAAGGACAAGTCCTCGAACTTTGCAACGAGCAGAGCTTTCGGTGTTTGGATAAAATGTGATTCTGGTCAGTCGCAGAACGCTGGTATCCATTGGTCGTTCAATTATATTTTTGGTCCGGTCTGCATGAATTATTCAGGCGGTTCGTACAAATTACCGTAGGGAACCGTTTGCCTGATTGGAGGAGAATTCATTAGGCCTTCGGCCTTCGCTAAGTATTCCTGTCTTTCGGTCTATTTATCCTGGCGTCTCGTTTCGACAGCGCGGTTGACGTCACCGTTGTTCGTGTGGCTAAGCCTTTAACACCTACTAAGCGACTCTCACCTGTAATCAGTCAAACGGACGAGGGAGAAAAGAACGGCAGGAATTCAGAATGTGTTCGCTTTGTCAACCGTGGCAAGCAAAACGCCCTCGAGCGCAACAAATTCCAATCCGCTCGTCGCCTTTGGCTCTGTTGCTTTTCACTCTTGCAATCGTCCTCGTATAATAACCTACGCTCCTTTGTATCGCGATACGGGCTTTTCGTGGGAAATGGTACCGCGTCATTTTCCTGCTGTTCGTGATTAATGGAACTTTTGCTTCGAGTGTTTTTGATCTCGTCTGCTTTTCTTATCAATGGAGAATGAGAAATCTCTGCACGTTTCGCGTAGTTAAAGTAAACTATTTACTCGAAAGTAATCAAATTTAGAATCAACAAAATAATTATTTCGTACGAAGAACCTTCTCAAAAATATCAATGAATGAACAAATAATTCAATTAATAAAAACGAAATTGCCTCTCACACGCCACGTGTGTCTCTTGGGAAGCCATTTAATATTGTTGATCGATTCAAATGGGATGTGTAACTCATGAAAGTTACAATAATCATTTGTCATACACATACCTGTGCACGTACGATCAACGGTAACACCACAGACGTAAGAACCGACGGTGAAAGCGGTATGAGATAATAACGCGATAAAGGTGGAACGATTAAATAGGCGGAGAGAGCATTTCTCCTACGAGGCCGATCGTCACGCCTTGAGGGGCAGGGGCCGTCATTTCGGCACCCCTGACTTAATGGATCTCACTAAATTAACATAAATGCACTTATAAAAGGCTACGAGTCCCTTTCGACGAGTATTATATTTTTTCTCTTGGATTCGTTTGTTTCTATAAATCGAAGCGACTCGAACCAGTTGGGCCTTTCATTAATTCGTAGTGGTCATTTTTGGAAACTTTTCGATTCGTGTTTTGGATGAATGTGTGGAATTCATTAGATCTGTGAAGTAATTTGTGAGATACACAGGCTATGGATTACACGAGTTATAATTGTTTTGCAGATATACGGTAAAGGCATAAATATTTGCAAGGTATATGTAATTTGACGTGACGTGGTTTGTGATGTAATTTCGAGGTGTGGGTTTTGAGAGATAAGTTTTCGAAGAGATCCTTAAAGAGCGTAAGGGATCGATGACCAAGGCGGGAAAGTCAAACGGCTCGGCACTCGGTCTGTAAACGAGCAAAGTCGAAGCAGTTTGTCGTCGGTTGGACGTCGAAGTTAGTTAGCTTTTCCGCGGCGGCGAGGCTCGAGCCAGGCGAGTTTTTGCGAGCGGAACGCGAAGCGTCCAACAAATCAATTCGAGAGAGGAGGCCGGCTTCCAACGACGGAACAACGAACGATCGGGCACGATAAGTACAAACATCGATGAACGACCATCACCGTGGTCGAGGATCGTGAAACTTTTTTTACCGTGCGTCCGAGCTTCGTTCCCCGACATTTTTCTTTCCCTCGTTCGAGCCTCCCGTTTCCTTATTCTCCGGCTCCGCGAGCCATCCTTACGCCCGCGTGCAAGAACTTGCTCGCTCCGTCGCAAAAAAACCCTCCTCGAAACTATGAAGCTATTTCTGCGTGTTCGACAGCGTTCGTTAGGCGACGCAGCACGATCTGACCCTTTTGAGTAGCGCCAGACCGCGAACACGCCGAACGAGAGAAAAGAGGATGAACCCTTCGCGCGAGTTCCCTTTTTGCCGCGTCTCGACTTAACGCGCGAGCGAGTGTAAATTTATAAGATGTCACGCTCGTCGACGAAACAGCGCGTTTAACGGACCGAACACCGCGTCGATCGACACTTTTTCCGCCGGTGAGGCCGGCAATTTGCCTTCCGCTCTTTCCCGTCCCCACCATTCGCGTGCTTCTGCAATTGGAATTTTGGAATTAACCAGGAATCTCTGCTTTTTCTTACAGGTACGTAATCGAGTAAACTCTCGACCCGCTTTTTTCCCGTGTCTACTACCGTTCGATGGTAAGTGCGTTTCTGTTTACGGCGTACAAGGTGTTTCGGAATGCAGAGTGTTCTTTGAATGGTAATTTCGTCTCGGGAAGGATTAAGTGGCTAACATTTTTTGCAGGGGTTGCGAACAGTTATCATATCGGTTTTGGTGCTTAAAACAGTTATCGGACGGGATCATGACTGTTATTAGGTGTATTCTAGCTTATCGGAACTGATATTATGTGTGTGTAATAATACCTGTATAAGACGGACCGATGTTAATAATCGCTATAATAATCTGTATGTTATTTTTCGATTGTGCGTTTATAGTTTGGTTTCAAATTGTTACTTGTACGATATATGGTGATCCATTTAAATATCTTCGAAAATATCGACGACACAAAAGAACGACCTAGACAGGAGTTATGATTTCAGAGCCAATTATCTGGGGAAGGTAGCTATCTATACGGACGCGTGTAGGAGATACGAAGATTAAGTTCGTTTTTTTAAAAGGAATTTCTTAATGCATCGTTCGATGCGGCTCATTATTCTCCGCACAAAAGCATTATACTACATTGTGTACAACAGTTTGAAACAGTTATTTTCGGAACCTTATAGACGATTTTTTGTTGGTTTTGGATGAATATCATGGTCACGTTATGGTTACATTATATCTGCTAGACACGGCGCAATTACTTTCAGAGATCAGATACTCGAAGCTCGATATACCCGGCTAATAAAACCGCCGCGATAAAAAGAGAAAAGTGGAAAACATTGAGCCGGCAGGGAAGAAAAAAGCGCAAGGTCCGATACGGCGCTTAACGTCAGGATCACGGTCGCGGTCGATAAATAGACTTCATCGCGGCCCCGCAAATCGTCCGAAATCCGATTATCGCGGAATAGAATGCGACGCGGCGTATCAATTCGATTCACGATTTAACAGAACGGCGGACAGAGAAGAAGAGAGAAAGAGAGAGAGAGAGAGCGAAATGAAACACAGGAGGAGACGCGGAGGAGAGACGTCGGGCGCGTCAACGTCTTCTCGGCTGTTTGACAGTAACGAGGAAGACGTCCCGGCGCCGTAAGCTCCCGCTGGAACTAATCCTCCGGAGAGCCAGTTAAGGTATTTGTATTTTAATTAGCTCCTCCTGTTCGATAGCCGTTTGTTCTGCCCACACCGTGTTCGCGCCAGCCCCGTCGGCTTTTACCCTCCCGGCTCCCTCCGGGTCCTCGTTCTGCTCTTCGAATCGTTTAATCATAATCTAATAACCGGCTGACACAAAAAACTAACTCGATAAGTGCACGCCGTTAGCTTAACGCTCCTCTTGGTTCTTCTTCTCTTCTTTCGTGCACGCTGACCAACGAACAGCCTCGCGTCCGGACGGGCCTGCACGTCTGTATACGGTCGCGTCGGTGAACAAGGGAACCCAAGGTGCATCGCGGAGTATGCGTGCAACACACAGCCAGAGAGTCGTAGCGTGAGTGGGCTGCGTGGAAGTCGAACCGAGAGAAGCCGAACGTCTCTCCAGATATTATCTATTGCAGTCTGTCTGTCAGGCGGACCGAAAGTCGGCCCTGGACGAGCGAGCACACCACCGCACCGCGCCGCCACGGGATGAAGTGTCTTCTGCATAGTCAGCCTCTTTTTATGCCGATGCCTCGGTTCGACCATCTCGCTAATTCCGTCGTAGCACGCCAGGCACGCCAAACCGAAGCTTTCCGTGCGACTCCCGATGCTGCTCACTTTCTTTTACTTTTCTTTCTCTCCGCTCTTCCCTTTCGTTCTCCGCTCTCTCTCTTCCTGCCTTCCTCTTTTTCTCCTTTTGCCTCCTCGGCCTACCTCTCGACGATGATGTATTTGACTTATGAAACCTTTGGTTAGGGGGTGTTAGCCACTGTCCTTGCTAAAATATTAATTCTTTGCAACTCCTCTCTTAGAGCAAGAAAGGAACTAACGTACCGGTTTGCCAAGAAAACTGTACACGTTCTACTTTTATGAAAATGCGTTTTTATTATCGTGCGACCGTTCTAAACGTTCGGGAAACTGAGGCCCTGTCCCATTCCTGCAGCGTACGTCTCAGTCCTATAGACAAGGCTGTGGGTGACAATTGACGTTGTCCAGGCAATTCTGCCGCAGGAATATTCCACCTCTTTATACATAAAGCGCTTAAAGTCTCTCCCTTTTATATGACCCGTAGCGACCCGTACAGATCTCGTGGACTGTTATGAACTCGTATCTTTGTGAAAATGACAGGTAGCGAAGAAAGGATTAGCAAAGTTCGAAGTGGCTCGTAGAATTTGCGAAATTACAATAAACACGAGGCGAGCGACGAAAGGTCGCGTGGAGTAGCATAGCGGGAGGGCGGTATACTTGAATAAGATACGCAGACTCGGTTCGAGACGAAAGGTAGACGAGCCGAAGCGAAAGAAGAGGAGGAGCTGTCAAAGCCTCCCACGTGACGAGTACCGATACACCCGGGAAGTCGACATATTTTAAAGGCAGCCACGCTTGCTAATAAGATCGCGTTTTACGACACCTCGTTAGAGGAGGGAAGATTTACAGGCGGGCATGGTGTTGGTGCACCCCGACCCACAGAGTGGTAGATGACTCTTCTGTCTCCTCTCTCTTTTTCCTCTGCCTTCCTGGATCCGTGGCGGCTCGTACGTAACCAAGGAATATGGAGAGAGGCAAAGAACGAAGGTATGAAGTTTTATGAGAAAGAATGGCAAGCAAAGAAGCCGAGCTCCGGACCAATATACGTAGCGCACGCTATGGCCACTATAGGGCTTTGTTCCTTCGACAATGAACGTCTACGGCTGCTGTGTGTCCTTCGGATATTAGCCCGTATACACACGCTTTCATCGTTGATGAAGCCGTTGATATCGCTGATAAAAGTCCCGTGATCGATGGAACGACCCGTCTAGCAACCCTATTGCCATCAACCACGGATAAGGAACCAAGGATTTTCAAAGGGTTTTCAAAGTCTTTTCTTCCTTTTCGAGCCCGACGGGGCACGGTTCAAACTGTCTTTTGAAGTTTAAGAAGCTTTCCTTCGTTTCGTTTCACGGTCAATTTTATGGCTTACGGGAAATAATATTTCCCATCGGGCAGAACCAGCCTTGCATATAAACTCGCGGCTATACGAATACTGTTCGTAGGTCGTTTTACGACCTAGCTTTCATACCGGTCGATTACGACACGCGTACTCCTTATTATCGAGACACGCGACAGCAATCGGATCGCTCCGTGGACTACTTGCGATGCAGCGTGGCACACGGGCGATCGTACGAGAGGCCAGTTCGGTCTGGCCAGGTGAAAAAAAAGGATAGAGAGAAACGTACGAGGAATAATCAGCGCGCGGACAGCGCTGACGAATGGGACTCGCTCTCTGAAGACATTGTAAGATCGATAGATGGAATCGGTGTGTGTAATGTAAATTGACTCGCAGGCTGGCCGCGAACGGACCAACGGGACGAAATGATTGTTGACAGAAACGCGATCGTTGAGGATCTGAGTTAGAGGCCTCTCGGATAAGTTACGTTCGATTCCTGAGAAATCGCTTTATTCCTCCATGAAAAACTATACTGGGTGGTCTAAAACGATCTCTCCAAGACAGCGATATTGAGGACATGTTACTCAACGCATATAAAAATTTTTCAAGCTATCTTGTACTTCTAAATTTTCAAACAAAAATCCCTAATGAAAGGCAAGTCTACCATGTTTTCCGGTCTCATACTCTGTAACGAAGCAACTCCTATCTGAGTATAGCCAGAGTTTACTTAGTAAAGCCGTTCCAGAGTTAGCCCTAGTGGCACCCAGTCGCTCGTGGCAATATGACAGAGGAGAGAGAAAGAAAATATAAAATAAATAAGCTAGTCTTCCTACGTCCGTGTCACCATTTCTGTCATCTTCGCCCGAAGGCTTATCTCGTAGCAAACTATGGCACCGAGAACCACCGGGTTATCTCGTTGACAGACATCTCGTTATTTAGCATCGCCGTCTCGAGAGTGATGAATTTCCTTACACCAACTGTCTGCCTGCGCGTAATACGATCAAAATATGTTAAGGAAGTGGATACTTCAAGACGGATCGCACAGGTGGGTCCATTAAAATTCAAAGAATATCGGGCGTAAACGTTCGATCAAGGCCGCACGCTGCGCTGAATTTAAATGGACCGTCTAACTGTCCGTAATTAAAACGACCTATCGGGCTGACCAGCGTAGATTTCAGATACCGTGAAACGTTGACGTTAAACGATCGCGGAGTCCGTAAATCCCGGTCCGCGGACCACACGGTTCTTGTAACCGGGTCCCGGTCGTCCGGCCGTTACCATGTGGGTCGGACCGAGGCAAAGTAAGAATGCTCCCTATCGAAAAGGGAGAATATGGATGGAATGGAAGTGCAAGAAAACGAGTCACCGAGCGCGACGAGGACGGACTGTCGAGATCGAAGGATCGGAGGGAGACGGAGACAGCACGCATCGGTGCATCAACGCTGAACGTACAGAAGAAGCGATGGTGGTAGTAACGCGAGTCGGACTCGAACTGGTGACTCTTTGCTGGCAACGATGAGGACGGTGTTGCTTGGTCGTGGTGGATCAGTTGATCCGGGTTATACAGGGTGTGCCATAACATCTGGACCTTGTTACCATAAATTAGAGATAGAATCATTAATTTTACGATTGCAACTTTGAAATATGTATTGACCTTTCATACCATTCTTATATCTTAATTTAGGAGTCGAGTTTTCGCCTAGATAGCAATGTCTACAAATCAGCCTCCATTCAAAGTTGCCCGAAACTTCTATTCGAAGACCACGATTTCCTGTAATCCTGAATCTCGAACTGTCCTCGTTAACGAAGTATTCGATCGATCCGCTCCATCCGGCAGAATTACTCCGCCGCATTCTTCCCGCTATCTACCACGATAACAGTTCGGCTGAAAACCGTTCCCTTGTACACCAAAAACAATGCTTGATAAACGGCTTTATGAATTTTATCAGGCGGAATTAGGCCGTCCAGGCGCGTTGCGGTGCGCCATAGGCTGGCGTGGCTCCCGTGCCCACAAAGGAATACATTTCCGAGGGATGCAGAAACGGACGCGGCCAACACCGAATAGGGTTTAACGTGGGA
This sequence comes from Megachile rotundata, assembly GCF_050947335.1. Lineage (NCBI taxonomy): Eukaryota > Metazoa > Arthropoda > Insecta > Hymenoptera > Megachilidae > Megachile > Megachile rotundata. The sequence goes on along the minus strand of NC_134984.1, from coordinate 21,548,439 downwards.
TCATATTGACTCGATCGCTCCACATTGGCAGTCGCGGGATTCTCAATATGCATCGGATAACATCGAATACTGGCAGGAAACGGCACGGTGTAGCCCTCCTAATATGGCTCGAGTCCACATTACTCGAACCCTCGGCTCGGATACCGGCCGACCAGACGTTGCTCGAAAACGACTACTATAGCCACTATGGACAATATACAGGGTGTATCATAACGTACGAGCGCAATTTACTTCGTCCGAATATACTGCTCTCCCGATATACTACCATCGACTGAACTGCAAATTATTCGGGTTGACAACTTGGGACTTGATATCTGGAGATCGGGGTTTGATCTCCGGCTGATGATAGCACGGTTGACGCGTTGCAATACATGGATATGAAACGTTGATACAACGTCTCGGTATAACGTACTTACGGAGATAAATAGATATCGAACCGATGTTAGGAGAAAGCTCGATACTTTTATTACGGCATCCATAAATCTAGGAGAAGAAAGGCAGTAGCGACAGTCAATAATTAGCGACTTCAGCAGACCATAACAAAGTGTCTGGAATTACCGACGACTGGCTGCAAGATTGTGGCAACGTTCGCATCCAGCAAATAATCGAAACGGACGATTTTTAAACTCCCCGGTGTCTCTCGAAACGGCAAACGAGTCTGTCCAGCCGTTTTTGCCCGTGGATGCGAACGAGGAGGACTCGTTACACGCCGGCCCGAACGGGCTAACGAATCCCGAGTCCGCGGCAGGAGTGCCAATAATTTTGGCAATTCGAGGCTCCTTAAGCCGGCGTTTGTAACATTTTACGCGATAACCAGCGCGACCCTCAATACCGCATTATCGTTAAGTCACGCAGTATGCGGTTACATTTCCATATAAACGCGGAACGCGGATCGCTCGCACTCCTCGCTGCCTAGCGGTTTAACGAACGAATTTACGACTGCTTATCATTTCTCTGACATTTTTCTGCGGACAATCTCCGGCTTATCTCCTGGTCATCGTTTTCGCCGCGTCCCCATCGAATTCGCCTCGTCACGTTCGTTTAACTTCCTCGAGGATCTGACTTCGCTCGATCGCTGTCAACGTCGGTTTCCTTCCTGCGTCCCGGAAAAATATGAGGGTGCAGTTACTGTCGGCAATGAGGCTGTTTGGATTTTTCTTAGAATTGTAACCTCTTGTGCGTAATGTACCTGACATTTGAACTTTTTCGTGTTGGAGGAATTGGCTGTGAGCGACTGTTCAGAGTGTAGGTAAAATTCAGCTCTCCTTCTTTTATCGTAGCTTTCTATTTGGAATGTTTGTCTTTGGTATCTCGTGCAATTAAAATGCACGCAATTGAATTGTATCGATCGAGCAGTCGAACGTCGTAAGAATTTAACGTTGGAATTTTGCCAGAGCAACGAGCGTCAGGTTGTCTAGTCGAAACGCACGTTGAGAAGGAAAGCATGTAAAGCGTAGGAATCGACACGATTCACAGAGAGCTGGTGAAGCAACGACCGAGAAGCGGTGAAAGCGTCGAGGGATATCTCTCCGCGATCGACAATCTTCACGATTAATCGTGTCCATCGGAGGACACGAAAGTCTCGAGGGGAAAAATTGAAATCACCCCGGTCGGCGAAAGGACCCGTTCGGTCGCGCACGAGCGGAGAAAACGGAATGAATGGAGGCTCGCGGCTCACGCTGGATGTCATACATATGTATATGAGTTGTATCCGATTAATCAACGTAATAGACCGAGTTGTAATCGCAGCGGACACTCCATTATGATCGTTCGCGTGTACAGTCCCGTAGCCGCTAATCTGAAATTAATCAGCCGCTTAATCATTACCGTTCCGCGTCGAGGCGTCCGCGAACAGTTCCGTTTTTCTGCCTCTCGATATCTTCGTTTCTCGCCTCCTTTCGTTCGAGAGCTCTCCGCGTTCCTCTTCATCTCGCCCACGTGTATCTTGCCTCCTCGATTTCTCTCTCTCTCTCCGACGATCGAGCCGGCACGTCGCCGCGACCTATTGAAGGATTTATGCCTAACGACGGAATGCACGATGAACTGCATTAATTTTGCGTTTTCGGCGACGCTGATGTATCGTTCGGAGCTCATTATCGCTCGCGTCCCGGCCAGAATTTATAGTGTGACTTAATCTATGATGTAATCTTCGCGTTTGTTCTCGCATGTCCTCTCTCTCTCGCTCTCCCCTTGGCTTCTTTGAATCGCTCGCGGGGCTTAGCGCGAGCATATACCAGCGGCCGCTTCTTAATCTTGGAATTCCTTCGTTATAACGCGCCGGTACCGATCGGTGATCTATAGATCGAGCGTCCCTAACGCGACGACGACGGAATAAATTGAACGAGCCGCCGTTTCTGTCCCGGTTAATTACAATATTTTCCATTAACGCGGACGTCGGATCCTCGGGTGATCGAGCGAGATCTTCTGGTTCCAACATCTACAAACGGAGATTGGGCATTTGTCTATCATATATCACTTCTCTTCTAGCCTACCAATTACATTCGCGATTAAAATACTTTGATTCAAAAGGAATTCGGCAGAACCTCTCAAAATATGTTCTCCTAACTCGTCTTATTTTTAAGAACAACCTTAATAGGAATGAATTTCTTCTTTTTTTTATCAAATGCGATGACAGAAATGAATTTCTTCTTTTTTTTATGAAATGCGATGACAGAAATGAATTTCTTATTTTTTTTATAAAATGCAATGACAGAAATGAATTTCTTCATTTTTTTTTATGAAATGCAATGACAGAAATGAATTTCTTCTTTTTTTTATCAAATGCAATAACAGAAATGAATTTCTTCTTTTTTTTATCAAATGCAATAACAGAAATGAATTTCTTCTTCTTTTTATCAAATGCGATAACAGAAATGAATTTCTTCTTCTTTTTATCAAATGCAATAACAAAAATGAATTTCTTCTTCTTTTTATCAAATGCAATAACAAAAATGAATTTCTTCTTCTTTTTATCAAATACAATAACAAAAATGAATTTCTTCTGTCTCTTTTATCAAATGCAATAATAAAAATGAATTTCTTCTTCTTTTTATCAAACGCAATAACAAAAATGAATTTCTTCTTTTTCTTTTATCAAACGCAATAACTAAAATTAATTTCTTTTCTCTCTGTCGAATGCGACGACAGAAAAGAATTTCTCTCCACTTCAACAGATGCAATGACAGAAAAGAATTTCTCTTTTTTCACCAGTTGCAATGACACGTACGAGTTTCGCCAGATGACAGAAATGAGTATCTTTTTCCGTAATCGAGCGCAATGGCAGTCTGCTGACAATGCAAATAGTTGTTGTGGAGTGAAACGTGTTTGTCTAAACGGATCTCGTGTGAAGTTCCCTATCCGCAGACACCGGAGATCGTGATTAATCGAAATGAATCAGCATGAGGACCGGTGGACCTCGCGCGATAGAAGACGGACCCTTCCGAACGGGGTGGGCGTAAACTATTACACACATCGGCAGGAGATGTCAGGCGGACCGAGTGTTATTATTAATTAAATGTCTGACTGATAGGCATCAAACCACCGCGCCAAATTCCCTCGCGGCCCTTCTTCGCTATTAGACATCATTTGTCTCTGCTACCAGCGACGCCATTGTGTTCCCTTTTTATGGCGTCACACCTCTCCTCTTCAACCCTTAACGCCTCTCTTTGTAACTTGATCTTCGATGCTGTATCGTACCTATTTATTTCCTGCTGCCTTTTAATTGCAGCAGTTTGATTGATTTTTGTTACTTGCTTCTTCGAAGAGATAATTAATCAAGCGATCGATAGAATCAAGTGTTGCAGTTTTATTTATATTACATATTGTTTCATTTCATTTGTAAGTTTTATTTAAAAAATTCTTAAAGATAACTTTTTCAAACTTGAAAGTGCACATTCAATCCCGACTCTCGAACACAGGAGCACGCCCTAAACAACGAAGATCTGCCGAACGTTTCATCGATTCATGCCTATTAATACTCTGACACTGCAATTTCAATAAACAATGGGTACATTCCTCGCAGCAAGTAAAGCGGATCATTTTTTACTTTTACCCGCGATGCAACATTTGTTATCGCGAGAGAACGCTAGAAAAGCAGAAAAAAGAACACGGATGAATATTCATTGGAGCGGGTTGCGACGTTAAAAGCGTGAGCGGCTCGCGTCCACGATAATACATCACCAGTGTTCTACAATGCACGGTATAAGTAAATGAATTAATCAAAATCCGTCTTGTTTGATAGCGAGTCGCTTTGTCCGGTCACCGGCGCAATTACCACCGAGCCAAATATGTCGCACACACCTGTGTGTATCTAAATAACAGCTAATCCAACATCGCTGCTCGGATTTCCTACTCTCCCGTGTGCGCATCTACTTATTTTATGAGTAGACTAAGTCTTAGTGGACTAAGACATGACTTTATAGGCAATTTTATAAGATAAATGGGTCTGCAATTGTTTGGTGGGTCAGTAATAGTGGGGTCAGTGTTATTGAAAGGTGAATTTCGAAGATTGGGGCAAATTGAGATATCAATTTCTGAGTAAAGAAATTGTCCTGTTTTATCCGAAAATAAGTGTGGCGAGTCTCCGAGAATCGTAAATTGGCCACCGTGCGTGCACGCGCGTGAACACACGGCAAGTTTCGCGTTCGTTCGGTTTGAATCATCGTTTCTCATCAACGCGGTGAAAAATCTCTCTAGGTATCGATCGGGCAACTATCGTATCGTTATGCCCCGACAGATACATACGGCTTATTAATATTAATGAATGGCCTCTCATAAGTTCTCCTTGATTTATGTCCCCGAGTCCTACGCCAATGTAAGCTTGTTGTGTTGGCCAGCCGTAAATCTTGCCGGCATAGCGGGACAAAAGTAATTTCTGTACGTTATTTGTATTTTTAACAGGTCGAACCTTCTCGGTTCACTTCTGGCGAGTCCTCGTTTCGTCGCTTCTACGTTCCGCGCTAACGACGCGTGCAGCAATCGAATTCGCTATACGACAGGCGAACCATTATCTATCTAGCGTTCTTCCACCTCCTTCCAGTGTTCGTGGTCCTGGAATTTCGTGCCCTCTGGCTACGGAGAAGTTCGTAATTTCATGATCCGCGGTCTCCGCTCCGGCTCGACGTGGATCCTTGATTTACACGCGCCCTGTTAGAAACCACGCGAGGATTCGCGTGGGATTTTACGGGCGGAGGGTGATTGAAATTATTCTACGCATTGTTAAAATTTCGTATCGACGTTTTCTTACGTTAAAATTTTGTCGATAATTTACGATCGACGCGGCGTAGAATTATATTCGAAATTAGCAATATTGTCTGTATCTAATAATTCATGAGACACGTGTAGATATCCGAGGTTTAGAAAATTCCATGTACGGCTTCTGCCTATTGTTAACACAGCAATTTAAGCGCCACTTTGGAAGAAAGTTTCCCTACTTAGTCGCTTGATAGAAGGTTGATTTTCTGGTGGAAGCATCGCACGCATCATATAACAGCGCCCTTTCGTCAACGGTAGCTAATTCGATTAATGCCCGAGCGGTGGCTTATCGTGGGCGCTCGGGAGCTCGATTCCACGGAAAACGGGGGATAAGTTTCTGGCGAACGGTGGACAGTGAATTATGGGCGTTATTGTCCGCCCGCGAACAACAGGCCGCCTCATTACATGTGGGAATTATTGACGGTGGACCGCCTCGGTGGCTTCTCTCTAAGTGCTCTCTACGCGAGACCCATCTTCCAGCTTCGTCGCCTCCGCTTTACTTTACCTTCTTACCTCCGGCCGTGGCGTATCTTCTTCTTTGCACGAACACGTACACACACGTGTCTTTTTTCTTTCCTTTTTCGAGCCGGACTCTAGCGCGTCCTCGTCGTTCGTTAGCCGCGGTCTTTCTAGGACGACGTGGAACTCCGGCAATGTGCGCGCGTTCTCGTTCAAAGGACCCTTTTATACGAGCGAATATGGCTGCTCGTTGCAATTCGAAGTTATTGACGACAATGGCGCTGCTTCTCGTGGGGTTGTTTCGCGCTGAGGAACGAGCTACGGCCCGGACAGAGTTCGTGAGGAGCATTCAATTAAACGGTCGCCCGGACTTCTAAGTCCGGGGATGAAATCGTAAATGCGCAACTTGAAATAATGTAAATGACGTCGTTCGAGTGCGGGGTAATCAATGGGACTTGTTTATCCACCTCCATTTAACTGGAGAACTTCCTGACTCTGATATTGCTACCACAGGCTGCATTTTAGTGTGCGAGTACTCTTGTGGACACCGATTCACGAGTGTTGTATTAATTTATTTCATAAAGGAATATTCTCGGTTCATTCTATTTGATCCCCTAATTTATAATGTCCATGTACAAGATTGATTCTCAAAACGCTGTTATTTAATTCAGTAAGGTATTGTTTAATTTCCTGTTCTATCGATCGTCGAAGGTCAAGAATTACTGTCAGATGTTCAAGGAATCTGAGCAATGAATCCTCGTTCAGCTATCATCGGAATTGTACGTTTCTTCCGCTTGCCGCTGATATATCTAATAACGTCGATGGATCATTTATCAGAAACTGTCTGAAGCGGTACAAGCGTGGCGTAACGCGAGCCTCTACTAAATATCTGGCTCGTGCTATTTAACAGTTATTCAACTTATTCAAGCGCTATTCAGTGTTAACTCTTCTATCTCGTATAATCTTCTACCGGTGAACGAAAAGGTCTAGTAAATATTTGCTCAATAAAATTTGCTCGACGAATACAGAAATATCCGTCGAAGTATAATGTAATGAGGGTTTATGTTAATACGGTGTTATGCGCGTAATGTTCTAGGAGTCGGCAACACACGGTCGTAAAAATGTTAGCAGCGTATGGTGAACGATTTGATCTAGCAAGGAGTCCGAGAGAACCTTCTGGAGAACATTGCAATTTCCTTGGTCGACCTTGTCTGGGTCTTGCCTGTCCGTAACAACCGGTCTCCTATGCCAAAGTCGGAATGATTGCGATTCGTTAAGTTCTCGAGCGACTTGACATTGCGAACAGTTTAACCATAATGACGGGACTGGTCTGACCACTTCAACATCAACGTGCACCTATGTGTCCCGGAAGTGTTCGCCTTCCAAATTACAATATGATCAACGTATACCGAGTTCTCTAATACGTTCGAACGGTCTATCAAACGTCGTAGTTTTAAATGCGATCTTGGACATATTTCACTTTCAAATCCACGTCATGAAAAATGGATAATCGTACAAACAAGGATAATGAAGTCCTTAGCGATGTATTTCAAGGCCACCGAATTCTTTTCCGTATAATTAAAAGTAAGCGCGGAAGGAAAGTTCAAGGACCGAAAGTCGAAGACAGGATAATTTCGTTATTATGAAACGAGGGAGGAAGATATATGGAACGAGGGAGATATCGAGCGGATCAGAAAGGTCATTTTATTCTCGCACACCGGCTCATCTCGCACGACGAACCGGCGGACTTTCTAAACGAGCAGCTTAGCTGACAGTGCCGGGCCACGAGGATGAAGGAGAACAGAGCGAGAAGGAGAGACTGATCTCTTGGAATCTGCTCTCGTGCGGATTTGTGCATTTCGTGAGAATTGCGCGCGCGGACCTTTTAAACAGGCTGACACTAATTAATTCTCGAACGAGATACTGATCGTGCGCACAATAAACAGGAGAAAGTCGCCATTAACTGCCAGAAAAATCCGGTCGCTTGTTAAGAGAGGCACGGCTGGGTATCGTTATAAGCCTGATCGAAGATAACCTGATATATTAACGTATAGTATAACCCCCCTCTTCTCATTCTTCTTCTTCTTCTTCTTTTTTTTTAATCCGTGGAAATGTTCGCCCGTTACGTGCGCCTACCTACTGTGCTATCCGGTTAACGGTTTATTAAAGAATCGTTGTACCCGGTGCGCTCGTAATTCGCGAGACCCGGCTCGTGCAAGCACTCGCGTGCGCGTAATGCACGCGAGGAATCGCGCGAGGGAATTCCGCGAACGCTTGTAACGGTCGATACCTTACAAGCTTCCAGTGACAGTTACAGAGGCGCGAGTCAATCGAGATCGAGATGCGGTATCTTCGATTATCGATTGGAAACGTAAGATTGGAAGTACTGCAGATAAACGCGAGTTACTTGGCTGCAGGATGGGAACGTGTCAAGTTGTAAGACGCGATTCGTCACACGAGTACTAGCTTATCTACTTAGGTATCTATTAGATCTAATAATCTAATAGTCACGTATTGAATTATCGTATGTGGAACGCATCGAGCTGTGAATCGTCACGGTCAAGTAGTCGCATGTTAAATAGCGCGTGGGTTCATTATGCGTCGAATAACGGCTCATCGAATAGTCACGTGTCGAATACTCTACGCCGCGATAAGTTCACGCGGCGATATACACGTACTGAACAGTTACGTTATGTCCCGAATAGTCATGTGTCCAATACCCATGCGCCAGATACTGAATATACCCCGTATAATTTCACACTCGAGTCACCAAATCATTAATATTAATAATACGAAGCAATCGTTTTGCGGACGAGCAAACGTATTAAATTCCATCGAGATTCTTTTGGACTTCGTACCACGTCGTACAACGTAACGGAGTGTCCTTAAATCTCTGTTACCCTTCAAGAAGTCCAAAAAACGACCGTTTCTTACCGTCATAAACGTCAAAAATCTTCGGTATCCGACCAAGCATCGTCTCGATTTATTCCCGGAGTCCCGTTGCAGCGAGAAACGGGGAAGCGGTGTACGGAGGATGTCCGTGGCCGCAAAGAGGGTAGCTTGTCCCTACGCTTCGAGGAGGACGCATCGATGAGGAGACACAGCTGTGAAACGAGAGGAGCCACGCGGAGAGGGCGGTCCGACGGGCGAGAGAGCGTGGGCCAGGGCGTAATAAATTTCACCCGGTAAAAACGGCACGCTGGGTTACGAGAGATTGATGGAGCGACGCGCGAGGTGAGAGCGCGCGAGGACCCGTAAGCGGCCTTTTGCCCACTGACAGTGATCATCAAAGCAGAAAAAGTTGCCACCCGGAAAGTTCGGCCCGCCGGACCGCCCTCGATTGAGGCTAACCGCTGTAATGACCGTGGTCCTGGCCGCTTGAAAATAATTTTGACTCAATTACGTCGACCGATCGTCGCGACGTACACTTTATTCTTCCTCGGGGCAACGGACGTCGTTTCGCCTGGATTAGGATGCGATCCTTTCGAATCACCGTTCGCCAAATCTTATTTAATACTACTTGATGCTTCGTCCTTTGCTTCATTACTTACCACGCATGGAAGATGCTACTGTGAGTGGTCGACCCATACAGTAATTGATGCGTTACTGTGTGAGTGTCTTACACGTGGAATATTCGATGCATGGGTACTCGTTGCGTTGCTACTTGGCGAGTAGTATATTAGATTCGTGAGTATTTGGAGCGCGGTGCACTCGATTCGTGAGTACTCGGCGCGTGGTGTACTTCGTTCGTGAGTAGTCAGCGCTTGGTGTACTAGGTTCGTGAGTAGTCAGCGCTTGGTGTACTAGGTTCGTGAGTATTCGGCGCGTGGTGTACTCGGTTCGTGAGTATTCGGCGCGTGGTGTATTCGGTTCGTGAGTAGTCGGCGCTTGGTGTACTCGGCTCGTGATTATTCGGCGCGTGGTGTACTGGGTTCGTGAGTAGTCGGCGCTTGGTGTACTCGGCCCGTGAGTATTCGGCGCGTGGTGTACTGGGTTCGTAGGTATTCGGCGCGTGGTGTACTCGGTTCGTGAGTAGTCGGCGCTTGGTGTACTCGGTTCGTGAGTATTCGGCGCGTGGTGTACTCGGTTCGTGAGTATTCGGCGCGTAGTGTACTCTGTTCGTGAGTAGTCGGCGCTTGGTGCACTAGGTTCGTGAGTATTCGACGCGTGGCGTACTCAGTTCGTGAGTAGTCGACGCGTGGTGTACTCGATTCGTGAGTACTCGGCGCGTACGTACTCCGTTCGTGAGTACTCGCTGCGTACGTACTCAGTTCGTGAGTACTCGGCGCATGCTGTACTCAGTTCGTGAGTGTTCGGCGCGTGGTGTATTAGATGCACCAGTACTCGGTTCGTGAGTATTCCACACATGGGTGGGTATTCGTTACGTGAGTGTTCGACGCACAGAGCAATTGACGCGTTACTACTCGGCGCGTGAACATCCTACACATGGAACATTCTTAATTGGGTACTCGGTGTTTGGTATATTAAATTCGTGAGCATTCGATGTGTGGATATTCAGCACAGTAGTGTCAGATTCCACAGGTAATTATTCCATATCTAAATATTGAACACATGGATTCTAAATATCACTATTCTCCACAAGCTCATGCTTAACTACTCAATTCTGACTTAATGTAATCACTACATTACAACAGACCGATCACGATAATTAACTCATTAAATCCTTCTAAAAAATTTATTTCTCCACGCATCTCAAAGTCTTTATACCATTATTCGGGAAATGGAATTATCGCGGGAGGCGCGTTATGGAAACGCTCGTTCGCTCGGTACGTAAATACGTAGTAGAATCGATAAGGTCGAGACGATCGTTACTGGATCTCGAAATATTATTATAGGGACTGACAACCGATGAATTCGCGGGATTATCGTGGAACCGATTGAGATCGTAATGTGTGCCTTTAGCTAGTCGCGAATGATGGTCGATCGCGAGTAATGACTCGTTTGTTCCGTCCCATTCTTCCCCGTCCGGATAATGTACACTTTTCCGAATTACCGTGCCGATTCGCGGACAACGATCATCCTCGGTGTGTTTGCCTTGCCGGCTATTGAATCGAATAACACACGTCGGTTGGGAAGAATTGAAATACCTGTCGTGTTTCGAGGCCGGCCTCCAAGACCGATTCCCGTGGAATTGTTGCGTGTAAGTGATACGATAACGGAAGGAGGGGCCGTCATTACGCCCTCGTTGATAATACAGAGAACGGACTATGCCGGATTTTTCTGCCGTTCTATTACTGTGTTCTCGAGAGAAATTAACGTTTGTTCGATGCAGGGAATAGGGACTCTTTTAGATAAGGCATTTCGAAACGCGCTAGAGAAACTTTACTGTAATATCAAGGTACTGCTGATACTAGGTTGCTGATATCTCGGGTTCACGATCCTTTACGATTTTAAAATACTCGATTGTACAACTTCTAATACGTTCTAATCTAACAAGTTGAACACAAATGTTACCTTGTCTTTTCATCGTCAAACTCTATTAAACTTTACATATCTTAACGTTGGTCATTGTGTAGCTATTCTATACTCTACTAGTGAATGATTCAGATTAAACTTCAACCCGATCAACTAAAATAAACATCTGAAGGTGTTAGAATTCTAATTGTCCACATTGAATCCTCAAACAGCGTTAACTTCAACAAAAAGGAGATTGCGAAAGGAATTATAGAAATGGGTATTTGATTGTCGAAGTCAGGGTGAACCCCGCACAATTCGAAAGCTGGAGCCCGTTCTGCGGTCGCGTTTAATGGCCCCGAAAAGGGAATGTTCGCATGGCGGCACGTTATCGCGATTAACCGTTTTTTCCGAACGGAAGCGCGTCGTTCGGTCGCCACGCCATTCCACCACGGGATTTAACTGTGACGTCGTTTGACGTGGCGCAGGTAATTGGGAACACGATTGCTATAGCGAAAGCTGCGACGAAGTTGGCTCTACCTTGCCAGTCCGATCTCGCCATTCGATTCCTGATCGATTGGTTATTTAACGCTGCCCGCGTCGAACTATTTGTCTAGTAAACTGTTTGCGATTCTAGTTAAACGTTTGTCGCGTTGCTCGGATTTAACCGGCAGCTGTTATTTCCGCCAATTTGACAAATCTGCCTTCGCGGATTTTCCATTGGATCGGTTCTTACTTTTTTATTGTTTGTCACTTTTTAGTGTTTTTATTTTGTCACACATTTTTACGCGTTTAAGCGAGAGTTGACAGAGTTTAAAATTAAAACATTGATCGTATGTGGACTATGGATACGTCACATATCTGTGGAGAGACATAAAAGGCTCTATTCGTTATTTTTTCTTAATTGATATGAATTTATAAAGTTACGTGAAGTTAGATAACAGAGTACTTTTGTCGACATCGCTTTTGAATCTTTCTCTACAAGTCAGAACAGTAAATCTTTATGTTTTCGAAGAATAAGAAGATTGAAAGAGTGTCGCGGTAAAATGTGAAGAATTTTTTGCTACAAAGTCAAAATTATCGAGTATATTTTTAACGAGGGTTAAGTACCCTGGCAACTTTTACACCTTCTTTCGCGTGGCATTCTTTCTTCGACGCCCGCTGCGTTGCCTACCTCCAGGGGTCACACGAAGCTCCAGTCGAATCCATATTAGCCCAGCAACGTTTTACACCCATCAACCATCGAATCGTACATAAAACGCGAACCATCAAAACTCACGTTCGAGGCGCGTACTTGGGTTATTACCACCTGAAATACTCGATACGCTTCAGAGAACGCCTAGCCACGTTGTAAATCAACCTGCTGCTCCTTTCCCACCCCATTAACATTTGCATTACCTCGTGAACCCATACAGTGCCGAGGTTCAACGAGCGGGAATCCACTGGTAAATCATTCGTGAAACTTCGAAACTAGAAAACTTCTCTTTCCTACGACAGATCAACAGGGAACAATGAAGTTTACGAATTCTGAACGCTTCTTAACCCAGTTAAATACTCGGTTACCCACATTCTTCATCCTCAAACGCTTGTTCGTGTCACGTACAGTTAGGCAACAAATCTTGACTGTCCTGGGATACAGTTCTTCGTGCGATGAAATTGTTAGAGACGAACTATTGGGCTGGTAAATTATATGTAACGTGGTATTAATCGAACGAGATGTATGCCACATATAATAAATATTTGAGAATGCAGAGTACTTGAGTCGCAGATAGTCATGGTACTCTGACTGCCACTTATTATCCAGTTAGCACTAGAGACTATTAGGCTGATATGATATGATGTGACTATAACTATTAGACTGAAAAATTGTCGTATATGTAGCGTGGTATTAATCGAATAAAATATATGTCACGTATAATAAATATTTGACTATGCAGAATACTTGAGTCGCAGATACTCGTGGTACTCTGGCTGCCATTTATTATCCAGTTAGCACTAGAGACTATTAGGATGATATGACATGATGTCACTATAAACTATTAGGCTGAAAGAATGACGTATATGTAACGTGGTATTAATCGAATAAAATATATGTCACGTATAATAAATATTTGAGAATGCAGAATACTCGAGTCGCAGATGGTCGTGGTACTCTGGCTGTCACTTATTATCCAGTTAGCACTAGAGACTATTAGACTGATATGATATGATGTGACTATAACTATTAGACTGAAAAAATGACGTATATGTAACGTAGTATTAATCGAACGAGATGTATGCCACATATAATAAATATTTGACTATGCAGAATACTCGAGTCGCAGATGGTCGTGGTACTCTGGCTGTCACTTATTATCCAGTTAGCACTAGAGACTATTAGACTGATATGACATGATGTCACTATAAACTATTAGGCTGAAAGAATGACGTATATGTAGCGTGGTATTAATCGAATAAAATATATGTCACGTATAATAAATATTTGACTATGCAGAATACTTGAGTCGCAGATACTCGTGGTACTCTGGCTGCCACTTATTATCCAGTTAGCACTAGAGACTATTAGGATGATATGATATGATGTGACTATAACTATTAGACTGAAAAATTGTCGTATATGTAGCGTGGTATTAATCGAATAAAATATATGTCACGTATAATAAATATTTGACTATGCAGAATACTTGAGTCGCAGATACTCGTGGTACTCTGGCTGCCACTTATTATCCAGTTAGCACTAGAGACTATTAGGATGATATGATATGATGTGACTATAAACTATTAGGCTAAAAAATTGTCGTATATGTAGCGTGGTATTAATCGAACGAGATGTATACCACATATAATAAATATTTGAGAATGCAGAATGCTTAAGTCGCAGATAGTCGTGGTACTCTGGCTGCCACTTATTATCCAGTTAGCACCAGAGACTATTAGGCTGATATGATATGATGTGACTATAAACTATTAGGCTGAAAAAATGACGTATACGTAACGTGGTATTAATCGAACGAGATGTATGTCACATATAATAAATATTTAAGTATGCAGAATACTCGAGTCGCAGATAGTGCTAACTGGGTAATAAGTGGCTATCAGAGTACCACTATGTCCCTATCGATCGGCATTTGCTGAAAACAGGGTCTAAAAGTGGGCCATTACGAAGCAGAGGTTCTGGAAGGAAACTATTAACCCGGTTACCGATCGATCAGTTATCGATCGTATTAGAGAAGCAGGTTAAGGTAACAATCCCCGATTCCGACATATTATATTGACTGTTGAATTGGACGAGCTAAGGAGCCCTTGGAAAGAGTGTATCTGCCGAGATGACGATGCTTCACGATCGAAGATAACACGGCAAAGACTATACGCCAATTTCAGGCCGCGTTCCCCCCGAAGGGATTAATCGGGCCTCGTTTAAAGCGTTCGCCGCAGCCCCGGTGGGTTCTTCCAATTTTTTTAAATCCTCCCATGGCCTCGTCTGATGGTGGTTCCTCTCCGGCCGTAACACGCACGCATCCATCCGATCGCTCGCGTATAGGTAAGCACTCTAATTATCGAGATCTCACGTAAAACGAGTATGTAAACATAAATCGACAATCTTGTCGAGCGAAGCGGCGCGCGATCGCTTAACTGCGGCTCGCCAGAACGAATTTTTCTTCCGGTAACCCGGTACACCGTGTCCTTGACGTCTTATTACGCCGATTAAAAGCAACGCCGGCACAACCCCTCTCTTGCTCTTCATTTTTTTCTCCCCTCCGTTTCTTGCCTCCTTCTTCATCCTCCTCGCGGACGCGACTTTCTTTCTCCCTCGTTTTCGCGGTCGGGATCATTCTTTCGCCGCTTATCACTGCTTTTTTCACTTTGTTGCTTTAAACGCTGAAGGCGGTAGGTAGACGGCAAGAAATTCCACGCCGGGATCCTTCATAATATCTTATTTTCTCCTCTGTTATGGAAACCATCCAGTCTTTTTATCCCTCGCTCCCTTTTTGCCTCCTCGTCCTTTGCTCTCGTTCACAGGTATCCGAGTTCCTCCGCGACGCGATTAACTGATTTTCTTCGTCGGGGAATCATCTCTGAACTCCTCGGGACAAGGACTCCGCTTTCCGCCTGTTTTTTCCTCTTTTCGATCGATGAAACGCTTGCGTGCCTCCCGTCCTGGGATCGACCTTCGTTTCGGCGAAGATATCGGTTTTCTTCGAAATGATTACGACTTCGGACTGGTTCGCCTTCGGAAGAAATTGTTACAATGAAACTTTGATACCGTACCTAAGAACCTCGATACCGCGTTGTCCTGAAGATGAAAAGAGCAACACATAAATCTTAAGCGTTATATTTCGAGGTAGTCGTTTCTCCCTTTTGACGACGGTATTGAAATGTCCTTGAAAACAAGCCTTTGACTGCTTGTAAATTTGCTGGCGATTTATGGTCCAGCACGGATGTTTTCATCGATAGCGACACCACGATTCTGCAACGTTGTTTCGCGCGATTCATAAACCGGGTCAATTGCTCTAAGACTCCACAATGATAATGATAGGTGTCTCAACCTGTATGTTAATGGAAGCGGGAGAGCACGCGTTGCTTTCTCAGATGCGGCCGCGTGATATGCAAATCTCTTAATAATCTCGAGTTTCATCAGTTTCTGCACTAGCCGCGCAGTAGAACGCGCGATGATTCGAGTAACGGTTGCTGAAACTTCCGCTTCGACTGGTCCGTTCGGTTTTTCGTGTTTATTTAAATCGCAGCTTCTCGCGAAAATCAAGGGACATTTAAATATACGCGAAGTACGGACACTGGGAAGTTCGAACTTTTGACCTGCGAAAGGAACATTTGCATAACGAAAGTTTGGAAGCGATTCGTTTAACCCCCGCCGCGGAATCGTCAGTGTTATAACTTTGTCGATAATCGCGGACATCGTTTTCTTTAACCGAGACCGAAGCGATTGAAAATACCGCGAAAGTGGTTGTTGACCGCACGGTAGTTCTCGGAGCATCGATTACCGTGTAATTGCGTCCACGGTGAATCACGAGACTTTTCGTGGAATTCCATGAACGTGTACGGCGCGTAATATCGAAGAATCGTGGACGGGTCGAAGGCAAAACGTCCGAAGAGGATGGGACGAGGAGAAGATAGAGCATAGTAAAAAGGAGAGAAGAGACTCGAATGTTTGTTGGAGAGGATCGAAGGGAAACGGAATGGTGAGCGCACGCGAAAAAGGGCCCCGCGTAAATTGAAAGGGGGCACGGCTGTCTTGTTGTGTTTAAAAAGGCAATTTGCGGGCCTGAGATACGGCCTATATATTACGGAGCAACTGGTACGGGTGGTGGGAGATAGCTGCCTCGATAGCGCCCCTTTGCTCTCCGCTGGACCAGAGGGAACGAAAGGGGACTTTCCATGGGCCTTACCGGCTCCGTGTACCCTAACGATGGCCTCAACTTACTGTACCTTATACCGAACCTCTCCGATTCTTGCCTTTTATATTATTAGACTGCCTTATCTAATCTACACCTATTATCTAATCGACACCTACAGATCTATTATCTACACATACCTGGTATATCTATTATCTATATGGCTATGTCTACAGTACTTTATTTACCACGTCAATTTATTTCCATATAATTTTACGACTTTATTAACACGTTCCGTGTCAAGTCATTTTTGTCTGACTTGTCGTTCTATTTGATATTTTGACTAAGGATTAATATATTATCACACAATATTTCATTACATCCTCGATACATAAGTAATTCTTTTTTTCTTTTGTTCTATACTGCATCGTGTATAATGCTTCATTTTTTAGGTAGAAATATAGTTTACAGAATTATATTTGTAATAAAATATATGTTTTCAGTACATTGAATAAATATGACATGCTATGGTAAGACGGTTCTTTTACGTATTTCGGAATGTGTACAAGAAATTCCTTAAAAAATATCGTTCCTTTGTTTCATTGCTTTTTAAGGAAACATTCGATGTCCTTCATTTTGGGTCCCTTAAGACGAACGTTATCCGAACTATTCTATCAGACTTACAATTATAATTTTGCCATACTATCCGCTTTGTTTATGCAAATGATTTGTAGCCAATAAAAATTCGAAGGAAGATTATCACGCTATTAATTCTTTACGACACCGAATATGAAGTACTATAAAGATGAAATATTTTATGGAATATTTACTGACGTAGCCGATTATTGTCCGTTGCAAATTCGACGGTTAATTTCATTGGCTCAAAGTATACATTTTCACTGATCTTTTTAATCAAGATCGTGTTGCTTCCACTTTACAAGTTAGGTAGCACTTGATACTTCACCCTGTTATTTGGCCGGCAATATGTAGAGGATGTCGAAGAAAGGCGGCTCTGTTGCAGGTTTTATGGTACTCGGCCGTAATAAGCAATTTTTTGTTTCTATAATACGAGTTACCTGAACGGCCACGTTCATTCCCTCATCAGCCTTTGCAAAACTGAGTTACATCATCGAAACAAGAAATTGCCATTCCATTTTCGCTACGCTGCTGGTCTCATCTTTTTCTTTGTCGCCTGTCAATCTTACTTGTAAAAATTATTTTCATTACCAGAGGGTCTCAAACATTCTCTCGATAATATGCTTCTAATATAGTTCGTTTAAAAGTGTCTTTGCACGAATAATTCCACCCGCCCTCTAATGTATTACGCGGTAAATAAAAATTTATCCGACGCTAATTACTCGAATTCGAATTTGCATACTCCTGTAAGTTCGTCGTTTTCGAGAATCGTTAATGCGAAGGATAGTTTGAATCTCAATTTCCAAACGATTCGAAGTGTTTCAGAACCGATTACTATTCAAGTATTTTAAGAGTTCCCGGACTATCAAGACTTTTACGGTTCGAATAAAATTCAAAGTGATTCGAAGCTCGAGTATGCTCGAAACTTGCAAGAGGTAGTTTCAAATATCCATCTCGCTACTCGTACCCCTTTCGGCGTGCGCCTGGCTCTCCCCCGTCTCTCGTTGGCTCCCCCGAGGGGCCCTCGGGCCCGTCGCCCCCCCACCCCACACATCCGGCAAATGCATTTCTTGTGTAGCACGCTGCTCGTTTGCGGACGATACGATTTACTCCCGGTATATAGTCGTATTCAAATATCTTCTTGCTGCTCGGCTCGCTTTACGCGTTCTCCCTCCCGGTTTTCTTCCCTCGTACATTGCCATACGGTCCCCTTTCTTTTCCTTTTTCGTACGCCTTTCTTCCTTCCTTCCTGTACCGGCGACCCGGCTACTCTCTCGCTTTTGTGCCCGCGTGCTTACGCGTAATCCACTTAGCCACTGACCGACCACCTAATTCTCTACAGTTCAGCGAGTAATTGAATGGCCGAAGCGTACGCGCCGCTCGTTCGGCGGTTTAATTATTGCGAGGCTCTGACACCGACCGATCTAAAGTTACCGCGGCCGACGATGAACGCTTCCATCGCTTGCGGCGAACCTCGCACTCCCAACACGTCCGTGCGTTATGCTTTCTGCTAAATCTGGAACGTGTGCAATTTCTTACCTGCGCATCTGGGAGCTTGCTAACACTTTCACCATTGTTTACGGGACTTTTCATGGTTTCGCTGATGAATTCATCGCGACATTATTGTTCAGACTCTACTATTTACATGAATACATTATTAGCTGCGATTTCATCTAACGGCATAATCAAGACTTACTTCATGACTCCACATGACTTGCATAGTTTGTTTTATTGATACACATCTGTACATTATTTTTGTAAAATTAAAGGGAAAATAATGGGACCTAATTATAATATATATTTTACTAACACGTAATGGTACAGTTTAAAAAAGTGCATGTTTTACATGTATGCATACGAAGGATGTAGCTATGTTGTACTTATGCAGTTTCATGCATACGTCACTACTTAGTATGAGGTATTTCGAAACGGTTGTTTTTATTGGAGCAGAAAAAATAAAATGTATGTTGTAATATTGCTACGTTATTTAATGTAGCAATTAAATTGTACATTGCTATGCTATTTAATGTAGCAATTAAATTGTACATTGCTACGTTATTTAATGTAGCAATTAAATTGTACATTGCTACGTTATTTAACGTAGCAATTAAATTGTACATTGCTATGTTATTTAATGTAGCAACTAAATAATGTATTAATTAATTAATTACATGCATTGAATGAACAATTCATTTATTTTTTATACTCGAACTTGACATAATCTGACGATGACCTGTGTCAAGGTATCTCTATTTCAAACAGCTAATACTAAATCACACATGAATCATATGAATCACACGAATCTTTAAATTTTGAGTTACAGACTGTGACAAAAATAACATACCTTACAAATTTTCGCGCCATGATCCATTGATCTTCTGTTTTACCGACTTCCGTCAGACAGTTGGCGCAGCATCCGCAGATGTCGCTGAGTTGCGCTGCTCGCCCAAGCCGCGGTATTCATAATTATTAACGCTAATTACTGTTAAAGAACAGGTAATTCCGAACCGTTCCGCCGTATTCTTGCGTTAATGCGAGTTTACACAGCGAAACGCGTCCGTGAAATTCGAAGGACTTTTTACTCGTTCGCGGTGAGAGTTTCTTTGATCCGATGGACGCCATCGGTACAAGCTCATTTGCACAGAATGTGTGACAATTGTTATAAATCGCTGTTCGATATCGATCTCCCGGTGGAACGTTAGTTACTAGCGCGATCTAGGAATCGCGCATTCCGACGGTAGAGAAGGGTCTTCTCTCGTCGGGCCAGCATCATAAATTCCGTGCCAACCTCCAATTAACTTCTATCGCAATCTGAACAAATTATACAGAACGTTGCCGATGCTAAATTCACCGACGCGACCGGAACAGGCGCAGATAACGGGGCAGAAAACGAGAACGCCGAAATGACGAGAGATAACGCTTGTTTTTCGTGGGCCATCGTTGTTCTTGATAGTCATTTTCAGTGAAAAATGTCCTCTGTCTTTTTTGTCTCCGAGATACTTCCACTTGCTTCGCTGTTTTTCGAGTGCTTTAAATCTCTTTCCTTTGCTGAAATACTTACCTCGTAGCTTTGCCTTTTATCGTCGCGTTCTCTCGAGAGTACAATTCTCGATGCACATCGAATGTCTTACTAGTCTTTGTTACAATAAAATTTAGTTCAAGATAAGTGAGTTTTGTTCGAGAAAAGTATAACGATGATATTGTTTAAATTTAACCCTTTGCACTCGAAGATAATTTTACTGTTTGCAACTTCAAAATATTAATTAAAATGTTAAATGACTTCTTTTGAAGTTATTATTTCTCTACTAATAATTTCCACTATTGTCTATTTCACTATGTTTATACATCACATAAGCACTATTATAGAATTAATTAAATAATGCTTCTTTTAAATTATTGTATTAAATCGAATGGCGCCTAAGAGGCAACTTTAAAACTTAGCTAAAAAGTTAAATGAATTTTCTTCAGGTTATTATTTCTCTACTAATAATTTCCACTATTGTTTGCTTCACTATGTACATCACACGTGTCATGTTAAAAAATGCTTACTTAAAATTATTGTATCAAATATAATGGTGACTGTCACCTCTCGAGCGCAAAGGGTTAAAATTCTTTTGATCAGACACCATTAAAATAAAAAACTCTGTACGACGTAAAAGTTCGCTAAAGTTCGTTCATTAATTGGAGCGAACAAAGAAAAGTATTGAGAGGTATTAACGTTTTATGGAGCATCCAGAGATGACAAAAGCATCAGAAACTTTTCTGGCCATTATTTCCGGTACTCGCAGAATCACCCGGTAAACTATCCTCGGCTCTTAAAGCGTTCTTGCCTTAAACCATCTCAGCGACACTTCCTACCGTTTAACGCTCGTTTGTCCAGAGGAATTCCATCCTCTTCCAGTAAACGCGCGATTCGGAATGTTAATGCGACGCGGTCCAACGAATCAGCCCAGGTGGACGACAGCTATGATTAATAGTACCAACAGAGCATGGCCGTTCGTTCAAACTTTCATCCTATTAATCTTTTAAGCAGACTCGTTGCGCAACGGTGTCGGAAGTTTACTCGACGTTTCCGGCTGCAACTCCGGTATAATCGTTAATTTACGCGTCGACATCGAACGCGTACCGCGTTGCGTCGCTTAATCTCGCCGAGGCTTTCCGGGGAAATAAGATGGCCGGAGTTCATTTTCGATTTTCGAGCCGTGTTGTTCGACTTTAATACTACTGGGCCCTGTTGGAATTGCTGTATATTCATTTTCACGCCTGCGTATGACGAACAAGACGCAAGATTAATTTGTGATGTTGAGAGATTCAGTGTTTGACTATCAAGGTTCAGAATTTTCAGTCTCCCTGAAGAGTAACACCCCAAATATTCTCAATTCCCAAGGTCCCAAATTTTCAATATGTCGGATTATCTATATTCTAAATTCCTAATATCCCAAATTCGCAATACGTCAAATTTTCAATACCCCAAATTCGCAATATCTCTAACTCCCAAAGCTCCAAATTTCCAATATACCAAATTTCTAACGCGCCAAATTTGCAACATCCCTAACTCTCAATGCGCCGAATTCGCAACACCCCAATTTGCAGCGCTCCAAATTCCCAACACCCTAAATTCGCAGCATCTCCAATTCCCAGCGCCCCAAATTTCCAACACCCCAAATTTGCAACGTCCCCAACTCCCAGCGCGCCAAATTTCCAACACCCCAAATTCGCAACGTTCCCAACTCTCAGCGCGCCAAATTCCCAACGCCTCAAATTCGCAACATCCCCAACTCCCAGCGCGCCAAATTTCCAACACCCCAAATTCGCAACGTCCCCAACTCCCAGCGTCCCAAATTCGCAACATCCGCAACTCTCAGCGCCCCAAATTTCCAACACCCCAAATTTGCAACATCCCCAACTCCCAGCGCGCCAAATTCGCAATACCCCAAATTCGCAACGTCCCCAACTCCCAGCGCCTCAAATTCGCAACGTCCCCAACTCCCAGCGCCTCAAATTCGCAACGTCCGTAACTCCCAGCGCGCCAAATTCGCAATATCCCAAATTCGCAACGTCCCCAACTCCCAGCGCCCCAAATTCGCAACATCCCCAACTCCCAGCGCCCCAAATTTGCAACATCCCCAACTCCCAGCGCCCCAAATTTCCAACATCCCCAACTCTCAATGTCTCAAATTCCCAATATCCCAAATTTCCAACACCCCCAACTCCCAACGTCCCAAATTTAATATCTTCAATTCTCAGCACCCCAAATTTCCACCCTTCCCAATATTTGTCCCCTACAAAAATTTTCACAGTATTCACCGTAAACGCAGCAATGTGTTAGCTTTAGATTAGAGACGCCGTAGTCGTCCAAATCCTTGACAAGCAGTCAATCCTGAACGTTGATCGTCACCGGTTACCAAGCTTCAATCGAGGTTCTTTCGACCCACGTATCAGACGTTAGACCACCGTCAGGGCTATTTATTTATTAAATATTTGCCTACGTTCCATCGGGAGTTGAGCGAAGACGACGTTCGGGACCGCAAAGGTTGAAGTTCACCTGGAAGTCCCTCACGGAGTTAGGTCCTACCGATTTCCGAAAATCAATGTTTACCTCACGAGAGGTAAATGAGACTTCTCCCTCGCGTGTGCTTTCGCGAACTCACGGAATGTTGACGTAATGGTTGACTGAACAAGAAAATCATCCCTCTGTATTTCCGGGCCATCGGTGTCGTTACACACGTTCGCGTAAAGGCGGTCCTCGAGACGTCTTTGCGTACACTTTCCGTCAACGGGCTCTTTGTAGACAAAGTTGTTTATTAACATACTATTAGCATATTCTCGATAACGGTAATTAAATTAGCATATTCCCTTAATCGCCTCCGATCGTTTCGACGATCTCGTCGCGAGATTGGGCAGAGCTTCATCATTCATTCGGCCACTTCTTAATGGTTGTTGAGATATCTTCGAGATCACGTGAACGTTATTATTACTTCCGATGACAGGTAATAAAATTCCGCTGGATTTACG
Source organism: Megachile rotundata (assembly GCF_050947335.1). Lineage (NCBI taxonomy): Eukaryota > Metazoa > Arthropoda > Insecta > Hymenoptera > Megachilidae > Megachile > Megachile rotundata. The sequence goes on along the minus strand of NC_134984.1, from coordinate 21,525,310 downwards.
GCGGAGTCAGATACGTTCTCATTGGGAGGGTAATTTGATTTTTTATGGAAGCGTCGATGGATCTTTTCGATACAGAGTATAACATTGTAGTTAAATCCTTCGGTTCAAATTTTTGAGCTTAGGATTTACGAGCTTGAAAATTTCAAAATTTAGAAAAAACAGATTTGCAAATTCGGAGGTTTGCAAATTTGTAAAGTTCTTTTGGAATTCTTAATTTAACTTGCAGAGTTCGGAAATGTCGGAATTTGATCACAGTATAGACAAGCATTTGCACTGCAACAATTGTGCATTCGCTAATAGAGAAACAACCCATTGGTATCAACCTTCTCCATTTACCAGGAGTTTTCGCAAATCTGCTTACAAGCTTGCTCGAACCCATTGCACGTTCCATTTGGATTCGACGTACAAATTCCCAGTCGGTGTTCCGGTAACGTTTTCTCCAACAACCCTGGTACACAACTCGTTTTCAAATCACTGATAAATCCACCCCTTCGGTTCCTCGTGTACACACTTCGTGGTTTGCCTTCCCTATAAAAACCTCTGTGTGCGTTCAATGATGTGGTGTTACAAATTCACTGAGCTCTCATATTTACTAACTTGTAAATTTACTAGTTTTCAATGTTACAAGTTATGTTGCAAATTGTGCTGAAATTTATACAGTCACAAATTTCTTGTTGTTTAATTTTATAATTTTATACATTGACAAATGTATAAATTTATATGTTCACAAGTTTACAGCTGTTCAACTTTATAATTTTTTAAATTGACAAATGTATAAGTTTATATATTCACAAGTTTACAGCTGTTCAACTTTATAATTTTATAAATTGACAAATGTATAAATTTATATATTCACAAGTTCACTGTTCAACTTTATAATTTTATAATTTTATAAATTAACAAATGTATAAATTTATATATTCACAAGTTTGCAGCTGTTCAACTTTATAATTTTATAAATTGACAAATGTATAAATTTATATATTCACAAGTTCACTGTTCAACTTTATAATTTTATAATTTTATAAATTAACAAATGTATAAATTTATATATTCACAAGTTCACAGCTGTTCACCTTCACAATTTTATAATTTTATAAATTGACAAATATATAAATTGCATTTACTAGCTCATAACTGTTCAAACTTACAATCCTACAATTTTATTAATTGATAAATATAAAAGAGTACAACTTTGCAATCTTAAAGTTTCCCTTTATAAATTAACAAAAGCACAAATTTATAAATTCACAAATGTACAAATGTACAGATTTAAAAATTCAGAAATGGTAACACGAAATTTTGATGAGCAGAAAATTGAAGAACATACGAATGAAGGAATATAAAATTATTCCGTAATTTTGGAAAATGGTGGGTGTGGAAGGTGGGTAGGAGGCTAGACGCTAGGTGCGTTGAACTCGACGCAGAATCCGAGTCTCCCTTGGGACCATTTCGGTGTTTGACTGTTCGACCAGAAGGACGTTGTATATACGTTGGACGAAACAGGGTCTCTGTTCGTCTTGTTCGTCTGTCGCACGTGCTCGTGCACGTTAACCCGCGTGGCTCTTCTGTTCGGCTCGCCGTTGCGCTCCCGGCTGCACTTCGACTCCTGTCGAGACGACAGAACGCCATAAGCAACCAATTTAAATGTAAATTGAAAAGCAGCGCGGCATACAAATTGTTCGACCCGCCGTCAAAAAATACTGCGAGCAAAGATCAAACGGAAGACAAGACGCGAGAGGGTAGCTCCACGAGTCTCGAGCACCGTAGTCACCGATACCGGTCGAGATAGAACGAGAAAAGCAGGCCTGCAGACGATGTTACCGGGCTTCTACACGCCACCACGTTGATAAATTCTTCTTTAAATATTTGCCCTCGTTGGGTTTACCCTGTAATGCAACAAATCGGGGGTGTAAGGCAATTGAAATAGCAGTGTTTTGCAGGTTCACAAGTGTAAGATTTATACGAAACTGAAATTGTACTAAATAGGATAGGTGGTAGGACAATAATATATAAACAGAGTGAGGAATGTAAGCGAGGACAGTCGAACAGTCGAAGTTATCAAATTTACAAGAAGCGAGCGTGCGTACGAAAGAAAGTAATAAAGTCGGCGAGCGTGTCGATAAACGGAGTACGGATTTTTGTTCGTATATTTACCTATTGTAATAGTTAAAATAAAAACTGTGAGAAGTTCTTTCATTTTTGCATACACCTTACACAAGTTTCAAAATATTCTAAGATTTCTTTATTTTTCACCAGTATGAGAAACTTCGACGGTGGTTCGTTGTAGATGACACCCCTGTTAGCAAGGTTGTTTAGGACACTTGGACTTGTAGAAACTTCCCTTAGGACGGGGGAGTCTGTTGACAAAAGACGTGTTCGACTGTTGAAAGACATCGACGAATTTCCATTTTTCTAACAGGGGTGTTCTCCCTCTTGTACTTTTCATAGAACCTCCTTTATTTGCCGAGTCCAAGGTCTGTGTTGTGACAGCAACTATAGGTAGTAACATTATCAGTAGGTAATCGATATTCTACATTTTTAGCTTTGTCTGCAGCAGGTCTGTCTTTGAAAAGACAAAATGGTTTCCGTCCTTGCTGGTCGTTTTTCTCTAATGACATATCTAGTATAGGTAAAATAAGAAATGCAAAAAATTCACTATATAATAGCGAGGCTATGTACCAAACATAGCGTAGACAGTCTTTTACTTAACGAGTCCAAGGTCTACTCTATGACAGTAACTTTTGCTAGTAACATTGTCAGTAGATCATTAAAATTTTGCATCTGCGACTTTGTCTGTAGCAAGTCAGTCTTTGAAAAAACAAAATGGTTTCCATCTTTCCTCTTCTTTTTCCAACAACAAGTTTAGTTACAGACAAAATAAGAAACGCAAAATTTGAACCATCTAATAGCAAGGCTATGTACCAAACATAGTGTAGACAGTCTTTTAATTGACGAGTCCAAGGTTTACACTATAACAGTAACTGTTGCTAATAGCATTGTCAGTAGCTCATTAAAATTTTGCATCTGCCACTTTGTCTGTAGCAAGACTGTCTTTGAAAAAACAAAATGGTTTCCATCTTTCCTCTTCTTTTTCCAACAACAAGTTTAGTTACAGACAAAATAAGAAACGCAAAATTTGAACCATCTAATAGCAAGGCTATGTACCAAACATAGTGTAGACAGTCTTTTACTTGTCGAGTCCAAGGTCTACACTATGATAGTAACTTTTGCTAATAGCATTGTCAGTAGCTCATTAAAATTTTGCATCTACAGCTTTGTCTATAGTAAGTCTGTCTTTAAAAAAACAACATGGTTTTCATCCTTGCTCTTCTTTCTCTAACAACAAGTTTAGTTACAGACAAAATAAGAAACGCAAAATTTGAACCATCTAATAGCAAGGCTATGCACCAGACATATCCCTTACTTGACAACCTCCTAATGAAATTAATGTTGCATTCTCGAAACAGCCGCAGGAAACGGGAAAGCGATCGCGTATCTTATTCAATTGATACAGGGGTTGCATCGCACAGAACGGAAATGCATCTGGCGAATTTTTTATTCCGCGAGAGTGGAGGTTGCGCGAACGCGGTGAAAAATTCAGTCCGGCCGTTCGAGACGAGAAGCGTAGGAACAATAAGCGAAAAACGAGTTGAATGGAGTGTTCCGGTTGTTTTTCGTTTTCCAGATTTTAAGTCTGATTCTCTGACGGCGGACAATAGCTCGCTGGTTCACGCTGGTTTGCTTCTGAAAGCAAACATTGAACCTGACATTTGGTGTTTGCAACGACGAAACAATAATACAGGTGCACGCGTTCCTCCGTTTCGATGTTTGTTTGGAGAACCATGATAGAAATCGCGGAACATAGTAACGGGAGGCGAAACGATTTTTCAAATGTAAATCGGTAAGGTCTGAAGAATTAACGCGTTTACATTTGATGCGTTAATTACGCATCATTCGAGGATGTGATAGACGATGAATGGATGTAATAGAAGGATGAATGTATTTTTAAAATTATATTGTACGGTAAAATTGTTTTGTATGGTCTTTTTTAATACTTGTTGGTGGATTTGGATACAGAAATTTGGTTGTTTTTATGAAAACAATTTGTGAGTTCAAGGTCATGCAAGGTCACAGTGTGAAAGGTCGTTGAGTCTTAATATTAACTTCAAGTAAAAAATTGTGCTCTTAAGAGACAGCTTTTTGACATTTGTTTTTCAAACAAATTTTCAAAAACTTGTTAATTATTCACAGACAAATGGTTGAATGGTTTTTATTTCAAACATCAGACAATATAAAAACACGAATACAAAGGGCTGTATATCAAGTAGTACAAATACGGCAGTGATACCAGTAACAAAAGCTAAAAAATGCACGTGAACGAGCAGTGTCGAAAGCCCGAATACAAATACGATAATAAAAAAAAGGTTGTTAACAAAGAGGAAACGATAACTGACAAGAAGCGAAACCGGATCAGTTGATATTCTCCCGCGAACAATTTCCATCGATTCGAAACCGACTGCCTCCTCATTGCGAGGAATTAATTTCCCATTCCCGAACGAGAAAGACAGAAATTGTCGGTCGTACGAGGGAACAGCGTATTCGAAGGGAGAAGCAGGATCGACTTACCATAATTTTGGTAGCAGCGGATCGTTCCCTTGACTGGCTGTTGAATATTCCCTCGCTTATTAGAAAGGGTTTCTGTAATCGACGCCAGACACGAGCGAGTCCACAGCGTAGCCGCCGGTCAAATGGATTCCAATTAAAGTAATAACGAATCCAAGCGTACGAGCGTATCGTCGCAAATAATCGTGCGTGGATCGAGAGCGTCCCCGCGACCTGTCCTTTTTCCGTTCGATCGACTCCTCGTCTCGGCCGGGTCCCGAAAAACAGCCTCGAGAAACCGCCTTGACGTCGAATTTAAATCGCTCGAATTAACGTAAACGAAGAGGAGGCGGTTGTCGTTTCGACGCGACGATAAATTTCTAGGAGGAACAGGTCGAACCGCTTGGAGAACCGAGTTTCTCCTTCGTGAAACTGCCATTCTCCTGGCGTCTTATTCCGTGATCGCGAATCACGTGAATGATGCCACGCTCATTCATTCTTCCATTTTTCATTCGTACTTTTATTTCAAAGATATCGACCCATAATTTTAACCCTAATTGTAGGTAATCGTACAAATGAAATCGTAAGATCTGTCGCGGTGCTTTTGCCAAGTTAACCGGTCCGAAAGGTTACGGAGGAGTTCGATCGTACTCGTAATCGAATTATCGCTGGCGATAATTCAAATTACCGCGACGTACCTTCCGGCGGTTGCGTAAATTTAAATCTTTGAAATGGCACACACCGATAGGGCACTGGTCGAGAGCGAGAGAGACGGAGCGCTTGTTAGCACGCTGCCGGCCATCAACATAATTAACCCCCCTAAGTGGAGACGCCTGTGTATCATTATTAGTACATGCGCAGCCGATGTTATGGGGTTCGAGTGTGCTTACGAGAATTTAGGGCCGCGTCAGGTGTCCCGATTTGGCCTCGCTAATGCGAAATATCCAATTAAACGGTAATGGAGCCTTTATCGCATCCGGTGACATCGGTCTCGCAGAATTTCGATCCAGCGAAGGACCCACCTTCGCGTCAGATTCACGGTTCATTCGTTAAACTGACTCCCGCTGGAAATACCTCGATGTCTTTGATCGTTTCGTGATTGGCGTTGATGATGGTCGATCCTTAATCGCGGCCAAAATTCGTTGCTCGACTCGTTTGTGCAAATTTCATCGCTGGCCAAATGTCGATAACATCGAGATCAGTGCTTATCGGCAGTCGTTTTTAAGCGACGCACTTTTCTTACGGGTGTCATTAATAACTTGTCAATTTGGGCTATCTCTGACTCCGAGTTAAAAACTTTAAATATTCGCAAATTAGTGCAGATGACGCTCAGTGATGTCTATAAGTTGTTCAGAGTCGTATATTGTTTTAGGGGTATCTCTGACTTCGAGTTAAAAACTTTAAATATTTGCAAATTAGTGCAGACATGATCAGTGATGTCTATAAGTTGTTCAGAGTCGCATATTTATTTAGGCTGCTTACACTTGTAGAGATACATAAGTAGATTACATATGACCATGTTTAGCTATCTTGACTGCCACATATATGGCTGACACTTAACCCTTTGCGCTTGAACGTAATTTGACTGTTTGCACACAGCAACTTGTAAACTTAAGTTAAAAAATTAAATGAATTCTTTTGAGGTTACTATTTCTCTACTAATAATTTCCACTATTGTTTGTTTCACTATGTTTATACATCACACGTGTCATATTATAGAATCAGTTAAAAAATGCTTATTTCAAATTATTGTATTAAATAGAATGGTGACTGAGAGTCGCCTCTCGAGCGCAAAGGGTTAAGCTTCTATACTGATCCATCATATTATTAAGAATTCACTTTCTTAATAAAAAATTCTCACATTAATTACATGGATCTATGTAAAATAAATGTAACAAGATATATTTGGTAAAAATGATTAAAAATTAAAACACTGTATGCAATTGAAAATTGCTTGAAGGGTGCTATAGATGATAATCGAAGTTCAACAAATTTGACCGATTATGTTTCAGTTCGCAACGGCTACTCGTGCGTACCTGTTGCTCTATCGGAGGGCCTGGACATCCGGTTAAACACGGCAGCTAGAGCGGTTCGGTACGGGGTGAACGGCGTGGAAGTGTGGGCCGCACCGTCTCGCAGCCCCCACACGAATCACACGGTGTACAAAGCGGATGCTGTGCTGGTCACGTTGCCTCTCGGTGTCCTGAAGGCTTCCGCCCCGCCATCCGCGGTCGCCTTCAACCCGCCGCTTCCGGACTGGAAGTCCCAGGCTATACAGAGGCTTGGCTTTGGCAATTTAAATAAGGTAAGGGGCCGTGCGCGCGCGCGCTCGCCCGTCCTTTAGCCGGGCTACCCGGAGCTGATTTATGCGCCCGACGAAAACGACGATCGAACTTGTCGACCGGACCGGAATGAGATATATTGTGATCCGGCGGCCTCTTTCGTCCGCTCGCGTCGTTGACGTGGCTCGTGTCGCTTCTTACGCCGGGACACGCGTTCCTTTTACGGCCGCCCGAGTCGAGCTTTACGAGCGGTGACCCTCCTCGCTACACGCGTGAAATTGAAGGGCTCGTCGCGAAACGGGAAACGAGACACGGCTGTCAGGATATTTCGGACGATAGCCGATCGTTTCGAATAAATTTCGGGTAATTTCAGGGAATTGGAGGCTTTCGGACTCTGTACACTTACAGCCAACGTGAACTCCGTCTGAATAACAACGGCAGTCACTTGCTTTTCGTTTTTTGGACAATTTTTGTATCTATACATTATCGCATTTTTGTCGACAATTCATTATATTAATTTACGTAGTCCGTCATTTCTATGTACGGTTGTTAAATCCTTGCATTATCTGGAAGAGTCTTGTGACGCACCAGGTGCGTCACGTCAGCTGTGAGCAATTTTGCTCTAATTTTTAATATGATGATTTGGAGTTCAGTTATGATCTACATAGTCAATTGCATAATACGAAATTGACATAACATTTCGACTCTCTTTGTCACTTGAGCTATGATCAATTTTACTCGAATTTTGAATACACTTCAATTTAGAGTTGAGTTATAATCTGCATAGTCAATTGCATAATAAGAAATTGATATAACTTTGTCTGTTTTAATATTGTAGCTAATTAGTTCTAACTCGCGAATATATCATAGTGCAAGAGTTTAAAAGACATTTGGATAAGCGTCCACGGTTTACCAATTTGCAATAAAGTTCGGGGGATTTTGAAGGGGAAATACGCGAGAAAGTTGCGAATTTAATTGCCACCTAATGTAATGTACTCGGGAACGATGAACGCACGGTATCCACGAGTATTAAGGAAATGATGCTCGTCGTAGCGAGAGATTCACGCGACGAAACAGTCTACGTGAGTAATTCTTAAATCCCAGGATTTACTCTAACGGACGAGAGTGCGATATTTTTCCAAACAAATCCACGGGTATCCGGTCGAAGCCTCCTAGATTTCCTCCTGTGAAAGGAGCTCGCTTCCAGAAATTTACATCCTCTTCTAGCAATTTCCGGGCCTCGAAATTCATTTTCAACAATCCTTTCAGTTACATATTTATAAATTAGTCCTTTCTACTTTGCACAATTATATTATTTAAAAAAATAATTTTGCCAATTTAAGTCTTTCTTTAAACGATTTCAATTTCCATTCAGCTGAAAGTAGCATATTACGTTAGAAAAGCACTTCAACATAGTTTAAGAAAATTCTTTCTAAATTAAACAAAAAATCGGCGTATTAAAATTGAAAACGTAATAAAACGCATCGAAAGCTCGTTCGAGTGATCGATCTAGCCGATGAGAGATCGGGTTGCAAGTAACACCGGTAAATCCGTCACGTCAGGTGGTGCTGTGCTTCGAGAGAATCTTCTGGGACCCGACCGCTAATCTATTCGGCCACGTGGGAAGCACGACCGCGTCTCGTGGTGAGCTTTTCCTCTTCTGGAACCTCTACAAAGCTCCTGTCCTCTTGGCCTTGGTTGCCGGCGAAGCTGCCTGCGTGATGGAGAACGTCAGCGACGACGTGATCGTTGGTCGTTGCATCGCCGTCTTAAAGGTAAACCTCTTCAAACATTTATTCCACGTCCCATAAATTTGCAAGACTTAATCTTAGACGTATCAAGGTTATTCAGACTAATTCTTGAAACTCGTATGAACTATAAGGACTGTAATAGGACTGTAGAATAATATTGTAAAATCAGTTCTTTCTTCAAGGGGATGTTTTATTAGTTCAACTTATTAGACCGCGATATCATCCGAATTTAGAAGTCTGGATTTGCGTGAATTTTAACCCTTCGTACTTGAAAAGTTACTCATCATTCGGTTTAATATAACAAATTTACTATGTATTTACTAATACTATTTTGCCTAAATCTACGTTGTGTAATGTATAAACTACAGACTATGAAGTTAAAGTCAGACTACTACTAAATAATGGCAAAGTACTTGAAAAGAATTCATCAAACTTGTCAACCAAAAAGTTAACATCTGCCTCCACAGCAGAAATATCTTCAACCACAAAATTAGACAATGTCATTGATTTTACAGACAACCGTAGTGTCAGCTCTCACCGACGTGATGTTTCAGGGAATCTTCGGCAACCAAGTGGTGCCGCAGCCCCGCGAGAGCGTGGTGACAAGATGGCGAGCAGATCCGTGGGCACGAGGCTCCTACAGTTTTGTCGCAGTCGGCAGTTCCGGCAGCGATTACGATCTCCTAGCAGCCCCAGTCGCACCCCCAGCCACCCCCGGTGCTCCACCACCCCAACCAAGAGTCTTCTTCGCGGGTAAATATTTTGTCGCGATATTTTCACCGACCCCTCCTCTTGTTCTTTTTCCGCGAGACCAGAGTTAACCGGCTCCTGCCTGCAACTTTTATGAACACGCTCCAACTCGTGTCCTTTCGAGCAAGCTTTCGCGTTTGTTCATTTCTGTGGCTCTTTTCAGCCAGGATTTAAATAGTTTCGTAATGAGTTTACGGAGTCATTTTGGCTACGGCGCGGTATAATATGGGTCAGAACTTTTTAGACGTTTGCGAGACTATTTTCGAAACGTGGCTATTCAAATTTGCAAACACTTGCGTTTATTAATTTAAGCATTTTATATTAAATTTGAAGTTGGAGTTATGTGTTGAACATGTTAAAATGTAGTCTATTCAGAATTTGTCGAATACTGGATTATTTATGATTGCTCAGAAAACTTGAAAACTTCAGACATTGTTAGCAAACATTCATCAAATAAGTTTATTTCATTTAAACGAATGAAGTCATTCTTTTACAACGAATCAACTCGTTCATCTACAAAATTATTTGCTGAATTTAAATAAAATAGATGACACGCTCTAATGATACACTGATTACAAAAGGAATCTATCGAGATATAAATTGCAATAAAAAATGAGATGTTTGAGTTGAACCCTGTTCGCTACTAATTGTTGTAAAAATCTATATAGCGGGTAAGGGAAAGTTCAAAGGAGCCAATCCCGGTGAAATCTCCCCGTTATAATGGTGACTGCGTGAACACAGCCGCGAAACGATCTCTGTGCTTTCAGGCGAGCACACCATAAGAAATTACCCAGCGACCGTACACGGTGCTTTCCTCAGCGGCCTTCGAGAGGGTGGACGAATCGCGGACCAGCTTTGCGGAAGTCCGTACGCGCCACCGACGATGCCCACTTCCGGTCCAGCGTCGACGAGCATGCCTTCCGCAACCACCGGTCCCACCTCCACGCCTTAGCGATCCACCAACGAAAACGTAGCGTTCGATCGATAACGCTCCGCGTTATTCCTGCTCAGATAACGATGGGACTCGTGTCTCGTTCGATTTAACGTACCGTTAAGTTCGCTCCGTGCTCCGACCATACGAGCACCGGAAGCGCGATTTAGCTAGGAGAATCTGACCACCGGTGACGAATTTCTGCTACGATCCTACAACTCCTTTTTAAGTATTTCGCTTGTAAATACGTTAACCTCGTAATACGAATAGTTACTCGTATTGGTATTACGGTGTCTGGGTATATTTGGATTAATTTAGTTGTATTTCAAATTGAGTTCCGCCATAACTTCTAATGCTATCGGAGTGGACACATTTCGATTAATATAACATATTGTCGTATACGAGATTGCGTCTAAATATTGAACTCTAAATATATTTTCGAGATTAGTTTCTATCATCCGAATAGACCCAGGCGTCGAGGAGTAAGATCGATCTGGTTTCAGAATGGAATCGAGAATTCGAGGACTCGACTTGTTGCTACGGTTTCCTGAATTATTTAATTGTGAGATTATCCGAATATTCCCTCTCTATCCCTATGATTGTAAACTTCGTAATTTCATTTTTTATACAGAGCTTTTCATTATACGTAAATTTTTATTCGAGAAAGTTTGTTGGATAGAAGTCTAGAGAAAACTTAGAAATAGAGTCCAGCTTTAGAAACCTTGGACTTATCCTAGGAAAATGTTAGATCTTAGAAGAAGGGAAATTAAAAAAATTTCAAGATCCTTGTGAGAAACCTAGTGAACTAAATTAAATTTTTATTTCCCTCATTTTCTATACCTAATGTAAATAAAAATCTAGTAAAGGACCTTCCCGTTAAAATAACTAGGATCGAGGATCGTGGCAGGATCCTCAACCATGGTTTCATATTCCATTTCGTCCATGAAAGCAGTATATTTGATAAATCATCCCATTGAGATTTAATAATCATCAAGATCGAGTAACTCTCATAATTGATTTTCTCATTGAGTCCCAAGAATTCATCCACTGTTGCGATCCTTGGCGATTCCATCTTCGAGAAAGCTTGAAGAACCCGGGCGAAATATGAATTTAACTGAGGATCGTAGCAGACTTAGATTCATACGCTCCTATGATCCTCGATTTCTGGATCGGTTAGGAGACTCGAGGATCGTAGCGCGATTAGGTAGATCGGTTCATAATAAGAGAGTCGTGCCTTTGCTACGTTCAACCTTCATCCATACCTGCGAAACATTTAGCCTGTATCATATCGTAGGATCATTTCATTGTACCCTTATTGTATTTTACCTTATGCTTCAAGATCTCCGCATGCTTCTCGAGCGTTTCTGTCCAGACCTCGTGGTTCAGGATCATGCTTCCGCGAGACTTATTCATCGGCGACGTTCAACAAAGATGTTCTCTTGTTTCTGGATGAGGACACGTATTTTTGTGAAGTGGAAGATCAATTATTTGTAAATTACTTATTGTGAAATTACGAACGAACGCATCTCGGCAATGGCTGCCAGACATCGACGGGATTAATCATTTGGAATCACTGATCGATATTTAACATATCAGCTCTCTCAAAGCGATACGCTGCTAAGTTACGCTCGTATTGAAACAGTCTGAATAGTTCGATGGTGCGCCATGATGAGATGACTTCGTTCGAGGACCATTTGGTTCTCAACTAACTTCGGCGAGCGAGATTCGAATAGAACTCAGGAGGATCCTCCTAAACTGTCGGACTACGTCACTTCAGAGTATTTCTTGCAAACGGACACTAATGTTAGTCGCGGTGTTTACTTGTGAAAAATACTCTCGAGTCAGATTAAAGATTTGATTGCACCGTTGCTCCTCTAGGTAGACAATTCCACATTATAATCAACTTTCTCCCATAAAATATAAAGGTTTCTTATAAAGCTGCTGACTTAACCTCAAAGCAATCGGTACATCTTCATCGGATGTAACTAAGATGTCCACCCATTTTGAGTCTAAGTCAACACAACCTAGCGTAACGAAGTCCATTTTGATATTTAAGCAATCAAATTGTTAACCAATTCAAAAAGCAGTCTGCAGGCGTAGTCAGACGTCCAAGCGATCAAAGCGCGCGTACGAAAGCGAGTTGTGAATTGCGTGGGCCAAGTGTAAGCGGTAAATAAACGATGAATTGTAAACATTAAGATACGTGTCGCAATTAAAGACAGAGAATTGTTAAGATAATAAGAAACCAACCACCGAATTTGTTTCATTGCACCATCTATGACGCGTAACCAGCCGGCGCCGAGTAGCAGCTTTGCGATCTAGGGGCTGATTTATCGTCAGCCTTCTCCCACATCGTGTTCGACGACTGTTCAACCTTTGTTCAACCGTTTCGACCCATATTCCAAGCGAATATCCCCGGTGATCGAGTGTGACGCGCATTGTGCGTCTCGAGTCCCAGCTTCTTGCTCACCCTCGAGCGGGTTTTCCTCGTTGTCCGAGGAACACTTGGGGCGTACGTTAAGCTGCGTAGTAAGAACTGTCAATGTCTCAAGAGAGGATTCCTTTGGCGACTAGGTAGAACTAGGTGAGTTGGACGACGCGTTCTACCGCCACTCACCGGTTTCTTTGTCCAAATGCGACGAGTCCCGGACAAAAAGTCCTCTACTGACTTTCTCACCGGGACGAGTGTCTTTTTCTACACGAGTTTCTTTTCTACGGCCGCACCATGTATGGCTGCCGATGCGGATTCTGGTTGTAGATGCCTGCGGTTTAAAGAAGACGTCGTCGTCATCGGCAGATGGTCGATGAAACTGGAGCATGGGGCTCTTCAGTTATCGAGTGACTTTCAATCACTGCGGTAGTCAGATATCAAGCTTTTGGTAAGAGCTTTTTGCTGTATAATTGACTTTTAACAGAGTGGATCATGGGTGCAACATAGGTGGAGATGTGGACGGTAAACTAGGATGTAGGTTTCGTAGTGGGAATTTATTTAGGTTATTCTGTTACTGCTAGGTTATTCTATTATATAATTTCTGTTGCCAATTGTCAGTTCCATCAAAAGATATTTTAGTTGAAATTCACTTGGAGACAGTTCATACAGAAAATGATGGACAGGCTCAAAATTGGAAGAATTTCATTTAAACAATGAACTGACGAATTTCCTCGAATAAGAGATTTTGTAAACCGTGACACCTGACACTTTTGTTACACTTATAATTTTTCATACGGATAACCAAAAAGTGGCAGACGATTTTCATTACGCAATTTACGCATGGGGCCTGCGTTCTCGCAAGATCCCCACACTATCAAAAATTAAACGCACAAATACTCACATTAGGAGTATTTACAGGCTTCAGCGCAAGGCCTCTCGCCTGGGGGAACCACCTCGTTGATCATGGTATCCCCTACGCCAGGTTAGTATGACGCGATCCGCCTTCTGTCCCAGTGATTAGTACTATCGGTCACGTTTTCACCTGCGAGAAACCAAATCGAGATAAAACTCCATCCATCGGAATTTTGGATAAGCTGTAATAATTGACTGACGAATATGTCTGTTTGATTCAGCGGGTGGCTCAAACATTTATCGTTATTATTCACAAAAATTGGTTTCCACTTTCTGTCTGTATTAAAAGGATCTGCGTTTAGCTGAAGGAAAATTGAAAAACTTACATGGCAAAAAATTTAAAGAGTAACTCTTGAGCAAGGAGTTGAAACTAGTTCTTTGTTCAAGAAATATATTGAACAGTACATTCTTCATGTCTGATCAGTCAACTAGGTATAATAGTTGCGATTATTCTGATAAAGTAATTTATGAAAAGGGTGTAATTTGTATTGACCGATTAATGATAGTTATTTGTGGAAGTTCATTTCCCAAAATTACTGCATGTACACGTTCGTAACGCAAAACGAAAACACAAAGCACTATTAATTTCGGAATTCCATCAGGCCCGAAGTACGGTAACAGTACAATTTCTGTCCGTTTTGATATTTACTCAGCCGTTCTACATCGGCTTCAATAATTCATAGCCATCGACAAGTACACGGGATAAGGCAAACGATCTCTATTCCGACGTGTTTCACACAACGGAGACGCGTTGTTTCAACGTGGAATCGAGACCGTACCGTAATTCTCGACTCGTAGCCGAGCACTGCGAAATTTCCTGCCTAAATCGGGGATATTGTGAGCTTGATTACTTCGATATAGATATTGCGTTACAGCCATGCCCGGGGGCGTGTAATCGAACTACGCGGAGTCTCGTAAACTCGATGAACTCGAAAGACGAGCCACCGTCGAAGTCTCGAAGTTCTGACGGCGTGCAATGTTAGCACTTTGCCGTGGAGTTCGCTTTTAACCCCCTACCCTTATCTCGCTGCAGACCCTGCGTTGCTCTTGCTTCTGATCCGACGATTTCCCTGGATAATTACTTTTCCCCTGTGCAAACGGGACCACCCCTTCGATAGCTTGTTCGCGAGTGAATTTTAAAATTGCCTCGAATCCCGATTCTGTTGGAGCGAAAAATCGGCATGATTCGAACCCGCCGGGTTTCGCGATCATCAGACCTTTCCAACTTTTTATTCTTCAAATTCTTGCACTTCGACAATGAGGTTGGACAAAATATAAACGGGAGAAATTAAAAAATTGCGAGCGTGCGAAAAAGGGAGAAGTAAAATTAATGGACACGATATGCTAATATAATACATTAACGTTATATGCAAATTGAAGAATCCGTCAGGTTGATTCCACGAGCAATAATCTTTCCGATCGGAAATTACAACGACCGATCAATATCACTCCATAAAAGTGTACGCTCGTAAAAAGCCCGAATTAAGAAGAATTTCATAACCCAATCTCATTTTTCAATACTTCCGACACCTGCAAGGTGCTTAATTATATCTGACACGCCAGAAAAGTGTTCGACCCATTGAAGGCCCATCAATATACTCGAACGACGTAATTACGGCGCCAGAGACGGTCCTTTCAAACACCTATTCTCCGTCTTGAAACACATTTCGCTGCAGTCACGTTCAAGGCACCGGCCGAATGAACCCGGTCTAAACGCGTTGTGAACCGGTCCTAACGGCTCGATATTAATTCAATAGGTCTGAAGATTGTCATAGTAACTGCGAACCTATCGAAGTTCGCGAAACGGTTCGTCGAATCCATTCCCGTTTAACCGCAGAATGAGTTCCTTTCCGACGTACTTTTTAAAATGTGGTCCTCTGAAACGGAGGAAGCAACCGCAAACGGTGCCCGGGACCGTGAACGTACCCCTGGGATACAGACTCCACGAACGTTGCGATTGCAAAATCCTACCTCTTCCGGAAAGCTTCGAGCACTTCGAAGAGGAGAGGCGGAGAGAATATGAACATCTGATCAAGATTTTGGACTTCGAGGAGCAGACGAACAGGAGGATCAGAAAGAAGAAAGTCTGGCAACGCGTTCAGCAAGGTACTCGCGAGGAATGATAGAAAAGTGTGTTTTCGACGTCCATACACGTAAGTGTGCGGAGGTTCATTAAAACCTTGAAGAAGTTTATAGAACTTCATTAAAATTTTCATAGAAGTTTTTCTATGAACTCGTAAGGAAGTTCTCGTAATTATGACTGCTCCCCATGAAACGTATGCTTCTCAGAATAATTCCATACGAATGAAGTTACCAGAAATTACGAGCAATCGCGATTTCTCCGGTATTTCCTCGAACCTCATTTCCATCTTTCCCTGCTAATAAACGACGAGCATCAAAGTCTCCAATTAAGGGAAAGATTGTTACGAGGATATCATCTTCCCTACGACCGTAAAACACCCTGTAGTAGGGACTCGTCGGTGATAAACCGCGCGATCTGATCGACTAATTATTCCTCAGGTTTGGCGGAGCACGAGGACGAGGTGAACGAGCGGCGCGACAGGTTGCGGGAGCTGTTATTGCGCGAACAGATGAATTTGACTCGCGAGGTCGTGTATCAAGCGCAACACGGCGACGACGCGAGGATGGACGAAATGCGGCAGAGGAACGCGGAGTTGAGAAGGGAGCAGGAGGAGCAGCGTCTGGCGATCGTGGCCGCGAAGAGGATGCAGCAGTACCTGGAGCAGTGTCCGGAAGCTCGAGAGAAGATCGCGAAGAGGACCACCGTCCAGGCGAAGATGGGTAACCTGGCTCAGATAGCGGACAACGAGGCGAAGAAGCGAGCCGAGAAGGAGCTGGACAACCTGTGGCACGAGCTGATGCTGAAGGAGGTCGAGATGAAGAAGGAGAGGGAAGTCGAAGAGGCCAAGAATCGCTGCGTCATCGAACAGACAAATTTGTCCACGTTGGCCAAGCAGATGGCTGGTAAACTAGCCCTCGAAGAGCACAAGAAACAGATACAGCAGGAAGACAAAGAGTATATGGAGCAGTTGATGAAAAAATTCCGAGAAGAGGAGCTGAAGAGATTGGAGAAGGAACGCGAAGACAGAGAGAAACTGAAGAAGGACCTGCAGGATCAGATCTTGGTCGCGAAGAGGCAACTTGCGGAGCGAGCCCGACACGAACAGGAAATTGATAGGTTAAGACAGACTTTGGCCGAGGAAGAGCTGGCCAGAGAGAGGAGCAAGATCCAGGAGACCAGCGCGGCGCTCCGCAAGGAGCTGCTGGCTTATTTGCAGTACCTCGAAGACCTGAGGAAGGAGGAAGCCAAGAGGAACATCGAGGTAGACCGCATAGTGCAGCAGTGGATGAAGGACAGCGCGGACGAGCGCGACCTTGCGAAGAAGAAGTTCAAGGAGTTCCAACAGAGGAATCTTCAGGAGGTGCTTCGAGCCAGGGAGGAGCAGCTGAAGATAAAATGCGAAAGGGAGAAGCAGGAAATGGAGCAACGGCGATTGGAGAAGGAGGCACTGGAGATGGACATAGAATTAAACGCGAAATTAGCGGCTCACGCTAAGGAACTGAAGAAGAAGAAGATGTTGTGTTACAGAGGAGAACTCGAGGAACAGTGGAGACAAACTGACGAGGCGCGTCGCAGGGAAAAGCAGGAAGATATCGAACGAGTAAAACTTGAAGAGTTGAGACAGCAACAGGAGTACGAAAAACTTACGGATGAATTGTTGAACGCTTCGGAAAATATTGTACCACATCCGTTTAAGATTTTGCTGAAGCAGTGCGCGGCTCGTTACGCCGCGGAAAAGGAGGGACATTGTTACTGCCCTCCTCCTTTGTCCGAACAGTAATTTTAATTCTGCCGACGCTTTTGTAATTTTATATGTACTTTTATATCGAAGTGACTCAGGGAATTGAAAGCTTTTATGACGATGTACCGCTACTTTCCTAAATTTCTGAATTTCAAGATCTGGATTTTCCTCGTCAGAGTTTGAGTACTGTTTTTCCCGCGCCGAAAGGATCTTTGTGCGGGGATCTATAGCGCTCTTCGGACAACCTGTACCATCTGTCCCTCGCTGTGGGAAGCTCGGAACCAACCTCGATTGCCGATAATGTAGAACTCTGCTTCATTATCGATTCTACATTTTTATCTCCTCGCAAAGTCGCGCCCCTTTTAAAAAGATCACACGAGGGCAGTTTCAAAATACGAATATATCATATCAAAAAAGATTAGAGATTCACAAAAACATTGTAAAATAATTTTATATACAAAGAACATGTAGAGAAATATTGCATTTCATGTATAAATATATCCTTCCAAAATGAAGCTGTTTAATAACATCTCTGTACCACAAAATCCAGAACCCTCTTCTGCTAAGTACCATAACGTATCTCAACCTACATTAAAATATTTCCCATAATTTCGAGGGGAAATATCACTATAAGAGCATCCCCTAACGATATAAGAGATACGGTTTAGGGTGGTATGCTACTAAGTAAAACCCACTTAACTCAGAATTTCAAGGTAGAACACATCGTTGCTCTTCGCGAATCGTTTCAACGTTGTTCGTATACGTGCTTTCCCCGTCATTTTCCGGGCTGATGCACGCTTGTTCTAAGAATGTAAATGCGTGCACACGCGAGGCGATGTTACAACAACACCTTTGCGCTCGCTGACGAGCTCAGATTATCTTTATAACGATGGAAAAACTTGAACGCGTCTTACCCCTCGTCGCTTCAACTTTTGTTACACCCTTTTATCGCTTTTTAGCCTCACCTGTCCTACTACCTGCGTTTTTTTTCTTCGGAGAAAAACCCTCGCCCTTTGCTTTTCTTCTTGTACGCGCGTGAATAGGCCAGGCGACTAATTGATTATGTCTTTAGAAGAACTCGGACGGAACGGATTCTTTTCCCTGAAGAGGGTTAGTCACGTTCTACAGGGTGTTTCTTGATTAATCTTGAGATAAATATTATTAATTATATGGTAGCCTATGAAAATTCCTATGATATTGTAAAATGTAACTGTTGTGAAACTGATTTCGTATCGTTTGTCTGAGGAGTAACGTATAGAAGATCGAAGATCATCCGATTAAACGAGCAGTTCGAATTTTGACACACTTCGATTATCCGAGGTATAAAATGATTGCACCGAAGGTTCGTCGCGGTGAAAGCGATTTAAATATTTGCTAGAGATGCTTGTTGCAAGAAATTTAAACGACCACGGTAGAAGCGAAACTGGTTAATTGATTAGTTGATCCACTTAACTCGTCGACGGGTCTCTTGAACTTAAGTGAAACTTTATACAAGAATATATTACAGTGAAATATTTACCGCTGGCAGCTCGGTGGATCAAAATTCGCTGGAACTAATTAGCTGATACGTGGACCAGATCGAATATACAACGTATCAATTACTGAATATAATTGTACCTTATTAATTATTATTATTATTATTACTCGTACTGTCGAGTTTGAAAAAGTAACACATACAGTCTTGTTGAATTAAATGTATTGTCAGTGAGCTTGAATAAAATAAACCTATGCTTAGGTTTAGCGTGTGGGTGTCGAAGAAGGTGTATTATTATTTTATTACTCGTACTGTCGAGTTTGAAAAAATAACACACAGTCTTGTTGAATTAAAGAGAAAATTAAATGCACTGTCAGTGAGCTTAAATAAAATAAACCTCTACTTAGGTTCTGCATGTGGGTGTCGAAGAAGGTGTATTATTATTTTATTACTCGTACTGTCAAGTTTAAAGAAGTAACACACAGTCTTGTTGAATTAAAGAGAAAATTAAATATATTATCAGTAAGCTTGAATAAAATAAACTTATACTTAGGTTCTGCATGTGGGTGTCGAAGAAGGTGGATTATTATTTTATTACTCGTACTGTCGAGTTTAAAAAAGTAATACATACAGTCTTGCTGAATTAAAGAGAAAATTAAATGCACTGTCAGTGAGCTTGAATAAAATAAACCTATACTTAGGTTTAGCGTGTGAATGTCGAAGAAGGTGGAGTATTATTATTACTCGTACTGTCGAGTTTAAAAAAGTAACACATACAGATTTGTTGAATTAAAGAGAAAATTAAATGCACTGTCAGTGAGCTTGAATAAAATAAACCTATACTTCAGCACGTGGGTGTCGAAGAAGGTAGATTTTTAATTAGCGTAGTACAAAAATAGCGGTGGATATTAAAACAAGGGGTAAAGAAGTTTTGTTGGCAACAAACAAAATTGCGCGGGGTTGTCCCTGGCGACAGGATCGTCATCAGCTCCCTCGATCGTGAAAGTTTCAGCCCTAACGAGCGGTTCGAGGGGTTAAACGGGCCACTGTTTCAAGCGGGCGGATTCGAACGTGTACGCAACGAACGCGTGCATCCGTCGACGCGTGTGATTGATCGAACGGCGAGCAGGCATTGCGGTTTGTCTCGGCCAGCCGACGTTCACCCCCGAGGTTAGGGGTTGCAGTTGTCGCGGCCGGCGATCGCTTTGAACGTCGCGTAACCAGGAGCCGCAGAATGCCAAGACTTTTTCCCTCAACGACGAATCGTCTCGCTCGGATGCCCCGAGGCGGCTGCACCTGCACGCGTATGCACTTCTCTGCGACAGACACCGCCCTCCCCCGGGGCCACAGAGGAACAGACAGTCGGCGACAAAGGGAAATAACAGGGAGGGTGAAAACTGAACCGGGTATGTTGCTAAGAGAAATAGAGTTGTAATAGAGGGTGGGAATCAAGGAGACCACCGGGGTGGGGCGAAACGAGAGAGGGGATGTTTAATAACGACTGGAACTTCTATCGGGTAACGATTTTTGCAAGTGTACATTTTTATACTTTATTTTTGTGAACCGGGTAAGTGAAATAGAGTTGTAATAGAGGGTGGATTAAACGAAAGAACGTTTAATAACGATTTTCTATGGTACGATAAAATTTCTATCGATTTTATTCTTGCGAGTATATATTTTATACTTCATTTTATCAACTGTTTCATTCGAATCATCATGGTCGGGTAACTTTTGATAAAATGAACAGTGGATTTTCGATACGGAATGTTCCAAGAGCAGCGTCCTTATACGAACATTTTATTATTCTACTACCAGTTTTATTCTTTCACCGGAGATCCGAAGCTTCCGCGGGCCGGTATTTGGTGAATACCGTTATAAATTATCGAATGAACAGAAAGCAAATAAAGAGAAGGATTAAAACCGCCAGTACACGATGCCAGCGAAAGTGCAGAGGGAATACAAACGGAAATATAATAATGAAAAGAGAGAAAGTTGATCGAAAGGGGGTGTCTAACGAGGAAGGGAGGAACAAGCGGAGAACGGAAGTAAAGGGTAAAGAGCGTAGCAGGGAGGGAGGGTGAACGGGGATTGCAGAGTCGCAGGAGCGAATGGACCTCGCCTCTGGGGATGTTCTTTTGACAGTCATGTCGCTGTCGTCTCCTAAGGTCCCCGGCGGCGTTGCATTAATCTTCTTCTTCCGACCCCGCCTTATTGAAAATTCTACAGAGCACCTCACGGTTTTTGCTTTACCGACCCGCCCTTTGTACCCCGACCGACGCCACCCTTGCCCCGCGGGACACCACCTACGAATTCACCTGTGCGAACTCGATCGTCGCGGCTTCCGTTTCGTCTCGTCTCGCGTTTCCTCGCAGAGCTGGACCTCCACGGTCCCCGAACAACCCAAATTGTCGATGAAACTTACGGTCGAAACTATCGAATTTACAGCCCCGACGACGTTATTTACACTCCACGCTAGGGCACGTCGTGTTCGATTTACTTTGACGATCGGCACGTCGAGTTTACTTGATTCCGTTAACACGTTCGCTGTTACAGGCAAAAGTTACGAGTTCGCTATTGAATTTACCTCTGGACGGGATGAAAATCGTGCAGAGGGTTTCTTAGAGGATTGATGCCGAAATTCGAATTGTGAAATAGGGGAAATAGGGAATTGCAAAATAGGCTAGAAGTGTTTGGACCGATGACGCTGCGATTATTCTGAAGAAACATTGCTATGATGTTTAATTCCCTGCGTTTGGGGCTCTGGTACGACTGGACATTAAATATAGAAGAATCAATAACTTGGAGAAGTTTTTCATTATTTCAAGTTTTTAATATCCCTTAAGTTTACATTGAATTTAGTAAACTATTAAATCATGTCTGTGTATTATTTCAAAATTTTGTACCTATATTGCTGGATGTAGTGCCAGTGTACATATTAATTGTCAGTGAATGCGCTGGTATATTGTGGTTTCAAGAGTTCAAGTATAAAATAGCGTTTTTAAAAATATATTTTATTTGTTCCTAACTGATTGCACTTGTTCGGTGTACCAAATATTGCGGATGTTTGTGTTGATGATCAGACGATGATTGTGAAGAAACATTGCTGTACGTTGTTTAATTCCCTGCGTTTGGGGCTCTGGTACCACTTGACATTAAATATAGAAGAATATTTTGGTGAATTTTTTCTTCATCATTTTTTTCAAGCTTTTAATGTTACAATCCCTTAAATTTACAACGAATTTAGTAAACTATTAAATCATTTTTGTGTACCATTTCAAAATTTTGTTCCAATACTACTACATGTAGTGCCAATGTACAAATTAATTGTCAGTGAATGCGCTTTCAAGAGTGTTCAAGTAGAAAACAGCATTTTTCAAAATCAATTTCATTTGTTCCTGACCAACTGATTGCACGTGTTTGGTCTACCGAATGTTTGCATTTATGATCAGACGCTGGGATGATTGTGACGAAACATTGCTGTACGTTGTTTAATTCCTTGCGTTTGGGGCTCTGGTACCACTTGACATTAAATATAGAAGAATATTTTGATGAATTTTTTCTTCATCATTTTTTTCAAGCTTCTAATGTTGTAATCTCTTAAATTTACATCGAAGTTAGTAAACTATTAAATCATTTTTGTGTACCATTTTAAAATTTTGTTCTAATACTACTACATATAGTGGCAATGTACGAATTAATCGTCAGTGAATGCGCTTTGAAGAGTGTTCAAGTATAAAATAGCGTTTTTAAAAATCAATTTTATTTGTTCGTAACTGATCGCACGGTACCGGATATTCCAGTGAATTTTGCGGCAGATCAAAACGTTCTGCGACTCGTGATTTCGGAAAGAGCGTTGTCGAACAACCGAATCGTAGCCAGATTATTCGATCGATAAAGGTTGACGATATCGCTAGCTGAAAATGACTTTGCGACGGAGAATTGGCAAATCAAATTCAAATCTCCTACCGGCACGAATTCGTAATGAGGATGAATAAAGGTCTGAAGCTACTCCAAGTGCTCCAGATTCGAAGTTTAAATTGGAAAATCGAAATTTAACAGAACGCAACATCGCCTTCGCCGCTCGTGCAATTCTCTCGCACAATTCCGTGAAACGAGGCGTGAAACTCAAAACTCGGGCTCGAATTGCGTTCCTTTTTCGACCCAGACGTGTCGTTAGTGGCCATAATGTATATTCCCGGCGCAAACTTTGAATCGCAACGTAGCAATTTCCCGAAAAACATCTTGATGCCGGAATTATTGTTAACTGCACACTCGTCAAATACGAACAACATAGATTTTCGATCATAAATCAGAATTATTACTTCTATTGAAAAACGCATTAACTGTCTTTGAAACCAGAAATTACACGACTGTTTATAGAATTTGTTTTCAATGTAGCATCATGTTTGAATGTAATTCCGAACATAAACTGTTGAATACGTTTTCAAAGGGCACCGTTTTCAACGTATAAACCATTGAACTATAAATTAAATTTATATACTATTCTTTGTATTTAACTTTTATTACTCGTTCACGCTACACGGATTACCTAGATAAATATTTAATTAAAAAAGAATAAAATGTAGTGAAACGGCAACTTTATTGGAATATCGTGCAAATTACGCGAGCGAAATTTAGAGGTAACAGGATATTGAAACATTCAGTAAAGGAGCATCAACATTTTACCGACAATGGAACAATTATCTCGGTTGTTAATTTCATAAATGATTCAGCTCGTTAAAATGCCACGCTCTTTCTCCCCGTTGTCTCATTAACATCAAAAATAATTAAAGCGACATCGGATCTTCAAGATCAAGAAAACTCGATATTTCCATCATCGGGCAAATGATTACATCCCTTGAAACGCGATACTAAATTAAAACTCCCAATTGCAAATTATAAATCTCGTCTGGCAAATTATGAATCGGTTAAATTGATTAACACATTTCTGACGACTTTTATCTTCAAAATAAAGGAAACAACCGTATTCACTGCGTACCGAAAATTAACTTGCTCTAAATTACAGAATGAAATTGTCGAAAGTTCCGAATGATATTTTCGATTGAAACAATTTTGTATGTCGAGGAAGTGGTAGAAATCGAGTTTGATCCAGAGAAAATGAAGCTCTCGTTTGATCCCCTTCGTCAGCACCCAGGAGGCGCCCAAGCGAGTCGTGTTATCAATCAGCCTCATCGATAAGGGTTCAGTCGAGGCGTCTCGCGACGTCATCCCCGCGATGCCCGATAAACGCGTCGCGACGCCCCGGTGACTCGCGAGAAAAAAAGAGGGCTCGACGCTCCTTCGAGGGCGGGGTTAATCCGGCGTTAATGCGCCGGGAAATTGGGAACGTTGTTCCTGCCGCGGGTGGTCCACGCCAACCACTTTCTTTTTTTCACGAGCTATTGTTCCTCGTAAAATGAAGGGCGGCTAAGGGTCCTTTGTATCGCGGTAGGGAAACATTTGTGACGTATGATTAAATAAATCTGGGAAATTGGGGACTTGGGAATTTTGGAATATGGGAAATTGGGAAATTGGGAATTTAGGGATTCAAGGATCTAGGGATTTAGGGAGCTAGGGATTCGGGGATCTAGGAATTTGGGGAATTATGAAATTTGGGGATGTAGGGATTAGGGGATTTAGGGAATTTGAGGATCTAGGAATTCGGAATTTGGGGAATTCGGAATCTTGGAATTTGGGTTCTTGGGATTCGGTGATCTGGGGAATTCGGAATCTTGGGATTTGGGGATCTAGGGAATTCGGAATCTTGGGATTCGGGGGTTTAGGGAATTCGGGTTCTTAGGATTCGGGGATCTGGGGAATTCGGGTTCGTGGGATTCGGGGGTTTAGGGAATTCGGAATCTTGGAATTCGGGTCCTTGGGATTCGGGGATCTGGGGAATTCGGGTTCTTGGGATTCGGGGGTTTAGGGAATTCGGAATCTTGGAATTCGGGTTCTTGGGATTCGGGGATCTGGGGAATTCGGAATCTTGGAATTTGGGGATCTAGGGAATTCGGAATCTTGGGATTCGGGGGTTTAGGGAATTCGGAATCTTGGAATTCGGGTTCTTGGGATTCGGGGATCTGGGGAATTCGGAATCTTGGGATTCGGGGATCTAGGGAATTCGGAATTTCGGGATTCGGGGGTTGAGGGAATTCGGAATCTTGGAATTCGGAGATCTAGGAGATTCAGGAATCTAGGGAATTTGGAGGTCTAGGTATTCGGCGATCTATGGAATTGGAAATCTAGGAATTTGGGGGTTTAGAGATTCAGGAATCTATGGTTTCGTCGACCTAGGGATTCGGAAATGTAAAATTCGGAAACCTAATAATTTGAGAATTGTAGAATTCGTAAATTCGAGAATCTGTAAATTGTGAAACCTAGAAATCTCCTAATTTAAGATCTTAAGAATTTGAGAATTCAGTACTTAGGAACTCGACAGTTGAAAAATTTCAAATTTATCTCCAATCTTCAAAAATCGAAAGATCAGATATTTAAAAATTGCAAAATAAAATTTAAAGAAAACTTGGAAATTTTCTTACCGCTCCACAAAATATCCATAATCCAAGAATTATATCTTATTTATCGTGAAAGTGTTAGCGAACCCTATAAAAATTATTTATATATCTCCTGATAGTTCTCTATTTTCCTTTCTTCTGGTTTTATTCTACCTCGAGACCCTTCTTCGATACCTCGACGCGCGTCCCCGTATTTTAAACCGATGTCGAAGAAACTGAATATCGGAAGAGTCGTTGTATGGAAATCGGATATATTAACCCCTTTGTGAAACACTCGGTAAATCATCCCTTTCCGGCTAACAGCTGTTGATTTTTTCCACGTTTAAATAAGAATGACTATCATTCTCGAAGAGATCCCTTCTTGTAAATTTTCACGAGATTAACGCCAAGGAAGAATATCGAGAGTAAGATTTTTCAGATTTTATTGAAACAAATCTTAACTCCGTAGAATTAAAAAACTTTCTGCGCTCGCTTTTTACAGTCTCCGATCATCGCGATGATAAGAAAGGTCCTCGAAAGTAACTGCAGCTCGTGAAATACTTTGAAGCAACGAAACCTAGGTAACTTTTTAAAATTGTTTACGTAATCAGAAATTTTCCGAAGCGTAAAAAGTTAGCGAAAAAAGGAATAATTTTGCAGGGAGAAATATTTCTGAAAGAACGGGCAATTACTCGAAGAGTTAAGATCGCGACTCATCGTTACTTTCGCTTACAGAAACTCGACCGAGACTTTTGATCTTCGCGGATCACAATTTTCACAAAGCAGAGGAAGAAGAGAAAGATTCAGGCAGCTCAGTTAACGCGAGGAAAGCTTCCCCAGCTTCTAAAAGATCACAATTTACACCTCCGCTGGCTATTACAAGACCTCCGCCATAATCCCTTTAAACTTCATCTCCCTGTTCCGTGCCCTGAGGAAACCAAGGTGAAATCCTGGAACTCAATACTCTCTGTAACTTACTCTTCCAATTCCAGCGGGCTATAAACCCTCTCGCGGAACAGCGACAATCGTAAACCTGCTAGCTGTCTTGCTGCGCGAAAGGGGTTGTATCGCGCAAAAAGGAAGAGGGAAAACAGCGAGCGTAAAAAGGAGAGGTCGAAAACACGGCGATTGGATGCTTTAAACGGCACCCTTTTGGCCAGCGGATTCGCGAGGGTGTCCGACGCGTCACTCGCCCGCTGCGTTCATCCGACGCTCTTCCTTTTTCGGGAGACGTTATTAATCATAGCGGGACATGAATCTTGGGATATGTATGGAGCTCGCCACGAGGCTGAAACTCGACAGGGTGGAAAAGGGAGGCTCGCCGAAACGATCGTTCGCGATAAGTGCAACGCTCGATTTCACCCCGTCGAACGTATTGCTTTCTGTCGGCGATTAACAAACGCCGCCTCGAATCGACGGCTGGCAATTTTTCAACCCTGTCAGGGCACAGAAATCGTTTCCGTACGGAAAAGGATTGCTGATGGTTACCGCTTTCTACAAATTTAATGGAAACTCTATAATTCAATGCCGGTCTTCTGTTTATTGTTTACTGAATTATTTAAACTCATTCTTATTTCTATTCATTTTTAAATTGGAGACACTAACTGTTGGGCAACTGTCAAGTTTCTTTAAAAATTTATTTTGTCATAGGATCCTCATGTGATCTGCAGAAATTGTTTGCAACGAAAGTAAACGAAAGGTATTTGTAAGGGTTGTTAATATTGCGACGATGTATACGATGATAAATTTAAAGACGAAATTGAAAATTTGAGTTAAATTTATATTGATAATATTCATTGTGGTGGGTCTGACCAAAAATGTATGTTTTTACTGTATGAGTCATATGTGACCACCCCTAAAGATTCAGTTAAATTAATTTTTTATAACAGAAGCAAATGAAAGAAATATTTAAGGGTTGCTAATATTGAGACAATGTATACACTGAAAGATTTGAAGATGATATTGAAAATTTATGTTAAATTTGCATTAAAAATCTGCATTGTAGTGTCTGACCAAAAATGTATGTTTTCACTGTAACTCACATGTGACCACCCCTGAAGAATCAGTTAAATTAATTTTTTATAACAGAAGCAAATGAAAGAAATTTTTAAGGGTTGCTAATATTGAGACAATGTATACACTGAAAGATTTGAAGATGATATTGAAAATTTAAGTTAAATTTGCATTAATAACCTGCATTGAAGTGTCTGACCAAAAATGTATGTTTTCACTGAATCAGTCATATGTGACCACCCCTGCAAATCCAGTTAAATTAATTTTTTATAACAAAAGCAAATGAAAGATATTTCTAAGGGTTCTTAATATTGAGGCAATGTATGCATTGACAGATTAAAAAATAAAATTGAAATATTAAGTATCATTCTTAATAACATGTACTATAGAGTGTCTGACCATATATGTATGTTTTCACTGTAACTCACATGTGACCACCCCTGAAGAATCACTTAAATTAATTCTTTATAACAAAAGTAAATAAAAGAAATTTTTAAGGGTTGCTAATATTGAGACAATGTATGCACTGACAGATTAAAAAATAAAATTGAAATATTAAGTATCATTCTTAATAACATGTACTATAGAGTGTCTGACCACATATGTATGTTTTCACTGTAAGTCATATGTGATCGACTCTTGAAACTGAATTGAATTAATTAGTTATAGGAGAGGCCATCGAAAGAAACTCTTGAGGGTTCTCAATACTGAGATGATGTGTTCACTGTCAGATTTAAAAATGATATTAAAAGTTTGAGTGTCCCCTGTGCTTTATAAGCTACATATAGCGTGTCTGACCACATATGTATGTTTTCACTGTAAGTCATATGTGATCGACTCTCGAAACTGAATTGAATTAATTAGTTATAGGAGAGGCCATCGAAAGAAACTCTTGAGGGTTCTCAATACTGAGATGATGTGTTCACTGTCAGATTTAAAAATGATATTAAAAGTTTGAATGTCCCCTGTGCTTCACAAGGCACAAGGCTTCACAGGCACTTCATGCCTGTAAGCTACACATAGTCTGACCATATATGTACGTTTTCACTGTAACAGTCATATGTCACCGGCCCTTGAAAGTCAATGAAATTAATTATTTACAGAAGAGGCCATTGAAAGAATCTTTTCAGCGTTCTTAATGGTAAAAAATATACATACTGAATTATTAAAGCATGTAACTAAATAAGTACCCTTTAAGCATAATTTATACCTTATATATTATAAACATAATTTGTACCCTTTTATATTGTAGTATGTCTGACCACACACGTCATACATTACTTTATACCGAAAAGCAATTATAAGTACCAAAATGGCAGCACAATACGCGAAGTTCTGATACTTAATTAGGATTGGACAGAAAATTAAAGCAGAAGATTAACAGTTCAAATGGAAATGTATAATGCATTGGAACCTTGATTAATCGGACCGATTTCATCTTACTAAAACATTAATGATGGCATTTAAAATATCGTTTCGATGCAACAACGGGCGACATTCAATACTTTCGTGCAAATTATAATTGAATAATCGAATGTATTAATCGTATGCTAATATGTAATGAGATGTGGTATGGTGAAATGTGATTTTTCGATTGTTTCAATGAATATTACATTGTGCAAGAATTTAGTCATGCGGCATGTTGATTGATCGGTTTATCATTTCGCATTATTATTAATATGATAATCTGCAATTATTTCGTGAAGTCCTTTTGAAGCGCGACGAGTAAATTCGTGTTTTCGTACAGTGGATTCATGGTCAGTATGATTTATTTATTTGGAACAGTTTAATTACATTTATTACGAGAATATTTGAGAACTTCCTAAAGTGAGAAGAGAAAATTTTATTAAAGTAGTGCATTAACCACTTTGAATCGTCGGTGTTCGATAAAACAGGACGCGAATCACTTAGCGTTAAACTTGAAAACCGCGCTTAGCTTCTTGGATTCTGTTACGAAGGTTATCAGTTCCGAACCGATCCCTCTCGAGTTCGAAAACTCGCCGGATCAAATAAGAGTTAAAAAAAGGGGGAAAGAAGGAAACGGAAAAGAAATATTGAAAGTAGCGAGATTGCTTCATCCATCAGAGTCGGGAAGGTTTCACGAGATTTCAGGCGGCATGTATCGAAACCGCGCTAAACAGAAAATTCCACGACGAAAGGGGGATCTGCATATTTTAGAGGGTGGCACGTGGAAGACGCGACGAGACGCTTAAGCCTTTGATTTCTCTAATCTAATGGGAAATCTGCCGTAGGGTCGTGTGTTTACACGTCACGGCAAACGAGGGTTCTCAAATTAAGCTTCGAATCACCTTAATCTCGATACCGTGACGCCCGAATTAACGCGACAATCGCGCGATGTAATCGCGTCGGTAATTTCCGCGGAGGATCCAATTTACAACGGGAGTATGACGTTGCTTACGGAAAATCGGAACCCCTTCGATTCATGCGATTCGTCAAAGGAAAAATTACGCCGGCTCTCGTTACTCTGACGAAACCCGTGTTCAACGAGAATCTCCATAGAAAACGGGAGAACATCTAGCGGGATTACACCGTGGAAACATTAATCCATGTCGGCGGCTTCGTAATGCTACTCATCCCGCCATTACCAACATTTCCACGAAAAAAAGAGGAACGCTGTATGAACATTGGCACGCGAAGATACGTTCGATCCTACTGTACAATTCTGCTGAAATTTTTACTGAATTCTGGTGCCTGCATTAAGGGCAAATTTAATCCACATAATAATTCATGTCTACATTTGATAATTCACGTATTCACGCGTCTACATATGGCCATTCACATATGCACATATAATAATGTTATACCTAGAGGATGATACCAAGGAACATTTTAATATTTACTCATTACATGTCCACATATAATAATCCACATATGCACGTGTCCACATATAATAATCCACATATGCACATGTCTACATATAATAATTCACATACGCACATATAATAATGTTAAACCTACAGGATGATACCAAGGAGCATTTTAATATTTACTCATTACATTTCCACATATAATAATCCATATATGCATGTGTCCACATATAATAATCCACATATGCACATGTCTACATATAATAGTTCACATATGCACATATAATAATGTTGTACCTAGAGGATGATACCAAGGAACATTTTAATATTTACTCATTACATGTCCACATATAATAATCCACATATGCACATGTCCATATATAATAATCCACATATGCACATGTCTACATATAATAATACACATATGCACATAATAATGTTAAACCTAGAGGATGATACCAAAGAACCTTTTAGTATTTACTCATTACATGACCACATATAATAATCCACATATGCACGTGTCCACATATAATAATCCACATATGCACATGACTACATATATTAATTCACATATGCACATAATAATGTTAAACCTAGAGGATGATACCAAGGAACATTTTAATATTTACTCATTACATGTCCACATATAATAATCCACATATGCATGTGTCCACACATAATAATCCACATATGCACGTGTCTACATATAATAATCCACATATGCACATATAACGATGTTGAATTTAAAGAACGTTGCCAACGAACATTTTAATAAATACTCATTACATTATATACATAATATAAATATTCTAATATATTTAACATATATTAATTCAAAGTACAATAATATTACAATTGCCCCCTAAAGCTCAATAGTCTCTTAAAACTTGTTAAAATACACGTAATTAGCAATGTGCTAGTTAGAGGTAGGTCACCGAAACCTCTAATTATCTCAAAACGCAAACTCCAACCCCTTCGAGGTAGCCAGTGACAATCAATTCGAGCGAACAAACCCGGTACTGATCGATCGATCAATCGCAGTACTCGGCAACAGATCCTTCAGAAAAAGAAAATACGTATAATAGAAGAACAGCACCCCTTCGCAAGGATACTGACAATACCAGTCCGGATGACTGGTGGAAGATCGATTAATCCATCGGTAGACTTCCGAACCGAGCTGTCACACGTGGCAGGAATCGCGTTGGCTCGATAACGTTATCGACCCGCGATTCGTCCATGAAGGGGATGCGCTTGCGTGCATCCTGCGGGGGTGCGTGCATGCGGAAGTGCACGCATCGCTGGACGATTCGTGATTGCTCGCATATGCCGACGACTTGATGGCTCGTCTCGAACAAGCCAAATGGTAATTTAAGTTTTCCCGATCACGTCTGCTTCCACGGATTTCGAAATTTCGGCGTTTGGGGGTGGCTATTTGCAAGTTTGGGAGTTGCGGAATTTGGGGAGATAGGGATAAAAGATATTGGGGATTTGGGGATTTGGAAGTGTAGAAATTTTGGGATTTGAGAGTGTGGTAATTTGGAAATTTGGAAATTGGGGATTTAGGGAATTCGGAATCTTGGGATTCGGGGGTTTAGGGAATTTGGAATCTTGGAATTCGGGGGTTTAGGGAATTTGGAATCTTGGAATTCGGGTTCTTAGAGTTCGGGGATCTGAGGAATTCGGGTTCTTGGGATTCGGGGATCTGGGGAATTCGGAATCTTGGGATTCGGGGGTTTAAGGAATTTGGAACCTTGGAATTCGGGTTCTTGGGATTCGGGGATCTGGGGAATTCGGTGTCTTGGGATTTGGGGATCTAGGGAATTCGGAATCTTGGGATTCGGGGGTTTAGGAAATTCGGAATCTTGGAATTCGGGGATCTGGGAAATTCGGAATCTTGGGATTTGGGGATCTAGGAAATTCGGAATCTTGGGATTTGGGGATCTAGGGAATTCGGGTTCTTGGGAATCGAGGATCTAGGGAATTCGGCATTTTGGGATTCGGGGATCTAGGGAATGCGGGATCCGGGGATTCGGTGATCTAGGTATCCATAAAATTAGGAATTCAAAAATTTACTAGTTCAAGAATCGTGGTACTCGGACATTTGAG
Organism: Megachile rotundata; assembly: GCF_050947335.1. Classification (NCBI taxonomy): domain Eukaryota; kingdom Metazoa; phylum Arthropoda; class Insecta; order Hymenoptera; family Megachilidae; genus Megachile; species Megachile rotundata. The sequence goes on along the minus strand of NC_134984.1, from coordinate 21,492,909 downwards.
CATTTAAAAATTTATAAATTTGAGAATTTAAAAGTGTGAGAATATTAAACCTACAAAATGTAAAAATTAGAAAATTTATTAACTTAAGAATTAAGGAATTTGAAGACTTCGAACTTTGAAACTATAGAACCTTGTAATTTCCGAAATTTGAGCAATTCGATCCCCGAAAACTTGAAAGCAGAAATAGAATAGTTTTAATTGAGTAAATTTAATTTGTATGTTGTTCTCGTTTCCGCTTAGGTGGCGTTTAAATTCGATGAAAAATAAAAGGGTTGATCTGCGCCGTTTGTTAGCTCGAGAGGGTGGTCGATGATTCTGTATGGAAAGACTCGAAAAAATCAAAGGAGCCGCGTTCACGGGGTAAGTGCAACAATAAAAGCCAAAAGGGGGATGCTCGAGAGGGTGAACGGCCACCCCACGGTGTTTAATGTTTTATGCTCGTATATATCCGCGTCCAACTTCAGACAGGGGTGGAACTCTATCCAGCCACTGTTATATTTATCACTCTGTTCTCCCGCTACTTCCACCCTGTTATCGGTTAAATGGTTATTAAATGAATCGTTTTGAAACGACCGACCGCTCCCGTCGTGGCCACCTTTTTACGAGCTCGTTCATCTCGGCGTGTTCTCGTGTCTTTTTGAATTAACTCGTTGTGATTTGTGATGTCCGTTTTAATTATAGATGAATATTCTGGATGTTAATTGGCGTTGCAGATAATCTTTCATCTCGTTGGCACCTTAACAGTGACATGCAAACATAAGTGTTGGTTTCTTTGCTTGCATGTGTCAGACGATGATTAATTACTCTTTAACTAGCTAGCTGGCGAGTATATGCGCCGCGAAGAAATTGCTGGTAAAATAAAATAGCTAACAGTTTGAACAGAGTTTGAATTTTCCGTAGACTGTATTAATGTTCATGTAACGTTGGATTCAGTGGATTACGCGGTACAATATGGAAAATTGTCTCACGGGAATAATTACCCGCAGCCGAACGATTAATCATACAAAATGTGTAACTAAATCGCATAAAAAGGCAGAAAAACCATCGAAGACAAGAATGATTTAATCGTAGCTAGAATCATGGCTCCTGGGAGACTTCTATTTGACACTTTTCTATGAAAAATGGATTGCTCGATGAGGGACAGCGGTTCAACCAACGGGTCACCGTGTCTGACACTGTTCGATCATTTATCTGGGAACACGTAGGAGCGCGTCAAAGAAACATGTTCGAATATGTTGCGTTCGATACGTGTAAACGGAGAACGAGAATCCAGCGAATTTGCATGCATATTATAGGTGAAAGGGTGCCGGTCCGATCGTACATCGCGAAATAAAAGGGGGGGAGATCTGATCGGAACCTAAATCGAAATTGATTTTACCATTTTGCCGCGTTCTCATTACCGCGAAGCGACAGAGCCTCCAGCAAATCGCCAGAACCACCCCCTCAATTGATCCACCCTTGTCCTTAATGCAAAACCGATTACCGAAAGTGGCCCCAGAATAAGGAATGTAATTTCTTCCAACATCGAAACTCTGTATCGTTCTTTTAAATTGGATCCGCTCCTTCTGACGAACCATTTACTTTTGATCGTTTCATCTTTGTTACTTGTCTCACTTTCAATCAAGTTTGATACAACGGCAATATACCGCGAGGCAGCTGACAATACTGTCGTTAAGTGTACTGTTGTCAAGTGACAATGTATCTGTTTTTCTACTGTGAAGATTTAATCCAAAGAGGTACATCATATGCAAGTCTTGCATACGGCAATATAACACGAGGCAACTGTTAATGCAACGTGGAGGTCCATTGCATGGTAGTTTAATATGTATGTCATTTTCTATCGTGTGAAGGTTCAATCCAAAGAGGTGCATTATATGCAAGTCTTGCATACGGCAATATAACACGAGGCAACTGTTAATGCACCGTGAAAGTCCATTGCATGGTAGTTTAATATGTATGCACTCTACTATCGTGTGAAGGTTCGATCCAAAGAGGTGCATTATATGCAAGTCTTGCATACGGCAATATAACACGAGACAACTGTTAATGCACCGTGAAAGTCCATTGCATGGTAGTTTAATATGTATGCACTCTACTATCGCGTGAAGGTTCGATCCAAAGAGGTGCATTATATGCAAGTCTTGCATACGGCAATATAACACGAGACAACTGTTAATACAACGTGGAGATCCATTACGTAGTAGTTTAATATGTACATATTTTTCTGTCGTGTGAAGATTCAATCCAAAGAGGTGCATTATATGCAAGTCTTGCATACGGCAATATAACACGAGGCAACTGTTAATGCACCGTGAAAGTCCATTGCATGGTAGTTTAATATGTATGCACTCTACTATCGTGTGAAGGTTCAATCCAAAGAGGTGCATTATATGCAAGTCCTGCATACGGCAATATAACACGAGGCAACTGTTAATACAACGTGGAGATCCATTACGTAGTAGTTTAATATGTACATATTTTTCTGTCGTGTGAAGGTTCAATCCAAAGAGGTACATCATATGCAAGCTTTGCATATGGCAATATACCACGAGGCAATTAACAACGTGAAAGAATACGACACAGTAAAAAATGAAGATTTAGGATTTGTGATACTATAAGAATAAATAGAATTTGCATAATATACGGTAAACTAAGCGATTAGCATTTTTCGACCCGCAAGATTAACAAAAGAAAATAGCAAAAGAAGGTTTCGTAATGTTATCAAGATGGCTCGACCGTTTAATTCCAGCTAGAAACATTCACGTTAGACGCTAGTAAAACGACAGCCATCCCCGTTTCATTTAGGAAATGGTCGCGAAGCAAGACGTGCCAGACGGAACACAGCTTTCCGCGACCGGTGTATCGTTTTCTCGTAGTTAAATTCCAGCCTTGCTTTTCTTGCCGCTAGCTCATGAGATGGCAATTTTCCAATTCGTTTGTTGAGGCTCGTAGTCCGCTTGATTACGCTCTCAGGCTGAACGTTTCAATCCTCGATTCTTCGTGAATGGCTGCGCGTCTCCGTCGATTGCGATTTTTCCGTATGATCGAACGTTAATTCCATAGCCGAGGGAGACTTAAGGTTCTCTTTTGGTAAACCATACTTTTCGTGTACTCGAAAAGTACACGAAATTCTCGAATTCCTAGCTATTCAAATTCCCAAAATATCCCATATTATCAAAAATCAAGGAACAATAATTTCATAGACTAGGGAGACTTCTCTTTTGATAAACGATCTATGGTTTCATTCGTGGCCACTAGATGGCGCATAGCATCGAGACCAACTTTCTCGCTAGTACTCGACGAACCTGGCTGCACTAGCAGGTCCCAGACGTAACGTTCTCCTTCATCAACGAATACAATTTCTCTTGCGCCTCAGTTTCGATAAGAAAAATGTGAGTTGTAGTAAAAATTCACTCGGTAAACGGAGTCAAAGTCAGATGGTTTAGAAAAAAGATCCGTTCGAGTATAATTCGGTCGTTAAGCGATGGAATTCTCGCGATCGAAGCGTAATTGGCGAACCGTGTATTCTGCGGGCGCGTTCGGCTCGCGTTATCGTCGCCGCTCGCCCAAGATCGAACGCTGGTTTCTTATCTGCCCGAGCGCGCAAACACGATCCAAGAAAACTGACGAACCGAGGATCCTCGTTCTGCTCCCACGAATCCCTTATCGAGCAACCCGATGCTCTTAACTCGTTCGCGGTCCAACTTCGATGCTCGACCGTCGCGTCGGAAAGATCGAAGATTCTCCTATCTGTCTTCGCCAAGAAACCTTCTCCTCGGAAAATTATTGTCTTCCGACCCTTCGTCTATTGTTCGTGGCGCATTGACCTAGTGGTCGAGCAGGATTTCGTGCGAACGTCGTGCTTTCAGATATATTTCCTTCGAAGTGGCTTGTTTTCCTTCACCGAGGAAAAAGCTCCCGAATGACGGGAATTCCGCGATGCTCTCGTTGTGTACAAACGTATAAGTAAAACGTTCTGGCGAGGTTGCACGTTTTAGACGGAATCCTAAATGATCACTCCGATAGAAACCTTTTATCTTATATCGTAAACAAAGGTTCTCTTAAGTCTTTCCTGAATTTTATTCATGCTAGTCATATTCCGTTCATTTACCTTTTGCTTCCCAAGCAAATTTCCATGTACATTTTAAATTTAATTTTGAAATCTTTAAGTTTCATGTCTTGAAATCTTGATTCAGAAGATTTTTGTGAGACTGGAAATTTCTGCAGTGTCAGTGAAGAGACTCTGAGAGTCTTTCGAGACACTCTGTATGTCGAGCCAGGCCAATGGGAGGTGGCAGAAGATACAATTAATTAGAAGGGTCCGACTATAAGGATACGATATCGCGGTCCGTGTTTCGATATGATTCTCAAAAGGTCCAGACCAGGTCCCGGATGTCGCTTTAATCCAGACTCGTTTTCAATATATGCGGCATGTATTATTCAAGCGACCGGTAACGACGCGAACCGACGAGTATCGGTGCGTATATGGTCCTGCTATTAAAATACATCACGAAACTCTTCGACTCGCTGCAACTTTTCGGACGACTTCGTTTGCTCGTAAGAATGGACAGATTCTTTAACCGCAAAGACGTTCCATTTTCAACGACCATATAGAACAAAAATCACTCGATCGAAATTATCTTTCGTTGTCTAAGGTCTCACCGATGGTGTGAGAAGCTTCAAATGAATCAACTGTTGTCAACACGTTGTAATAATTACGATCAAGATACGTCGATTCTCTCATTGTTATGATATACTATTATAATTCATATATGCTATTAATTCACCAGAGCGCGTACGTCCCACGCTGAACTTCCTGTTCATTTAGAATTCTCATTGTAGGACGTAACCACGTGTTTCTAAAACGATTGTATGAAAATTTATTACTTTGTCGTATGCATCTTAAACCTTCACGTGTTTGGAACCTCGTGTATTGTGAATCATTTACTAATCATAATTGTGAACCATGCGAAGTATAATTGCTTCATGAATGATTGCTGAAGAGTGGATGTCAAAAGTCGGGACATATTTTGGTATCATTAAGCTTGAAAATTGAAAGACGATATCAAGTGAAGTATTTACATATTGATCCGATGTCTCTATTACAATGTTAAAAAGGCCATCGGTTCCGATATTCGAAGACACGTCAGCGTCGAGCAGCCCTAACCGGAACACGAGATATCGGTCGGATGGCGACGTCGTCGACTCCTCCTCGTGTTCTCGATCTCTTGTAGTCGCGAGGGTCCGCACCGCCCACGCAGCACGCTCGAGCACGGCCTTATGTTATGCTAATAACACCGACGAAGCGAACATCGGCCCCGATACCGGCTCCGCTCGGATAAGATAAGCCGAATCTTCGAGCAGGACCGACCGTAATTAAGGTGTCCCCTCCCGGATCGAGCGGATTTCTTCTCGCGCCCCGCGAACGCTCCTCGACAACCGAGAAAGCTCTCTTTTCGCGAACAGTCCGCTTCCAGATATCTTAATCGACGCCATTTCCCTGAGTCCCGGCTCGAGGAATCCGCTCCGGGGCGAAAGATGGAACTTCCGGAATGCGTTCCAGGCTTAATTAAAGACTTAATCCGGCTAATTATCGTTACGCGTTTTCGCCGGCTCGAATACCTCGACTTAGCGACCGCTTCGCGAGGATCTTCCCGGATTTTCTGGGTCTGATCGATTCCTCGTTTGAGCCTGCTCGAATTTTCCTACTTTTCGCTCTTTTCGTTAATGCAGATTGGAATATCTATCGAAGCAGAGTGCATTCGATATTCAGGTGGTTTACAAAATGATTCAAGTGGTGCTCTGTAGATTCTCTAATCTGTATGAAAAAGCGATTAAATGCTCTTGAAAGAGAGGTGGTAAGGAATTTAGTAATTTTTTCAAAGTTTTGCATTTCGAAAACATTCTCCTCGTATAAAAAACTGAAAATACGCGAAATAAAATTTTCATAATATGGATGCTCCAGGCAAGAACAATCTTCGTTATCGCCGGTTGAGCGGTATGGAACATCAAACGTCAAAATTCGAGCACCAGCGTGTCCATCTTCCTCCATTTCGACCCTCATTTATCAAGCTCGCGCATCACTGGCCACGATTTCCGGCATCACGCACGCTACAGTTACCGCGGGTTCGTGATTTTTCCCTATTCGTGGAGGAATAAAAGAAACTCCCCGAAATTCTCCGATTCCATGATGGGTCACGATACGGGGTCTCGCAAAAATCCGACCGATCCATTCAGCCAGTCAGACACGGAGCTATCCGCGGGTCTAAATTTCCGGTCTGGCCGACGTGGTGCGCGGCAACGAGTCGTCAAAAGCGGGAAGACGAGAAGAACGTGGGTGGTACCAGACCCCGTGAACTTTGCACCATAGAAACAGAGAAACGATCTCTCTCCCCCGTCGACTTCCTTTCTTTCAGTCGCATGAGTTATAGAAACGGTTTGCGGTATCGCTTCGTCGTTCCAGACCGGCGTTGCATAGACGTTCTCCTATATATATTCCGGCAATATTGCATCGATATTGCTCCCTGTCTCTCGTGTTTCTGAACCCCTTCGTCCCGTCCGTGCCACGTTACGTGCTCTCCAGTTTCATCGTTTCTTTTCTCTGCGGTGGCTCCATGACTCCAACGCCACCTTCGCTGAAAATTCGACGCGAATTTCCTACTACTCGGAATTTTCTCCCTGTTTCGCAGAATCAACGATAATGTCAATGGCGGTTCTTTATCGGAACGGGGTGCAAAAACCTCATCGTTGAACGAACAAAAATATTCTCTTACTGTGTATTTTTTTAAACGATATCATAGTACAATAGCGTAATTGAATAGTATATTGAAGTAGAATAATAAACCAGTCTACAATGTCTTAAGTACAGCAGCATATTTTAAGCGGTAGAACAGTGTAATAGTACAATAATATAATTAAACAGTACAATGAAATACAGTGATAAAATTGTCGATCAACAATGCCTTCAGTCCAGTAATATATTTTAAGCAGTAAGACAGTGTAATAGTACAATAATATAATTAAACAGTACAATGAAATACAGTAATAAAATTGTCAGTAAACAATGTCTTCAGTACAGTAATATGTTGTAAGCAGTAGGACAGTGTAATAGTACAACAATATAATTAAATAGTACAATGAAATACAGTAATAAAATTGTCGGTCAACAATGTCTTCAGTACAGTAATATATTCTATGCAGTGGGACAGTGCAATAGTACAATAATATAATTAAATAGTACAATCAAATAGAGCAATAAAATTGTTGGTCAACAATGTGTAAAGACAGCAGCATATTTTAAACGGTAGGACAGTGTAATAGTACAATAATATAATTAAATAGCACAATGAAATAGAGCAATAAAATTGTCGGTCAACAATGCCTTCAGTACAGTAATATATTCTAAGCAGTAGGACAGTGTAACAGTACAATAATATAATTAAATACCACAATGAAATAGAGTGATAAAATTGCCGGTCAACAATGTATTCAGTACAGTATATTCTAAATGGTAGAACAGCAATAGTGTAACAGTATAATTAAATAGTATAATGAAACAGAGTAATAAAATTGTCGGTCAATAATGTGTTAAGCACAGTATATTCTAAAGGGCAGAACAGCAATAGTATAACAGTATAATTAAATAGTATAATGAAACAGAATAATAAAATTGTCGGTCAACAATGAGTAAAGTGCAATAGCTGCAGTCCGTTGCGGTCCATATTGTAAAGGGTGGTGCAGTATAATATTACAATAGTATAATTAAATAGTATAATGAAACAGAGTAATAAAATTATCAGTCAACAATGAGTAAAGTGCAATAGTTGCAGTCCGTTGCGGTCCATATTGTAAAGAGTGGTGCAGTATAATATTACAATAGTATAATTAAATAGTATAATGAAACAGAGTAATAAAATTGTCGGTCAACAATGAGTAAAGTACAGTAGTTGCAGTCCGTTGCAGTCCATATTGTAAAGGGTGGTGCAGTATAATATTACAATAGTATAATTAAATAGTATAATGAAACAGAGTAATAAAATTGTCGATCAATAATGAGTAAAGTGCAATAGTTGCAATCCGTTGCAGTTCCATATTGTAAAGGGTGGTGCAGTATAATATTACAATAGTATAATTAAACAGTATAATGAAATAGTAATAAAACAGTCGGTCACCAATGTGTTCAGCATATTCTAAACGGTAGAATATAGCATAAAGAAATGTAGTAATAGAATAAATGAGTGGAATAATGGAATATAGATGGTCTTCCGGTAATGTAATCCAGTAAAAGAGGAGTCATCAATAATTACAAAGAACGTGGTTAGAGTACGCGACGAATCGATTTTCCTCACGGCCGACGTCCGAAATAAATTCGCGGTTAACGTTTGTGCCGTTGCCTCGGACGAGGGTTGCCCCTGCCAACAGGGATGAAAGAGGAAGGGGGATGGGGTCGTCGGTGGCCCGACATTCTATTTACTCTGGAGACGCCGATATTATGCAATCGATGGTGGTCCCGTGTCTTGGCTAGCTCGACCGAAACCACCCTCCCCGAACGTGTTTTTCTATGTTTATTTATTCGTCGCTTAACCCCTTCGTCAGATTTGAATTCGTGTTTTTTCTACGTTTCATCGATTAACCAGCCGATTCAATTCCTCTTGTCACTGTGATTTTTTTGCATCGGACTGAATAATTGAGACGTCGAAGAAACTTCGGTTGAAATTTAAATTATTCTCTTAAGGATATGAGATTCGAAAGTTGTAAAATGTAGTATGTTTTTATTGTACGTCGTAAAAAGAACCGCTCGGTAGCTCTCGGTCAAAATGTACCAGTTGTAAATTGTGTGTGTGTTTTACAACTGGGAAAATCTGAAATTACAATCTACATGTATAAACAGCGAACGTTGCAGTTTTAGCTGCTTTCGGTTAACAACGATATCGTTATTTAAAATAATTGTGTAACGATTATAAAAGATCTCCGTTTCGATATCTACGTTCATTTTCGAACTCTCATTTCCCGGCGAAGGCGCTGATTTACGACTCGTTCCTTCGAGAACAACGCTCTCGGAATCTTCACCTAAAGTGGAACCGTTTCAACAATGTACATGATGTACAAGCTACAAGAAACCGACAGTCGTGTTAATTCGATTCCTTTATCGCTTCGAATTCTTTTTGCCCTCGTGATCGATGTACACCATCGAGTTGCTTAATACGTCTTCATACATCAAAACACTATCCACGGAGAACAAACTTTCATTTGTAACTTTCGAAGATCACACAGAGTTCGCGCTTGCAAATTGAATCTCGAAAATCTGCTTTACAAGCTCCTCCACTTCCAGTTCGTAATATTAACACGAATTGAATAAAAGAGGAATATGGAGCTGCTGCTATTGTACGTTTATGAATCCACGATTCGGTGAAGAGGTTTAACTTCTGTAAAAATTCATTAATTTGAAATGAACAAATTTTTGTAGGGAAGTTTTTATCTTGCTGAATTCTGAAAACCAAAATTCACTGGTTTAGAGATGTTTTACACTTCAAGTCTTTAAATTTACAAATTGTAATGTGAACAGATTCATTTTGAAATTTCTACCTTTCTGAACTTTGAAGATTCTAAATTCACTGGTTTAGAGATGTTTTACACTTCAAGTCTTTAAATTTACAAATTGTTATGTGAACAGATTCATTCTGAAATTTCTATCTTCCTGGACTTTCAAAATCCAAAATTCACCAGTTTAGAAATATTTTATACTTCAAGTCCCTGAATTTACAAATTCTAATGTGAACAGATTCGTTCTGAAATTTCTATCTTCCTGGACTTTCAAAATCCTAAATTCACTAGTTTAGAAATATTTTATACTTCAAGTCCCTGAATTTACAAATTCTCAAATATTCTAAATTTCTGAGTCCTCAAATCTCAACTCTAACCAACTGTGAAAAAGTGATGTTAGATCATCCACTTCCGACCACAACCCTATTCCCCTAAACTGGTCAACAGTCGCTAATAACCTGGGTAGTTGATGCGACTTTAACCACTAGTTGAAAAAAAAATCCTAACTCCCAAACTCTCAACCTAATTTTTCATATTTTGGAATTTGTAATTTTCCAAGCCCCTAAATTTTCAAATTCTCAAATTTCCCAAATTTCAAAGTCCCTAAATTCTCAACCCCCAAACCCTCAACCCAGCTTTTCACACTTGGAAATTTCTAACTCCCCAGATCTCTAAACTTCCAAATTCTCAAATTTCCAAGTACCTAACTCCCCAACCTCCAAACCCTCAACCCAGCTTTTCACACTTGGAAATTTCTAACTCCCCAGATCTCTAAACTTCCAAATTCTCAAATTTCCCAAATTTCCAAGTGCCTAAATTCTCAACCCCCAAACCCTCAACCCAGCTTTTCACACTTGGAAATTTCTAATTCCCCAGATCTCTAAATTTCCAAATTCTCAAATTTCCTAAATTTCCAAGTGCCCAACTCCCCAACCCCCAAACCCTCAACCCAGCTTTTCACACTTGGAAATTTCTAACTCCCCAGATTTCTGAATTTCCAAATTCTCAAATTTCCAAAATTCCCAAGTGCCTAACTTCCCAACCCCCAAACCCTCAATCCAGCTTTTCACAATTGGAAATTTCTAACTCCCCAGATGTCTAAACTTCCAAATTCTCAAATTTCCCAAATTTCCAAGTGCCTAACTCCCCAACCCCCAAACCCTCAACCCAGCTTTTCACACTTGGAAATTTCTAATTCCCCAGATCTCTAAATTTCCAAATTCTCAAATTTCCCAAATTTCCAAGTGCCCAACTTCCCAATCCCCAAACCCTCAACCCAGCTTTTCACACTTGGAAATTTCTAACTCCCCAGATCTCTAAACTTCCAAATTCCCAAATTTCCCAAATTTCTAAGTGCCTAACTCTCCAACCCCCAAACCCTCAACCCAGTTGTTCACACTTGCAGATTTCTAACTCCCCAGATCTCTAAACTTCCAAATTCCCAAATTTCGCAAATTCCCAAGTGCCTAACTTCCCAACCCCCAAACCCTCAATCCAGCTTTTCACACTTGGAAATTTCTAACTCCCCAGATCTCTAAACTTCCAAATTCCCAAATTTTCCAAATTTTCCAAATTCCCAAGTGCCCAACTTCCCAACCCCCAAACCCTCAACCCAGCTTTTCACACTTGGAAATTTCTAACTCCCCAGATCTCTAAACTTTCAAATTCCCAAATTTCCCAAATTTCCAAGTGCCTAACTCCCCAGATCTCTAAACTTCCAAATTCTCAAATTTCGCAAATTTCCAAGCACCTAACTCTCCAACCCTCAACCCAGTTTTTCACACCTAAAAATTCCTAATTCCTCAGATCTCTAAATCCTCAAATTCCCAAACATCAAAAGCCACCCCTGAAATTTCCAAGTCCCCAAATCCCAAAATCCCGAAAAACGCTCTAGGAACGTAAAAGCGTAGAATACAACAGATTGTTGGAAAATCGGAAATTTTCAGCCGTTGTTCTCACGTCCGAATTTTCGCGGAACGCTCGTCGACCACGGTTCTCGATCGAAATTTCAGCCGCTCGACGCTTCTAATCGCGCGTGAAACCGCGCTGAGCGTGCTCGATCCCGTGGCGATGCAAAAAAGCTGCGGCCAGCCGTGATCCAGTTCGCAAACGAATTGGAAAACGATCATCGTACACGGTGCTCGAGCTGTCACGACTGAAAATGGCGACCTTTTCATGCAAAGAACCTCGTCGACGCTTCTAGTTTACATAACGCCGCTTTTACCGAAATCGCCGCTCGCTGGCTCGCTCGTTTCGCAATTTTCTTCGCGGAAATCACCCCTTTGGCCGATCGGCCTCGTTCGCTGGACTCAATGACCCAAATGCGGCCGTGGACATTAAAATATCAAAGGCTTCCCGAACTGTTCGTAAACAGAACGCATTGAAACGCGGGCATAAAATGGTGAATCTTGGACGGGAAATGAATCGACGGATGAATCGGGCGGAATCAATTTTTTCGCGCACACGTGAATACCTGATCGAAACTATTCTCCATATTTTGCGGGCTCTCTCGGATAAGTTAATCCGTGGCTGGACTTTATTCTAATATTTTATTGTAATCGCGTGGTATTTTTTATCGAAACTCTGTATTTTATCCGCAGTCACTCTCTTTAGAAAATACGAGGGAGTTAATCTTAACGCGGACTCGTTTTCAATTTGAATGTACATTATATGACGCAGCGACGACAGCGACACGATTTGCAACGGCATATCGCAATCGCGAGGCTGTCTGGTCGATAAGACAGTCGGATTAACTTAACACTTTGTCCCTTTCAGACACGATGATCCTCAAAGGCCGGCTTATTAAAGAAACGGAGCTTATCGGGCAACGACAGCGCGATACCGGCAACGGGAACACGAGAATCAGCCTTAATACCGTACTTACACCAGGCAGTGTCGCGTACAGAGAATCGATGATAACATCCGACAAGTTCCGCCGACTCGACGGGACGGGAACACGTCGCGTTAATTTTATTCGAGATAAGCCCGGTGTCGGAAGGTGCGACACCAAGGTTCCAGGGCCGAAAATTTATTTACCGGCTGTACGTCGCCGCGAACGATCTCTAGCCGATGTCACGTCAACCCGGCCGATCATTACGATCCATCAAGCGACCGGAAGACGCGAGGACGACCGCTATATTGCGTCAAATTCGTTTATGATTGTCATCTGTCAAATCGGCCGAGGAACACGGCTCCGAGGAGGACTAACCATGCGGAAACCACCGAATACACACCGGCTCCACGTCATCCAGCTTCAGTCTGTTCTAATTATCTTGGCTAACGGATCGGTTCAACCTTCATTTTCGCCCGCGATCGATGCTTATGTCAAACTTTCGAATCATTATACTATATCACTTTCTTTCATCCCTTGAACTATGATCTTTTTTTATGAACTAAATAATCACAGCTACAATATTAGGACAGACAAAAAAAGTTGACATGTTACTCTATTCGACAAGTCAATTAAAATTTGTCACAGCTGAAGTGACACACAGGGTGCATCAGTCAGACTCTTCAAAATAGTGCAAGGTATTAATCGTATTGGTATTTGAATTTTTGTAGGTTATATTTATTTACCATTTATAAAAAACAAAATACCATTTCGTATGAAGATCTGAATCTTCAGAAGCGTATTAGAAATTCAACTAAGATTTGTCACAGCTAAGGCGACGCACAAGGTGCGTCACGTGTTAGACTCGCTAAAATAATGCAAGGGGCCAATTGTATTGGCACTTGAATTTTTATAGGATATATTTATTTACAATTTATAAAAAACAAAATACCATTTCGTACGAAGATCTGAATCTTCAGAAACGTATTAGAAATTCAACTAAGATTTGTCACAGCTGAAGTGACACACAGGGCGCGTCATGAGTCATACTCGCTAAAATAATGCAAGGGGCCAATTGTATTGGCACTTGAATTTTTATAGGTTATATTTATTTACCATTTATAAAAAACAAAATACCATTTCGTATGAAGATCTCTGAATCTTCAGAAGCGTATTAGAAATTCAACTAAGATTTGTCGCAGCTAAGGTGACGCACAAGGTGCGTCATCAGTCAGACTCTTCAGAATAGTGCAAGGTGTTAATCGTATTGGCACTTGAATTTTTGTAGGTTACATTTATTTAATCCTGTTATGCCTTGATTTATAGAGATGTACACCTCTAAATAGAACTATATTTCCATATCTAATAAAATAAACCCACATCATACTAATATAAAATTCTGGCTCAATAAGCTTATGGAAATAGCTGAATCTGGACCATAGAAATTGTTTCCGTGTAAAATTTCATTTAGCTCCTAGAGTCCGTTTTACTCGCAATAGAAGCTATCGAGGATTCATTCAAGGATCCCGAAACGTGTCGTGATCCTCTCTTGTTCGAGCGATTTTATCCTCGCGCGTGTTTCAACGTACCACGTTCGCTATATTAGAGCCTCGTCCTCGTGACTTTTACGATCGCTCATTCTTTCCCCACAAATGTAGCGACACTAACTGCTCTCGTCATTCCTTTTTTTTTACCCTGTTCCTCGGCTCGCACCGTGACTTTTATGCCGGAGTTTAAATATATGGGTCGATTATTCTTCACCGTTGCGCGGACGAAACTTTTTCGAAAAAGGGATCCCATTAAAGTGCCGCATGCGTCGATTTCGTACGTGGATTCGCCCAACTTCCATATTCCCTCGTTATCTGTCGTCGGTACACACATTTTACATATGTTACTGAATTCAAAAAATATTTTTTTCATTACTGTGATTAGATGTACCAATGTGCATTTGAGATTATGTTCAGGCACACTTGTCCTAAAATTAAAAACGAAGCTGAACAATAAATAAGCAAATAAAACATAATACATTAATTCATCTTTATGGAACTCAACACAAATTTCAAGGAAATCAACTTCAACTTTGAAACTTAAAAAACTTGTAAGTCATGCGACTGTTTTAGCGAGTACAAAGAAATGATAGAACATGACCTGGCATACAAATTAATTTCAACAAAAATTAACACAGACTTCAAGAAAAGAATATTATCTCTTTTTGTCCTTTAAAATAAGAAACTGATGAACAATCAATACAAATTAGTTTCAACAAAAATTAACACAGACTTCAAGAAAAGAATATTATCTCTTTTTGTCTTTTGAAATAAGAAACTGATGAACAGTGAAGATAATTATTTTTACCGATAAGAGCAGTGGCAATAACGATGCAAAGGAGCGAGAGAACACGAGAGTAACGCAACCCTTATCCGCGAGAAGATGTAAAGCGACAGTTGAATAGCGTAACATGCTCGCATGACCGAAATAAATTCGGGCAACTGTTCGGGCAAACGTCCCCAACGGGTTCGCGACTCGATCCTTTTTAAAAGTTCCAATGGCACGCGGGATCGTTCGGAAACACGCGAACTTTCGGTCGTCTCGAAGTCGTTTTATCGGTTCTCGTTAAAGAGATTCCGTGAGACGAGATCGAACGAAGAATATGTTTGTCTCTCTCCTTTTCGCGGACTCCGTCGACTAGTACTGCATGCAATTCCGCACGATTCGACGTAGATAGCTTGTATACTTGCGGAGTGGGAATGGGCGCAATCGCGATTTCGAGTTAACGTACCCAGATAACAGTTCCGTGTCTGCTAGTAAAACATTCTTCAAAATGAATTTAAAGAATCTCAGTATAAAAACGGAATATCGTGGAAAATGACACGTTGTAATAAAAAGGGTACTTTTCTCAATGTCATGCCTTCGGATATAAGCACGTTGTTTGTTCGTAATATTTCTTTCATACCGTAAAGCGTTCAAAAGTTTATTTCTGGTCTCTTTCGAGTGGCGCAGTTTGATAAAATGTGTTTCCCGTGTAGCAGTTGCTTTTTGTTGGCGTGTTCCGCGGAATGCTGAGGTTGTTTTATTTAGAGCGTGGCCCTGTGTGCCCTAAATGTAATTTCTCTTCGGAACGATTATTTGAAAAATTGAAAACGCCATCGCGCACTTGCGATTGTTCGAGCATTTGGAGCAACTTAAACATTGTCTTGGGTCGGAAACCCGGAAGATTGAATCGTACCGGATTTTTTATTGAATATGCTTTGAAATTGCGTCGACTCGAAAGCAATCGCGATGTAAAAAAAAGTGCGAGGTGAAACATTAAATAGCCAACAGGGTCGAGTGTTGTGCCGTACGTTATTAGCGGAATTAGACGTGTATTATTCATTCTTACCCGCGTGTACAATTATACGCGGGACCGCGTCGTGCAGTCTATAACGTGCGCGCCTCGCGTTTTTTAAATGAGAATTTTCACCGACAAACAGCTCCATATTGTGTTAAGTTACATTATTTACACGCGGACGGTTGCACGCGTTTTTCTCGGAGGACAAACAACGGAGCAAAAATAATTTTCATAGCCTGAAACCGGCTGTTTCGCTCGCGGAACGCTGTTGAATTGGAAACGTGATTATTATATGCCTTCGACATTTGGAACGACCCGATTTCACATCTTTTATTCTTTTCACTCTTTTGTTTTTTTACTTTTTACTCTTTTCGCTCTTACAAATTATTTAAGTATCAAATGGTGCACGTGATAAGAGCAATATTGTGTGGTAAAAACAATAGCAAAGTGGTAGCTACATCAATGCTAATAGTAATATAAATAGACGAATATGTTACAACTAAATACATAATATTATTTCAGATCAGTCGCACAAGAATGTGCAAAGATACTAAAATTTGTAAGACACGTTTCTTACCCTACAGGAGTCACAAATAAGGTGGGTAAAATATTAATGTAGCTTCTTCTGCTGCGTATTTCATTTGTAAGTCCGAGGTGTATTATGCAGGTATAATAGCGCACGTAGAATCTTCATCTTTGGTTTCCAAATGTTCTTTTACTTACCCTCGCAGCAACTTCACCAGGGGTTTGTTCACAGCTACTCGAATAGAGATTGACGTTATGGGATCTTGGGATTTGAGTTTCACCGACTGTCACCGGTTTCCTCCGAAACAGACAGCCTGAAAGCCATACAAGCGATAGGTGTTTCAGTGTTCTTTCCAGCGAAACGGTATATCGTATGAATTTGCAATACGGATGGTTTTCTTATGCGGGTCACGATTAAAAAGTAACCACTCCGCAGAGATGATACGTTCGAAGCTCTTGCTACCTCTTTTCCATGGCAGTACTTTTCTGAAAACTCGATATAACCTGGATTTCTTCATCGAAAAGATGAAAATATGATACGGTATTAAAAACACTTTCGGGTGTAAAATTGATTTCCGACGAAAACAGCTACAATAACTGGAAAACGTCAGAAGCAGGTTACAAATGGACGGGAACTGACATCGCCGAAAAACAATCCGACACAAAGTAGCTCGTTTTATCGCGGGATCATCCAACAGAGTAGCTCTTTGATCGTCCTCCATGAAAAATGACTTTCGAACGAAATTACCTCCGCGTGTTGGACAATGTCGTTCCACTTTTGCTCAACGGCCGCTTGTTCTTCAGCGTTAAGAACACACGTTAAGTATTATTTCACCTGTTAAAGCGACGAGCTAAGACTCGACCTAATTCGAGGCAATTTGTCTCGTAGTCAATTTACGTTTTTACCGTGGTCCCTGAGGAATCCACCCTTCCCTCTCGCGCGTTCCTCCTTGTTCCCTCTAATGCGTTTTATGAGTTTCAGGATCTCGTCCCGGTTATCTTCTCTACTTCGCGCTGGCAGGTGTAGCAAGTTTTTTCATCACTCTTTTCCCAGCCAATCTCGGTTTCATTCTCTCTTCCATTTCGCGTATTCAAATGAATAACGGCAAGACGGATCATCGCTCCCATCTATTTTGCCTCGGCGAGCTCGTACACCGGAGTGACACGCTACTCGCGGATGACTTGCCAATTTTTCAATTTCAACATCGAAATATTACAGTATTACAATTCTGAAATACTTCTAATATTCAAATTATTAGAATTTCGTATTAAATTGAAGGATATTAAATAAGGATGTTTGGACATCATTTCTGAAATGTATTGCAGCGATCAATTAAATGTTTCAGATATATCAATTGAGAGTATTAAACAACTGCACCAAAATGGTGATCAATCCGCGCAAATTACAGTTTATAAATCAAAACCTCTACCTATAATATTCAGTCATAATTGTCCATTATTAACCGATCATCCCCTATCATTTATCAATTAAATCCTATTTATGAACGCTTTCACCCCACTCTGCATTATACCGGAAATTACAATTAATATGAAATTTATTTCTGTCCTGCAGACTCATTGAATCCATAAGCATCAAATTTTCCTAAGCTAGTATGACCTAACCATCTGAAATTCCGTAAGTCTAAATGAATCTTCTCTTCTTGTCGCGAGGGTTCGTTTTCCGTGTTTCGCAGGTAGGACGAAAAAAGCTGACAGAAAAGTCCGTTTTCACGAAGGAGGCAGACGCACGCACACGCGTGATCACGCTCGGGCCGACCAGGCGTACACGAGCGTCGAGGAGGCGCACGTACGCGTTCCGCGATGGCAAATGCATAATACATGATCGCGGCGCGCTGCAGGCGGTCATGTTTAAGGATGTGTATGGAATATAACGTTGCCGGGCTTTCCTTTTTCACGAAAACGAGATTAGAGATTGGCGCGCTCGTGTTTCTGCGCGATTCCGCGCGCATCACCCTCCAGCAATTTTCCCCGTGAAACGAGCCGCGTCCTCCTCGCGAACTACCCTTCCTTAGACGATCTCGCTTTCGTTAGCTATTTCGCTCGCCTCGTATGCGAGCAACGTACACCCTGGATGCAACATGACTCGAAGGGCGTCGATGATGGATCTCCTGGATCCTGCTGACTGGAAACCGAAAGAAAGGGCATCGACGTGCTTCTTAGCTCTTGCTTTCTGTGGTCGAAACGTTTGGACAGGGTGGAGATTCGGGATGGAGATGAAAATTGGTAACGCGGATGATGGAGTGAATTATTCATACTCTTGGCGAATTGAAACATTGTTTTATTTAATGATAGCGGAAACTACCCTTAGAATTCGATAAATTCGATCTTTTGCAATTGGCTAAAATACATAAGTAAGTTTGCTGATAATTTTAACCCTTTCTAATTTGACTGTTTAAAAACAACAACTTTAAAACTTAGTTACAAAGTTAAATGAATTTCCTTGAGATTATTCTTTCTCTACTAATAATTTGCACATCGTTTATATTTATACAACACACGTGTCATATTATAGAGTCAGTTACAAAATGCTTGTTTCAAGTTATTGTATTAAATAGAACGGTGACAGAGACCATTCGAGTGCAAAGGGTTAATTTCTTATTTCGAACAGGTGTTAAATGATATATCGTTTACGAACGTAACTTCATTTCCCACAATGGGAAACGTGGAATCTCAGATTTAAAGTTCATGCCCCACATAACTTTTTCAAGCGATTTTTCAACGTTACTCGAAGAATTCTGAAGTGTATCCACTGTTAACCCCTACCACTTCAATTTGGCCTTCTCCTCACGGTATTTCCACGTTTATTGCGAACAGTTTTTACACCACCACCACGATCCTTCGAGGATTTAAAGTTGCAACTTCTATCGACGTTCCGCAGTCCAATTCGACCCGTTTTTCCCTCGGTTTTTCTATATTCATTGCACACCCGTTTTTGACGCTGTCCTCTACAATCCTTTCAGGATTTAAACTTACCTCTGTCGTTCGTTCTTGGCAACTCAATTCACTTTTTCTCGATCTACTTTGACGTTGTTCTGCCATTCTTCCCTGCTACAAAGTTGCAAATAAATTTCACGCGGTGAAATATTACCGTGGTGGAATGCTCACTGGAAATGTAGAACGCGTCAGATGCGAACATATGCGGGGTACATTTCAACCTCCTCGAATGGTATTTAACTAAATATATAAACAAATTTTTAAACACGGTATGAGTCGTTTCGGAGTTTTCACCAAAATCAAAAACGCTTTGAATGACGTTGATACTGGAATTTTAAATAACTTCTAGTTTGAAGTATTTAAATAAACGAGAGATTCAATTTGGATAAAGTCATCATAGGGAAACATTTATGAGCCTATATTCATACAATATTTTTTTCTTAGATTTAATCGTAGAATGTGCTACCTTTATAATATTATTAGTAACATTATATAATATTAGTAATAGTAATAGAAACATAGTAATATTGTCAGATAATAGTATTATTTAGTTTGGTGGAATAAAAATGAAACATTATGTACAAATATTATGTTCATACAATATTTCTGCCTTAGATTTAATCGTAGAATGTGCTGACACCTTTATAATATTATTAGTAACATTATATAATATTAGTAATAATAATATTAATACAGTAACATCATCAGATAGTAGTATTATTTAATTTGGTGAAATAAAAATGAAACATTATGTACAAATATTGTGTTCATACAATATTTCTGCCTTAGATTTAATCGTAGAATGTGCTGATACCTTTATAATATTATTAGTAACATTATATAATATTAGTAATAGTAATAGAAACATAGTAATATTATCAGATAATAGTATTATTTAGTTTGGTGGAATAAAAATAAAACATTATGTTCATACAATATTTCTCCCTTAGATTTAATCGTAGAATGTGCTACCTTTATAATATTATTAGTAACATTATATAATATTAGTAACAATAATAGCAATACAGTAACATCGTCAGATAATAGTATTATTTAATTTGGTGAAATAAAAATGAAACATTGTGTACGAGGGTGTGCACCCTTAATATCTCAAGTCTAAAAAGCTTCTTTCAGTTAATTTCATCAGCAAAATCCTTTTGTTAAGGTTGTCAGGCACATCCGAAGTTCAGCGAAGAACCGCAACGTGGACACATAGTCAAGTTATGCAATCGTATACTCGAAGGCGCAAAGGGTTAACGCCAGCTGCGGTCCCCGAAGAGCCGCAACGAAGAGGAGTGGACCGAAACGTTCTCCGTGTCTCTATTCGTCGTTCGATCTTGCGACGTTCTCATTTCCTCGAATTCGCAAGCGTCGACCGGTTGCCGCGGAGCGGGATTCGCATCCAGAAGACACAAGATGGGCCGCGTTCCCGCGGGGTGAAAGCTACGTTTCCGCGTCGCGTCGCATCGCCTCGTAAATCCATTCTGCAGTTGGCGTTTCGCGTACTCTGCCGATACGTAGTGTGTTCATTAGAATACGCCCGCATCGAATTCGCTGAAACAGCGGCCCGTTGCGTTCTGTTCTGTCTTTGATTCTCGAAAATTCCGGCTTACGAATAGACGCTTGATACCTTGACACTCCGAATGAATACGGTCGTTGATTATGGTTCAACGTTTAATCAGACCTAATGTACCCTGCTTTTGACGCTGCTAATCACTTTTTGTTGCACTCGTGTCTTCATATTCTGTTTCAGTTCAGAAATTTCATGTGAAGAAGTTATTCGATTCGATTCTTAGTTAGATTCGACGTAGACTTTCATCGTAATATATTTTATTATTATTTACTATTCAATTCTTGGCTTAAAGTTAATTCAATCTACAACTGCAATTTAATATGAGTACATGAAATATTCAGTTGCAAATACAAGTCAATCCTTGATCAGAAGGTATTCAATGAATAATTAAGAGTTGGGCCTCGATGAGAGATATTGAATTAACAGTTACAATTGAATTCGACATGAAAGATATTTAAGTAGCAACTGCAATTGAGTTCGACATAAAAGATATTCAAGTAGCAACTACAATCGAGTTCGATATAAAAGATATTCAAATAGCAATTGCAATTGAGTTTGACATAAAAGATATTCAAACAGCAATTACAATTGTGTTCGACATAAAAGATATTCAAGTAGCAATTGCAATTGAGTTCGATATAAAAGATATTCAAACAGCAATTACAATTGAGTTTGACATAAAAGATATTCAAATAGCAATTGCAATTGAGTTTGATATAAAAGATATTCAAAAAGCAATTATAATTGAGTTTGACATAAAAGATATTCAAATAGCAATTGCAATTAAGTTTGATATAAAAGATATTCAAATAGCAATTGCAATTGAGTTTGACATAAAAGATATTCAAGTAGCAACTACAATTGAGTTCGATATAAAAGATATTCAAATAGCAATTGCAATTAAGTTTCATATAAAAGATATTCAAACAGCAATTACAATTGAGTTTGACGTAAAAGATGTTCAAATAGCAATTACAATTAAGTTCGATATAAAAGATATTCAAACAGCAATTACAATTGAGTTTGACATAAAAGATATTCAAACAGCAATAACAATTGAGTACGACATAAAAGATATTCAAATAGCAATTACAATTGAGTTTGACATAAAAGATATTCAAGTAGCAACTACAATTGAGTTCGATATAAAAGATATTCAAATAGCAATTGCAATTAAGTTTGATATAAAAGATATTCAAATAGCAATTGCAATTGAGTTTGACATAAAAGATATTCAAGTAGTAATTACAATTAAGTTTGATATAAAAAATATTCAAGTAGCAATTACAATTAAGTTCGATATAAAAGATATTCAAACAGCAATTGCAATTGAGTTTGACATAAAAGATATTCAAGTAGTAATTACAATTAAGTTTGATATAAAAAATATTCAAGTAGCAATTACAATTAAGTTCGATATAAAAGATATTCAAACAGCAATTACAATTAAGTTCGATATAAAAGATATTCAAACAGCAATTACAATTAAGTTCGACATAAAAGATATTCAAGTAGCAACTACAATTGAGTTCGACATAAAAGATATTCAAACAGCAATTACAATTGAGTTTGACATAAAAGATATTCAAACAGCAATTACAATTGAGTTTGACATAAAAGATATTCAAGTAGCAATTACAATTGAGTTTGACATAAAAGACATTCAAGTAGCAACTACAATTGAGTTCGACATAAAAGGTATTCAAGTAGCAACTACAATTGTGTTCGACATAAAAAATATTCAAACAGCAATTACAATTGAGTTTGACATAAAAGATATTCAAATAGCAATTGCAATTGAGTTCGACATAAAAGATATTCAAGTAGCAATTACAATTGAATACAACCCAAAAAATATTCAACTAAAAATTACAATCGAATACGACCTAAAAGACATTCAAATGACAATTACACTTTCATGGTTGAAAAGAAGCAAAGTAAACCTTGACACCACCCTAAAAATTCGTCAATTATATCTCACAATAGATAGAGTACATCCTAACAAGTTCCAAAAGAGCCCATAAAATACGTGATTAGTTCCGCCGCGTGCAGTGTCAAGTAACATTCGAAACCAGAAGGAAAAACCGATGAAAATTCAGGCTTGTCGGGCCCTCTTCAAACAAGAAATGTCCGGTGGACAAAAAAAAGCTGTAAGATCTCAGGCGCGTGGCTCCAGCGAGTCACCCCTCGGCGCGGTCGAGAGCACCCTGGGGTGCACATCAAAAGTTCCGAGCGAAAAGTACAAATGCGCTTAAGGAACTTTCGCCCCCGGACCTCGCCACCCTTGGTCTTCCCTTGGCTCGTCTACGAGACGCTCGACGACGGAATCCTAAGAATCTCGTTACGATATTCCCGGCCTTTTGTCGACGAACGTGTTAATCCACTCGCGAATCCGAGTTACGTGGCGTTAATTAAATTTCTTCGAACCCGTCTTACGACGGGTCTCCGTTTCGTTCGCGCCGGGGATGATCTTTGTTTGACGAAATCAAGGATTTTTGGGTAAATAGCGACGACGTCGGTCGAGTGAGGTTAATTTCATCCCTGGATGCCTGCTTGGCTTTTTGGAGATTAATTCAGCAGCCGTGTATCCTGGGAGAACAATGATGAAGGTTTTTGTAGGGTGAGTGTCCTTTTTATCTTTTTATAAATATACAACGTTATCTACATAGTGTGGTATATAAAGGGGCGTTTGTAACCCAAATACATACATGAAAATGAAACTGGATATTGTGATTTAAATTTTGTTGAACGAGTATTCCACGAGATTGCAACAATGATATGGATACAATATTGTTAACCTCTTGCCCTACAATGTTACACTCGTAACGCTACGGTTGGAATGTTATAAACCGGAATTTCATTTTGAATTCAATTTTAATTATAATTTGTATCATCGCTGAAGTGCTTAACATTTTGACTTCAATTGTTTGAGTACATTTAAGTTCTGTAGCCTCAAAGTTCAATCCACGGTTTATGGATTCGATAAATCTAATTACTGTTTTCGCAGTGTAGATTTGACGCGTCATTTTTGTCGCCCCGAGCAGACCGAAGATTCTCCAGTCATCGCGGAGTGATTTCGCAAGTCAAAGTCCCGGGGGATCTTCATACTGAAAGGATCCTTTCGAGAGATCATTTCGATCTCGTTCGCTCGCGCTTCAACGAGTCCTTTCAAAGGTCCAGGATTTCAGATAGACATTACTTATCGCGCAACTTATCGCACCGACTCGCCATCTCTGTGAATTAAGAAAGCAACACGCGGTGACTTGCAACCGAACTTCAATATATATTTCACGGTATAAAAAAATTGATTACGTTCTCTTACGTCGTGCAATTTAAATAAAAAGGAAACGAATGTTATTTGAGATAAAGCGAACTCGATCGCCATTGTACACTTGTAGTACACTTCGAGGTTAATTAAGTATTTGAAACATCCAATTTTCCAATCAGCCTTATTTCGTCGGGAAAGAAATAATTTCATCCCCTTCAATCGTTACACTTTACAATCACCCCGTTGAACTCTCTGCAACCCCCTTGGGTTCGACGTAATTCGCCGCGGTAAATCATCCTCGCGTGCGGTCTTTTTTAATAACTTCATTCCGCAAGCAGCGCTCTATTTATAAACTGACGGCAGCGACTTTTAAATTAAATTCGATGCACACGCAGCCAGTCCGCTCTGTGCACGTGGCAACGCGTTTCCAAAGAGGAACAAAGAAGAGAGGAGGAACAGAAACATAGCTCGAAGAAAAAGAGAGCAACGAGCGTGCACGGAGACAGAGGCGGAGACCTTTACCGAACGGATTATTCCACCCTAAATCGTGTTTTCGGCTCGAACATTGGCATTCGTTGTCGTAA
Source organism: Megachile rotundata (assembly GCF_050947335.1). Taxonomy (NCBI): domain Eukaryota; kingdom Metazoa; phylum Arthropoda; class Insecta; order Hymenoptera; family Megachilidae; genus Megachile; species Megachile rotundata. Next base: position 21,468,303 of record NC_134984.1, on the reverse strand, counting down.
GCCGACACAGACAGGGGGACACCTGCGTGGGCCGAAGGGTTCCCTCCCGCCCTTTTGTTGCCCGTTATTTGTTTTTTCCCTAATGTCCTCTCGTACCGAACAAAGACCACGCTCTCCGAGTTATTCGACATCGACTAGAACACTACAAGAATTCGCTTTTCGAACTCTTCTCGAATAATTTTTTTAGTACACAATATTTTAGCGTATAACTGTTGAAGAAAAACACCCGTTATGTTTTCCTTTGTGACTGTACGCGTCGTTAGGAGCTCCGATTCTTTTGTTAATATTAATTATTAGATGTTTTACGTGAGCGTGCCATTTGTGTTCTTAATTTTTTGTATTATTAAATATTATTTTTCTTGAAACTGGACTGTTTTCTTTTACCCAAATAACTACAACAATATTATTTGCTCAGGAAATCACGTTTTTCTTAGAACAGAAAATTTATGTATTTGACGAGTGATATCTACGATTGAAGGCAAGGAGGTCGAGGTTACAAAGAAAAATGATTTAATCTTCCTATAAGAATACATTTTCTGTTGACTGCAGCATCCCTTCCTTCTTTCGCTAACGAGTTTCGTAATTTTGTTCTTGTTAACGAGTTTTTAATTTTCTCTCTTAAATCTATGAGCATGGACCGGTTGCTACCCCTCACCTCTTCAACACCCCTCGACAGCGACGGCTTCGATACTAATATATTTTTCAGTCTTGTTCGCTTCTTTTCTTACGTTAATTACAAGTTTCTTCCATCACTTTTTAGAAGATAAAATAAGTACATTTTGCATAAATTAATAAATAGAGAATGTAGAAAACTATATTGAATATCAATATGTTCTAAATATTTTAGTGATAGGACTATTTAATCCTTTGCACTTCTTAATTTCTTTTACCTATCAGCTCTTCAATTTACAGAAAGAATTGTACAAAATTTTATATCAAGAAAGGGGTTCTCAATCAAGTGTACAACAGCGCCGATGTGACAAGTATCGCTTTAATCCTTTGCACTTCTTAATTTCTTTTACCTATCAGCTCCTTAATTTACAGAAAGAATTGTACAAAATTTTATATCAAGATAGGGGTTCTCAATCAAGTGTACAACAGCGCCGATGTGACAAGTATCGCTTTAATCCTTTGCACTACTTAATTTCTTTCACCTATCAGCTCTTCAATTCACAGAAAGAATTGTACAAAATTTTATATCAAGAAAGGGGTTCTGAATCAAGTGTACAACAGCGCGGATGTGACAAGTATCGCTTTAATCCTTTGCACTTCTTAATTTCTTTTACCTATCAGCTCTTCAATTTACAGAAAGAATTGTACAAAATTTTATATCAAGAAAGGGGTTCTCAAATGTATAACAACAGGGTGGACTATGTGACAAATACATTTTTAATTAATTATTAGTAGTAAATAAATGATATATATATTCAAGCAATATTCATCTGAATTATTTATAAGATCCGAGAGAAGTGTGATGCACAAGAGTGAAAAGGTTTAAATAAAAAGTTAATTTTGATTCCCGTAATTTGAATCCGTGGCTGAAATTTTTCGCAGGTAAAATTTGTCGGATGTAAAATTATACATTTGCATAAAAAGCACTATTTATCGGTTTCCGGTTTATGGACGAAGGACGGAGTAAATATAGAAATACGATTTTTCGCCGGTGTAAATCGCGTGGGTTTCGGACACTGATACGAATGGAAGGAAATAAAAATTGAGAAGAGATTGGGAATTGGAAAGGCTATAGGTTCAAAGGATCGGACGAACAAGTTTTTCTCTTTTCCTCTTTCCGTTCTTTGAAGTCTTCGAAATATACCGCTATATCCACGACTGTATCTATACAAGCTTTCACTTTTTTCGTTGGTAGGAATAAAAAAATATTCGCAAAATTCCGCGTATCGTCTGAGCTGTCAGAGGGTAAAAATTGCTCTATAAGCGAGCGATTAATTTAAAAAATAGATGAATATAGGAGGAGAAGGGTAAATGGTTCCATACGGTTCACAAAGAGCTGCGGATCCGAATTTTTTTACAGCGGGACGCAATTATCGAATATTTGACGCGTGTGTCCGCTGTGATTTCCGGCGAATTAATAGCGACGTCGATCCACGCTACAAAAAAGCGATTTCGATTTCCGTGTTTTCGCACTTTTGTCGGCTGATGAATGAATTCCACGAGGGCTGAATAAAAACTCCAATTCGTCCGCGTTCGTTCGAACATTCCAAACATAGCGTGGAGAGGAACAAATTTTTTTCTTCCCCTTTGTTCTTTTGTCGCGCGCTCTGCAAATTGTCTGGAAACTCTTTTGCCAAACAAGAATATCATTTTGAATAATTAAGCTATAGTACGCGCACAGATCGCCGCGTATAAATATCTTTTATTGAACTATTCGAAAGCAATTCCTGAAGGACCGAACAAGACGTTCCTTAAAACGAACAAAAAATCCACGGACATTTACGATTTTCTTCCCGATACATCGAACATGTTCCTGCTTGTGAATCGACTCGTCCTTAAAACGGCGTATTCGTGTATAAAGCTCCGATACGACGAAATAAATCTGTGAATGGATCGTAAAGTCGTCCCACCGCAAATTCCACTTTTTAAAGCGTTACAGTGGACACTAGCGACCGCTCGTAAAACCCTGAATCCTTTTCGGACTTCTTAAGTTATTCCCGGCCGATCTTCCGGTCGATTCAACGAAGATTGAATTTTTGATAATTGACCATCGATTGCTACGTGATTTCTTCTTATATCGCTTTCATATTTTCAATAAATTTTCGACAAAAATATTTATATGCTTATCGGTGGACACAAAGATGCCGCCAGATACTCTGACATTTCCTCTACTTTATAACTTATATATCGTAAGCTAAAAATTCCGAGTGATTTCCAAATGTTCGATGTCAAATTTCCGAATGTAAAATACGAGGATTCGAAAATGTCTAGTAGGTATAAGGCATGTCTAGTAGCCATTTCTCCATCTTTTATGCAACTTGAGAAATCCTTCCAGAACGTCTCAGGCTTTTTAGTGAAAAATTATTCTAAATAAAATTTCATGCTGTCTACCGAAAATCGGCACGAACTTTCCGGACAACCCAATACTTCGATCAGCTTATAATCGAACTTACAAAATTAAAACGTCCCGCTTCAAATTTTCGGATTACGCGATATTTATGGACATCGATGATCCCCGCTATGTATTGCGATAATAAATTTTGTCAACTGGTAAGAGTGTAAGAATATCTACGTGAAAAATGATCGAGGATTACACGAATGACCGAGATTATAGCTACAAGTTGGAAACGTTTTATTACGTTTGCTCAAAAATACTAAAGCTTTCAGATTAATTGGTAATTTTGTTGAGTGTTGAAAGAACCGGGAAGAGAAACTCTGCACGGTTTCCTAAGTAAATTTAGAAGTTTCTGACTAGGTTTAATGAAGCTGAATCAACATATGACGTCTGAGTGGAACTTCTTCTGGAAAGCGTCGTTCGGGTATTCTCTCCAGGAATTTCAGGTAAATTGTTTGTTTGTTCAAGATCTATTGTACACAGGTTCGAAATTAATTAACGTTTACACGGTACACAATTTTTGTTTTACGTCGATAACCAATTGTTCGCTTGGTTCGGTGAAAAATAAACATTTCGATTTACACGCGAAAACAGAATCTGTTCCGGTCGTACTTAGAATAAAAACATTGTGTCGCGGACAATTTCCATTTGCCAATTTGTTTAATCATGAAATAGCTCGAAAATAGCTCTTTTGTGCGGGCCGATGGAAATTTGTCGAAAAATTGCCCGGCGCGCATTTATCGTCGATATTTCCGTGATTAAAACGTCGAATTTTGCACTCGTTGAATAATTCCTGGACAATTTCAAGTTTACAGCTTTCGTTTTACGGCTCCGCGACAAACGTGGCACGAATTTTCCTCTTCCTAGTAATCGAACTCGTTTGTCGACGAGGTTCTCAGCTTTTCGACTCGTCAGTTCCGAGACTCCGCGAGCTCTTCGTTCGAATTCATTTGCACGTTTCGGACGTGCAATTTCCGATAAACGATACAACACGGTCTCGCGCTAAATCGCGTATTCTGGCCGCATCCTCGAAACGGCACGCGTTTTCGTGTTCCTCGTTGCGTTCGTTCGACGAATATAACGAGTGTATTCATCGCGTCACGCGTCAAACTTTCATCGAGCACGTTAAACGAGTCACCCAGTTGCGAAACTTCGCCTTTGCCCCTCGTTAATAATTTCCGCTTCTCACGGCTCGTTCTGGCGTCCACTTCGCGGTCGCCAGTTCCGTTTGCTAGGCGCGGAAACTTTCTAAAAAGGCACTCGACCAAGCTGCGAAATAACGCGAAAACCGGCCGCCCGCTCGACGACTGCTGTTTCAACTTTTAATAACCGACCGGAAATCGTGCGCGAAAATGCGCCAGCTATTGGCCCTCGACGTTACACCCTCCTGGGATTGACCGACTTTCAAACGCCGCTTCGTGAGAAGTGGAAGAAAAAAAATTCCCTGGAAAAATTCAATTGTGTTCATCGATAGTTTCAAGGGTTCACAAGTACATCACGAGTGATGCTGCAAATGTTGCTACCTCGAGTTGCTGCAACTGTAGCTAGCGAGTTACATTGCTACGTCAGAACTCCTTTTGCAAATAAGAAAATTCAAGTGCAATTTGTTCAAACTCTGAAGAAATATTCGAGGTTATCGTCTGTGTAAAATATACGAGACTATTATTTACTTTGTGCTTAAAATTATTAATAAATTTAGCTTATAGCGACATCTTGCAGTATTAGAAATTATGTACGATGTTAGAAACAGAATAATTGAATATTAGAAACAAAATAATTGAATATTGCACTTCCGTCTTGTTAATCTTTAAGTTAAAATGTTTGTTGTTTGTGTTCTTTATTAAATAATTTGTTCGTGTTCAAAAGTGTATTATTAGCTTTTTTATTTTCCATAATTCTGATTATTTAACAGTTTATGCAATTATAAAATATCATAGTGGTTCATAAAGGGAACATTGAATCAATCATTAATAATTTTGTACTTCCACAATGTTGTATTTTAAAATTGATTTACTTTACTTATCTTATAAAAATGACTATTCTATTCAACTTTGTTGTAGAATATCTTTTTGTATCACGTCAAATTCTATGTCGAGAGGAGAGTAATCGAACGGTTGGAAATAATGATTAATTTTTGGAAAAGTTTGCTGCCATGTATATAGGTTTGAAAAGAAAAGTAGTTCAGAAGTATGCAGCCCTAGCACTCGAGGAGTTGCGAAACTGCTTAGTCAATGTAAAGTAATATATTTTTCCCAGAGTTTCCCCAGCTTTTGAGAGTGCTTTATTATACATGTGAAAAGAAAGAACTGGTTACTCATTTTGTCGAGAAGAAAATGAAAATATCTAAACCCCCCTATATAAATCTAACGTAAATGCCTGAATTATAGGATTTTCATAACGGATAACAAAATTCTAATCAACGTTCAATATCGTCGATCAACGGGTTATTATAATAAGCAAGGATATTACAGTACCTTCGTATAATACTTGCTTCAAATGAAGTCGCGCCTCCATCGGCGCGTTTAATAGCGTTCGAAGTTCGACGAGGGGTTAAATATCAATCTCATATTCCGGATAATGGGAAAACGGTCGCGGAATAAGGTCACGGAGTAAGGGAAGCCCGCTAATTTCCCAGGTCGTCGAGCCGAAGCCTGTGATTTATCGCGTGACACCTTACCGTCGTTCTCGCCGCGAAATGAAACATCGGGCGTAGCGGCCAACTTTCGGTACACCCTGTACATGCAAAGCACAATATTCAACGGTGGAACACGTCTATCCGGAATCTTGAAGGGCTTCAATAATATCTGCGAGCTACTTCCAAAGTCTCGGGCGAAGTTCTAGCAGTTTACGATACGTGCTGCGAGGCAACGTTGCCTACCATCTCGATCCACTTACGTCCAAACCCCTCAAACATTTTCCGCTCACCAACCCTCTCCAACCCTATCTTCCACCCGCAAAGTCTGCTCGCCTGTGGGCGAGGAACCGCCTTGTTCATAAATTATCGTTCCACTACACGTGTACAATGCCGATAGAGAGTGGTCGATCGAGGAGAAAGAAAGATAACGATTGCCAATATTCGGGGGGCCACCCCTTCGATCGTCAAGATTAACCGCGATTTTCGACCAACCGCGATAAGCGTCACTTGTATTTTTATCTTCTTTTCGAAAGGACACTACTGCAAGTTCACTAGGTCTGTACAGACGTACGTTTAATGAAAACTTATTGTACTAGTTGATAAATACAGTATTTATTACAAAAGACGAGAAATATGAATAACTTAGCTGATCATAAAATTTACTTATGTTTTACAAAATATAATTTAATTATAGAGAACCATAAAATATTAAATTTCTGCAAACGACACGAAGACGTAACAGCTCCACTATTTAAAAATAAGCTTCCTTAAAAAAGAAAGAACGATCCGAAACTTTATCCCATTTTTACCTAGCCAACATACCTGTGCAAACTTGCCACCGAGTTACAGCATCGATTTCGCTGAAATTCCCGTATTATCGTAAAAATTTGCAGCGGCAAAACGGAAGTTTCATTTAACGGCGTCTCTCGCGACAGAAGCGAAGGGAATTCGACGGAGAAGGAAGAAGGGGCGGCGCGAGAGAAACGCGGGGTGAAACGTGTCCAAGTAATGATGAGAAAGCGGGGAAAGTTTCGATGGTCCGTTGCATAATTTTCGCCATTTTCGCGGCGGCGCGCAGTTAAGTTGCAAAGAAAATTAATTAGGCGCCGGCATGGCTCGCGCGAGCGCAGCGTGTTGTTAGCGGCCATACAGTGTGTTCCTAAAGTCGTTTCGCCCCCTTGGTGAGCATTGTCTGCTCGCGCGAGGGGTTCGAAAGCGTTGCTTATTATTAGCTGGCAGTTACCGGCACAATAATCCTTGATTCCCCAGGGGGTGGCGCGACCTAGGGGTCCATTCGTCGGCCTAAATTTCGAATAAGACGCAGCATCGTCCGATTGGGGTTGTTTCGAACTATCCCTCGCATTAATCCTACATTGCATTCTCTTGCTAATATACCCCGTAAAATTCTTGTGTTTTGTTAAAGTACGATTCTTAAGGTAACCCAGGAAAGAAGGGGATGATAAACACACTTTGTCACGTAACGTTTACCCTCGGTTAATAATTCTACGTGTCTGTATTTTACGAATACCAGCCTCGCAATTAAGTCAATTGACGAAGAAGTCGGCTAACCACGGTAGCGGCGCTACCGTGAATTGAAATTGATTAGGGTGTACCGCGTTTCTTCCGGGAATTCCTTTGCCGCTCGTTCCACCACTCTGGAGGGACAATTGCGTCTAGCTGCGGTAACTCGGGCTTAGTTCTGCCGATATGACGACGGAAGTCCATTAAATTCGGGAAAACTGGCTTCTAAACCGGTTGCTGGAGGACGTGAAAGTTACGACGCCAAACTGTGGCCCCGTTTTTGCGTGCACCAGAAGGAAGTTGTTGCGTACGTTGACCAGGTTGTTGTTTTTGGGCTAGTTGATGGGCGTTAGGTTGAAACTCCGAGAGGAAATTTGTTATGGCGTTGGACACACGATAACTCGTGCCGTTCGTAACTCTAAACAGAGACACCGTCATTAAAATTATGTTGGCTTATTAACTTCGGTTTTTGGAAAATGCTGCAAGCTTGCGGGTGCCAATTAATTGCTCCAACATTCTTTAACAAGAATAGTTTCAACTTTTTCAACATTATTACACTTTAACTTACATATTATATAAATAAACTGCTGATGTATTATATATTATGAATGTACATATAATGTATAATGTGTAAAGATATATAATGACTGTACACATAATGTATAATGTGTAAAGATATATATTGAATGTACATGTAATGTATAATGTGTAAAGACATATAATGTATAATGTGCAAAGACATATAATGACTGTACATGTAATGTATAATGTGTAAAGACATATAATGAATGTACATATAATGTATAATGTGTAAAGGTATATAATGAATGTACCTACATATAATGTATAATGTGTAAAGACATATAATGAATGTACACATAATGTATAAAGTGTAAAGACATATAATGAATGTTCATATAATGTATAATGTGTAAAGACATATAATGAATGTACACATAATGTATAATGTGTAAAGATATGTAATGTATCAAGGTTCTCGAACCTTGTGCAAATCATGTAATCTATAAGACACATAGTTTGTAAATTACATTAGATGTCTTGTAGAGCTTGATATATCATGAATGAATATTCATAGCCATTCCACAAATGATGTGTATCCCAAAATATAAAACCTCCAATTATTCTCTTTAGTACCATCACGTGTAATGGAGAAAAACATCCCCTTCGAAACGTACCGAAGTAAACCCTGATTGGATCTAACGCGTTCGACCAGAAGGTTAGAGGAAGCGAAACAGAGAATTTGGGTGTGTAAAGGCAGAAAATCTTAAACGACAGCGCGGAATTGAAATTTATCAGAGAGGCCTGGCTCTCCCGGGAATCCCAGGAACGTAAAACGTGGTCCTCGAGGATGGAGTAACGCCCACCGATGCACATTTTCGTTCGGCCGATGGTGCGGGAGAGACGGTTGCACGAGGAGAACAGAGGAAGGGAGAGATAGAAGGCAACAGCAGGGCGTGTACGACTCGTCAAAGAGTGACAGGATCGGAAAGACGAGAAATCGGGGAGAGAAATAACGAACGATCGTAGAATTTCCTGGGGCGAAGCTTTTCCCGATTCTGACCGAGGGGGTGACATTGTTCCAAAATGCTACAGCCTCCCATTGGCCTTCTGCTGCAGCTGCCACTCGTATCCTAGACTCGTTGACACGATCCTCTTTCGTTTTTTCTGCAGCCTCTCGTTTCCTCTTTGTTCTCCTTCGGTCGCAGGAAATCTTCTCCTTTTCCTGTGACCCTCGGCAACAGCTCACGCCGAGAGTGTTTTGAGTAAGAGGTTCTTTACGAGAGAATTCTAAGTGAAGTATAGAAGTGTTCTGAACGTTACTCTCCTTCTCGAGTAATTTGGGAATCCATGCTTCCATTTTACGGATTTCCGGCCTTTTTACACTGGTGATTTTAAATTACGGAAGTTCTTTGACGAGCTACTTGTGGAATTAAAATCCATTAGCTGCATCTGATATAATGATGAACTGTTACTACAGGGCTGTAGGCTTTTTATATCCTCTTCAGTACTCGTACAGAAGGTAAATTTAATTTATATTACAAAGGATAGACTACGTTAAATGAAAGTAAACTTTAAAAATGTAAAGAATTGGTCGAGCGTAATCAACATATCCTCAGCTAGTTTCACCCCCATTGTTCCGAAGTAGCCTTCATCCTCGGTTTCATCCCCGTCAGTCTCGGCCAGAAGAATCTCTCTCCGTTTGAGCGCGTTCGGTCGACAACTCACGAAGAACTTAGCGACAGAAGCGGGCGCTGATTACTTTGAAAAAGGAAATTCTTTCCACCCCAAACCCGGTTACTTTTAGCCGATCCTGTCGCTTTCCGTCGGTTTTTCGAGAGCACGGAAACTTCGCCGAGCGGCTCTTTATTAAATCCGCAATACGACAGTGGCGAAAGTTCCCTCGTTCCTTCTTGCACGACGAAAGGGTGGTCTACGGCGGAGGGAAACACCTTCGCGCCACCTTGACGATTGCGGGGAGAATCGAGTTACAAAGAAAATTAATTAGACGTCGACGGGGTTGGTGTACAGAGGAACTGCTGCTGGTCGACGTTTAAGTTCTTCGCCGATGCCCGCGACGGAGATTTCTTTCGCAGTTCGCTCGCTGCCGGACGTGGTTTGTCGTATTTCCGGCGTAATAGCCGGACAGGAAATCCGTGTTTTACTCGTCCATCTCGTCCGACCGGCTATTTATTTAATGCACTATTAATATTGTCCATGAAGTCTACCGGAGCTTTATACGCTGTCACGATATTCCTTACTTCGAAACATTTATTCTATCAAGCAGCTCTTTGTCTTTATTCCAAAGGCAAACAGCAAATTGCATTTCTCTTACGAACTTCAAGGTTCGAAGTTCCGTAGTAAATGTTTGAACTTTCTTATTATTTCTGCAAACATTAATTACTCGAGAAGTTTCAAGTACCTTTTTGCTCATTGTGCGATAAATAATAACCGGAGGATTACTTTCGCGTGTGTCTTAAACTTCTGCTTCCATAAATCCTTGCAAAAGACTTTCAAGAATTATCGACATCAAACCGATTATTCAAGCGGTTTAAAATACTAATATATTTGAACGGGTTGAAGTCTTTCGAGGGAAGTAATAGAATATTCATCGGTATTTGCGAGTCCATCGAAAGTTCTCCTTAAACAAAACCGACGAAAAACGTCTCGGAGGAAAAAGAGTCTCCCGTTTCTTCTTCTGGGAACGATCAGCCACACGGTCTCGTGAAATATTCCTTCGGGCACGGGATATCTGTCGCCCGTCTGGTAATTAAAGTGGGTCAGCTCGGAAACGACGAAGAATGGCCGACACATGGGTCGTTCCAGGGAAAAAAAATAGAGAAGAGAAACTCGTGCACTGGCTGGTATATACGAGCGGCCCTTATTAGCGGAAAGAAAAGAGGAGAGCCGGGGACCGAAAATTGATCGCGGCGTCAGCAGCTGTCGGTAATTAGCGGCACGGAGAGCGTATTGTCTCGGGGCTAATAGATATTCAACGGTCGTTTTGTCCCGGAGAATCGGTCGTTAGCGGTGACGAGAGCCTGTTCTAGCCTCTGTTCCCGATAAATTCACTCGTTTCCACGTGTCGCGATATGGAAATGCGATCCGGGCGCGAGAATTCGCAGTTTCTTGCCCATCCAAAACAGTCTGCCTCCGGAGCTAAATGATTTATGAGCTCCTACCAATTATTATCAATATAATAACATTTTAGTTTAATAAGTTTTTGACTGCAACGTTTAGACGAGGTAATATTTTGTTAAACGCACCCTCCGAAAGTACGTTATTAGCAACTAACGATCTGTCCATTTGATCGCAACACGCGAGATATAACTTTGAGTGAAAATTGACCCGTCGTTGATTGGACGAGGGTTAACGCACGGATCCAGAGGGAAAAGCCATCGGCAAATACGAAGGATGAGAGAGGGAAAAATTAATTGGTACGCTCTGTAGATACGGATCTGTGAACACGTCCCACTTTCGAACTATTTCGGAAAACACGTTCCGTGAACAGGGTCAGGCTCGATACAAAAAACGTCGTTAGTCACAGGAAACGGTGTATCTGTGAGATAGCGATGCATGTCGAAGCAGCTGGCTATCCCGAAGGAAAGGTGAGCACGAAGGCCCACGGATAACGACGGTTCCTGCGGAGATCCCGATGATCCCGTGTCGCCTCCGCCGCGAATAAATACGGGTCCTTTTCAACCCTTCGAACCGGTATTTACAGGTGTTCTCCACGAGTCGATATCGCTGGAATCCCGTTCGCTCGGATGAAGCTATCGACTTCGCGGGAAAACGTGTCACGAACACGATTAAGAAGGGTTTCTTCAGATTTTTGGTTTGTTAGGAAAGAACGAGGCGTTGAATGGACTCTTGAAGCCAGACTTTCTTGAATGGTTGCCACTACTTCTAAAAAGTTACAAGCTGTGAATAGGTTCTTCAGATCGGAAATATGGTCGGAAGATATTGAGAAAATTCTGAAGGCGTATAGAAGCACGGGTTGTTATTATGTTTCTGAAAAACATGATCTGCGGGGCGAAAATCGGTGCAAACATTTATGTGCAGTTGCTGTTGACGTCAGTTGGGATATTTGCCCAGGGCTATAAGAGACTTCGCACTTAAATTTTCAAGTGTACAATCTTTTAAATCCCAAACTTTTTTTCATTTATTTGTTTAAAGTCGCATCAACCGCTAAGGGTTATTAGCGACTCGGAGAGTACATTATTAGAGCTTGTTGTACAATTTAGTCATTTTGAGATACTGTAGTAGATTTTGGATCGATGTGTTATCCTTCAGATTGTCCTTTAGGGTTGGTTTTATGTTATGCAGTGGATGATGATATGTCCAATTGTGAGGTGGTCATTGCACGTTTCGCATATTGGTGGGTCTGCTTTGTGGAGGAGGTGTTGATGAGTCAGTTTAGTGTGGCCTATAATAATTCGAGATACATTGTACATTCTTAAATTGTACATTCTTAAATTTGTACATTCTTAAATTTGTACACTTTCATTTCTTCATCCCTAAATTTCTACATCCTCATTTCTGTATCTTTCTCATAACGAGCGTTAATAAAGTCTTTAGAAATTTCTTGGTAACTTACGTCCAATCGAGTCCTCACTTCTCGTGACATTTACTTCCCGCAAAATGTGGATTATGGACCTAATCCTGGTTCCAACTTCCGGAGATTCTCTCCCTGTACTATGGGATCTCGTAAATGCCAGTTCATTAGTTCTGGTTCGTTTTTATGTGGAAGAAACACGTGTAGGTTTCTTTCGTTGAGCTTGACTAATGAAATGGCGCGTCATCTTTCAGACAGAAGATGTACAGCTTGTCACAGTTAACACCTTACACTAAATTAAACTTTGGCAATAACCTTGTTACTGATTGAAAAAATCCTAACACTTGTACTATTCGATGGAACACAAGTTGTTATATTCAGTGTCCCTCATTTGTCAGCAAGCTTCATAATTAACTTCTGTCAGTAACCTTGTTATTGCTGTTTGAAAAAATTCAAAAACTTGTATAATTTGGTGGAACACAAATTGTTACATTCAGTGTCTCTCATTTGCCAGCAAGTTTCATAATTAACTTTCGTCAGTAACCTTATTTTTACTGTTTGAGAAAAATGGAAAAACTTGTACTATTCGATGGAACACAAGTAGTTACATTCAGTGTCTCTCATTTGTCAGCAAGTTTCTGACAAGTTCTTTATTACTGTTTGACGAAATCTGTTTGAAAAATATTGTTTGATAAATTTCAATATATAAAATTTGACAGTCCCATAGATTATTCTGGACATAGCGTGAAGATAATAAATTTCAATTAAAAATAAATGACTCATTTCCCAAAAGCATTGACGTTTGTGAAGTTTCATACTTAATAATATAATAATTGAGATCGTCGCGACTTGCGGGCAGACCGGCGACCACTTAATTGTATAATACAGCGATCAAAACAACTGCGGGTCACGTTTCTGGATAATTTAGGTGAAGAGTATATGAGGGTTGAAGGGGATACTGTGTCGTTAATGTAGTAATAATTTTTCGTGGGTGGCTGGTTTATGTAGTGTGCCCGGGGCTCATAATGTACGGTTCACTGGCTGGCCTTCTGTTGATGCTGTATTCATTCGATAACTTCTATTCAATAGTTCGCTTTTGAATTATTGCTCGTTGATACAATACTTTTTTACCCGGAAACATAAATTGATACAAATTTTCGGCAACTCGTTGCAACAAAAACGAGTTGTTTTGTTTCTGTTTAAGTTGCAAATTTGTCGAGTTTACGTAAGTTTAAATTTTATCGCTCTGTGCAGCGACGAGAAGCTAAAGTACGGGAATTGTAACTGGGACGACTTATTCTCGTCTTGAAAATTGAAAAAAGTAGAAGTCTTATCTCTTCTTAAAAGCAAATGTGCGCTGTTAAGATCTTTCAATTTCACACTTTTAAAACTTTTCTGCTATGAGAGTATCAAATATTTTTACACTATAATAAATTAAGCAATTGCAGTTTGCGAATTTATTTTCCTCCCAAAGAACCAAATCGATAGTTCAAACAGCTTCCCCATAATAACACATGAAATATTACCGATCGCGCTGCGGTATCATCGCCGTAGCCAGATTAAAAATGATTTTTTAATTGCCGCAAGCAGAACGTGGATATTACGTGTAAGTAGAAAAGCGGCTTACGTGAAAAATTCACGAGTATCTGGCAGAAAATTTCGAGAAAATCTTCTGCCAGCTTATCGCGTCTCGTATCTATCGCTGGCGAGATTCCGCGCCGCGCCGTCTTCAGGACCGACTTTCACGCGTTCAGGATTCCCGGGCTACGTGTACCGATAAATCTTCATAAATTCCGATTCACGAGCTGTGTGGGGCAGCTCGCGCCATTGTGCTCGTCCCGCAAAGCCACTCTGTGTTTAAAATAAGGGCTCGACAGAGAGTCGATCCCGACTTAAGCTGCCGCAGCGTTCAGACGCGAGTTTACATCGAACTAAGCTCTTCCTAAAAGTGACTCGTCGATACCGAATATCTCCCTAAAAGGTATCTCTATCTCAGGAACAAACAACAAAAAAATACTGTAGAAAGACTGTAGCTCAATTTTATCTTGATAACAATAGACTTTGTCTGTAGAGTTTATAAAAATCAACAAATTACCTGTACATTTAAATACAAATTTATATGACGGTACAAATTGACTGCAATTATTTATGAATTTGTTCTAATAATTTAATTTATAAAACTTCTTGTTAAATAATCAGAATTATGGAAAATCAAGAAACTAATACACTTTTGAACACGAACAAATTATTTAATAAAGAACACATACAAACATTTTAACTTAAAGATTAACCATTTAAACAGGGATTACTTTTTCTTTTATATCACGAACGATTATATTTTCATAACGACAAGACGGAAGTACAATATTCAATTATTTTTTTTCTAATATTCAATTATACTGTTACTAACATCGCACATCATTTCTAATACTGTAAGATGTCGCTAAATTTATTAATAATTTAACACTTCTTCATTGTCCACAAGAGAGCTAAGCACTCAGAATGTACATCACGCAAGTACATTTCTTTCAGACAAATATTTAAGTAAGATCTGATCCCTAACATTAATTAACATTGATTAAATTGACAGTATAATTTGAGATGAATGTAAAGTAAACGAGGATATTTAGTAATTGAATGAATATTTCGAAGCATCTGTAATGAGGAGTTGGAAGTTTAACATCGTGAAAATGGCGGGCTCTTAAGGTAACCCGTCATAAGTTTTCTATGCCATGGTCTCCTTGGCTGGTTTTTGTTCAGTGGCGCGACGAAAACTCGCGACACTTTCCACCTTAAAGCCCGGCTTTCACGCTGGCGGCATTCTCGCCGCGTGTACCGATAAATCTTCATAAAATCCAATCCACGTTGGTAGCCGGTCGAGTGTCGTTGCACTCTTCTCGCGACGCGTCAAGGGCTTAATGAGACCTCACTGCGACCCTGACGCGGATAATTTGATGCCGAAAAAACTGGCAGGCTTAACGATCCTCCAGCAGCTCCCCCTTGCGAAATTACTCGCGAGAATTGTTAATAAACGACCCATTCTGCCGATTATTTTCGGGGGAAACCGTTAACGTGACCTTTGAGGGTAGCACCCTCTTGTTCTTTCAAACAATTGTTCCTTTGGAGTTTCCAGTTTTGACAGTAAATTTTAATGTCAACATTTAAATGTACCCAAACTTTATGTGTAAATAATAAATGTAAATATTAAATGCATCCAAACTTTATATGTAAATAATAAATGTAAATATTAAGTGTACCCAAACTTTATGTGTAAATAATAAATGTAAGTATTAAATGTATCCAAAGTTCCCTTTCAAAATAATTGATAAATGTGTAGTTGTTCGTGTCGTATCTGTTGTTCCAATTTATCAAGCATCAAACGCTCTATTTCGCGTAAAAGCGTACGTACCGAAAAAAGCGTAAAGAATTGCGGAAAGGACAGTACAGTAGAAAACAATTTCACATCTGCTCGTTTCCTGGTGGACCGATTAGAGTGATCGACGACGTGTCGCGTCCACGAACACCGGAATCCTCCAGCGTGAAATGCATTTTTCATGAATCCAGCCCGAACTGACCGGTCGTCGCTACACTCGTGTGTTTGCTTACCATTATTATACAGTTTGCGGAACGAACGGAGGGACGAGGCTGACATAATATCCGCGAAGCAGTGTTTCCTTTGAGAACGTCTGAAACAACATTGTCAGGACATCGGCTCGAGAGCCCTATCCCACTGATCCTTTTTTTCCTCGTGAACTGTAATCCGCTACACGATGGAAATTAACGACATCGACAAGTTTATGCCACCGGGACGCCGTTTATGCGCCACCTTGTAGCCGGCGTTATTGAATTTCTGAGAAGCCGCCATCCCGCGACGACTATGCAGTGCAACAGATTTTCACTTCTCGGCGTAATCATAAGTTTCATATGGGAGAACGCTCTCGAGTAATATGTTAACGCTTTTGATATTGCCCGTGCCATTTTGAGATCCTATCTTTGAAGGTTCGACGATGAATAGTGTCACGAGCCATCCTTTATTTCGTTATCTCGCTACGTGGAGGTTCGTGGATTGAAATATGGAGGGAAATGTATGTGTTATGGCTGGGATCTTTCGAGGAAAATAGTGGTGCAAGGAGGGGTACAAATTTGGAATTTTGGGGGGTAGGGGTTTGGAAGGCGGAAATTTGGTGTTATATCCTACTCCTCCCGTCGTCATTAACGTTATTGTAGAATAATATTTAATAATTAGAGAGATTAATGAAGTTTATTAAGAAAGTATGATTAGTTATAATTAATTAAATGCAACTCAAATGGAAATTCACGAATTACAAATTTCTCACGTCTCTATCGCTCAATCTCTCAAAAAGACAGTCTTCTAGCAATCTTCGTTACATGCAAACTTCAATCATACCATACGCAAGCTTCATTCATATTATGCACTCATGTCGATCATACAATTACATAGCACATACACACACACATACCACATTATTATTATAATCATAATTATTATTATTGTTATTATACGTACAACTATTATTATTATTGTAATCATCTCATTATAAGCAAATAGCATAAGTGTAACTTTATAATAAGAATATGCAAGAAGAGCACAATCCTATTTCCACAGTCCGACTGTCCTTTCCCGCTTACCTACCAGGAATCTCTCTTCCCGTCAAGCCAAAACTCCTAACCCTGATCAAGAACGAACGAAGAGGCGACACTCTCGTTTACTCCACTGCAGTCAGTTCGTTAAATATACATTTTTATATTTATCAAATCAGCGCAAATTAAGTTAATTTCCATTGCACCTCCCGTAATCGGGACTAGGATCCAATCTTTTTTCCTCACGGTCGTTTTTCCACCTGCTACACCGGTGGGGACATAACATTGGGAATTGGCAATTTGGGGATTAGAAATTTGGGAAGTAGGGATTTGGAAATAGGGGAGATGTAGGAATTGGACAACGTGGAAATTCGACAATGTGGGAATTGGACAATGTGGGAATCGGGCAATGTGGAAATCGGATAATGTGGGAATTGGAGTATGTTGGAATTAGGGAATGTTGGAATTGGGGAATGTTGGAATTGGGGAATGTTGGAATTGGGGAATGTTGGAATTGGGGAATGTTGGAATTGGGGAATGTTGGAATTGGGGAATGTTGAAATTGAGGAATGTTGGAATTGGGAAATGTGGGAATTGGGGAATGTGGAATTGGGGAATGTGGAATTGAGGAATGTGCAATTGGGGAATCTGGGAATTGTGGAATGTTGTAATTGGGAAATGTGGGAATTGGGGTATATGGAAATTGGGGAATGTGGAATTGGGATGTGTGGGAATTGGGGAATGTGGGAATTGGGGAATGTGGAATTGGGGAATGTAGTAATTGGGGGATGTAAGAATTGGGGGATGTAGAAATTGGGGGCGTAGGAATTGATGGATGTGGAAATTGGGGAATGTGGAATTGGGATGTGTGGGAATTGGGGAATGTGGAATTGGGATGTGTGGGATTTGGGTAATGTGGGAATTGGGGAATGTAGTAATTGGGGGATGTAAGAATTGGGGGACGTAGAAATTGGGGGGCGTAGGAATTGATGGCTGTAGAAATTGGGGGATGTAATAATCGATAGTACATGAATTTGGGGATATAGAAATGCGGAAATTTTTAGAAACGTGAGAATTTGGAAATTAAGAACCCCACAAACTTGACGATTTAAACACTTATGAGCAACCCTAAAAATGTACCAAATAATTTATTAATTTGAAAGTACGTAAAGATTCAATAGACATCTCCTCCATCTTCCTAATACCTCGCATTATCCTCCAGCTCGAGAACGAAACCCCATTCTTGTCCATCCACGCTTCAATGGCGGCCATCAAACAAGTATAACCTGTACCAGATAACAAAAACTAGAGCACGGAATGCTAGTAATATTTCCAAGATAGCTCCGATATCCAGTACGAAATATTTACCTGGAATGGATTCTTGCGACATCGAAATAAAAGAACGAAAAGATGTCTTGGTCGTTTTCCGAGGAATTTTCTAGGCGGAAGGAGGTTCTCATCGCCATCAACGGAATACTTTCCGAGAGAGAGCGTAATTAGGCGGCTGTAATGGTGATTAAATTACGATGTTAATTCGCGGCTCTTACGTGCACGAGTTAATAACCCGTGCATTCTACTGTTCATTGAAACGGTAATACCTGCACGAGCGGCGTTACGCGGCTAATGACTGCTGGTCCTGTCCTTGGAGGGATCATTATCAAAACGCGGGACCGAATAATTATCGGAATTTCGAACGTCGCTTTTGTTAATCAACTTTAACGCTGCACTCGGCTTTTCACCCAATTCCAGATGGCAACCTATTTTGATACCTTCGCCTACAAAGTTCGTAATCCACGAATTAAAATTTTATTTTATTTAGATTCAACATTTTATAACGAGAATGCTTTGTTAAAAAATTTAATCGTGCAAATTTAATAAAATCTTATACTATATTCCTCAGATGTGAATCATTGTTGAACCGTTCTGTTGTTTAACAATTCTTTGTGTTATTTATATTCCACACAAACGGCAATTAGGACTTTTTTAACGATGCGGCTTACAATTGCGTAAAATGCGCAGGCAACAAGAAATGAAAATAATTCTTTTCAAACGGAAGGCATTGTTTAACGCAACAATTCAGATGTTGTTTAAATTAACGATAACAAATTGTTCCGACTTTTCGTGATGCTATTTTTATTTAAACGTAATAAACGTGAAGCTCGTTTATATAGTTTATACAGCGGAATTGTTAGTTTAGCGCTAATTAGATCGCTTAAAACAATTAGGAGAGTCAACCTGTCTATATTGGAACATTTTAATTTCCAGTTATTTCGAATGTACAAACAGAATGTTGTTTGAATTAATGATAACAAATTGTTCCAACTTTTCGTGATGCTATTTTTATTTAAACGTAATAAACGTAGAGCTTGTTTATATAGTTTATACAGCGGAATTGTTAGTTTAGCGCTAATTAGATCGCTTAAAACAATTAGGAGAGTTAACCTGTCTATATTGGAACATTTTAATTTCCAGTTATTTCGAATGTACAAACAGTGGAGAGAAAAATGCCTCTGAAAAATTCTGTGTAAAGAAATCTCGCGTTATTAGTGGCATCAATAACGAGAATAAGGGGAAGCACGTATTTCGTATAAATTTCCGGTCGACGATATCCTTTCGAACCGGAAGCGTGTAAGCTCGCCGAGAAACGTTTCAATCCGACCTAGCCGTTATTAAGACCTTTCGAAGGTTCGAATTTTTCCGCGGAATTGGGACAGACTGCGTATTCCGCACACGTGCAAATACTAGCCCGCTGATTGCACCAACACCATCGACGCCATCGTCCTGGAAAATTGTATTTAAAGGCGCAAAAGGGATATCGACGTTCTATTTCTTTCTTCTCTTTAGTTTTACCCTGCGAACGAGACCTACGGATCACAGCTGTCTCGAGAGGTGCCGAGGCCCGGGGCAGAAGTTGATATTTTTTCATCGGTAGATTTACGTTCTGGATTTAAAGAATTTATTCTGGGAGATTAGATTTGGAATTTGGAGAATTTAGAAGCAATAAGGTTTGCAATTTTTTAGTATTAGGTATCTGAAATTTTTCAATGTCCCAATTTTCCCATTTTCCCATTTTCCCATTTTCCCATTTTCCCATTTTCCCATTTTCCCATTTTCCCACTTTCCCATTTTCCAATTTTTCAATTTTTCAATTTTCCAATTTTCTAATTTCCCACTTTACCATTTTTTCAATTTCCCAATTTTTCAAATTTCCAAGTTTCCAAGTTTCCAAGTTTCCAATTTTCCAATTTTCCAAGTTTCCCATTTTCCCATTTTTCAACTTTCTAATTTCTCACTTTACCATTTTTTCAATTCCCCAATTTTCCAATTTTCTAAATCACCAATTTTCCAATTTACCATTTTCCCAATTCCCAAGTTTCCTATTTCCCAAATTTTCCAATTCCCAAATTTCCCAATTCCCACATTAACCAATTCCTACGTTGTCTAATTCCCACGTTGTCCAAATCCCACATTGTCCAATTCCTACATTGTCTAATTCCGACATTGTCCAATTCCCACATGTTCCAATTTTTCAATGTTCCATTTTCTCATTTTCCCAATTTCTCAATCCTCCAGTTTCGCAATTCCTAATTTCCCAATTTTCTAATCTCTCAATTTACTAATTCATCAATTAGACAATTTTGTAGCTTCACAAATTCTCAATGGTCCAAATTCTCATTTTTCCAATCCATCAAATTTAAAAACCCTTAAATTTCAATTTAATATCTTGCTCTCAGACGTTCAATTTACCAATTCATTTGGGATATTAATTTGTCATTTGAGATATTGATTAATCATCAATATATTGCATCTGAAATTTTCAATCTCCCATTTAATGAACAAACCGCATTCCAAATTTCAATTCGATATCTTGCTCTTAGACGTTCAATTTCCCAATTTATTTGGGAAATTGATTTATCATTTGAGATATTGATTGATCATCAATATATCACATCTCATGTTTTCAATTTCTCATTTAATGAACAAACCGCATTCCAAATTTCAATTCAATATCTTGCTCGCAGAACTACAATTTCCCAATTCATTAAAAAAAATTGATTTATCATTTGAGACATTAATTGGTCATCAATATATCACATTCAAAATATTCAATTTTCCATTTGGTGAACAAACCACATTTCAAACGTTCCAACAACCCATAAAAATTTCCCATACCCAAATTTTCCAATTTACAATTCGCTGTTCCAATTTCCCTCTTCAATTCTCTAACGTGGAAGTTTTCAAATATCCCATCCGTAGCCAAATCTTCCGATTCATAAATTTGATCGTTCATCCAAGGCACCCTTCCGGTCGTAACTGTCCATCACTGTTACGTACGGTAGAGAGAAATGGCCGGCTCCGAAAGTAGAAAAGTTCAAGCTGAATTATAAAAGTGCAAGCGCATCGCGGTGGGTAAGAAAACATCCTTGTTATCGTTCGTTTCTCCGGATTCACGAGTAATTAACGAACTTCCGCGTCGGAATCGTTAGCTTATTTTTCCGCTCGAGTTTCGGAGGAGCACGTGAATGGAGGCAATAAAGAGGATTGGAGGTTCAGTTTCCACGGAGTTTGCGCTCCAACGTGTAGCGGTGTTAAATAAATTATTCCGTGTAGCGACGAATGCGTTCAACAACGTTACGGGTAACACGCCATCTAATGAACCGCAAAACTTATGCGCATGTTAATCGCACGTCTCATCGACAGTTTTCGTTCGTTGCGCTTCAAGTGTCCCGGAAAGAGGTACAGCTTCATTAGGTGCATCTCTCGGGTATCTTCTGAAAGGTTGCGTTAAAAGTCTCTGGGGAAGATACTTAAATCGTTAACGAGATAATTTTGTTACGCATAAGACAGAGTTATTTTTAAATAATAGAATATGTAAGGATAAGTAAGAATATGATGAAGTCGACGGAAGATAGCAACAAATCTTCCAGGCTCCATAACTTGGAAATATCTCCGTCTCTATTTTCGCGATATAGAAGACGATCCGAGGAAATACGATTGTTTCCCTTAAAAATTGTGAACGACGCTCTATCAAATCAGAAAGCAGTTCAAACGTGAAAAATTGTGAAACAACGTTTCGCTGAACGTTCCCTGCGCGAAGAGATTGTCTTCGAACGGTGAAATGCCTCAGGCTTCGAGCTAGTCGAGATATCGTTCGTCAGAATCAAACGAGAGAGACGCGGTACTTTTACCCCTTTGAAACGTGATTAAAATTAACAACGACCTTTCAAAGCCGATAAGAAAATGGCTAATCTCTGCGAAACCGAGGTCTGTTTATAGCATTCGCTTCTCTCTGACGTTTCGTAAATTTATTTTTTACTTTATGTTCGTTTCTTATTTAATGGCAAAAGTAATTAACATTTTATCGACGTTTTAATTCTGTTGATTATAAGATATTACTGCAAGTTAAAAATAAATTATATTAAAATTGATTAAAATCCATGTGATTTAATTGAAAGAAAATTTAGAGGTGCAGACATTTGTGCGCCACTTTACAATTTAAATAAATAAATCCTGAAAGAATGTATAATTATTACTAGCTTCATTGTATAATTATTGCAAAACGAGTCAATCTCCAGAAAATCATTCTTTGAAAAATCTAACCTCAAAATTCAAAAGAGATTTACATGTGCAGACGCCTAATCTATTTTTTACATTCATCCACCAAAGCTCGCATGCACGAATATCGCCACTTTACATTTAAATAAATAAGTCCTAAAAGAATGTATAATTATTACAAACTTCATTGTATATTGCAAAACGAGTCAATCCCAAGAAAATCATTCTTCGAAAAATCTAACCTCAAAATTCAAAAGAGATTTACATGTGCAGACGCCTAATCTATTTTTAAATTCATCCACCAAAGCTCGCATGCACGAATATCGCCACTTTACAATTTAAATAAATAAATCCTGAAAGAATGTATAATTATTACAAACTTCATTGTATATTGCAAAACGAGTCAATCCCCAGAAAATCATTCTTCGAAAAATCTAACCTCGAAATTCAAAAGAGATTTACATGTGCAGACGCCTAATCTATTTTTTACATTCATCCACCAAAGCTCGCATGCACGAATATCGCCACTTTACAATTTAAATAAATAAATTCTAAAAGAATGTATAATTATTACAAACTTCATTGTATATTGCAAAACGAGTCAATCCCAAGAAAATCATTCTTCGAAAAATCTAACCTCAAAATATAAGGTCTTGTGAAAATGAACAGGTAGCAATAATGACTTATGTTTTGGAAAACAATCGGAGATACGTTTGCTCGTCCGGTTAGCTGTCGGGCAGATATAAATTCCGTGGTAAAACTAGCTAGAGAAACTTCAGGTAGAACGACATTGTTGCGAAGCCCTCACCATTTCATATCCAAGCGTGTACGTACGCCGGAAGCTCGTTTAATACTCAGGCTGAGTACACAGGGAAGCTTTCGCTGCGGGAATCGAGCATCCGTGGTGTCGAGCTTCCAAGCAGTCATATTAATCGAAAATAAAGTTCAGCAACTAAAACAGCCGCGGGTATCTCAGGAAACCGTGTAACTCGCGGCTATAAATTCGAACGGAGCGTTTGCGGAGCTCGATGAGCTTGCAATTAGCCACGCGGAAAGAAGATCTTATCGATTCCGTGCCCTTGTAATTGCTCTGAACGAGCAATTTGCCCGGGAAACCGGCGATAATTCATTTTACCGGGCCAGCCATCTTAAGCCTAAAATGTTGCGGCTTTTGTTCGATATCGACCAGAGAGTTATGGTATCGAGTACAGTCGAGTAATCGTTTAACTTCCTGAGAACGATGTAGGGTCGCTTTTGACCTGTGACATTTTTGGACTGTTAAAAATTAATGCCTCTGTGCGAATGTTTAAACATTTGTACGAATGAGATTTTATGAGCAATGCTGTTTTATTAAGTTCATATTAAGCCGGATAACGCGAGTTCGTTCGATCGGATTGGACCTCATTATTGGCAAATAAAATATTCACGACTTTGAAAACTTGTTGCCGGTTTAATCAGGCTCGCAAACGAAACAAGCAGTTTTTAGTTCCAGGTCGCAGATTGCGAGGTGGTGAATTATTGCGTCGTTAGTGTTAAATAGGAATTAGTATGAATATTTAATCGCCCAGGATGTTTGAGCGAACAAAATCCGAGATAATATCTGTTTTGCCATTATTATTGATTCGAAGTATCGATCATTGTATTGCACCTTATCTTTGAATGTCCCTTCGAATTATTATTAAATAAATGAAACTGATTAGAATCGAGAAAGGACATCTAAGAATTTCCTACGTTAAAGGGGATATCGGAGAACCAGCAGGTTAACAAGAGAAAAAGCTCCGGCTATAAAGTCAAATTTAAAATCCACTCTCCAACAATACGTGCACTCCGTTAATTTCCTCTCTCTGCTTTCATGCTTGGGCGAAGCTCTCGCTTAAACTTTCATTTTCGAGCAAGAACGAAGGCGAGCAGCCCGGTGCCTAAACGCGATCTAAATTACCCTGTTTAATATTCCAGCGTTGCTTGGCCAGCCGCTAAATGGTCGAAACGGGCGAATATAACGTTGAAAGCGGCTAAAAAGAAGGCTTGTTTTAAAAACAATAGGAACTGGGGAGCGTTATCCGTTGCGGCGTTTTTTCAGCGGCGTCGAGTCACTCGTTTCGTGTATTAACCCTTTGCTTTCGGGCCATTCGACCCGTGCGGAACAAAGGGCGGGACCAGCGTTACATCGTCCAATAATAAACAATAATTAAAAACAATCCCGTAGGGGCTCGGAATATTTGCGTTCGAGGGAATCCATTTTCCACCGGTTTCATCCCCGTTTCCAAGGGAACCCACATTGGCAAACGCGTTAGACTTCTCTAGGGAGAATTCAATCGACTGACGAATCATCGCGTGTAAATTGCCAAGATTTTATTCTACGCTTTTTCGGATAGTGCTTACACACTTCTAGGAAAACTCTACAGAACTCACTGAAGATTACCGTTTGAGCTACTTAACTGTTACCTAACAACTACTTCATTTACGAAATAGATCAAGAGGTGACAAATATATTTTTCCTTTATCATATATATATGTTTCCTTCATCATATCATATATACACTCAACCAATCTATTTACCTGAATTATTTATAAGATCCAAGAGAAATGTCAAGTTACACTCAACATATGAGAGCAACAGTTCTAAACTGACCTAACCTAACCAATATATTTACCTGAATTATTTATAAGATCAAAGGGAAATGTCAAGCCACACTCAACATATGAGAGCAAGAGTTGTAACCTGACCTGACTTAACCAATATATTTACCTGAATTATTTATAAGAGCAAAGGGAAATGTCAAGCCACACTCAACATATGAGAGCAAGAGTTGTAACCTGACTTAACCTAACCAATCTATTTACCTGAATTATTTATAAGATCAAAGGGAAATGTCAAGCCACATTCAACATATGAGAGCAAGAGTTGTAACCTGACCTAACTTAAACAATCTATTTACCTGAATTATTGATAAGATCAAAGGGAAATGTCAAGCTACACTCAACATATGAGAGCAAGAGTTGTAACCTGACCTAACCTAACCAATATATTTACCTGAATTATTGATAAGATCAAAAAGAAATGTCAAGCTACACTCAACATATGAGAGCAAGAGTTCTAACCTGACCTAACCTAACCAATATATTTACCTGAATTATTGATAAGATCAAACGGAAATGTCAAGCTACACTCAACATATGAGGGCAAGATCTGCAACCTGACTTAACCTAACCAATCTATTTACCTGAATTATTGATAAGATCAAAGGGAAATGTCAAGCCACACTCAACATATGAGAGCAAGAGCTGCAACCTGACTTAACCTAACCAATCTATTTATCTGAATTATTTATAAGTTGCAAGAGAAATATCAAGCCACACTCAACACATGAAAGCAAGAGTCCAAGAACCTTGAAATGTTCAAATTCAGAATAGTTCTACATAATTTGATTTCCCAAATATCTCATCAAATTTTCCCAAAATGCAATGCTGTATTTATACCTCATCGACCGCCGCGCCACCTAGAACGTCCCTAACGAAGCTTAACGAGTATCATAGAGTTACCCAACATTTTCCCTGGAGATACCAATGCACGAAACATTCTGACAGACGGTGTAGCTTCTGTCTACATTCGCCACGATTAAAAAAAAGAACAAAAGTAGGTATCTTTATCCGGATGCAGTGAGCCATACGCGCCACGAGCTTTGAACACCTTGTGATCTACGCTGCGACGAGCTTCCGGGTTCGTTGCACTTTATATGGAGAGGAAAATGTTGGGAAAGAACGATGTCTCTTTGATGGATACCACGGGGCTGGGTTTAATGGGCGTGTTTGAAATTTTTAAGACTGAAATATGACGGGGAAATTTTCGTTTTCAATGCCGACCGTCTCGGTGGTTGATATCGTTTACCGCGAACGTTTCAGATTCTGCCGTTGTTTCGCGGAATACCGGTTCAGAAGAATAGCATTGTTGTTGCACCGGAGAAATCCGGGATGCTCGGGTCTGTTGTCTTTCGCAAATTTGTCTCTCGATTCGTTGTATGATTTCAATGTTCTTGAATGCCTTCGGTAGAATCCGAAACGTTTCAGAATCGTGCACCGTATAACAGTCGTAAAATTTGTCGTAAATACCGCTTTAATCGATGTAATTATCTTTTAATCGGTAATATCTTTTATCGCGGTTATTGCTAAAGTGGTCGCCATTGCCGGACATTTCTATTCAGAAATTCCTTGCTTTATTCCCGCAGTTTTAAAACGGAGAACAAATAGAACACGCTTTTTCTCCACGTGAAATAGCATTATTCCCTTTTTTCGAATTTTCAATATAATCGAGAGGAAGAAAAGGACGGAGGGGTTTTTTCGCGTCCGCGTAACTCGTGGCTCAATAAAAAGCGGAATCAACTGGCTCGGAAGAATTCCCCGCCGTAGAAAGGGACATAATTTCGAGGGAAACGTAGGTGGAATCGGTTTTTGACCGGTCACCCGTTCACCCTGTATAACCATACGTAAGCTTGGAATGCCTAGCATTAAATCTTTATTATTGCACCGAGTGTTATTACCGTTAGCGTGCAATGTGCGAACCGGTGTTCGCGCGACCTGACGCGTCTACTCGTATATTATCCGTACGAATATTACGCTTTCTATCAGAACTTCAATTTCGAGCGAAATTAACGCGTGCTTCTCGTTGAAAATTTTCTACTTTATACTCGCGGGACGCCCTCTCCGAAAACTAAAAAATCACGCGGAACTAATTGAAGAAGGCGAACCCTCGAGCGTTTCGCGAAGGAAACTAGGTTGAACTCTCCCCGTGACTGACAGCGTTAAATTTTGCGTTAAGATGCGTCTACTTTCAAGCGTTTATAATTAAACGTGCTTCCCCGTGATTGTGCTACAACTCTCCGTTAACTGCGGTTAACGGTGCTGCGTGATTGATTCCATTTTAACTGCGTCTTCAACCTTTCATTACAATATCCCTAATTTCGCATAGAGATTCTTGAAAATTGGATGATTGCTAATAGTTTGAACGCAACCCCTTGCACTATGACTTATTTGTTAGGTGCGTCAGTCAACAGCCTAATTACAGCCACGATATTAAAACAGACAAAAAATTGAAATATTATTTCAATATATTATTCAACTGTTGACTATGCAAATTCTAATTGAGCTCCAAATTAAAGAAAGATAAAATATTTCGGTTTTCTATTCCATCTTTGAGCAAATTGTAGAACTAGTCTGAAAAAATACTGTGACTGCATAAGGCATTGTGGTTTAAGGGGTTGTACGTATAATTAACCCCTTGTAGTATGACTTTGTCAGGTGCGTCAGTCAACTGCCTAATTACAGCCATTATATTAAAA
Source organism: Megachile rotundata (assembly GCF_050947335.1). Classification (NCBI taxonomy): domain Eukaryota; kingdom Metazoa; phylum Arthropoda; class Insecta; order Hymenoptera; family Megachilidae; genus Megachile; species Megachile rotundata. Next base: position 21,440,512 of record NC_134984.1, on the reverse strand, counting down.
CAGACAAAAAAATTAAAATATTATTGCAATATGTTATTCAACTGTTGACTATGCAAATTCTAATTGAACTCCAAATAGAAGTGTATTAAAAATTCAAGTAAAATTGATCACCGAGGTGCGAGTCAGACTCGTGAAAATAGTGCAAGGGGCTAAATTGTATTTAAGCCATCCATTATCGTAGCCATCTATCCTAGTTTCATAATCCGGTGTTTATTTTCTTGAACGTTGTCGAACCTCGTTAATTCCAGCGTTAAACGCAACGAAAACGAGAGAGTTTGTTAAAAGTTCGCCAGAAGAGGAATTTAATTTAACGCTCAACACGCTTTTGTTTGTAGGCAACCCTCCCTGATGGTTTCACCCGTTGCTAATTGTCGGAGATCGTGGAAGCTATGAACGATGAACTGATTGTACATCGTGGACGATGGGAGGCAACGCTCGCGTTTGCTCAACGTATACAGGCAGGGGAACACAGTGGCTCGTGAAACTCGGCAGATGCACGAACTGACAGCCAGGGGATTGACCAGGGACATAATTGACATGGTCAAACGGTATGCTCTCCCTGGACACTCGAAATGTGATAGAAGACGTGTATCGTGCTAGATGACGAATTTTGGACCGGCATCGCGATTCCGCATCCCCGTTCTACATCGTGGAACAACGTTGTTATCCATGTTGGATTCGCTGCTCGCAGCTACGACATGCTGATAAGCTTATAAGTAATTGCTAATTTTTCTTTGAAAATTCGTAGGTTTGAAATTTCAATTTGAAGTTGCAGGCAATTAAAGCTGGTCAGTTACCTACAATGGATTACTCGAGGGTATACTATATTCCTGACTCCGTGTTTCCACATTTTCTCCAGGGAAGCTAAACCCTCGTAAAAGGCACGAATCCAAAAAGCAGTCAGAAGTTTCGAGGAGCAACCACGCGCCAAAAGTAAGCGGTTCAAAATTCCGATAACATCGAGATTCCAAGATTCGCAAAAGGAGAAAGAGTCGAAATAATAGTTCCGTTCGGAACGTCTCCATTCGTTCTTCCATACACATTCGTGTGCGTGCGCGATTCCGTAGTCGAATTCCCATCGAGAGAGGCATGCATGCAGACACACCGACGGCTCGCCGTTATGTCGCGCGCGTTGTAAAGTTCGATTCTCGCGCTGCCTGCGGTTTCACGAACTTCGCCTGATCTGTCACGTCCAGATCGCAAACTCCGTTCGACCGGATCCGGGCCGAGGGTTAAATCGACCGTTCCCGATGGGAAGGAAACGTTTTATGCACTATGGACGCCTTCGAACTTCGTGAACGCTTGCCATTCGCTAATATGCAACGCCTGTGAATTGAAACTTCGACTACGTTTCGATAACTTCCCGGTCTGTCTTCCTTCGGCAGCGACGTTTAATCGGCTGGGACAGCTTTTTTGTTGTTATCTCAATTTACTATTCGAGTGCTGGTTATTTTGTATAAATATTGGTTTGAGGGTGGCTGGCTAGAATATTTAACTTGATTGAACTTGATTATCTCAATTTATTATTCAATGGTGGTTATTTTGTATAAATATTATTTTGAGGGTGGCTGGCTAGAATATTTAATTAACTTGGTTGAACTTGATTATCTCAATTTATTATTTAATGGTGTTTTTATATAAATAGCATTTTGAGTGTAGCTGGTTAGAATATTTAATTAACTTGGTCGAACTTGATTATCTCAATTTATTATTCAATGGTGGTCTTTTTATATAAATAGCATTTTGGGGGTGGCTGGTTAGAATATTTAATTAATTTGGTTGAACTTGATTATCTCAAGTTATTATTCAATGGTGTTTTTATATAAATAGCATTTTGAGGGTAGCTGGTTAGAATATTTAATTAACTTGGTTGAACTTGATTATCTCAATTTATTATTCAATGGTGGTCTTTTTATATAAATATTATTTTGAGGGTGGCTGGTTAGAATATTTAATTAACATGGTTGAACTTGATTATGTCAATTTACTATTTAAGTGCTGGTTATTTTGTATAAATATTATTTTGAGGGTGGCTGGTTAGAATATTTAACTTGGTTGAACTTGATTATCTCAATTTATTATTCAATGGTGGTATTTTTATATAAATAGCATTTTGAGGGTAGCTGATTAGAATATTTAATTAACTTGGTTGAACTTGAGTATCTCAATTTATTATTCAATGGTGGTCATTTTGTATAAATATTATTTTGAGGGTGGCTGGTTAGAATATTTAATTAACATGGTTGAACTTGATTATCTCAATTTACTATTTAAGTGCTGGTTATTTTGTATAAATATTATTTTGAGGGTGGCTGGTTAGAATATTTAATTAACTTGGTTGAACTTGATTATCCAAATTTATTATTCAATGGTAGTCATTTTATATAAATATTATTTTGAGGGTGGCTGGTTAGAATATTTAATTAAGTTGGTTGAACTTGATAGTAGTTTTTATTAGGAAGATAATTTCAGGTCAGATGACCCAGTCACATGTATTATTTTTTAAGAAATAATTAGTATAGAATTATTATTATAAAGATGTTCAAGCTTATTAGTCAGGTTCCACTAAATGATTGTGAGTATCAGTTCATGAAATTTTATGTCGAAGATATTGCTATGAATAACAATTCAGAAGAAGCAAAATATATATATTTTCATTTAACCTTAATGACCATCCATAACTACTCTTGCTCTTATAAAATCTGAATTAATATTCACAAAAATATTTTCAACATAAAATTTCATGAATCCAGACTGACACTCCCAATCATTTAGTGTAACCTCACTGTCTAAGTTTGAAAATTTTTATATTAATAATTCTATATAAATTATTTCCTAAAAATTGTACATTGAGTACATGACCAGGAGACAATGTTAAAACATAAACGTTAAATATTTTTCTGAGCAGACAGCTCTTTTCAAATATTCGAGAAAAATAGTGTCCGTAAAGGACTTCTATTCGAACGACACAGCTCGTGCAACAAGGTTAATTCTACTTTATTCCGGTATAAGTTACGTGGGCAAAGATAATATTTCAATACTTATCGAGAGAATCGGCTTATCGGCTTAGCTCGCACCATTGCATTGTTTCGACACGTGAAATCAATCCGGGGAAAAAAGTGTCCCCTATTTATCAATATCCTTAATGATACAAGCGAATAATTCCTCCTTGCAGAGGGAAATGTACAAACGCGAAAAAGCTTCGCGTGGAATCGTAGCTTTCCACGCGAAGAAAAAGGTACGTCATCTCGTGAAGAGGCAAACCGTAATCAGATGGACCTTCTATAGAATCCAGCTTCGGGTTTCTCCTTCAACCCGTAACTCTTTCTCTGCGCGAAACGTCATTCACGAGCGAAGCTGGAAAAAAGGAAAACTCGTGATCACGAAGGAGGAAGCTCTATTGACGTTGTACGATCCCGGCCGGAAGTCGCATTAAACAAATCTCCCCGCGGTAACGAACACGCGAATACTCGCGTTCGAAGAAACGAGCTCCTTTTTCTCCATCGTTTTCTTCGTGATTAATAATATTCGTGCCGATTCTGGGCGGAGGAATTCTTTTTTCCAGAGTTATGAAAAGACTAACGAGAGATAAAATTAGCTTCAGGTTTCTTTATGAAACGCAGGATTTTGGTTCTGTGTAAAATTGAAAGAACGTCAATGGATTATTCCGAGTTCCAAGCTTGTACGAGTTTGAAGCATTTTGAACTTGATGCGATCCAAGATTGAGCCGTTCCGAGTTTGAAGCGTTTCCAGCGTGATATGTTCCAAGTTTGAAGTGTTCCATACGTCAACCGGTGCAAGTTTGAAGTGAACCTGAAGCGTACCTTAAAACGCGCACATTTTCCATAATTTTCCGTCATTTTGAATTTCTGGTTCCACAAACGTCATTGTTATTCTGATGCGCTTGTTTTGGAGAAAGAGGCAAGAAGACGAAGGGTTGCACGAAGGAGGTTGAACCGCTTTCGAGATAGCTAGTTTCATATCGATCTAGGTGTCGTTATCAAGCAAGTAGGTAGGGGAAGTTATATAGTTATTGGCCCCTGTACAGTTATTGGCCCGTGGCCCTGGTTACTGCCATTCAGGGGCCAATTTCGTGGTTCATTTTCATCCAGGCGACTTTAATAATAACGAAGGTGCTTCCAACCTCTTCCTTTTTTTCTCCTTTCGTTCTCTTATTTCGTCGTCCCTTCTTTGTTTGTCTTGTGCCCCCTCCTGGTCAAACGGCTATTATCGTCGGCGAATTATTGAGCTACTTTAGAACGAGCCTTTAAGGCGGCGAATCCTCGGATGCCGCATAAATAGGTGCAAAATACAGCGTGAATTGCTTTGAACTCCTTCCAGCTTTTTTTTAATCTTATTAGCTGGCTCCCTCAATAATTTATACTTCAGAAATGAAGAAAAATATTCTGACTATACATACTGTTATTTTACAAATTATTATATTATATTATATTATATTATATACAATTATATAATTATGCATATATATTCAAGAATTGTAATAGCACATAAAGCAGAAGTTAGATTAAAATATTTGTCATTTTGAATACGTGTAGTCTACGTAATATGAACTTATTCGTTCAGTTTATTTATCAGTTTAAAGCACAGATTGCGTATTTTATTCGGCAGTTTGTATTTAAAATAAATTTCAATAAAAATGACATCGCGTAAACTGCGCATTCACAACATTATTCAGGGTATTAACTTTTAAAAGTACATTGGTAGATGTAATGAACGCGTAGCATAGCAATGTACAGATTGATGGACTCGTTCAATATTTACATCGTTACGAACGGCGCTTGGACATTCAATTGGACGAATATTTAGCGCTGCGTCGGTCTTCTCCAATTTCTGACTCCACTTTTTGATTAATTGAGACGCGTCTACTTGATTGATATTGCGCAAGTTATACTCGATCGGCGAGCTTCGATAATTTAATTAACGCTTTTGTTAATTATTTCGTACGTAGAGAACATTATTATTCATTGGGACTTCTACGTTCAATAGTAAGATTCATTGTACACAAAAGCTTCTGCGTTAAATATGTATAAACGCTCCGCCATGTTGTGCAGCCACGGAAAATTCAAATGTAAACGGTTTCATGCAATACTCTGCATTTCTAACGTGCATTTTTGTAAGAAATGAATTCATATCCGAATCTTTTTACCTCGATGCAGGAAATAAAAGAATACGATGCTCTTAGGTGTCTAATGGAAACGCAGTTTCATTATCGGACTGCTAGGTTCTCCCTCCGCAAGATGTTTGGTTTAATAAAACAATTTGAAATAAATATTTTTTAACTGAATCTGCAGTATTACACATATGGTGTATAAACACAGTGAAGCATAGTGACAATTAATGATAGAAAAATATTAATCTTAAATAAATTTAACAAATTTTTTAGCTAGAAAGTTTTAAGGTTAATATCTGACAACAGCAAAAATATTTTCAAATGCTAAGGGTTAATAAAAACTAATAGTAAATGCAAAATTAAATTTTTTCTTGTATTATACTTTTTGATGCATACATTTTAATATACGTTTAGTACATAAATACATTTTAATTTATAAGTGAATTTGAATTTTGCTTAAAAGTACCGTTTCGTTACGAAAGCCTGTGAGACGTCAAATGAAACGAAATTCGAATCGAGCAAGAGTTACATGGAAGTGTTAGTTCGAAACGATCGAAGGGAGAAACGGAATATTCGCACGGCACGGAATTCCGTGAGGAACGAGCGAAAAAGTTGTCAAGCGGCGGGGAAACAACGACCTAAGGGATGAGTGCCGCTGAAAAGCGTCAGCGAGACGATCCGACTGTCGTCGATAAAATATCGCGAGACCGTCGTAAAACAAAAAGCCCGCGCGGTTCACCGTCTCCCTTAAAGAAAAACCCTTTGATTCAACGTCAAAACAATCCGAACACAGGCTCGAGCTTTACGGCTTCTGAGCTTCCTATAAATACCGAGCTACTATTTCTTGCTGCACCTCGCGCATTCGCTCCTGATCTTCGCGAACTTCATTTCCATTTAGTACTTCTATAATCTATATTTGTATTGATTTCGGTGAGTGAACTTTTCGATCATTCGGAAATTTGACTTGGAAGCTTAGGGAGGGCTTTTGACAATTTGCGAATTTACAGGAGTTCTGAACATTTGGAATTTGGGGATGTAGAGACATGGAGATTCAGGAATTCGACAATTTGTCAATTTTCGTGTGTGAGAAATGGAGACACAGAATATTGGAAAGCTACGTATTTCGAAATTTCAGAATGTTCAAATTTAAAAATACATTTAAAAAATTTTTAATTTAACCCTTTGCGCCCATTCGATTTAATACAATAATTTAGAAGAAGCATTGTTTAATTAATTCTATAATAGTGCTTATGTGATGTATAAACATAGTGAAATAGACAATAGTGGAAATTATTAGTAGAGAAATAATAACTTCGAAAGAAGTCATTTAACATTTTAATTAATATTTTAAAGTTGCTGTTTGCAAACAGTAAAATTATCTTCGAGTGCAAAGGGCTAAAACAAATTTAAAAAATTTCAGTGCCTGAGTTCCTTTGTGTCTCAAAGGAAATATATCAATTAAAAAGTTTCAGTACTTCGTAACTTGAATGTTCATAGAATTAAACATTAAATATTTAAACTTGCAGAATAAAATATATGAAATTGCGTAAATTACAAACAGGAGCCCAGCGTAAATCGTCGCATCGATTTGGAGTACAAATTGCTCGGTAATCGCTCGCGATACCGGTAAAAGTGAACGATATCGGTTTAATCGGCATCAACTATCCGAGCCGTTTCACCGGCCACGGAGAATAATTACAAACATCGACGGGCGTTAACAGGATTATAAATTCTATCGTGGCACATAACAGGCATCTCGACGCTGGGAATCGGTAAAGTGGTGAGCTCACGGGGGCAAGTTTATGGTATCTTAGCCCCTGTTCCACGATATTAGCTCTCAGGATAATTCTGTCTAAGATTGTTCGCGGTTTAACCACGCCTGTGCAATCACTTTCGCTCGGTGCCAGGATTCCTGGTAAATAATCGTTACGGTTTCGACGCTGATTACGTCGACGAACGTCGAGGAGCAAGAACCGTCATGGAAAACGTTTCGAGTAGCTTAAAGGGTGTAAAAACGGATATAGCCACTTTTCAAGGGTAATAACTCCTGTTAACTCCTTAAACGATCGTGTCTCCTTAAACGATCTTTGGGGTCATATATGGTCACTGCTCTTTGATACGTCGTTATGTGCTAATTTTCGATGCAAGCGTGAATCCTGTAAAATCGAGGGAACACAGTTCCGAACTGCCCTGCTTTGAATCTATCTCGACCCGCATCAGCTAGTCCCTTTGAAGGGTTAAACATGCCGTAGGTGACGATAGAAATATAGGATTTTGCAAGATAGCGAAAGTACGAAATTATAGAGGAGGAGTTAGTGTTTTGATTATGCAAGTGTTAGAGGATGAAGTTTTTGGTATGGCTGGCGAAATTTGGGAAGTTTGGACAGGTTGGTTGGTTCACATAGTCGGGCGAGCAGTGAAGCCTCAATGTTGATGTTATTATATGATATTAGCAAGTAGAGGCGCTGCTACTCGTACGTTTATCACGATTTTCCTGCAACTTTCATGACATCGAATCATATTAGACTTTATACACTTTGAAATTAGTCATTACTTTCCTTAACTGGCGTGGTACTATCATCATCAACGAAACGTTTATCACCGTTTTCGTGTAGGACGTTAAACATCGAATAAGCGGCATTTTGCGGTGCTTTACGTCATCGAGTATCGGACTTTACTAGTCGTTACAGCGACTAAGAATTTTAATGGCAGATCGATACATGATTTTCTAACTCATACGTAGTTATTTCGCAGTGCACATGGCGGCAAATCATGTGGAACTTTATGTGTTTTGAAATCGGCTGTCTGGCAAGCAGCCATTTTATGCCACGATCGCTGATAAAACATTTAGGTAATCATTCTCTAGCAAAGACCGTGGACATTCGCTTGTACCAACATCCAGACGAATTTCATCAACCGGGAGTAGCAATTAGGTGACAATCAGGCACGTGTTCGGGCCGGGATACAAGAGAAACGGCTGGCTTCACGAGAAGTTTCCAGGGAGAGAGCGAGAGAATTTAACGTGCCACGTGCTCGTAACGATCCGAATGTCTGCTCGTACGTCCTGTTCCGGAATTTAATACAGTAACGTACGCGTAATTTAGATCTGGTCCGGCACGGCTAATGCGTTACACCGCAACGCTCGCTCGCGCCTGGAATTTCGCGGGCAAATTATATCGGGCCGGCGCGGCAGAGAGCGGAGAGGCGGTCATTAACGCTCGGTGCATCAGCGTCGCATTCTGCCGCCGCGGATTCACTTTGCGCTTCGGGATAGCGATCGAAAAATACCTGGACGGGTCCCCGTGTGTCCCCGCGGTCTCCACAAATCTTTCACCGCGGGAAATTATATCGTTACGCGCTCGAGCATTCCTGAAACGTAACGGCGCGTTTACAACGCCGCTGCTGACTCGAATTTGTGCAACTACGCCGATCATTCTCCCACGATGCGGAATATTCTCTTTATTCTTCCTTTCAATTTTATAAAGATCTTGCTTAACATCGGATCATTCATTGCCGCCGTAATAACAGATCATTTACGCTTTCACGAAGATTGGCGTCTGCCATAGGAGTGATATGTAGCTTCCTTTCTCTTCTGCAGCATAGCTTGGAGGAACAGCTAGTTTACAACAAACCTACAGTTAACGTACAAGCGTATAGGAAGTAATAATGTAGCATACAAAAACGTGCTGCAAGAGTACAGTAAATGTACAACAAGCGTGTAGCAAATTTACTGTAAGCGTACAACAAGCGTACAGCAATCGTACAACAAGCGTATAGGTAGTAACAATCAGCCCTACTAGAACCGTGCTGCAAGTGTACAGTAAATATACTACAAGCGTAGAGTAAGCGTACTGCAAGCGTACAACAAGCGTACAGCAAGTGTACAGCAGTCGGACAGCAAGCGTATAGAAAATAATAACGTAGCATACTAAAAACATGCTGCAAGACTGCAGCTAACATACAACAAGCGTGTAGCAAATGTATAGCAAGCGTACAATAAGCGTACAGCAATCGCACAACAAGCGTATAGGTAGTAACAATCAGCCTTATTAGAACCGTGCTGCAAGTGTATAGTAAATGTACCACAAGCGTAGAGTAAGCGTACTGCAAGCGTACAACAAATGTACAGCAAGCGTACAGCAATCGGACAACAAGCGTATAGGTAGTAACAATCAGCCCTACTAGAACCGTGCTGCAAGTGTACAGTAAATATACCACAAGCGTAGAGTAAGCGTACTGCAAGCGTACAATAAGCGTACAGCAATCGTATAACAAGCGTATAGATAGTAACAATCAGCCCTACCAGAACCGTGCTGCAAGTGTACAGTAAATGTACCACAAGCGTAGAGTAAGCGTACAGCAAGCAACATTTTGTGAACACCTCTACCCATCTACCCATCGCTACAAAGCAAAACTGTTACACGAACCTAACCCTAATCCACCCCTCGTAAAAACTCCATACCCTACCAACAATTATCTCCCCTGAAAAAATAATGCATTGTTCTAAATGATTGCCCTATCATCGAGTTGCCGAACAACGGCGGCGAAAGTGTCGTAATGTTAGGCGTGGTTCGATCGTGGGTCTTACACGTACAAGAAAATCGGCTCGTGTAGCGACGGAGTCCTGAACTGGTTTCGTGATCGTCGTCGTGATTGCAAACAGCCCGGTCGAACGATATTCTTGTGCAACGGGGAATCGTGCGCGACAGAACGTCGTCGCGTCGTCTCGGTTAGAGAGCGGAAAATGGAGGCACGTTGCACGATCCATCTTCCGCGTACGAGTTTATCTTGAGAATTTCATTTGGTGGCTTACGTGGCTGTGAAAACAGAGCGATTTTCCCTGGTCCCGTTTTTGCTCCTCTCTAATTTCGCTAAAATCCAACCAGGAATTCGGTGGTAAAAATCGCGCGAGAAATTAGACGAGGGGGTCAGTTTTTCCTTCTCCGACGCCACGTTCTCTTAGTAAGGGTAAAGTGGAAGGGTTTCCCGTGGTTTCTTGGGAATGTTGAAATTCACTGTGTTTTACCTCGATTGCCACGCGAAACGCTGACTTGGTAGTTCTGGCGTGTTACGAATTAACGTTGGACGAGTTAGCGACTGGATCGACCCTTCTGCTGCGTGGTGGTTTTGGATTACGACAATCAACAGACACTCGGCTTCTAATTTAAATAAGCCATGCAACATTTCCACGGCTATATTAACTTTTTAGACGTGTATTTGTGAGGGCGCGCTATCTGTTACATCAGACATGATCAAATGTCACCGCGGAGACAGCTACACGCTCGCTACTAGATGATCTGTCTCGCTATTATCAATCAACCCGTACAAATACATCACTCGTGTGGTATATGTATACGGACCGAATTTAGGAATAGTGAATTCTGGTTATATTACTCCCGCTCATATTGTTAGCTTACGTCATCTCCGAAATGATCAGATTTAGATGTCTGAGTATTTATATACGAAACTTCTAAATTCCTGAATTTAAAGTTCTGTCGGAATTGTTGTTCTAAATTTAAAGTAGACGCAAATGTATCGCGTTCTAAAAAATTCAAGAATTCCTCGCCCCTATCTAATTTCGAGATCAAACTAAGTTCGTGTACGACGGATGTTCTAAATGAAGTACACGAAGACCGACAAGACCGTATCAAGTAACTTGAACGATTCGATTAATCAGCCCGGAATAGACAAGTAGCAGCGACAAGAAGTTGCTGGATCTGCGGGATAGTGAAACGATCGTAACGAATTTCTAACGCGCGTTTAATTATTACCGATCATTATATCGAAATCACCGGGAGATTAGAATGATATTAGAGTGAATCCTGGTGTTGCAGCGTCCGGGCTGACGGTCGACTATCGGAAAACGATTACAACATAATTCACAGTATCGATAAAATTTAATTGCGCTTTATATAATGTAACGGCACAGGCGAGTGAGCGCACGCGGAGCAACGGAGAGATATATACGTACATATAGTAACTCGAATCGGGGAATTTATACACTGTCACTTTTGCAACCGTTGGAAATACCGAGTAACAAGGCGATTTCGATGGTAATATAATTCGTTATCGTACGCGGTTCGTTTTATCATTACCGCGAATCAAGCTACGTTTTGTATCTTGCCACCGCGACTCGAATCTGACGTTTCCCCGATAACCGCGGTATAAATCTGGACGCAATATCGCGGGACAAAGCTATTTGGGTTGCCCACCGATTTTCTGGATGAAGATCGACGGATGCGCGATGCAAAATGTGGAAAATCGGGAAAATAACGGAAATTTTCAATTCGGTTATGTTCAATATTCAAACGTCAAATAGTTATGATCGATTACTCGATTTGCATGTTGGAATTGCACATTTTGAATAGTTGATAGTCACGGATTGAAAACTGTTATGATACGTGTCAAGTACTCATATGACTATATCATATATATATCATATACACATATCATACATATATCATATATTAAATACACGGTGTGACAGTGCGTCGGAAACTTACATGTTGACCTATGCAGTCGAGATAGTCATACATCGAATACTCACATATAATGCTCATGTGTCGAAAACTCACATGTCGAACATTCATACGTCGGATACCCACATGTCAACATAGGCACACATCAAATACTCACACGTTCTAATACTTACATACCAGATACTCGTCTGCCACATACTCACACACCAAATACTCACACATGGACAAAATATTGCTCGAGATAGTCATACATCGAACACTCACATATAATGCTCATGTGTCGAAATCTCACATGTCGAACATTCACTCATCAGATACTTACATGTCAACATAGGCACACATCAAATACTCACACGTCCTAAAACTCACATACCAAATACTCATCTGCCACATACTCACACACCAAATACTCACACATGGACAAAATATTGCTCGAGATAGTCGTACATCGAATACTCACATATAATGCTCATGTGTCGAAATCTCACATGTAGAACATTCACTCATCAGATACTTACATGTCAACATAGGCACACATCAAATACTCACACGTCCTAAAACTCACATACCAAATACTCATCTGCCACATACTCACACACCAAATACTCACACATGGACAAAATATTGCTCAACATACTTACACATTGAATATTCAAAAGTCTTAATACGCACGCCACATACACGCCATACATATACACACCTTCGCTTATTAAAAGCTTATCGTCAGTCACCACCAAAGCAGATAGAATTTACAGCAATTACAAATGTTCGAAATAGATTCTCGACAAAGGAATGATTAATTCTTCCAGTCGACTCATTAGAGTCAACCTGATTGGATATGAGATTCGTGGAACGATTATCAAGCTCGTTTCCCCGGGTTCGACAAAGCGTTCGCCTGAAGGCGAGAGTGGTTCGCGGACGAATAAAATTTTATCGATTCGCGAAACGATACTGGCAAGTCGACGAGATACGGGACAACGACGACGCGTATCCGAGTCAGACTTTGCTGATAACATGGTCGCGGAACGTCTTGAACGTACCGCGGATACAGGTAGAAAATGGACGCATAACAATTCGCGTGCTTTATGGTAGGAGAGGTAACTGAATCCGCTGAAAAGATACTGATAAAGGAAAGACATACAATTCTCAGAATAACCGTAGATGCTATTGGGTTGTTTGGACATTTTATGTCGTCCGCGATAGCAGTTAGCGATAAGAGTTTCAACAAACTATAATACATATTTCTCACACGATATTAAAACGAATTAAGCTACAAAATTTCTATCGAATTTCCAACGCAGCTATATTCATGACAGCATCCCCTGATCATAAGCAGATTCTAACAACCGCAAACTTGTTGATAACGTACGTAGATCGATAAAGTTAATATCAAATCTGAAGCGTTATCAGCCCAACTTGCATCTGACTTCGCGAGGTTTCACTTAGATTGAAGTAGGTTGTTAGGTTATGTCAGAACGATCCGCACGTAGGTGAAATTTACGTTCAGCCGGACTATGTTCGGGCTAAGACAGTCCTACACCGAAGTAGGTTGCTCGGCAGTTCGGTTCAAGCACGGATGAAGTTTACGGTAAAATAGGGTTGCAACAGGGAACAACTTTATCTCGAACGTTATCCTGTTCTCTTTTCTTGCTCTTTTCAAAACGCTGCTTCTTCCATTCGAAATTCATCCGATTTCCTGCAACACGCTCGACTGCATTCCACTTCGCCGATATCGAAGACGTTCCAGGATCACCGCGATAGCGCAACCTGAGAGGGAAGCGTCGAAGATAACCGAGAATTCCCAAGCAGAATTCAGGCATTACGAAGACATCGAGACAAGTCTCGGCATCGACCAAGCTTAATATCGCGAAAATGTAGAACGATTCCGAGAACACTTCTGTTGCTCACCGTCTCGGCGTCTTCCGACAAATTGACAAACTTTTCTACCCTTAATATCACCAGCATTTTTCGCCAACGTTCACGGACTTTCGACTTCCTTAACGAATAGATTACTCCGCGGAACGTGTCCCTCTCTCTCGACTTTTGTCTATTCGAGACGGAGAAAGACAGGCGCTTTTTGGAGCAGTTTCGCGGTACGATTGCGCGACGAGGGCATTAGAGATAACAGCAGAAGTGGTTCCATAAGGCAGCAAGAAACCCTGGAAGAAGATACACACTCGCACACTGTAACGTTGTACAGATACGTAGAGGGAATAGACGAGTGGGTCTACAAGGGCCTTTATGTGGGGCGCAGTCGGCGAAAAATTTGAACAAACAGCAGACGCAAGAAAATTTTTGCTCGCCACGGTAGAATTCGCCGGAGCACGTGCCTCCTCGCTTTTCCACCCTCGTGCGAGTGACACGCTAGGATGTTTATTTCGAGACACGTAACCGTTTCTTACCGAGACTCGATCTCCTCTCGCTTCGATAAACTACGACCGTTCTAAAAACCGTTGCGTGGCTCCTCAACGTAGAATCACGCTTTCGTAGTCATTACGAGAATCGATTCTTACTCGCTGTGATTTATGCTGGCTGTCGAAATATAAAGTGACTATACTACATAACCTCTTTGAGAACATTGACACATGCGTGTATGTTTAGACTCGTGCAAAAATACTACCATCTTTTTATTTAGTTAATTCTTTCGCAATTTTTGTGTCTAATCGATTTAGTTTAAATATCAGGTAAATTATACTACTAAGTTTGCAAGAAAATTTCATTCGCTGTTGTTAAAGAGGAAAGTCAAAGAATATCTGATTATCTAAGATGTCTGATTATGTAAGATGTGTACACATCAGAACGGTTTTCACTAATAAAGAGTTTATTACAAAATAAAAATATAATTTAACGATGACCTCCTTCCAGGAGTTATTAAATGTGAAAAAGGCAGTGGTTTCGAGTAGAAGAGAGGTGATTTCGATAGAGTGTAGGACAGTGACAGTAGAGAGCAGAAGGTTAATACCCGTTCTGGTTGCTCTAGAGAGCAAAACGCCGTGGCGGCTTCTCTGGTCTTCTCGGTCGCTTTTTCCTCGATCGCGGTCTTTATACCGGGCATCGCGAGCAACGACCGCCTGCAGTCGGCCAAGATGGCAAGTGTAACGCGAACTGGAAGTAAAGCCAGGCCGTTCAGCTCAATTATTTTCGACATTTTTCAGCGCGCCCCTCGAACGTGTTGCTCGCGTGCACCGCGCGCCTTTTTCTATGGGACGTTCCGCGAAACGATCGTGGACCATCTCGAAAAACCGTTCCGTGGCCAGGGAATTACACGATCTCGAGTGGACGTAATGGCTAAGGGATCGTAACAAGTCGCTTACCGCTGCGAATTCACTTCCTTGCCGAGGAGCTCCTCGCTCGGCTTCTAACGGGATCAATTTTTCCACGTTACGTTGACGAGCGTCTGCGGAGAAATACTTC
The DNA here is from genome assembly GCF_050947335.1 of Megachile rotundata. NCBI lineage: Eukaryota > Metazoa > Arthropoda > Insecta > Hymenoptera > Megachilidae > Megachile > Megachile rotundata. The sequence goes on along the minus strand of NC_134984.1, from coordinate 21,425,488 downwards.
CGGTTCGTGCAATGACAGTCTTTCATTTTAGATAATACCCTAAACGCCTCACTAGCTACCTTTAGCTTTTCTAACGATATTTATCTTCCAAATTATGTAGTTACATAAATATTTTATTAATAAGATGAAGTTAAGTTTTTGCATTAATGTGCTTCTACAAAATTATTAAGGTGTAGACAAAATATAACAGATCAATTGCTCAAAATATATAAGAAATGTGTAGCATTTAAAATACTCCTCAGTATTAGTATGAGTATGAGACTCATAGCTTCTCAAGTTCTAATTTGAAGCAAATATTGTATAAATGTGTAGTGTTGTTTAAAATAATCCTTAGTATTAGTAACAGTACAAGATTCATAGCTCTTCAAGTTCTAATTTGAAGCAAATATTTTATAAATGTGTAGCATTGTTTTAAATAATCCTTAGTATTAGTAACAGTACAAGACTCATAGCTCCTCAAGTTTTAATTTAAAGCAAATGTTGTATAAATGTGTAGTATTGTTTAAAATAATCCTTAGTATTAGTAACAGTACAAGACTCATAGCTCCTCAAGTTCTAATTTAAAGCAAATGTTGTATAAATGTGTAGTATTGTTTAAAATAATCCTTAGTATTAGTAACAGTACAAGACTCATAGCTCCTCAAGTTCTAATTTAAAGCAAATGTTGTATAAATGTGTAGTATTGTTTAAAATAATCCTCAGTATTAGTATGAGTATGAGACTCATAGCTCCTCAGGTTCTAATTTAAAGCAAATATTTTATAAATTTGTAGTATTGTTTAAAATAATCCTTAGTATTAGTAACAGTACAAGGCTCATAGCTCCTGAGGTTCTAATTTAAAGCAAGTATTTTATAAATTTGTAGTATTGTTTAAAATAATCCTTAGTATTAGTAACAGTACAAGGCTCATAGCTCCTGAGGTTCTAATTTAAAGCAAGTATTTTATAAATGTGCAGCATTGTTTAAAATACTCCTCAGTAGTAGTATGAGTACAAGACTCACAGCTCTTCAGGTTCTAATTTAAATCAAATATAGTTCCAAACAAAGGCACTTAGTAAAATTCACTGATAATGAATTGATAAATAGTACCTATTAAAGAACGATATAACGATCATTGTTCAGATGATTATAGAACAAGTTTCATGACTCGATTAAAGTCGTGCCCATTACGCCGCGATTAACTCATCCGACGGTCTTCCATGATCTCCGCTCGATTCAGGCTTCTTCTCCCCAGCGCAATCGCTGTTTTTCGTTCGTGCGTGGTTAATCGAAGCGGCTTTTTAGGTTTCGCGCAGGAGAAACGCTCGTCGCGCCGGTGCAAATTGGTTTAATTAGAAACAGCACGAGCGGCCGTGTAAAGGTGCATCGGTGTTTATGCACGAAGCACCGCGGTTCCCCGCGGTAATTCAATTTCCGATCGAAGGAAAAATATTTAATTATGCGCGACGCGACCACCCTCGTATGCCTCGCCTCGCCGCGCGTAAATCAATCCGGAGGATCGGCACGGTTCGACTCGCTGCGTGTTCGACATACGCGAACGTGGTGGGATTACTCGATAGCCTATGTATTTTGCCAGGGAAATGCTTTTTGCTTATTTTTACTGCTCACTGATCGGTGAATTCAAAAAGGAAAGAAACTCCGTACTTTACTCGTGATCTTTTATAGGTTAGAAAAAAATGACTCTTTCGTGCAATTATTTTTTAATTCTTTTAAAAGTTTGCTGTGTAGAATTCTTTCGAGTGAACATACTAGTTAGATGCAATATAGTTCAGTACATAAAATGATATTATGATACTAACAGTAGTCAAATAAAAAATCTCAATGAATGCACGAATAACGAAATTATTTTTCAATGACATTTTATATAACAAATAAAGAAGTCGTCTGTATAGTAACAATCTCAAAAAGTTAGATCTTGTAATAAATAAATCCTCAAACATTTAAAACATACAAAAAGACTGACAATGTCCGCCATCTTCCACGAAGTTAACCTAAACTACATGTATGTTTGAGGAGGTTAGATCATTAAAAGTTCGCAGCGAATTCCTAAAGTCCCCAGAATTATTCCCACAGATCTCTTTCAGATTTTCCAGGATTTGTCGAGGATTGAGATTTTTGAATAGCAATGACAGAATCGGATCGATGGAGATAAAAGTTTTAAGTCCCCGTCGCGACTAATGTTCCGTGCCACAAACGGATCCACAACGAATTGTACATGTCGAAATCCGTTACCTATCCGCTTTCGGCAAGCTTACGTTCGTTTCATATTCATCAAAGTCGTTACCTGAAATCCTATTACCCGTTTGACAAAAGCTAACAGCAATGAGTATCGCGATATCTGCTGACTGTTTGTTAAAAGATGTTGCAAGAATTTTTTTCGAGAATGCTGTCGCATCGGAATCTCTATTATTCGAGCTTAACCATTATTCTCTTCATTATCCGAAGGCCCCATTATTTGAACATTCCATTGCTCGAATGGTTCTGTTGTTGCAAGATTTCTTTTCTGAAACATTCCGTGCAGGTTCAATTATGCCACAGCGTAGCGGTATGCAATGTTGCAGCAAGGGAACGGAAGACGCTAACTATTGATCTTAAATGTGGAAAGGGAGGTGGTATGCGGTAATAGTGCAATTACGAAAGAAGTAAAATGTAAAGACATTAATAAATGTTCGTGAGAAAATCGCGAGTGCGCGTAACAACTATTTTATCTAAACTTATTCTTTGCAACAAATTTTATAGATTCTTTTTTGCTCAAAAATTCGCTACCTCAAAGTTACACGAAACTGCAAAACACTTCCGTATAGATAAGTTGAAAATTACGTCGTTGATTAGCGATGAGTTTAGAACAGAAGTAGAATTTACAGAAGAATTTACCGGTCAGAAGAAAAGTTGCACGTTTGAATAGAGCAAAGTGTTAGCAGGAAATTTAACCTGGCAATTTTCCTCGCGAGGTACGCGAAAAAAATTGACCAACTTTCAATATTCACCGGCGCCATTTTCGCTCGCATTGAAACTTCGGCAATTTCTTTCGCCGGCGCGAAAATGGACTGCTAACATTCCGCGGTAATATTTAGTTCTGCTCGTTCTGACCGATGGAAAGTATGTCCGCCAAGAGTTTAAGCGAGCAAAAAAAGACTGTCGGAACACTTCGAGATGCTTTCCAGAAAAGTTACAGACGCGAAGAAGTTGAATAAGAGATTTGCTGTAACATTATCTCGACATGGTCGGGATAAATGGAGAAATAATGATCCTTCTTTTCTATTTTTTTCCCGAAACCTGCGTTGTGTGCAGCGTTAAATATTTGCAAAAAAATGTTAGCTTTGATACTCGTGTTGTCGTATTAATGAACAAACAGCGCGCAGGCTGAAACATCGAGAGAGGACATGAAAAATAAACGGAAAATATTCTACGTACTTTACGTTGCGCGATTTTCAGAATATCCAAATATTTTTACGATTTTCCCATTCTCTTTCATTGAATTAATCGTAAACAGTAAATGAATGCTTTTTCGTTCCTGTCAACTAAAAACTGCGCTGCAACGAGGAGTAATAAATATTTCCGGCTCAAATGTTTACACGTTGCACAGCGTTCCGACAAATTTGCAATTCTTTTGCGAAAAATTTCACCGCGCAACGGTCAAACTTTCGTATCTGAATTTTAATGCTGCACCTCCTGGCCTACGATTTATTCGACGCGTTAGACTAACAGAACATGGTTTACAATATTAATATGAGCAAAGAAAGGTAAAATATTTCGGCTTTCTATTCCACCTTTGTGCAAATTGTAGAACTAGTCTGAAAATTAAAGTCTGAAAAAAAATACTGTGACTCCATTGTAGTTTAAGGGGTTGATGTACGTGTAATTAATTAATTTCATTCTGGATTTTTGTATGATCAAACGACATGGTATTAATTTAAGCTTCCTTATGTTTTTACTAATTGGGTAGCTCCAGTATCGAATATAATAGCAGAGGTCGTGTTATTCCTGCAGAGCAGAGAAACGAATGATCCAGGTTTCAGATGGGTCTGAAATAAATCAGTATTCGGGCGCGTCCAGCTGGAAATAAGAAAAAATGACGGGCTTGTTATCCGTATGAGGAGCGTAGCCGCGAGTACGCGCGCGTGTACAGGCTGGCCAGACCTTAACGGAGCGGAGAGAAGCAGGGCAGCCAACGAAGGGAAGATATATAGACCATTCGCAGAGTCCATTCGCCTCGACGCGTACGCCTGCCTATGGGACAAATAACCGTATAAATTTCCTCTCGCGACACGTCCTCTTATATTACATGGAAATGCACGGGATCTCGTGCCAAATACCCCTCTCGGACGAGTTTCTTCTCTCTCGTTGCGTTAATTCTTTCGTTGCCGCGATCAGCGAATTTGTTTGTTCGCGGAAGAAAAAAAGGCAGCCACCTTATCTCGGGGCAGGATTTAGTTGCAACAGAGCGTTAATTCAAGAAGAATATAAATCTTCGCGGTACACAACGGAGGAAGATGAGGAGTTAAACTGATGAAGGCAGCCAGCGTTTTGCAAGTAAAATGAGATATCCTTTACAACGCATCTCGGCAAACATCGCGTAAGCCTTCGAGCGTTTGAAGATGTTGCGAACGAGCGAGATGAATTCTGATCAGGCTACAGGTGTAGCCAACATATTTTTTTTTTTAATTTCATGAATAAATTTCGTATCTTCTTTTTTAATTATCGCTTTGAACGGCTCTTACGCGAAGGTATCTTTTACGAAAATTAGCGTAGATTTTTCGAACATTCAGATTTGGACGCATGCGGAACATTCAGATTTTCAAATTCGTATTTCTGATATGAATATTCACCGTTCGTATTTAACGGTTTAATTAACGAATAGTGAAAAGGGATTAAACGAAGTTTCCAAGGTATAACAGCACGTCCGAGAATTATTCGGTTTGAAACGTTGTTGCGTTATTCGGATAATGAAGATATCGGCTTTGGTACGGTTAATACGGATATCCGAGATATTTGGATAACACAAGTGGCATTGTGAATCGAGTACAGGACCGATACGTGTACGTGAATATATGGAGAGACCCCATTACCCGCCGTTATTCCCGCTACTCGAATATTTTCTTCGATATTAACATCGACGAGTGTACGGTGGCCGGCGCTGCAAGCAGTTGTGTAATAGAACGGAAGAGGAAGTGCTTCGCTGCAGATTATTGTCCGATTCTAGGGTGCTTGTTTGCTAGAATCACGTTCAATTTGCCGTAAATAGCTTCCGATCGAAAGATTGCTATTTTACATTTCGATATCTGGTGCTTTGTTATCTAGAAAATGTATCTGTAATAAACGCTACTTCGAGTCAGTTTAATCAAAGAAAATATCAAAGCTTCCGTAACGAAATAGTCGGTAAAAATATATTTTTAAGGAAATAAAACTTTTGAACCAATTCGCGAGTTCATTTTCCGAATTAACATTGTAATTTCCAAATATTTAAATTTGCCTTTCGCTACATCCACTTTCCCCGGAGCCTACGTGCACGTTCCGTGACACGGTGAAATAATTTCTTGCTATTCCGCTCGGAGCTCTCGTTTTCCGTCAGCTCCACTTTTGGTTGCCATTTGTGTCGCGCAATGGAGTGCGCTGCTCCTGACAGCACTTCACATCCCCTGTACCCTCTTTGTCCGCCACGTCGACACGACAATGAGACACGGGTTCGCGATATGAATGAATCCTTGCCAACCCCTCGGCAACATCCCTCTCTGGCTGCAAGTGCAGATCACCCCCTCGTCCGATTGCCGGTCAAATTCGATCTCTCTCTTTCCCTTTGAACGACCATCCCGGTTCTATTTGCTCCAATAAAATCAAAGGTCCTCGAGCACGGTCAGCATCGATCATTAGCTCTTTTCGCGGCGGGGACGGCTTTGATGCACCCCTGCGTTCTACGTCTTTCGATAATTAAGGCTGTTGAACGCGTGACGATTCATTCAGATATAGCTCGCCCTGCTGAATCGATGAATTCAAGGGGGAATGTCTCTGGACATAGTACCGGGGTCCTTTAGATTGGAATCCGTAATGTAAAGGAGGGCAAGATTGACTTTCTGCTAATTGACGTAACTACTAAATTGCTTCCCCATAACGTGGCAGTAGGAAACACGTTAGATAAGAATAATTACTGCAAGCCAAAATGGGTAAATTATGTGTTAAGAAATTATCCCTTTGCTCTTTTATATGACTCGACATATCTCTTGTTCTTATAAATAATTTGCATAAATAGGTTGAATATACATTTATAATAGAAGCAAAAAATATTTGCCAGTTTCAATTTAATTCAGAATTTAATCTATTTATGTGTTAAGAAATTATCCCTTTGCTCTTTTATGTGACTCGACATATTTCTTGTTCTTATAAATAATTTGCATAAATAGGTTGAATATACATTTATAATAGAAGGAAAAAATATTTGCCAGTTGCAATTTAATTCAGAAGTTAATCTATTTAAGTAGAGTTGATCAGGTTAATAAATTTAATGGTTGAAAGTTAGTGGTTAGATGGAATATGGAGAAGGAATCGAATTCATAAAGAGTGGTACTTAACGATAAAGTGGAACGAGTCTCTGTAATTGTTTCGAGGCGGGTATTGGAGCCGTGGCGCAATTATGAGCATAACTCGATCGTTAGGACGTTAGAAAGCTGAAGGGCCATCGTCGGTGACCGGAGGCTCGACGTCGGAGGAGATGGTGGGCAAAGAATTAAGCGTAACAAGGTTTCCCGGCGGGACCCGTTATTACGAGCCAGGCGATGCACTGCTCGCCGACTTCTCGTAATTTTCCGACTCGCGAGTCCACGGGAATAATTATAAAAGTGGGCGAGAGCGTTCCCCTTTACGGATGTGCGAGCAGCTTTCAGCGAAGCTCGCGTAATTACTAAGAACTCGCCTTTACGTAGCTTCGAACGAGCCTGGCAGACTCGTGAAAGATAGCCCGCGATACCGGGTCCGCGATTCCATCTGTCTCGCGAAGATCTATTAACCTATATTTCAACAAACCCGGCTCGCATTGTTCCAGTCTGGAGTTCCAAGTGAATTCGTATCCAGGTGCGAGAAAGGGACCCGATGACGTACTACGTGGACGATTTTTGCGGTCGTTAAACAGGGCTCCGGGGAAATGATCGGAGTTCATTAGGGGGATGCTGATGATTCGCGAATACTGCTGGCTGGATTCGCGAGAACAGAATGGGACGCTGATTCTGGAGCATCACTTTTACAGATGTCGAGTCTTACGGAGGCTTTCTGCCCCAGATATTCAGTTTAATTTTCTAAGACCCGCTTTTTTCTACGCTGATGCAGAATTTTACCTAAGGTATCTTCTTCTAATAATCAACGTTGAATATGTACTTAATTTGTTATCGTAAAGATAGACATTTTTGTTTCGATTTTGTACAAACATTGATATACTTCAGCCAATTGAAATCGATGAAAAGTAGAAGAGTTGTATTGTATAATTATTTTACGCTTTGAAATGATAACTTACCGTCCGAAGTTGACAGAAATTTGCTGTTAAAGAAAGTTAAGATTCGTTAGCGGACAACGGAGGCAGCTGAACGTCTAATGACATCAAACGTCGTCGTTAACGTGGTCCTTTAACGAGCGTACATAATACATACCGGTTGATAGAATTTTAGATCGTGACGCTCCATGAATCCCAGACTCGAGTGGCTGATCAACCGATGGCGAGGCTAAATGTGGATCGATGATGCTCACCGATTCGTAACGGGATGAAAGGAAAACATTCTTCTCCGTGTTGTGATTAAAATATATATAAATAACTTTATTGTTTATAATAAAATGCCCTATCTATATTACAAATATACAAAACTCTCGCTATGTACAATGAAAATCTCCCGCTCGACGAGAAACAAGAGAACGCTCATCGGAGGAGACACGCTAGACCCCTCTAGGTTCATCCGATCGATCGATCGATAGGTATCCTTACAATTATTCGATCGATCGGTTTTAATAAACTATTCGAGTTCGAGTAGAAAGAGAAAAAACTTGTTTACTTCGTTGCAATTACGAGTTAATTAAAGGTAGTATGCTCTCTGTGTGTGTCTGTGTGTGTATGTGGTTTTCATTTAGTCGTCATTCTTCTTCCGCTTCTTCTGTTTGTTCGTTTCTTTTTTCCGTGCTTTTCCTTCGCTCTGTTGTTTTTTTTTGTTTTGGTTTGTTTATCGCTGTTCATCGCCCTAATTACATTTGCACACTACGAAGCTATCACGAGTCTCAAAAATACGAATAAACCGTTTACTTAGGTGAGAACACCGTGTTACGGAGTACAATTGCGATAGTAAGAAATACTTCTTGATAATAAGTAGAGAGAAACGTCGCGCGACAGTCGGGTAATCCTGCAACAGAAAAATACGAAAGTCATTAGATCACTTTTTGATGTCTTCGATTAGGGAACTTTAGGTATTTTGGAAGTTTGCAACTTTTGGGATTTTAGGACTTCTTTAAGTATATTTCTGATCAAGAAACTCTCGAACAGTAATCGAGTCTCTACCCCACTACAATAGAATTCGTTGCATCTTTCCGAGCGTTCCGCTTTAAGAAAGAATGCATCATCAAATTAATAAATAGACGGAGTGTTCACTAGCAGAAAACGAGTTTCTTTGCGTTTCACTCAGAAATATGAATGGCTATATCCTGGGACATTTTCAAGCTACTCGACCATTTTGACTTCTAACTTATAATCCACATCAGCACGTATTATCAGTTAAGTGACTTTTATGAATTTTGAAATAAATTCCTGAACATACTCTTTGATATTCTGAAATTGAAAGTACGACACGTGACAAGCACCTGCCATGACACATGTCACATGACACCTGCCACAAACAGAATATTTTCAGTAACAACTCGTGTTATCGTTCGTAATAATTTGATGACACACCATAAGTAGTTCTACTTGAAGAGGTTAAAAGGGACTCACTTTGCCCACTGCGATTTCCAATTACTTCATGCGTAATGCGAATCGATAATACTTCTGGCAACAGTTCACATCTGAAACAGAAAAAGCGAAACGTCCGGTTACAACGCTGTCTATAAATCACTTGGACGTCGACGACGCTCTCGACGCTCAGACAAATTCTCCCGGCGAACGTATTTTCAGGGAATAAAACCGGGAACTGTGGTGGTCACCGGGAGACACGACGATTTGTACGCGTGTACAGGGTGTACACTCGCTCGAATATATGCACTCGATTGTTTCTTGGACCGTCGAGGATGGAAAGAACGTGCTCGGCTCGAAAAAGGAATTGCTACGTTGAAATTAAGCTGGTTGCAGTCAAAAGTTGGGGAGTAAAAAATGGGGTTACTTTAATCAAAAAGTTCCATCGTAAAACACGTAGCTTCTGCTTACTTGTTTACACGCAATGCGATTGAAGTTGAAAAAGGGAGATAAATAAACGATAAAGTATAATTAAATACACAGTAGCTCTTTATCTTTGGAGTCAACGGAGATTTTAAGAAAAGTATCTTAACGTTGACTGTCATGGTGGTCTTCGGTGAACTACAAAGTCAGATGAATTCATTATTTACAGGAAAAATAAATAATAGCAAGTTTTGTGGACCTTTAATGTTCAATATTATAATAGATTGAAAACAATTTACCCTTGTTAGTAACAATCTATATTATATGTCTGATGACACATGTGTACTTTCCCCAAATCAATATTTTAAAATAAAAATGTGAACCGGTCATTCGATCGTTTTGATACAATCAGTGTTAAATGTCTTTCGACTATTTTAAATATTACGATATAATTAATATGAAAATTAGCCATCCGATGAGAACAACAGTGTTTTCGAAAGCGGTTGTGATATGAGATGGTAAGGTATAAAGTTAGCGAATGACTGGAATGAAAAAAACATGGAGGCAGAAATCAATTTTTAGAATAATTGATTAACCGTCACATTTCTCTTCCGCGGCAAAATAAAACAAATAATACCCATCCAGTATATTTTGTTAACCAGAAAAAACAACGGACCGTGCATGCGCGAACGTGAAAATTGATGGATGTTTCAATGAAATTAAAATGATGAATGATTCCGCAATATCGTCCGAACGGGCGATGCATGTAATGAAAATTTTAAATTCAATAGACGGATTTGTTGAAATCCCCGATTATCGATGATGAAAAGCATACGAATATGATATAAGCCAGCTACGATAAACCTTAGCACAGCTTTAATTTCAATCTCTTTGAATACAAGGATGGAATGACCAATCCAGTTATTTTGGCAGTAGAAGCTTTTGAAGAGTAAATGATGAATACGAATGATAGACATGAAATATGCTCAGAAAGGTATCTCTCCACTGCTTTTAACTCGGGTTTATAAAAATCTAAATATAAAAACTTACTGATGTACGCGACCATGTTAATAAGTAATTAACTCCAGTTATTACTTTCGTATTTTCAGAGTTAAATTCTCTGTGACTCGAATCCTTAAATTACAGGTCGCTATATGGAGGCGAGTTATACAGAGTTTTTTAGATAGTTATTATTACTATTATTAGTTATTTTAGTTGCAATATGTCGGTATGGGTACAATGCAATATTTATTGGTACCAGTTTTTGTTAAGAGAAATTTCATTCAAAGTAAAGTTTCCTACGCTTGTATGGGCTTTCCAAAGTCCCGACCTTTCCAAAGACCGATATTCAGAAAATTCAAGGTTCCATGGTTCTAAAATTTCTCAATATCCCAAAGTTCAACACTTCAAAACCTTAAATCGACCTACAGTTTGAAAGTTCCAAAATTCCAAATTGACCTACACTTAAGAAGTCCTAAAATTCCACGTCCACCTAACCTGATATCCAAGATGCCGGTGTGAAGGGACCACAGCAGCAGCGAAGGTGTTAATCAAATTACCCGTAGACAGAAGCATCTACCTCGGGTACGGAATTACCTAAAAATTCCACTGAAATCAAGCGTGTCACGACGTCACATCCTCTTTCTTCGGTCCGGCGGTCTCGCCTTTAGAAATGCATTTAAACTTCCGCTTGGTTGTGCCCGCTGTCGAAACGCGTTTCCCCATCGGCGTGGTTGTCGCGTCTAAACGCCAGGATTCGTCGAACACGGTGGTGTTTGGGTTAGGAAAAACCCGAAGGTGTCGGGATCGCGGCTCCTGTCAAGGATTCCGGTTACTTGAATCCTCTTACGCTTCGATGAACGGACACGGCGCGTATCGTCCGCCCGGTACGTCGTCCATCTTGCCCGGATTCCAGCCACGAATTGATACAGCATGGACTGGAATGTCCATTGCTACGCCACGATCGCGCTACGTGCAATCGAATTGGATCTTGGGACACGTGACATTTTATTGCTGCGTACGAGGACAGTTTTACCGTCCCGGAAGGACGTTTCGTAGCTTGGCTCCCGGTATGCTGCTCCTTTTATTGCCGCCGTTCAAATGGTAAACGACGCCCGTCTAACATGGCCTCGATGTCCCTAAATAGCGTTCGCGATCAATGACACTCGATCGCTGCCTCCTGAAGCGGTCGATGACGAACTTAAACAATTTATCTTCTTTTTTTGTTCTGCGACGTTTTAGACGTGGAAAACTAAAATAGTTTGTTGGCATTTCGAAGAATTGGAAATAATGTTCTGTATAAATATAAGCTTGTATTATGAACAGGGTAGACTAGTAGCTTTAGATACAGTATGTTCCATATGGTTAGGTTATAGGTTATATAATAAATATTTTATTTTTTGATACTGTGATAACAGTTATCTGAGTATAGTCAGCTTTAACGCACAGTGGCCACTCGACACGGGATGCCTACAGTCAAGTTCGCTAACAAAAGGGTTAAGAATCCCCTCCTGTCCGGTGAACACGAAACACGACCCTCGACACGCAACCCTTGACGATGGAAGTACAAACTGAGCAGCGTCAGAGGCGCATCGGTGCAAAAACAAAAGGCAGCGAACAAAAAGAAAAGCGTTCGAGTTAGGGGTTGCAGGAGAGACTTTGTCCCCGCTGACGATGTCGCCAGGCGATTTAATTGAACCGGCTCGGAAAATTAATAATGGCTCGCGCCGGTCTCCCTTTTATCGTCCCTCCTGTCCGCGTGGCCGTTTGTAAAATAATTCCAATAAACGCGAATCAATGGGATTTTCCATGAGGAGCAAGCTGGACGCCAGGTACAAATGTAATTACGACGTCAGTCTGCTCGATTGGATCCGCTTGATTCGTGAAACGGCGCGTAAACAGCCGGCATATCGATCGCGAAAAATCACTTCCGGCCAACAAACGCCGCTCGGCCGAGTTCGATTAGGAATTGACCGAATGATCGAAATGACCGGACTCGTCGATCATTAATTCGGCTGCAACCGCCCGGACGAGTATTTCTCCACAATGGCCGATACACAATTTCGTTGATGACGGTGCGTCAACTTGTCGATGTTATGAATGTGCAACGGGCTCGCAAAGTGGCCGCGATTGCCCGCCTATTATGTTATCAATTTAGACGCAATCGTGACGACGCGATGATTAATTATGCGACTCGTGCGCATGGGAATAAAAGTGCAACGATGCGCCGCTCGATCGAGGGAATATTAAATCGCAGTGGGCGTAAATGAAAAATTTCGTCGGTGGGGTCACTGCGAAGTGTTCTCGAAGAATACTGGGGTCGGTAAATTCGATGATGGGATCAAGGACCCGTCAGCCTAAATATTATAATGGTATATTCGCTGTTTCAGTTCTATTAAATATTACAAATGGTACTTGCGATCGAAATTTTCATTCGTTTGAAAATTGATAAATGCATCGAACTTATTGATTATACGTACTCCCAATATTACAGAGTGTCAATGTATAAAAATTAGCTTGCATGTCGCAGGGCGAAGTTAATGAAAGAAAGGAAGAAATTAATTTATCTATGAAGACGTTGCAGTCAGTTTGTTCGGATCGCTGGTTAAAATTCCGTAGAAAGAAAGCCGCGACGGTGTTTGCTGCGGAAAGAAAGTAATATCATTCAAAAGCACCGGAAGTTATTCCTCGATGCGAAAGTTTCTCCATTTTACATTACAGAAATGGTCCGCGGTGGAGATGTTAGTCGCGGGGAAAACTTCATCTCGGCGATAACTTTTCCAATTATTATTAGATGGCAAATGGACAGTCTTTGTGTTTTCCGTGGCCAAGTCCGGCCTCCCGAAAGTTCAAGAAGTCCCTGAAGGGGGGAACTTGAGCCGAGCTCGCACAATACCCCGGTGATAAACCCCGACGGACCCCGCTGGAAAATCTATTTTTGATCGAACGCTCGATGTTTTCCAAGCACTTGCACGCGCTCTCCACGGACAAAGATTTCATCGACAAGTGGATCGACAGAGAAAGAGAGAAAATGTGCTCTAACTCTCTCGAAATCGAACAATCACGTTAACTTCCGTCCGTAACGGTCCATCGATATTCTCCGCGCAGGGTGTCTAGCAATCGAGGCCGCATATTTTAACTGCGCCGATCGGCTCGAGAGGGAAAAGTACGAATTAACGTGGCTTTAATTCGTGGGAATGTCTGTTGAAAACTTTCGCAGGACATTCGACAAGAATTCCAAGTGTACAGAATTTTACACTCGTTTTATATTTCGTTAACTCGTGCACAAAGATGTAACATTTTAATAAGTAACTTTGAAGCGAAAAGATTGACGGTAATAGGGTGTACATATGTTTCACTGTGACAACGTGTTAATAACCATTGTTAACATATTGTCGTACAGTTAATTAAGACTCGTGATTTTGTATAAAATGCATACTGATTATATAGAAGGATTTAATTAATAATCCAACAAGCTTCCGAGTTGAGCCTCTTGGCGGAAGAAAATAATCAAAATACTATCAGATACATTTATCACGGTCGTCAACGACACGGCAACAAGGGATTGTACATATCATTTTAAAAAAAAGAGGGATCATCAACGTATCAGATCGCATTTATCAGCCGTTAATCACCGCCGTATCGTTAACGAACAAAGAAGAAAACGAAGAAGAAAAAATAGACAGGGGGAAGGTAAGTGAACGACAGAGGGAACATTAATTACAACCGCGCCAGTGGCGTGTCGGTAATCGCTTTCGTCCTGAATTAAAAGTAGATTAAGATATCTGGCCAACCTGTGTCGCTCAACGGTAAGAGAGTGGAGATGGGCTGCAAAGTACTTCAAATCGTCTCGAATATAACGCTTTGGATTGTTTGTATAATTCTAAATACATAATCATCTGCAATTTACGTATCATTACTGCGCTGCGTATTAAATGCCCTTCGTTACAGTTCGTTGTTTCATAATGATAAAACCATTGTTTCATAATGGTAAAAATAATTTAGATTCAAATTCGACATGTTCTTTCCACTTTTTTTCTAAAGTCTATTGTGTTCGCTATCATTTTTGATGTTTGCCAACAGATACGAAACAATTATCTCTTAACGTAGAATAGGTATCCTGAAAGAAAAAGTACCATATACATTATTGCCAATTAGAGCCACATTCCTCCCAGCAGTTTTTAAACTCCACGGTGTAAAGAATGGTTCAGCAGGAAATAACGAAATAGCGGGTCGACGCAAAAATACCACCCTTGTGTGGAAGCAGAAGTCGATCGGTGTTTACAAACAAAGTGGAACTGGTTCTGAAGGGACAACCCGTACGAGTGGACACACCCTGCCCGGTGGCACTCGAGCGTGTGAAAGAGCGACGAGATGAACAAAGAACGCCACTGTCCTTTGTCCGAACCGCTCACGACAGGCTGAATATAATGCGAGCGTGTTAATTAAAGCCGATAGCCTGGCGCGGATAATCGCGCGTGCAGAGTAGTTTCGAGGGAAAGAAGCGAAAATGATAAAAAGGGTTTATGTATTTCGTAAAACGGCACCGAAAGATTGCAGACTCGTTACCGCCCATTACCGATATCGCTTACGGTTCCCCGAAATAATAAACGACCAGTTAATTAATATCGCGTATAATAACTTTTCGATCGCATTCCGATTCGCGTTACTTTTATTATCGCAATGGTCGGCAATTAAGATGTCGTGAGCTGCGTGCCGAACCGGCCATTATTAACCGCCATTAGCCGAGTCTCGATCGTCGTTAACGCGATGTGAAATTGAAATTCCCCATTGTTCTGTCTATTAACATTCCGCTCGATTTAAGGAACTTGGAAAAAATTGATTTTTTTCTCCAAGGAATACCGATTTCTCTAATTAACGACGAATTCTCAATAATAAACATCCGAGTAGATGTGTAGATCCATTGACACTTTTCGAACGTTTGTCAATCGAGTCGCGCTAAGCGAAAGAAGATGAAATCGACAGAGGTACGAGGGTTAAATGAAAACATTTTCCCCGACGCTATCTGCGCGACGCGGTGGCTGGCCGTAGCTAATAAGAGCGTCTCGATAGTTTCGATGCATTATTCCTGTTCCTTCGTGGCTCGTATATACGTATACATCCGGCGTAGCTTCGCGTCCAATATTCAGAGTGCAGCTGAAATTCCCTCAGCCAGGATTTTAAGGAACAGAGGAGACAGAGCGAGAGAAAGAGGGCGAATGGAAGAGAACATCGGGAGAAACTTTCCTCGACCGAACAGGCTCCCTCCCCCTGCCACCCTTTTCTATCTGTACTTCGTGCTCGGTTCATTAAAATTGAAGGTTCCTCGTCGTTGCCGTTGCCAAGTCGAAAGTCTGCAGAAACTTCACCGATGTATCTCCACCCGCCACCCGGTTTCCTTCCTTCTCCCTTCGAACAACCACCCGTTCGCCATCGGCAACGATAGTAACAAAACGTGACGCGGTCCCCTGTATTTCGTTACGTGCATCCGAGTGACGGTGTCGCGCGGCCACCGGCAACCGAATTGCCTTTCCTTTCCCCATACCCTGTTCGCCAGGAAAACACACCCCTTTTGCGCGTGGACCCTTCCGAACTTTCCGCCCGAGGGGATGCACACCGCCCTCTCGATATTCGGCCAACATGTAAATTCACCGTGTTCCTTTTCCTCCTTTTTGCCATCTTTTTTTTACAGAACCAGACAAACTTCCTGCAACTCCCGGTTACTGCTAGATAGTGTATCTGGCGGAGTCGACTTGGCAAAGTTCGAGGAAGCACCAGGTTGATACGAACAGGTATTTGTTAGAATAATTGTCTGCGTTTGTAGTTGTTGGAATTTTCTTTTTTCAACGAGATTCGCGCTGGTGAGTTTGAAATTTTAAACGAAGCTGCAAATTTCAAGTTTCTTCATTTTCCAATGGTTACAGTACTACAGTTGTAATATGTTAACATATCCAAATTTTTAAATTTTCAACTTTTCAGTCATTAAATTTTTACGTCATCAAATTCGTAAACTTTCGGAGACCGCAGTTTCTATAATTAATTGCAATTGTCAAAATTTCTACAAGTCCAAAGCTGAAGTTCTGCATTTCACCCCTGATTCTCCTAAAATTAACTGTTCACGAGGAGAATTTTCTTTGCGAGGCATAAAGGTATTCTATGGATATTACAATACAGTAGCGATACGTGAAGTACCTCTCCGTTAGCGTGTGCAGAAACGACTTTTGTAGGAGACAGTCGTTCAGAATGGGAGGCTTACGGGAAAAGAACTTGTCGACAGTTTGGATGGCTCCAAGTGGTTAAAGCAGTCGAGATAAAGGTAAGATCCTATTTCGGATCTAGATCTAGTCCGGCAGTGAGCCGTCGGAGATAGCTATTTGGCATTATTAGACCCTGAGAAGAGAAGGTCTATGGAAGGGCAGGATGGAGAGTTCGATTAGTTAGAGCAATCGAGTCAAAGGAGAGATTCAACCTCGAACCTCGGTCCAACGATCACCTGTCGAACGATTTTTATTCTTATTGCAATTCACGGAAATAGAATTCCGCTTCTCTACCTCTCGTTCTTCTATTATTTTTCTACTTCGGGATTGCACGAATCGAACAAGCGACGAATAAATAAAATGGTCTCGATTTTGGGAAGATAACTGAAAGAAGACGTTATTTCACTAAACAGTTAATTCGTTTAACGAAAACTTTCAAATTGATCAAAATTGTAATTAAACTAATGTTCTTTATCAATTTTCCAAAATGCGGTTTCTACGAGCACGATGCAAAGAGATGCAACTTCAATTTCGAACAAGGGCCGACCGGTCGATACGACTAATCGATGATCAAACGACGAAACGGAACGAATCGAAACGAAACGAGACGAATTCAAAAATCATCGGGGACAGTTAGTTTTCGAGCGTGTTAAAAGAATCAGCCGTGAACGGTGCTCGGCAGAGAGGCGGGCAAAAATCTCGTTTCGCGATCGAAATCGAATGAGAGCGAAAGGAACGAACGGTGGACACTATTGATGGGACGCGAGATAGGGGGGTGGTAGAGACGGAGGATGAGGGTTGCGATTGGAAAAAGCGTCATTCAAATTTCGGCTCGTTGCACGCGCGGCGCGGCTTCTGAAGCGGAATGACACAACGGAATGACGACGCCGCAATGGCTCGTTTTTTTCCGGCTTCCGCAGCCGCCTCTGAATGCGAATCGAATCGAATCTATCCGGTCGAAAGGCGGCGTGGCGGCCACGTTCGATAACGAGCGGTCAATAAACGCGATGGGGAACGGTTGCGACTATGTGTCTTCTCTAACGATGGGAAACGTGGTAATTCATTTTTTTCGACGACCTGATTCTCTTTCTTTTCGAGATGTAGAACTATTGGTTATCGATACCTTCTTCATTTTTTTGTATACACGTTTACTGAACTTGTTTACAATTAGAGATGACTGTCAATTTGCAATGGTTGTCAATTCTTTGCAATTGTTGGAGCACTTTGAAAATTTACAGTTGGATAGTTTGACGAATTTTGTTAAAGTTCTCTGTTACCAACGTTCAGTATTGTCACTGTGTTCATCATTCGACACTGTAGTTTAGTTAATTTATTTATTTCAGAGTGATGAGCATGAACCACCTTTAGAACGTAGAAGGTTACAGGATGGGAATAAAAATGTCATAAACTTTCCTCAAGTATAAACAAATGTATAAATATTACACCATATATATCAATGTATTCGAACAATAATACGTCAAGAATGTCATTAAGACGTCGTTAAGGTTAATGACAGCGATTAACCTCAAACATAACCTAACTTAAGGTTACACAACGTTATTCCCTAGCCAAAATAGGAAAAGCAACTTTGGTCAGCAATAATATTATGCTACAAACACGAAGGCTATATAAGACAAATATACCAATTAGTTTTAATTTTATTAATAACTGTTTCGCACGTCTGTTTACATTTTATTAAACACCGTTCGGTAGAAATGTATACATTTCATTAAAGCCTGTTTCGCACAACTATTTACATTTGATTAAAAACGTTCATTAAAATGGTGTGTTGATTGAAACCTTAGAACAGTATTTTGTATATTATTTTCAAGATGTTTTTAAATTGAAGTTGATGTTCACAGATTCTTATGAGACTAGTTATTAATAAGTTTCCAGTTCAGTTATTAGATGTTAGATGCTTGTGAAGTCATCAATTTCGTAAAATCTGTATAATTTTTTAAATTAACAGTACGATAACTGGAATGGAAATAGTTATAGAATATCGTGATGGTCAACGAACATCAGACCAAATATCATTACAAATATTTCTACAAATATTGATCTGATTTGCCTATAAACTCTTACATTGAAGAGGTACTTGCACAGAATTACACAAAAGTGCATAGGTAAAAGATTATTATTTTTAAAGAATTCTTATGTATCCAGTAACGAAATTTAGTCATGTTTTAAATAAACTTTAACCAAGTATTATTTAACGTAACAAATACGTACAAATGTGTCCAGCAAATTACTAGTAAAAACTGCTTTAACGACGCCAAAGGGTCAGCAACGAAGGCACAATGAAACGATAAAAGTAGTTACGTCGAAAGTAAAAAGTACCAGAATCACCGAGTTACACGTTTATACAGCATCGTTTTTCCCTTTTTCCGACGAGGCTCAATTTCCCTTCCGCCCGGTGGAAAAAAGATGCGTCCACGAATATCCCGTAGATCCGCGAGCACACGAATCACGATGTAACGACGTGGCAGCGTACAGAGCTGACGGGAAACCGAGAGAAGATTTTTTTTCCCGGCCTGCCCCGAGGGCCGACGATACAAAACGAGAACGACGAAGTGGAATTAGTCGGAATCGATGGTTCCCGATGTTGAAATCGTCAACGTCGAGTTTAATACGGGTCCCTTAAATTTCTATTTGTAATTGCGCGAAAAGGTCGACGGGAAGCTGGTAGAGGGAGGAAAAATCGGCACAAAAGGAAAAGGCGAAACAAAGCGAGTAGAGGGAAAATGATGGAAAGGGTGGAACGTTGCATGGAAATTTCGACCCTCTCCCTGGCGGCTCTCGAAGCCAAACGAAATGCGCATAGGAATGACACGAGCCGCAACGTTCGTTCTCCACGTTTCGATTTGACCATTTGCCTCGATCCCGTGGACCAGACTATTCGACCGAGCACAATGTAAGAGCACTTTTCATGCTAACGAACGCGACCAGCCACGTTTATCCCCGCCAACTCGCGTGATTTTCGTTTTTCTTCGAAGGACTCTGTCAAAACGGTCTCCCCTTTAATCCGAAAAACCGTACACGACTCGGTAATATCGAAATTCCAAACAAATCCCAAGGTATTCCTGTCATTTGCACTGGCGTTTCCCCGTCGGTTTCGACGCGAATGATTTTCGAGAACGTTTCGTGCTCCATTGAGCTGTTCCGCGAATACTCCACGCGTGTAATTAATGCTTGGTTTTGTGCGTTTACAGCTGCATTCGTAGTTTCCATGTATAATAGAAATGTTGTCGGCATTGACTATAAAATTAAGCTATTTCGTATTAATACGCTCCTCGCAACGATTGTTGACTGGAAATTGATTAATAAATCTTTGATTATTATTAATTCGCAACTCCGATGGAAATCATACGCACCATAATTAAGAGGAAATTGAAATTTTAGTCTCCCGTTGTTATTGATTCATGAAATGATACATTACATAGTGCCTAATAAATAATTATTCACTGTATTCGAAAATGCATGTAATCAATATAAAGTACGAGTTTATTTTTCGACTTCAAACCGTTTAAAATTGTTCTCCCGTCCCTGTTCGATCGTTTTCGAATGAAACGCTCTCCACAAAGATGCATCTCGTTCATCCTGCGAATTTCAATTGAATTCTAGCTCCGGTAAGCCGTCATTCTGGCGGTGAAAATTGGAACGCGTTCGCGCGAAAGGTACACGCGAATTCGAAATTACGCGTTTACGAGCAACTTCGTTCAGCAAAGTCGGCCAAGGAAAGAAATCGCGGATCGGACAAACGACGAAAATATAAAATGGGATATCCATCCATCCTGCTTTCGAAAACGAAACCGTCGAGTCGACGATAAATCCGGGGTTTGTTCGCGCTAGGACTCTTACATTGTGTCGGGGGTCGGATGGCTCAATTCGTATCAGGATCATGGTGGACGAATCAGAATGAGAGGGGACATCGATCTGACGGAAACTGACGAACCAAAATTTGTGGGACACCGCAGTAAAAAAGGAACCCTTTTTCCCCTCATCTGTTTACGTCAGATTCGTGATCAGAAAATTGTAGCAAACCAGACTTTCGTTTGGAAAATATATTGCATGAAAATCATTTGAAGTTTCAAGTCACTCGAAGTTTGGGTAAATACGTCAAAGGAATAGCCGTTGTTTATCAACTTTTATCAAAACGAAACTAGTTAGCAGGTTAATTACGCAGCTATAACTTGGGTCTTATTCAAATTTAATTTGGACATCATTTGAATAGAAATTTTAGAAGTTGCCTGGAAGTTTTAACACAAATTTAATTTAGCATAACGCAACGTAGTCCTTGCTCCGGATCTAGACTACTTCATCTGCTCCAAACTATTTCGAGATTAACTTACTGTTACATTCAACGTAATCCACGGTAATCTAGCTTAATCCTTTGACCGTTCAGTCAACTTAAGAGCAAACTTCCACACAACAAATCTTGACGATCGCTCGTGAGAGTCTACGTGAATTAACCGGGTATCGTTACGTTTCCAAATATCACCATTTCTTGTGCTGTTCTGTCTTCAAATTAAATCGAAACAAATAAAAGTGATTATATAATAATACGACTATAATGTGACTAAAACAGGTACAAATTTTTTACGTAACTTCTACCTTTCCATAGGTAATTCCAGTAATTCTACTGCTTTCATAGGTAGTTCTACCTATGACCCTTTGAATATCCAAGATTAATAGCTGCTATAGAACGAACCATAAAAAATGAAATGCAAATGAGAAACACTGGCATATCTTACATCATCGTTTTACGATTCGGTCAAGTGTCTAGGCCACATGGCAGCGAAACGTTATAAAGAGTCCCGTACACCCAGTTATTCAGCGAACCGTCCAAAGTGTTCGGTATTTACAGTCGCCATTTCTGTTCGTGCCACGGACACTAATCTCCGGAAGTACTTCTGCCTTTTACTAAAACGTCAGCTTCGCGCAGCCGTGTACGGGATACCGTATGTGAAATTCATGCCTCTTTCTTCCGTTTGAGAAGGGACTACGAGTTCTCGGTGACATTTTTGTTCGACACGCTGTCGGAATTGTAGACACGTAGATGTCGATAAGCAAAATTCTGCACGAGTTTATCGTTATTGGCTGATCGTTATCGACTGTATAGTGGTCACGGAAAATGCACGCCACGGAAATATTTTAATACCTCGCCCGGTGAAACGCCGGGGAGAGAAGCTGGCACGGTGTTCCATTTAGCAAGGAAGCGCGGGTACATATTGCATCGGTGTAGTTCCGCTGTTACGAGAAAGAAGAGAAATTTTGCAAAGTTACATTTTTCCAAGCGTACAATTTTATTCTTTTTTTCTTTCTGTTTTATGCTCGTTCCAATATTGGATACTAATATTTGAAACAGAACGTTGAAGAACTAAACGATATTGCACCGGCAAACGTTTAACCCGAGTTTTGTAACCCACTGACGATATATTTGGCAAAATAGAGAGCGAAGAAGCGAAACGATTTAACCAGGAACCCAACGATTTTATACTTGAAATAAATTCGAAATTGTAGCGAAAATTCGCAGGCGGCTAATATTGGTCGAATGTATCCCGTACATAGTCCGCGTAAACCGCATTACTTAAGGGATGATTTAATAGCAGCGGAAAAGGGGAAAGCAGAGAGCGGAGTTAAGGGTCAAAGAGATAAAGAGCGAAGAGAACGGCGAAGTGGCAGAGAGAGAGACGGACAGCAGGAAGATGAACACGAAGATAAAGTGTCAAAGGGAGAAAAGAACAACCCGGAGAAAAGAAGATTCAGGGGTGGAGAGGGCGCGAAGGGACAGGGGTGGAAAAATATAGACGAAAGAGGGACAGAGAGACGCGTGAGGTGAGCCGGAAAATCCGGTAGCAGTTTTCAGGGGGTAGATCCAAGGCTTCGAACGTTCGACGAGGGTTGAAAGGTGAAGAAGAGAGGGTAGGTGGCGAACAAGTACAAAGCTGTGGACGAGGGAAAGGTAAAGAGTGCTCGAAAAAATTTATCGAGCGCTGCACTTAACTCCCGCCACGTTTTAAAACAGTCTGACGGGGACGTTTCAAAACAGACAGTCTCCCTTCCGATCTCGACTCCCTTCGTCCGATCGACGATGGTAGGCAAACATACTTATCGTTCGTTCGACAATCGAACAATTTCCCTCGGACACAATTGTCGAGTCTTCAACGTTTAATCATAATCAGACAAAGTCAGGAGTAAATCAGAATCAACTCTTTTTCTTTGTTATATCGACAATTTGCCTCGAATTTCAGTTCGTTTAACTCCATCGTTCATTTACGATCAATAGGGACATGTCAATTTGACACTAAACCTACCGGCATATAATGGGTACTTAATTTGAAGTTAAAAATGAAGTTAAAAAATGAATAAACAAACGATGAAACATAAATTAGTGCCCACATTTATTATTTATCTTGATGAAAATCAATTCTGCTTTCAAGGAATGTACTTTAACAAAATGTGTATTTAATTTGAAGTTAAAACTGAAGTTCAAAAATAAATAGACAAACGACGAAACATAAATTAGTGTCCACATTTATTTTTTATCTTAATGAAAATCAATTCTGATTTCAAGGAATGTATTTTAACAAAATGTGTACTTAATTTGAAATTAAAACTGAAGTTCAAAAATAAATAAACAAACGACGAAACATAAATTAGTACACACATTTATACTTTATCCTGATGAAAATCAATTTCGATTTCAAGCAATGTATTTTAACAAAATATGTATTTAAGTTGAAGTTAAAACTGAAGTTCAAAAATAAATAGACAAACGATGAAACATAAATTAGTGCCCACATTTATTCTTTATCTTAATGAAAATCAATTCTGATTTCAAGAAATGTACTTTAACAAAATGTGCATCTTATAATAAGCAACTTGTAGAGCGATCATTAGATCTCTAGATTTTTGTATTTTCTAAATTTTGTATCCTCCAATACGACCAAGAGAAATAACCTAACCACAAAGAACCATGTTCAAAGAATTCGAATTCGTTCAGTTTAAAAGTCTCGGCAACGAACATAATCGAGCCACTGTTTAATACCAGCCTGCGGGCAACTGCTACAAATTGAAAGTACGAGCAGAAATGTGTCTGCATAAAAGAACCTCGGTATGCTATGGAAATACCAGGTAGATTAAGAGTACATTCTTTCGAGGGTAATACGTAATTTCGCGGTGTTTCGTGGAAAGAGACAGCGGGGCTACTTTCACCCTCTATCCCTCTGGCGAAGGTAGCGCAACCGGGAAAAATGCGAAAGAGCTTGTCCATACATTCCACTTCCGGCGACGAGCACATACATACAACCGGGTCGTGTCATTGAACGAACGATAAATCCGGCTTCGTGTTCGCTCGTCCAAGGGGAAGTTACGTGGTGCTCGTTGAATTATGTCGGTTCGACGTTAGATAAATTTGACCCGTGCTTCCGTTCATCGAGAACCACCCTTTTTTCGGTTGTTTCGGTTCCTCTTACGACTGCTTTGCGAACACGAGAATCGCGTAAAAATTTTTCGAGAATTTAATACGTTAGCATGTAATATTATCCTGTAATGAGAGTAGGTTTCATATCGAATTGCCCATATAATTATTCTACAGAAAACTGTTACCACAGGATTGTACTGAAGACACACATACACTCCCCGTTCGATTTTCTCCCTAACAAGCCCGTTCTTGTTCGTTTTCTTCGCCCCTCGCTGTCAAATTAACATAGTTTTCGCAACCGAATTTAAATAGCGATCCGGGTAACCGTCTCTCGGTCACAAGGATTTCGGTTTACCCCCGTTGAAAGTTTCGAGGGGACTCGATCGTGGAACTTTTTGCGGGATTAGTCGGTAATTGGAGCAATCGAGACCCCGTGACAACGGCTCCAGGCAAAAACAATGTCTCCCTGCAGTTAATTCCGTGTCCAGGATAAGGTTGCAGGTACGACGAAGTTTCGCCGCGGACGTTTATCGAAAGTCCGGACGTAGATCGATCCTCGAGGACGAACAGTGCTCTCGTCTACGTCCGAACGGGATCGGAAAAGGTTTTAAAAAGAGTCCACGTAATTCGCGATGGGCCAACTTGAATTGAGGCTTACGAAGTAATCGGAAAGTTCCAGCCGAAGCGATCGGGCGACACGCTGGCTTTTTGCTACTGGCGAATCCCTCTCAAACCACCATCCTGACAGTGGAAGCGAGTTCACGCGCGAAAAAACCCTCCCTTCAATGATTTTACCATGACTCTACAAATTTCTTACTACGACTCTTCAAAATTAAAATATCTTCTTCTGATTCAAAAATGGAGTTCTAAAATTTCTACAAAACTATTTCGATGATGTTTCAAATTTCACAAATTCGGTCTAAAATATTTGAGGCGTGTAAATATTTTCATTGTGCTCCTATTTCGCAAGGCAAACGCGTGGTATCTATCAGAAAATATCAGCAAAGAGGTACATAGCGCTAAGTCTGGCCAAAGCTTGTTATCGCTAATTTGAACCATAAAGATGGACAGATAGTCGGCGCTAATTCGTCGGCTAAAATAACAGATTTTAATTAAGGGAAGTTTACACACTGGCGAGTCACGTGTTATCAGGAACAAGCGGAGGGTCTTCAGGCAGAAGACCCTAAGGTTTCATTTGCACGAGGCGTAAGGGTGAGCTAATGGCGGTCGATTCTTTCGAGTTCGAGGACGAAGGAAAATCGATTCCCGGATTTTCGTACGGAATAGTTGTATTTTAGCAACAACTTCGAAAGTGCAGTCGGTCGAGGTTCTTTATGTTATGCACGCTTTGCCAGCGATTCCGCGTTCTTCACCCAACGTTATGCGCAACTTTCGAGCGTAACTTTTCCCCTCGAAGAAAAGTTGCACGTATATTGTTGCACCGACGAATAATTACTGTCTCGACGAACTATAGAGGCGGTTGGAACTTCTGGAAAACATGTTCGTTTCGGTGGCTGACGACGAAGTAGAATTTCGGAGAGATCGATCCTTGACTGTATCTACGAGAGTTTTGGCGATATAGCAGGTACGCCTCGCGTGTCCACTCATCTTAACCCATTTCCGAGCGATACCGTATATCCGTTCGAACGAATTCTCACCCCTTTGGCGATAAAATATTATCGGTCGGACAGTTTTGCGCGGTTGCGACGATTCACGAGTCTTCTCTGTCATTTTGGTTTACCACTCGCTGTTATCTGTCGATTCGTCGCGAACCAACCCCTGGTTGGGCCGTTATCGGTCGGGCGTTTATTGTGCCGGTGTATAGGGGGGGTTGTTTTTTTCTAGCTCGCTAGATTTTTTCGCGGTCGCGAGATTTATTCGAAGAGTCGCGCGAAAGCTTTGACGCGTTTGCGTATGATGGACGGGAATTTCTGTTCGGCGAACGATACCGGTGAAAAATTGCTCGAGGAATGGACGCTGTAATCCCTCGTGATTTTTATTCTCTTCTTTTTCGTTTTGCCCGCGACTACTGGATTTTTTGTTTTTAAAGCGTGACAGGTGATGGAACTTCCAAGAGAAACAGCTTGATGTAATCGCACAAACTTTTTCGTGCTTATTCGACCGATTGGGTCTTGAACATGGACATACAGATCTCCGCGAGGGAGATTCGCAACAAAGGAAGAGCTTTTCCGTTTTTTATACGCAAAGGGATTTTGTTATTTTTAAAGCACGTATCCCCTCTAAAAATTTCTGCTGAAACCACTGTACTTTTACATGTCTGGTTTCAGCTCATAGTTCGGATAGTTGTCGATTAGCAATTACCTATATGACAGATATTGCAGTCTCCCTATGAGTAAAGCGCACTTGATCCAGTCGATACCGAATCGCTCCGAGTCAAATTTAACGATTTTCCATGCGGATGGAGGATGAAAAAGCGTTGCAGGGAATGGAGTTCAAAGTCGAATCGCGGTTCGCGGGCGATGAACGCTTTCGTTCGATCAAGGATGTGAATGGTAGGAGGATGGAGAGCTTCCACGGCAATCTGGAACGGCTGGAGGGGTTGTTGGATGGCGGAACGGATAGAACGGCAGGAATAAGTATCGCTTGCCGGGAAAAGCTCTCCATTGGATACGGGAATTGGACGCTCAGGACGAAGGATGGAATGGAGGCTGCACTCAAACAATTCTTCGGCGTGTATTGACCGTGGGTAAATCAATCAGAAACAGTCGTTTTGACCTTTACGATCAGATTCTCGGTCGGTTGCGTTCGGTTGGCCGGGACAAGGAACCGGGCGGGACGAGCACCGGATGAACGAGTTTGCCGAGAGAGCGGAGAGGCGGACGAGGAGCAGAAGACGGCGAGAGGGTATCTAGACATTGTTTATCCCGATCGCAATTACACTATCGAGGACTTTGCTCCAATCGAGGGGCCACTCGATGAAAATCTTTTTACGATCGATTTAAATCGAAGCTCCCAACGAACCAGAAACAAGATTCTTCTGGCACAGTTCCGTGAACTCGCGATTACTGCTCGAATGATATGAATGGCGAACTAGTCAATCTCGAGAAAGGGTTACTTCATCAAGTCGAAATAATTTAAAGCAATTCTGTCAATCCCTGAATTTTCCGCTGGATAATCTGCTGGTAGAGATTCAAATTTGAACGCAGTTGGGAAATCTAGCTTTCTCTTCCACGTAAATTCTGGTCAAGTTTCGTATCTCTTCGGGAAGCCTCTGCGGTCCCCGCGCTTTTATCCCACTTCGAACCGTGCAACTTTCACGAAAGAGTATTCACCCTCTCGGTTCCGAGAAATCTTCGTGCACCGCGGCCAGTGATCCAGCTTTTAAATTATTAGCTTCGGTAGCGAGTCGGTAAAAAGCGCATAACCGATGCAAGGTGTGCAAAGAACGAGAGAAGGCGAAAGAAATTGCCAGCCAACCCGTGTGCGTGTGTTGTTCGTTTTCGCGGAGGAACTGCTGCTGGCCTTGGAGCACCTGCTGTTCCGTTATCGACGCTCCTTTCTTCGAACTCTTTGCTTCCCGCCCCGTCAACCCCCTTTTCGCCCTTTCTGAACGCGCCGTTCACGGCGTCGCGCTTAAATATTTCCAAAGAACCGGTGACCGTTTCAACTTCGCGACGAGGGGCGAGAACTTTCCAACAACGAAATTTACCAGCTTTCATGGCGACCCACCCTCTCCTGTTGCACCCCCGTTTATTCGCTACGTAACACATGGGATAGTCCGCGGGCCAGATGGCGGTCGCGTTAAAAAACTTTCCCGATCATGATTTTCCAATTTCAATGGCTGGCCACGTGCCGGGTAAGCGATTACGGCAGCTATTTTATGTCTCTTTGAGGCGGATTACCGGCCGCGTGTAATTCGCACGTGGCTTTTCCAGCGAGCGATTCAGCCGTGCGTGCATTAAGGGGCGCTCCGCTCGAGAACCTGCTCGATTGACGCCAGTACGAATCGAATTATCGAGAGGCGGGCCCGGTTCATCGATGAGTTAGGTGATTGTTGAAAAACGAAAGTGATCGACAGGGGTCGTTCGCGCGTGGTTCGTTCACTGATTATCGCGCGATCGATCGCTATAGGGGTGTCACGACGAGATGCAGCCGATTTCAATTTATCGACAGTTTGTTCCCGGAGTTATTTTTTCGGATTTTGCAATTTTTCCAGACTCGGAATTTTTTACGGGATTCGGGTCTCGGTAAAGATTGATCGAGGATTCTACTTTCGTAAGAAAATTCTTCCGCTGCAAATTTAAATGGACTTTATCAGAAATAAATCTGAGACCCAAGTTTTTCTATTGTTCGTTCGCTTCATTAGCAAGCAATTACTCGCGTAATTGTTGGAAGGAAAAAACATATTGGCTCTAACGAACTTCCTGAATCGAGAGAAACGAAGCATCGGATTACTTTATTAATTCTCGTCTATTTCCAGTATATTGTCCTGCTGTATATCTAATTAAAGGCAGATAATTTCGAACAGTAACTGCGAGAAACTAGAATACGAGATTAAATATTTCGAGTTGCCTTTTACAAGCTTTCCGAAGCTTCTGAATAACAAAGTCATTGTCTGTAACAAAGTATCAATTAGCTCAGCAATTAGGCTAAATAAGTTTAAGAATTGTATGTCATGGACTTTGTTTTTTAATAATAGCACCATGACCAATATTTGCAGCGAAATTATCTGCGTGGTCGCGAAAGCGAACGAGGGTGGAACAAGGTTGTATTTTTACGAGTTCGCAATTACGGCGGTGAATGCGCACAGGCAAAACGGTGTGCATAAATTCGGCAAATGGAAATAGTTGCTGTAACCTGAAATTAAATCGACCGACGACATTTCGAACTATTTAAGTACAATGGGACACGGATAGCAATTCCGAGCGACAGGCACGCGGCGGTTAGCCAGATAAATGCCGCGTCGCGACGCTCCCGGCTGCCTTGAAATGTCGCACACTATTTTAGCCCACAACCTTTTCTTTTTCGCCCTTGAACACCCTCGAAATTACGACTTTACAATTCGTAAACTGTCCGGTAAACCATGACGGGTTTGGTATAGTACATATTTATTTAATGATTCACAAAGTTTCAAATCGCATCGGACAGGAAAAAAATAATCAGAAGTTACTTTTTTATTCAGAAAGTGAAATTTTATATTTTACAAATGTATCTTAAAATTTTGCTGCAATATTTTATAACTTAGATGTCACTCAAGAAAAAATATTAAAGTAAAAAGAGAATAAGGGAAGGAAAGAGAATGTTTACTTCTTAAAAATATTATTCATTCTGTATGTACCCATAAATGTTATTAAAATTCAAATAAAAGATTTCACCCAGCAAACACGCCGTTAGGTGTAAATACGGTCGGTCGTCAACAGAGGTTGCCGAAGAAAGGGAATACCAAATGCGAGGTTAATCTTTCACGTGCAGCAACAATTTCAGACGAAGCTTCCCTCTATCGCCAAAGTACTCTCAACCTGTTTCCATAATGCATGGAGTATTCTTCTGTCCAAGCATTAATGTTGCCCTGACTAAAACGCAACATCGCTAGTTAAATCCCATTAGTACCATTAACTTTCAGCTCCTACTCCCAACGGGGACGGTACTTGGATCTAGGGGTCAATAAACTGTGCCAGTAGTTTAATCACTTGCGAGTTGGGAATAATTTGTACGATTTTAAAGTGGCCAGAAAATATAGGCTATTCGAACGATAACGGGTTGTAACTTTGGAATTTGAGACTTTAGGATTTTTAAATTTTGGTGAATTTGGAATTTGGGGGTTTGGTAATTTAGGAGTTTGGGAATTTGGTGGTTTGGGAATTTGAGGACTTGAACAGTTGGAAATTCCAAAATTTAGGGTTGCAATTTTGGAAGTTGAGACTTTAGGATTTTTAAATTTTGGCAAATTTGGCATTTAGGGGTTTGGTAATTTGGGGGTTTGGGAATTTGAGGACTTGGACAGTTGGAAATTTCAAGATTTAAGGTTGCAATTTTGGAATTTGAGACTTTAGGATTTTTAAATTTTGGCAAATTTGGCATTTAGGGGTTTGGAAATTTAGGAGTTTGGTAATTTGGGGGTTTCGTAATTTAGGAGTTTGGAAATTTGGGGGTTTGGGAATTTGAGGACTTGGACAGTTGGAAATTTTAAGATTTAGGGTTGCAATTCTGGAATTTGAGACTTTAGGATTTTTAAATTTTGGCAAATTTGGCATTTAGGGGTTTGGTAATTTGGGGGTTTGGGAATTTCAGGACTTGGACACTTGGAAATTTCAAGATTTAGACACTTGGGAATTTAGGGATTTAAGGGTTTGGAGATTTGAGAATTTGGGAAGATGGGGATGTTGTGACGAGGAATTTGGGAATTCGAGAACTTGAGGATGTGGAGATTTGAGAATTTAGAGATTCTCAATTTTATGATTTAGAGATTTAGACATCGTTGGGTATGGAATTTGGAGAACTTAAAGATTTGTAGCTGTAGAAGCTTGTAACCCTAAAATTCTAGAATCTTGTACATTAAGGAACTTAGAAATTTAGGTAGTTCGTAAATTAGGTATTAAGGTCTTTGGTGTTTTACTTGAAAAGTCCCTTCAGAACTTTGGTACTTCCGCAATTTATTAATTTAAAGATTCGAAGATTAGGAACTTAAGCGCAAACATAAAGTCTTCCTAATATAAAGAATTCATTTGTGAATCCAGAAGTGTGGAAAGATTTGTGAATTTGAGAGTTCCTTCCTCGTTTCCATCGAAACGATATCCTCTGCGATATCGGTAAAGGAACGATCTCCGGACGAAATCGTTCAAAGGAAAATCATAAAGAGCCGACGTCTATCAAGCACCGGATGACTTACAAGTCGCGCAGTAGTCTCGATTCCGTGCTCGCAACTTTACGATCGAGGATTCCAGCGGTGTTCGGGGTAGAAGAGCAGAGGCAGCACGCGTATCCGGTAATAACGATAAATAATCGTAAAAATCCACTATCGTTCACGGTTGGTTAACCCCGGTTCTTTTCGCCGACGGAGGGCAAAAGCAGCCTGCTAAGAATTCAATGCGCGGGGCGTCTAATAAATATTTCTTCCCCGACGCGACACACGCTCGCGAGCGCACATGTTCCACCCTTGCGAGCATTCTTACAGATACGAGTTCTAGGCGTTGCTACGAAATTTCCTCCAAGCAAAAAACTATGTTCGAAAGTCGCATTTTCCTCTTAACCCCTTAATCTACAATTTCCTAGGACACGAATGATTAATTATTTGGACAACTTCAAGACAAATGAACAAAATTAAAAAGTTAGACATTTTTAACAATCTTAGTTTAAGTCTTTAACAATCTTTGCTTATGAAGATTATAATCAGCTTTGAACGCAGAATTCAATTGGGATTACAATATGTGTATTGTTTGTTGTGGATGACTTACATAGTGCGTCATGAGTGTGACAATATTTTTAAAAAGTTTTTCGAAGAAATTTTTGAGAGAATCTTTCCTTGATTTTTGACTGAAAACACCTATGCCAACATTATATAAATGATACTTTGCGCGCATCCTGGCCGCAGATTCAATTCCACCGAAGGTGACCTTATGCAAAATATGCAGGAAGTGCAGCATGGTGTACCGGAAATAAAGGAGCGTATAGATCGCTGCATTTCAAGGATACCTCTGAGAATCGAGGCCACTATCAATAACTAAGGAGATCGCATGAAATACTATAAATAAGTGAAGGTTCTTTAAGAATGTAATATTTCCGTTTGTTGCGTCGGTTTATCGAGATTGGAAACTTTAAAATTTATACTTCCGAAAATATTTACATATGATAACTTCAGGGAAACCGAACAGAACATTGGAAACGCATGTAAGAAAATTTATTCTACAAAAGAAAGATAATTTCTTGCAGAGATGAGAGTTCGATTCAGAGAGACCGTGTTACAGAGATAAAATAACGCGTTTGGAAATAGTCGAAGTTCTATCTCGGTTCTCGAAAATTTTGTTACAGTTGGACTGTATAACGAGGAAAATCTGCTCGGAAAATCGTTACTATCGGCGATGCGCGCAGCTAGAAAGGGGTGGTTTTCAAGATTTCGGCGCCGCTGAAACGGCGTCGACTGCAGCGAGTCAGGGATGGGAATAGATGGTCGTTTCGTTATCTTGGTCACGTCTCGTCTGGACCCGCGTTTCCTCGCAGGAAAAGAGATACTCGAATATTTGTTGGCCGGCGATCTATAACCGCGCCGAATCTATATACGCGCGTGCACGCGCCGCTACGTGACCTGTCTGCGCGACACCGTGAGACGCGGTTAACTCGTGGTGCTTTTAAATCACCGGTAATTTCGCCGTTCGCGGTTCACGACACGCAACGTTGACACGACACTCCACGCGGACGTATCTTTGCCACCCCTCGCGATATTATCATCCGAGCCGCGTTTAGTTCGTTAAAATTCATGGTGTTCCGCGAGGCGAGAGCTTTCCCGCCGCCTTTCCACGGGAGGGTGAAAGAACGACGAGGGTGGAGGTAACAGGAACGGTGTCCTTTTGAGGGTGGGCGGCTCGCATGCGGTAACCGGCGAGGAACCTTGTATCAGGGGTATTGGTAGTTCATTCGTGCCGGTGCTTTAAATGGAAATTTCACCCTTTCGATACGAAGGCGTATGCGTATGCTCGTAGAAAGCAGATGTACTGGCTGTATCGTCGTGTTAAGGGTCGCAGATGCTTTCACCGATACCATGGAAAATGCTGCTGTAATTTTTGTTCGGTTATTGCGGTTTCCTGCACCCAGACAAAGTTATCTCGCACTCGTGCTATTACATATATTCGAATTACCTATACACTTCTTTCAAACAGGATCCATGGCAAGATCCATACCATACTTAACATTAGATTTATTTCTTATTTTTTTGGCGGTTCGGCTAGCTATGGTAGGGAGACTAGGAAAAGTAAAGGAGAGGGAAAACGTTTCGGGCACCCTGCTAGTGGACTCATCAGTAAGGCGTTCTAGCAGGCCCTTGCCTTAGGCGCGGGGATGTAAGGAAAGGATGGACAGGAACTATACAGTATATGAATAGGAAGGCTCTTGGAGTCCTAGCGAGAAAGTCTAGGTCTCGATTCTATGCGCCGTCTAGTGGCGATGAGCGTGGGAGTGAACCACATTTTCATTTACGAAATTCAAAAAGCTTTTGTCACAATGCATCGTCATAAGCTAGTTTCTATACTGTATATTATTGTAAGAAAAGAGGAATTCAAACCAATACGATCTGTTCGGATGACTGTCTCTTTTGTTGAAGAATGGTTGAAAGGGCTTGAAAGTAACAGTTTACCGAAATTACATATATTCGAATTACCTATACTACACTTCTTTACCATTTTTAACATTAGATTTATTTCTTATTTTCATTTACGAAAGCTTTTGTCACAATGCATCGTCATAAACTAGTTTCTATACTGTACATTATTGTAAGAAAAGTGGAATTCAAACCAATAACATCTGTTTGGATGTCTGTCTCTTTTGTTGAAGAACGGTTGAAAGGGGTTGAAAATGACACTTTATCGGAAGACAGCAAGAAAAACGGTTCCAACTAGCATATTTAGAGTTTCTTTAAATTTCGCATTGAATATTCTGTTTAAATCATAGTTGAATTGTGTTAATAGTTCATGTTCGAAGTTCTTTTATAAAATATTTAGTAAATCTTATTATCTATGCATTCTTAATTCACTTTCAATTTAAATACAAGTCATGAAACGAATGTACAGTTAAAACTCAACTCTAATATAAACCGCATTATCTAAGCACACGAAGATAAATAATAAATAACTTATCAGTACCCCAGACAGAAAGACTGAAATCGATGGGTCTCTAAAGAAGCCTCTGTACAGATGTCCCATGATCGATGAAAATATTAAGGAGATACCCAGTTGGAAGATAAATCGTGGTCGAATGGTCGTTTTTATATCCATCCGGGGGAACCGATACCAAGGATTTAATTGATTTCTTTCTTCGTGGCCTCGTAGCTACGTTCTCGATCAATCTTACGCGTACATCGTCGCGCCTAGAATGTACATGTTATCTCGAGCGCCAGATAATCGGCGGTTACGTAAAATGATTAAGGGCCGCCCATTACTCATGGAATGGTTCCCTTCTCCACGACGCTCGCGCGAACCAACCATTCAACACCGTGAAACTTTCATCGAGTTTCAACCCCTTCCGATTAAGATCTAACCCTCAACCTCAAAACTACTCCTCCCATCGCGGCACCCTCTTGTCACAACGCTGCAGTCTCTCTTTTTGGAGCGAGAGAACCGCGAGATTTTTCATTTCCTTCTTTTATTCCATAAAAATATTTGCTCCGTTGCTGTGCATAGAGACTGGTTTATATTTGAGTAAGGTCTGAAATTTTTTAATTATTAGGTATCTCGTACGCCTTTCCAATGTTTTAATCTTGCAATGTTCATCTTCGATGTTTTCATGTTCTTAAATTTTGTAGTCCATATTCATTGATGATAAAATATCGACACTACTGTGTTTAACTAAACCCACCATCATATAACGTGCATTTAATTTGAAATTAAAAAATAAACAAGCGACGAAACATAAATTAGTACACACATTTATTCTTCATCTTGAAAATCAATTCTGATGTCAAGGAATGTATTTTAACAAAATGTGTCTCTTATAATAAGAAACTTGTGGAGTCATTTGACCGGTTTTTAATATAGAGCCTTTCACTCAAATTTTCCTACAAAAACAATAAATTTCACGACACACATAAAAATGTACGAGGGTCATTCAATAAGTAAAGAGACAAATGGCTATAACTCAAAAACGGTTTATTTCAATCTTTCAAAATTAAGGCTATTTTTCAACATAATCTCCCCGCACAGTTATGCACTAGTCCCATCTTCCTTGCAGCTTCCCAATTCCCTTGGCGAAGAATTCTTTCGATTTTCCCCGAAGCCACTTTTGCACCGCTTCCTTAACTTCATTGTTAGCAAATCTTTTTTCACGTAGGGCGTCTTTGAGTGGTTCAAACAGGTAAAAATCAGATGGGGCGAGGTTGGGACTATAGGCAGGATGAGGTAAGACCTCCCAACCCAATTCTTGAAGCTTATCACGGGTCAGCTGGACTAAAAATCTAATGACTGAGCGCTGCTCTTCTAAGGTGCAATCTTCTAGTGGACTTGCCATGGTGAATTGAAAATTTTGAGGTTATGTTGACATAAAATGATGAAACAGCTGATCAGAGCATATCCCAAGGTTGCCAACTAACACTCCTGAAAAGATTGTACACATTCATTGAATAGTTTTAAAATTATAGAATTTGTCTCTTTACTTATTGAATGACCCTCGTAGTACAATCTTATACACGATTGACGTTGAAGAGGAGACCGTAGAAAAGATGCGTCCATAAAAGCGCGGATTGCAGGCAAACGAAGAAAAACACAAAGAATAAAGAGTAGCGGAGATAAAGATGAATATAGCAGGACGAAGTTAGCGGAACTTATAATGGAATTATCTTTCCGGAGCCAAGGTTGGGGCAAGGAAGCCATGGGTCCGCGGAGAACCCATAGAAAACTAGTTCCCTATAATTCCTCTTTTGACGGTGACTGCATCGTCCAGGTCCTGCCATTACTCTCCCTCTATGTCTCATCGGCTCGTCTTGCGGATACATACTGACGCACTCTGGATCCGTCGACCGAATGGAATCGCGCTCGACCGTAAACTTCACACAATTGTGCCGCTGGACGTAACTCGGGATTAGCACAATGGCTGTCCTCCCTCTATTTTCTTGGTCCTTCCGTACATGCGTCTGTCTCGCAGGAAACGCCCGAGGCACGCGTGTGTCTCGGGAGAGATCTTAGAAGCTGAACGGGGCCGATCGAGGGGGACGAAGGCTCGGGGGATGCCGTCGGTTAGTTGCAGTTTTCGATTTCTTTGCGCATACAAGAGGGACATGCGGGAAATGGAAGAACGATGTACCGTCCTTGTGTCCTAATAAAATTGTCGTGAGGGACGAATGGAGGGATTGCCGTATTGCAGGAGACTCGGGATGGATGTAGAAAGAACCATTATCTTTCTTTTTACTGTATGTGAAAGAAAATGAGTCAAAGTTATAGAAGTTTTAACGACGCATCGATATAGCGCTTTTAGTATCATATCTTTCGGTGCATTAGAAAGTGTAGTATCGTAATATCCACCGCGACGGAGGAAGATTACAAAGAATTTATCGCGGTCTGAAATACTTGGGACATGATATTTACCGTTTACGAGAAAAACGTGGAGCGGTAATTGGTCGAACACCCTGTATACGCCGTTTCTGTTATCTCGCCTGAAACAGTAGCCCGTATATCCTTTACAACGTCCCGGAGAAGAGGGTTGAATCGGCTGTTCCGCAACGAAATCGGCGATCGAAGGGCCAGGTTCCGTCAAACGCGGGCACGAACAGAGAGAGGAAAGAATTCCGTGAAAAGGGCACAATAGGATGGTGGAAAGATACAGAGGCCGTAGAATAGGGGAGATAGATGCGCGGATAAAGAAAGATGGACACTGATACAGCGTGAAGAACCGTAGAGACGAGAAGGGTACGGATACACGGCGAGATAAATGGAGGTAAAGGTGGCACGACAAAGAAGACACACGCTCGACGCAGCAGAGTTTCACGGGGGAAAAGAAGAAGGTGGGACCGTATTGAATCGGTTCATAGGTTTACGGGCGACCACCATTATTTTCGTCTCGCATTCTGGACCCATTGTATCGGGGCGTGAGGCTGTACAATGTAGAAGCGAGCATCTGCCTTCTCTTCTGTGCGCGCCCCTTCCTTGCAAATCTCCGAGAACCACTCGATGCCGCTTTTTGTTCGATCGTGAGCGCGAATTATTGGCGCCGACGAGAGAGAGCTCCTTTCTCGTCGTGAAAACGTCGTCGCCGGAACCGGCTGCGACGGAACTTTTCACTAAAACGTAAACAACCGGGATCGTTGGCCGTTTCGCCGGCCAATCGATTTCCACGTCGACTCGAAAATCCCTGACACCGAACGCTTGCTTTCTGCTTTCGGAATTAATCCTGTCGACGAACCTGACTCCTGGGGTAAATATTTATCGTAAGCGGCTGCCGAGTTTTCGGATACTCGCCTTCGAATTATTTATACGTTGCTGGAAATCGGCTTCGTTATTTCCTTACTCGCAGAAAACTGATCCATTAGGCAACTTCCTGCCATTTTTCTCTTAATTATTGAATGGCGTAACAGCGAGTTCATGGCGCAGGAATTTCAGGAATTAGTTCACGTAATAATTTTTAGCTGTTACAGCTTTCATGTTAATTTGTACTACTTCCTACTCTGGAACGTTGAAGTCAAGGAATTTCAGGAACTACACGTAATAATTTTTAGCTGCTGCAGTTTTACTTTTCATGTTAATTTTCATTATTCTGCAACGTTGAGGTTATGCAATTTTACATTCTCTTAATTTACTTTATTGCGTTTACTCTGTAACATTGAGGTTGTGCGGAGGGACTTCAGGATTTGGTTCACGTAAATTTTATGTACTGTAAAATAATGTTTGGACGAAATGGGAGAATCAGCAGCACGAGCCATTTTCTTGTATTGTAGAAACTTTGGTACCTCATTAAAATATCATTATAGTACAGTTATGTTAGATATTTTGACACAATATGTACATTTTATATTTCATACTACGTATTACATTTTGTACTTCATATTACATTTTGTACTTTATATTACATTAAGTACGTTATTATAACAAAGGTATGTCTTTCAATTCTTTATCAATCCACAAATTTGACGAGAAACGAAATGAAAGCGCATCTTAAAACCGCGTTTCCAGGAAAGTAATTAAAAAAATTGAAAATCAGAGCAAACAGTAGTTTTAATTATATACAAAACAGAGTAGAAGGTTAACGAGCATTAAACAAAGAAAAAGTAAATTGAAACGTGTTAGTTTCTCGCGCGAAAGAAGTTTGTAAAAGATCAAGTTTATCAGGAGGAACCGACTGTTCCCACGATAACGAGGGGAAAAAGCCAATTTCCCATTTCTAATTTCTGTTTTCCGTGACCTAACCGCACGAGTTGGCGAACGGGGAAAAATAAACGGGAGCGGATCGTCGAGCCGTTCGAGTCCGAGTTGCGTTTTTGTCGACGCTCCGGGAAATTAACTCTTGACCCCACGACCGGGGGAATTTTATGAAAGCGATAAATCTTCGAGTTTATGTATTTACCTGGGTACGCGCGCTAATGGAGAATCGTTTTTGCTTTGTCTTTGAGACGGTTGCGCGCGATGAATCACGCTCGAGCCGTTTCGTTGACTCTCGTCACTTTCGCGGCGTTCGCGCTTAATTAACTATCGATCAAAATGTATCGGGTTACTTGAAAACGTATGAAAGTATCACGTCGGTTTTAATTACTGCCGGTAACACGAGTTAGCACTCGGTGTTGAAATTCACTTGTACGTATTTCTACGTATGCGTATATCAGTACGTATGACTATTCTAATGTTAGGTTATGTTTGCATATATTACAATTTATATTACTACATGTTACATTACGTATTAGTATGCATTGCATTACTTGCTCCTATGAATAGGATAGTTGCTATGCAAGTTCATGTGAATTATGGATTAAAATATAAAAGAAGGGGGAATTGATAATGTATAAGTACGGGGAATTTCAATGGTTTTAATTCCACGCGATATTCCTTCTAGGAAAACCGTTGCTGAAATTGTAGCCGGCACGTGGAAGAACAACGCCCGGTAATTCCGCGCTAACGAGCATTTCATTTGCGCGATTCGTTAAATATTTGCGCCGATTTATACGCGAAATTATCGAACTACGTCGTTTCGAATAAAACAGAGGTGGAGATGAGCGAGTTTGCCAGCCCGTTTGGACGTATTTCCGCTTATTAATTAAAACAGCGGAGTCGAACAGTTTCTCCGTTTCGTTCGGAACAGAGGCGGAACAAAATCCATAGGCGTCGAAAGAAAAAGTCTCTTGATCTCGTTTCTTCTCTCCCGGCAAGGAAGAAAAGAAAATTCCGAATTCGAAAAAATCAATCTACGCTTTTATAGCTCGAAAGCCAATGAAATCCTTTTAAACGTATACCAGAAATTCTGTCTTTGGAATTTATCGTAGTAAAAAATACTCGATTTCAATCGGGCGTTCTGCGATTTCTGCAAAAATCTTGCCATTTAAGAGGAAATACCATCAATCACGATTCTACTTGGGATAGTGGTCCAAATGGAAAACCTGCAACTCGATTTAAACCCTTGCATTGAAATCACGTCTTCCATATGTATCTCTTACGAACTAAAGCCA
Organism: Megachile rotundata; assembly: GCF_050947335.1. Lineage (NCBI taxonomy): Eukaryota > Metazoa > Arthropoda > Insecta > Hymenoptera > Megachilidae > Megachile > Megachile rotundata. The sequence continues at coordinate 21,386,159 of NC_134984.1, read as the reverse complement.
ATAGCCAGACGCGTTTCACACACGTGTTCCTCCAATTTTCGTTTACCATTATTTATTTCGTCGGTTTACGTGATGACGGGTTTGGAAATTTTGCGGATTGAACTTTTTGAAATTTGGAGATTGATGGATTTTGTGATGTAGGAGTTTGGGAATTTGTGGATTTATAAATGTAAGCATTTGAAGAAAGATTTGAAATTATAGAAATTTTGAAATGGTCGGTAACCACATTGCCGATTGACTGATGATTAATGTCGTTGATGTACAACATGTACAAAACAACTCCCATATAATTAACTTGTTATATGTATATACTTGTTATTTTTCCTCATATATTTCCTCATCTATATATATTTAATTATATGAGAGTTATACATATATATATATTTTGTGAAAACCATATTATGAGTTATTTTATAACACGAAGTTTTAATCTAATATAGTTGTAATTCAAGAATGTAGAAATTCCGAAATTGAACAAAATTTGACAGAACAATTTGCCAATAAAAAAATTGAAAGATTTGACAAGCGAAAAATAGTGAAATTAGAGAATGCAGAGATACAATAAGAGTAATTAAGCGTGGCGGCGGCAGCGGAATCGAGGACCCATTCGTAAATAGCGTCCTGAATTTTGTCCATTTACGGGGAATCGTCGCGAGTAATAGCGAACCGTTGGCTTTTCGTCCATTTTACGAAACGATTCGTTTCGACCAGTTACGCGCCGTCTGTCGCGGCAATTAATGCAGCGCGTTGTAATTACGCAGCTGGCCACGAAATTATAGAGAGGAACGATTTGTAACGAATAAAATTCAACCGCCAGCCACACGCAACAAGTAAATTTTATCGTTATCGCGTGAGGAACAAAAGGGAGCGGCGTCGAGGAGATCTGCTCGGATTTCCTGCGGGACTTTCTGCTGACGCTTCGCGAAAGGACAAGCCTCCGCTCGCGAAATTACTTTTCTTTGTGTCCTGTGATGCCAGCTTCGTCTAAGGGGACCTGTGTGACCGAGCTCCAGGAAAAATCGCCATTGTTCCACGACCTGAACGCTCCGTGGAGAAAATCGGAGAGAGATCCTGTTACGGTTAATGCGATCGTCGAACGCGTTATTGTAACCCGGTAATTGACGAGATAATACGGGGACGTAATAGACCCTTTTGAATCCTTCTCCCGAATGTGTCATTTTTCTCGGGGTGCTCGATTCCGATGATCGTTCGAAGATAGAGCGAGATTCTTATAGAAAGAATTCTCGCGAGTCGTCGAATCGCGACGGTCCAGGGTAGAAAACGCTCGAAGCCAAGTGGATTATTAGAAGAGGAATAAAAAGATGGTTCGGAGTCTAATGGAACAGAGACACGCACGTGGGTCCCGAGAACTGGAACGAACGGAACGAAAATTACACGGTAGATTTAATAAAGCGAGGATCATACGAGGATCCACGCGTAATTTCGTGAGCAGCCTCAAAGTCTCTAATGACGGCCGCCGGCTTCGACGATCGCAGTTACCGTCTCGTTCGGATTTTTCACCTCCGCCTCGTTCGACGTCGTTCTCTGTTGCGGAACCAAACGTCTCTCGTGGAACCTCCCTTTTTCGTCCTAGCCGCTCATTCTACCCGTGTGTTCCCGCTCCTTCCGTCTTATTCGATTACACCAACCTGCGAATTATCGAATGCTACGCAACGTAATGCTTCTAGTCATTTTCTTCGCTTTAAATAACACGACATTTGGTATTTTAACGTCGAATGGTATTTGGACCATTAAAAAGATATTATGCAAGCTGCCTTCACTGTTTGACCTGATTATTTTCTGTAAATATTAGGTCGAGGTTATTACAGTATTTCTCTTCAGTCTCTTGAGCAAATATGCCTTCCTTGAAAACATGACAGCCACTGGAAATTTAAAAATTGTCAAATTTAAGGAAGCCTACTTCCACGAACTAAAAATAGTCGATTATCACACAAGTTTTATTAACGTCACAATCTAACACAGATAAAAATGCAACATTTAATTAGAAAACGTATCGTTTTGCCCATTTTTGTTTCCCTCCAATTCCAATTATTCTAACAACGTTTAAGGGAATGTCGCGAAAAAAGAAATTTCTATAGAGGTCCACACGAGGTAATAGGTTGTAAAAATTGCGATGGACGTGCACGAGAGGAGAAATTTGAAGCGGCACACAACCGAGCGACGTAATTGACCGACGTACTCGACGATGAATAATAAGAATGGGATTCTAAATGGAAATGTTCCAGCTGCTGTACAGAAAATTTTACAAAGGCACAGGAGACACAGGGCGAGTTTCGAAATTGTTCAACGCGAAATTGCGACAGAAATATTTGATTAGCATGTTTATGAAGCTGGTATATGTACCGTGATATATTAATCATTAACGGGGATAGAATTATCTGACCTTTGCTGTTCTCGATTTTGTACGAGTGAAACATAATTAAATATGAATGATGATGCGCCAGTGGCATCTACTTGCGGACACTAATGGCTACTCAATTTACCTATCTGAAAATTAGGCAACACCAAATTTATGTATTTATGCATTTCCACATTTAATTTCTACATTCCTTGAAAGCTTCTGATTTCCATATTGAAAATTAAACATTTCTATGTTTATAAATTTGAAATATTTGTCTATATACGTGATACATAGGTTTACGTAAATTTAACACTATGCAAACAGCAACTTTAAAACTTAGTTAAAAAGTTAAATGAATTCTCTTGAGGTTATTACTTTTTTACTAATAATTTCTGCATTTGTTTGTTTTATGTTTATACATCACACGTGTCATATTATAATATGCTTATTTCAAGTTATTGTATTAAATAAAATGGTGACTGAGTCACCTCTCAAAGGGTTAAAAGCTTGAGGTTTCTCTGCTTATTAGTACTTTCGTGATTTTTATGCATCTAAATTTTAGTTTCTAAATTTTATAGATACACGGAGTCTGTTTCACAGATACTTGGGTAGAGTTATAGAGAATTTTCCGCTCCACTCAATTTCCCATTGGATATTTCCACGGCACGTCTCGTTACACCGGCATTGTTAACGCGAAAACGAGAGGATGTTATGATAGGCTAGCAAGGGCCGTTTCGCGGATTCTTCCGCCGAAAGGATCGAAGAAAGGAAAGAGGAAAATGCGAATGGTAAAGAGACACGACAGGCTCGACCCTCTCACGGTTATCATCCCCTGAATGGACAAGAGAGGCAGAAAATTCCGGCTGGGCGTTTTGCTCTTTTCAAACGACCTGGCTAGACTGACACTTCGATGACAGGTAGAGTGCCGGCAATTGAAATAACAAGGGAACGTTAAGGAGGAAGCTGTGCTTGAAAACGACGAGCGATGGCGGCGAGAGGGGCGCAGGAGGAGGAAGCCTGGCTGGCTGCTTGCATGAATTCCAAAAAAGTTTGTTTGAAAGGAATCCGCCACGATGCTTCGTGGCATTCGTCTTCCGTCCTAGATCCGACGAATTGCAAAGCGCCCTGAAAAATTGTCCTTTTCAAACTCGTCGCCGAGCGTAACAATGACGGGTCGTGGCCGACCGTGTTCCCTCGTTCCTCTCGGATATTATCGTTCCTTTCGTATGAATTAAATGGCCGGTCCCGCCAAAGCTACTGAATAATAGATGACTACCGAGATACATCGATATTCGACTCTCCGCGTCAACCTTTTCCCGCGAAATTTCGAATTCGTACGAATCTATTGGGCTTCGCGTTCCTTAAAGAGATATTCTTTTATCAGTGTACACAGAAAATTATTATTGATCAAGATCTCGGAAGGACTTTCTGTGCTATTCTTGAATGTGGATTCAAGAATATTTTCGACACAAAATTTTTCACCCTGCCACTCGTAATCTCACTGTATTCTATGGACGTCTTCTTCGGGATTGAATAACACTCCTATTTCTATGAAAATGATGTAATATAATGTTGTCAAAAGATTTCGCGTCTTTCATTTTTAGGTATTTATATTACATGTAATACTTCAGTGTCTTTGACCCTGTTTTTAAAATGCGAGGTACTAAATGTAAGGTTATGTACGCATCTATTGAAGAAGAGTGCGCCGTCACATAAATTGAACGAATGTCATCTACCGAGAAAACCGACATAACTCTTTTGGCCGACCCAGTTCTTGCGTAAAATATAGTCGTAAAGAGAATGGTATTCATTTTGGAAATAAATATACAGATCTCGAAATCTCGAACGCTGACCCAGTATTCGCCTTATACGAACGGTATTCGCCATTCGAAATTTAATTATCGAAGCAAAGGCATCAGGAAATTGCAGTGACGTCCGTTCCAGCCTAGGGAAAATATTATATTAGACCTTTTTTCGACGCTGGAATTTTTCCAGCGTGCCGTACGCGCTGTATTTTTATCGCGGCCAGTGTAATACCGCGGCGTGTATACAGCTTCCGTAAAATATGGTTACGTTGATTACTTTTTTGCACACAATCCCCCACCCGCCAACCCCTCGACGTTCTTACGAACCTACCCCCGGCTGATCCTCGCCATTTTTACTGCGCTTTTCCCCTCGCGTGTTGTTCGGCTAATGCAAAGGATCGGATATGACTCACCAGAAGGGACCAGGAATTTTCAGCGGATTCATGGCGGCGTACAAATCGATACGTTCCGCGTTCAAAACCTTCGCCTCGCTTAATACGACCGCTGATCGAATCAATATCGATACATATTGGTAATACAACATTTTTTAAATGTACGGTGAAATTGATTTAATGTGGGAAATTGAGAGTTTGCGAGTTTTGGATGGTTCTTTTAGTTGCAATTTTAGGGATTTGTAAGTTTAGGTATTTGGATGTTTAGAGATTTGGGAATTAACAAATTTGGGATCTTAGGAGTTTAAGAACTTGAAAATTTAGGATTTGGGAATTTTAATATTTGAGAATGGAATTCAGGAATTTGACGAATTATAGATTTCTCACTGTAAGGATTTGGGAATTCACAGATGGATGATTTTAAGAGTTTATCAATTTCGAAATTCAGCAACTTAGAGCTTCAGCAATATCACAATCACACAATTCATAAATCTATAATGTTAACAAAAATGAATACATTTGATCATCTAATTCTACAATCAAAACCTCGAATTTCGAAGCACTCTTATCTTGAGCTCAAGACGAACTCCAAGTGGCGTCAATCAATTAGCAAAGTCTAATTCCGCAAGGTTAGCGAAGAATAATTTCTTGAAGGATACTATCCAGACAACGTGACAGTGGTACCGTATCGCAACGGAGGCCAGAGTTTATTTGAACAAGCGTAAAAAAGGAAGAAGTAGCGGCGGAGAACGGTAAAGGAAAACGGAACCGCGCGAAAGAGAGCAACGCGGCCACCGGAAATAACGGACTGACCTTAACGCGGCCACCGGCGCAAACTTTCAGATGTTATGAGTGTAAACCGTGGGGCGAACTATCGTGGACCCAGGCAGCCAGATACGGCTCCGTTTTATTTATGAAACGAAAACATTCTCTCGCTGCCTGCAGCAGAATAATTTTCCGCGCACGTCGCCGACGTTGCCGAATTAGCCGCGTCTGGTTACGTTTCGGCTGATACAGTTATCGTTGCACATGGAATCTGAAGGAATATCCTTTGGCTCGATGCCCGTCGATTCTTTGGAATCCTCTTTCCGACGGTTCTTAACGCAAAATAATTTAATTATGATGCGATGAATAATGTGATCATATGCATCGTATACTGCTAATTTGGTTAATTAATTTACCTGAAATGCTAATTAGGATATGATGTTTTAAGAGGAAAGGTTTTGTGAAGATTTTGTCTATTATTAATTGTTACTATTGTTTCATTTATACGAAAGTACAAGCACACAAGCATACAAAATCGAATGTACGTCAGCTTTCGACTGCAAAAGATCAATTATTGCAGTATTACATAATTACACATTACAACGCAATTAATTATTATAACATGTTATTAGAGCTCTTGTTGTAATACGTTATTTGTGTAACGTGTCTGACCACAAACGTCCGTTTTCACAGCAGCGGTCAACGTGTAAATCGCGTTTATTATCGAATCATTAAAATATTTGAATTCCGTACAAAATCAACGCGTTCACTTCTGCGTATTGACGTGTGAAAGAGATGGAAGGGCTACGAACCATTGTTAACTTTACTGGTCATTTTATTAAAGCGGCTAATAAAATGTAAAAATGAATACAACGTACGTTAGGTATTTGTCAAAGCGAATAATATTGAAAACACGATGTCGGGTTGACGTGCATAGATATAAACGAGCCTTCTCGTGTCGAGGGTAAAATCTGATTCGCGAAACGAGCCCGCGACACCCCTCGGAAATTGGGTCAGATACGCGTGTCTCCAACAGCTGCGACAGCGTGGCGAACCCGCAACGCAATCAATTTATCAGGTCGAAGCGCGAACGTGACCAGACTTAAGCATATGGCCGATTTAACGATGCCAGTCGGGAAACTGTGTCCATGAGCGGTCGTAGCGGGCAGAGATTATCCGTTCCCCGGGATATTTTCCGTCGTTGTCGATACAAAAGCCAACGGGAACGTAAAGGGGGAGAAACGAAGGCAATTACCCCCGGTACCAGCGTCGAATTTGTTACGCCGTTATGTCGTAACCGAACGCGCCAGATACAATTATGAATGCCCGCCCTGTTCAATGGGGGTAAACGAAATTTCCGTGACCGACGACGGTGGTATCTTTTGTTCGGCCACGTTCCGGGCTTTTCGAGCCCGTCACACCCTTCCACCTTTCGTTGCCGCTCGATGATTTCGCGATTTTCTCCCTCCCCACGGTGTTAATTACTTTCTAGGTCTTTTTTTCGCCGGGCTTCGTTCGCTGATTTTTCCTTTGTGCCTGATTAATGGACTGGCCGGACGGTCGCGTGCAACGGGCATCCGCGAAAATCACGGGGATGAAACGCGCTCGAGGGGTGAATTTTCCGCGACGTTCGGAACACGTGGACGATCCGTCGCTGCGTAATTCCGTTAATAGAAACGAGTAATTTCGTTTCGTTTTTATAATTATCGCCCGACGATTTTCCACGCGATCGAGAGCCGACCCTTGTCAAAGTCCGCGATATTTTATTCGCGTTGCGCTCGAATTACCGGCGTAATACTGTTATTGCAGCATTTACTTTTTATACGGGTAAAAGTTACTCTTCAAAAATGATTATCACGTCTCGATTAAAAGTGTAGACATTAATATAAATTTTCTGGGTCACTGAAGATCTAATCTAAGGGTCAAGTGTTAAATCATGCTAATATACATTAATTCAGACCGAAGAAATGAAAAAAGGGTTTACTGCCTTTGAAAGGGAACTAGAAACAGTTCGAGTCGGTGAAACAAACTTTATAGCTCGTTAGATAAGATACTCGGTGTTTTCGATGTTCCAGCATACAAAGACGTCGTTGTATTAAATAGACGGCACTCTAACTTACTAAGAAACTCGATGCTTCAATTGTTTTCGGATACGAGACTCGGAGCAACGACTTTTTGCCAAGAAGCAACAGCCACTCCGAGAGGAAGCTAACGACACGCTTTCAAGGTAAATACCTTTGAATTCCGACGGAGCAAAACGTTGCCGCGATAAAGTGGAAAAGAAAAAAGGAGGACGTAATCGAGGGTAATTTTTTAGAAGAGCACGCCGTTCGACCGCGTTAACCTCTTTTCGTTGGACGTTAAAAAACTCGAGTAGATCGGAAATGTATTGACATAATTTGTTCCTTGAACACCACTTTACTTCTATGTTCTATTCAATTTTGCCATTTACAAATCTCACAATTTATCTGAAAATTTAGGAGGCTCTTTACGAGAACTTCTTTAGAGGAATTTTAAACGTTCGACGATTTAACAATTTTGGTTTATAGATTTTAGCATGTGAACATTTGAGTGCTGGACTCTTTAAGAAGATTTAATGTAAAGAAGACTCTTAAAGATTTAATAATTTAACAATTTGACGATTCGAACATTTAATGATGCGACAATTTCACAATTTATGTATTTGAAGATTTCAATGCTATACTCTTTAAGAATTTGATTTGACTACTTGAAAATTTGAGCACTTAAAGATTTGACAATTTGACCATTTGACAATTTGTATATTTAATAATGTGACAATTTCACAATTTATGTATTTAAAGATTTCAATGCTATACTCTTTAAGAATTTGATTTGACTATTTCAAAATCTGAGTACTTAAAGATTTAATAATTTAACAATTTGACAATTTGAACATTTAATAATGTAACAATTTCACAATTTATATATTTGAAGATTTCAATGCTATACTCTTTAAGAATATGATTTGACTATTTGAAAATTTGAGCACTTAAAGATTTGACAATTTGACCATTTGACAATTTGTATATTTAATAATGTGACAATTTCACAATTTATGTATTTAAAGATTTCAATGCTATACTCTTTAAGAATTTGATTTGACTACTTCAAAATTTGAGCACTTAAAGATTTGACAATTTGACCATTTGACAATTTGAACATTTAATGATGTGACAATTTCACAATTTATGTATTTGAAGATTTCAATGCTATACTCTTTAAGAATTTGATTTGACTACTTCAAAATTTGAGCACTTAAAGATTTGACAATTTGACCATTTGACAATTTGTATATTTAATAATGTGACAATTTCACAATTTATGTATTTAAAGATTTCAATGCTATACTCTTTAAGAATTTGATTTGACTACTTCAAAATTTGAGCACTTAAAGATTTGACAATTTGACCATTTGACAATTTGAACATTTAATGATGTGACAATTTCACAATTTATGTATTTGAAGATTTCAATGCTATACTCTTTAAGAATTTGATTTGACTACTTCAAAATTTGAGCACTTAAAGATTTGACAATTTGACCATTTGACAATTTGTATATTTAATAATGTGACAATTTCACAATTTATGTATTTAAAGATTTCAATGCTATACTCTTTAAGAATTTGATTTGACTACTTCAAAATTTGAGCACTTAAAGATTTGACAATTTGACCATTTGACAATTTGAACATTTAATGATGTGACAATTTCACAATTTATGTATTTGAAGATTTCAATGCTATACTCTTTAAGAATTTGATTTGATTATTTGAAAATTTGAGCACTTAAAGATTTGACAATTTGACCATTTGACAATTTGAACATTTAATGATGTGACAATTTCATAATTTATGTATTTAAAGATTTCAGTGTTTGAATTCTTATGTACTTGAAGATTTGACAATTAGAAAATACAAGCACATGAAGATTTAACAATTTGACAATTTAACAATCGATATATTTGAAGATTTAAATGCTTGAAACCTCAGGTACTTAAAGATTTCACAATTAAAAAATGACACTTGAAAATTTAACAATTTGACAATTTGTATACTAGAAAACCTCTAAATAATTGTGGACAGAAGATTGAATTAAAAAATTGAGTACTAAGATTGAAAAATGTAAGAGTTGTAAACTTCCCCCGTTAAATTGTAAAGTAAAGTATCAAAGGGACCTTAAATAAAGTTATTAGAATGCTCTTCTGATCCCGCGTATCTACGAAATGGAAGTTGGCCGTAATAAAAAAGCGACAAGAAGGAAAGAAGTTCGATAAGATAAAAAGCACGTATTAAAAGTGGAAGCTGTGCTCTTAAGTGAGACGCAAGAAGCCCCTCTGTGACGCCGATGAAGTTAGTCTAGCGATGGCGGCACGAAATCGTGGAGCGTTAAAGCGAAAGAGACGCTTTTTCAAATTGACCAAACACGCCGCGAGATAAGTCTGTTAACGACTACGTTAAGAGAAGGCCGGCTGTTCCTGTATGGAACTCGAAGAAAAAAGAGGATCCACCGCAGAAGCGCAGCGACCGTCTGAAAGCGCCATAAAAATTCTTGCTTCTCAAATATTGCGGATGCAGGTGCTATCCTGGGCTCTGGCAATGTGCTCGATAAGACTAGTAGAATTTCTAAGAACGCTACTGTCGTAAAACGGAGTGCTCTACAGAGAGACATCCGTTGTTATCCCGCTAGAGAAATTGTTTCACCGACCACTTTTGCCGCGCACGTTCGCCAAAATGGATAACGAGGAAAGATTAGCCCTTCGAGATACGCGCTTTTTCTTCCGTTAAATTTTCATGGAAAATCGTAACCTTATCATAACATTTACTAATTCGGCAGAATAAAAATGCAGGAGGGTGGATTTAAAAATAGCGATTAGAAGAGTTAAGAAAATCGAGCTCTCGTTAAGATAATTTCAGCTCGCAGCCATTTATTTCGCAATTTCGGCCCAGACTCCAGTTTCCTCCGCGACGCAGATATCCGTCAAGAGGCCATCATCCGCGTCCCAGCAGTCGGAAACGCGGATCGTCTCTCGTTATTCGTCCATTCAATCGAGCAACGCGATTCATTTCCCAGAATTACGAAGCAAAAGGTGGTGCTGATGCTGGAGGGTGCCGCAAGATGTCGGAAAGCCAGCCAGCGGATATCTGTGCACCTTTTACTTTTGCAATCTGCCGCTCGGTTGAAACGTCAAGAGCGACTCGGAGAGGTTCACGCCCGAGCGAAGAGATCCCGGAGCGAAGGAGAGGGAAAACGGAGCGGAAACAGAGACAGACGGGAAAAACCGGGAAACGTGAAAGCCGTAGAACGAAGCGGGGACAGAGACAGAGACACGTCTAAAAGGTTTTAAAGAGTCGAGGAACAGCGACGGCTTATTCGAGCCGTTTCGTTCGCGGTATACTGGGTGTCTGTCTAAACTGATCCCTTACCTGACATTTTCTACAAATATGCAATTAGATGCAGGAGAGATGCGTTAGGTTAGGTTAGATTCTTTAAATGGTTAAGGCAGAATTTTCTAAATATATTTATTCTAAATCAAAGTCAACTTCTATTCTGATCAACCTCTAAGGCTTTACTGGATATTTTATCATCTTCACTTACTATTTTATTAATGTTTTATTCATCGTTTCACGAATTACTAGGAGATTGTTTTGTAGCTCCATATGTACTATATAATTTTAGTTTACTTATTGAATGAGATTGAATGACTGACTGTAATGAGATAATATGATTGGACTGATAGTATAATAGAACTGATAATATAATTAAACAGACAATATGAATGAACTGATAATATAATTGAACTGATAATATAATTGAACAGACAATATGATTGAACTGATAGTATAATTGAACTGATAATATAATTAAACAGACAATATGATTGAACTGATAGTATAATTGAACTGATAATATAATTAAACAGAAAATATGATTGAACTGATAGTATAATTGAACTGATAATATAATTAAACAGATAATATGATTGAACTGATAGTATAATTGAACTGATAATATAATTAAACAGACAATATGGTTGAACTGATAGTATAATTGAATTGATAGTATAATTGAACAGACAATATGATTGAACTGATAGTATAATTGAACTGATAATATAATTAAACAGACAATATGATTGAACTGATAGTATAATTGAACCGATAATATAATTAAACAGACAATATGATTGAACTGATAGTATAATGGAACTGATAATATAATTAAACAGATAATATGATTGAACTGATAGTATAATTGAACTGATAATATAATTAAACAGACAATATGATTGAACTGATAGTATAATTGAATTGATAGTATAATTGAACAGACAATATGATTGAACTGATAGTATAATTGAACTGATAATATAATTAAACAGACAATATGATTGAACTGATAATATAATTAAACAGATAATATGATTGAACTGATAGTATAATTGAACCGATAATATAATTAAACAGACAATATGATTGAACTGATAGTATAATTGAACTGATAATATAATTAAACATACAATATGATTGAACTGATAGTATAATTGAACTGATAATATAATTAGACAGACAATATGATTGAACTGATACTATGATTAAACATTGAACCACAAAATCTTTACTAAAAAGTTTCCTAAAGACAGTACAAATTGAGACACCCAGTATAGTTCGGGTTACATTTATGTCCATGGAAAGAAGGCCTTTGAAGGGAGTGAATCCAAAGGAGCGGACAATGGCGGAGAGAGGATAGAAGCTTTGAAACGCGCGCGCGGAAGCAACGTGGGACCAACGGGGTAACCTGGTGGCCTCGTAAAACACCGGCTGACAATGAGTACACAGGAATGACCGATTCGGAAACGCGTCTCGGTGGCTACGTTCGGCAATGCAATCTCAGGATATGTAATAGTACGGCTGTCGATACACGGACACGTCGGATCAACCGTGTTTCCTGTTTTCTGATCAACTTCGCGGATACAGGAAACCATGACGAAATGTCCTCTAACAATGTGTACAGATACGTCACGTATTTTTTACTAGTCTGTCACTGGCTGTAGTAGGAAACAATTGACCGTTCTTTTTGTCTAATTTATTACTTTTAATGGAATTCGTGATGAGGGGAAGTTTCAAGGTCTAAACTTTAAAGTGATTGTAACCTTAAATGTAACTCTGCAGTAAGTGCTTTAAATGCCTTAAAATTGAGTGCCTACATTCTAACTTTTTATGGGTTGTAGGTTATTTTTATAGGTTAAAATTGGTCACCTTGCTTTTGGATAAAGATACAAATTATTTTGAATTAATATAAAAAAGATGGTAATATATTACGAATGTAAATTATAATATATTTTTAACTATTAAACAAGATGGTGAACTTCGAACTGAGCTGATATATTTTTATGATTGAATGTGTATGCTTGCGATCAGCTTCAGTTAATATCGACGGATATTCGATGGAAATCCCCTTTTTACTATGCAAAAGCGCGTCACGACTTAATAGATTTATTGAAATTTATGTGAGGATTAGGGGAGCGTATATATATATCCAGAAAGGTTAAAAAGAGGTCAAATTTCATGAATCTTTTAAGAGAAAGGTAAAACAATTTTTTACTACTATTTTGATCTATTAAAAAGTAAATATATTATACAATTTTTACAAAAATTTACATTTAAAAGTAACAAGAAGTATTTACATTGCGAATAGTTTTACGAGACACCTGTTTCTGACATGTTCCATGGTACCAATTGACATTTTTACAGGTTTCATCTAAAACAAACAAAAAACGACGATTTTCTTGAATTATGCAAAATAAAGATTTTCGTTTTGAAATATATTTTGGCTTTGAAAGAAAAGCGTTGTTTAGAGCTGATTGAACACTTTGAGAATTTATGGGGATAAGTAGCATGGTAGGCTTTCTTAGAGAAAATGGCGATGTGGGAAGGGCTCTAGCTTTCGCTGTAACACTCAAGTTTGGAAATTTGGCTAGTTGGAAATTTGGGGGGTTAGAAATTTGAGGGGTTGGAAATTGCGGAGTTGGTAATTTGGGGGGTTAGAAATTTGGGGCGTTGGAAATTTGGGGGGTTAGAAATTTGAGTGGTTGGAAATTTGGTGGGTTAGAAATTTGAGGGGTTGGAAATTCAGGAATTTGGAAATTTGGGGGGTTGGAAATTCGATGGGTTAGAAATTTGGGGGGTTGGAAATTTTGGGGGTTAGAAATTGGGAGATTTGGAAATTTGGGGGGTTAGAAATTTGGGGCGTTGGAAATTTGGGGGGTTAGAAATTTGGTGGGTTAGAAATTTGAGTGGTTGGAAATTTGGTGGGTTAGAAATTGGGAGATTTGGAAATTTGGGGGGTTAGAAATTTGGGGCGTTGGAAATTTGGGGGGTTAGAAATTTGGTGGGTTAGAAATTTGAGTGGTTGGAAATTTGGTGGGTTAGAAATTTGAGAGGTTGGAAATTCAGGAATTTGGAAATTCGGGGGGTTGGAAATTCGATGGGTTAGAAATTTGAGGGGTTGGAAATTTGGGGGGTTACAAATTGGGAGATTTGGAAATTCGGAGATTTGGAAATTTGGAAATTGGGAGAATTGGAAATTTGGAAATTCGGAAATCCGAAATTTAAAAACTAAAAAATTTGAATATTCAAAAACTGAGAAATCGAGAACCGTGAAAGCCCAAAAATTCTAAACTAAAATCCACCGAGTTCCCAAGGCAATTTCCCGAATCCCAACATCATTTTCCCTAGGGAAGCCTAGAACGCCTGCAAGTTATTCCAGCGTTCCCGTTCTCACGATGTGACAGCAACGAAAAAGGATTACGCTTTCTCATTTCGAAAAATCTGAAAGTTACAGCGGAACGACCACCCACCAACGAGGAAAGAAGCCCGAAGGAATCAGTCAGGTGGCACAACAAATCCTCTTTTAATCTGTAACGTGCCTTCGGGCCAGGAAAACGCAAGGTCGTTGGTAATCCCATTTGTCTTCCAGATTCAGTCCAGCCGTTGTCAGGTACAAACGTAAAAGGGGCACGAACAGGTACACGCGATCATGGATTCAACCTGTTCCAATGGGCACGGACCCCCATTTTCTTTTCCTTTTTTCCCGCGATTCGATTCGCTCTCTCTCTTTCGGTCAGGCGGTTCCTTTTTCCGGGACGAAAGTTTCGCAATTAACAGTCGGGGCACGTATTCGAGAAAAGCATTTTTCACAGGTAATTTTTGTCCACGAGCACACTTTACGCCTGTTCGTTTTCCCCTTGCAGGTCTTCGCTGGAAAATACATAAATGGTAAGGTATATGCTTAACTTTCAGACTTTAATACTCCAATTATTTTTAATTCTTTTGAAAAATTCGATAACTTCTGCGACTCTTAATTGCTGTTATCTGAACATGCTGCATGTACCAAACCATCGACCTTAAAACTACCAAACTTAAATGATTGCACAAGTTTCTTATTTTAAGGGACACACTTTGTTAACATTCTTTGAAATCAGACTTTCAGTGAGATAAAAAATAATGTACTAATTTATGTTTCGTTTGTTTATTTATCTTTTAACTTCATTTTTATACCAAACTACCAAACTGGTCAAATGACAAACTTCTTATTATATGAGACACATTTTGTTAATCTTAAAATCAGAATTGATTTTCAGTAATATAAAAAATAATATACTAATTTATATTCCGTCGTTTATTTATTTTTAACTTCATTTTTATACTAAACTACCAAACTGGTCAAATGACTGCACAAACTTATTATATGAGACACATTTTGTTAATCTTAAAATCAGAATTGATTTCCAGTAATATAAAAAATAATGTACTAATTTATATTCCGTCGTTTATTTATTTATTTTTTAACTTTATTTTTATACCAAACTACCAAACTGGTCAAATGACAAACTTCTTATTATATGAGACACATTTTGTTAATCTTAAAATCAGAATTGATTTCCAGTAATATAAAAAATAATGTACTAATTTATATTCCGTCGTTTATTTATTTTTAACTTCAAATTGAGTGCACATTCTTTGTACGTTTTAATGTCATAGCCCTGAATAATTAGTCTTAACTGAATAAACGACACGGGAAGTTAAAATTAAAACTGCAACAAAAGAACATTGCGGACATTGAAGTTAAACACCTATTAACCTAGGTACTTAAAAGATCTCACATGTAACACTAAAACTTGCCAAGACTATTTTGCATATGGAGTAAATTATGAACACAAACTTCATGAAGTGGCTCACCGAGCGAATCGATGGAAACTCATTTTATTCCAGCAACTCGTACATCATAGCCGAAATCGAAGCTTGACAACAAAACCCCCATACGCTGCGCGTATGCCGCGTAATAAATCACGATAAAAAGACCACGATCCTTTTTTCCCCGTGCAAGCCTGACGAAACCCTAGCTTCTTCTTTACCGTCTGCCTTTCGGCTTGATCTTACAAAGATCCTCTCTATACCGGGCTGAAGGAAACACGCGGGGCTCAAGAATCCTCCCGACCTCATTTTTCTTTTTTCTCTTTCTTTCTTTCGCTCTGTTTACACTTAGATCGTCCGCCAAATATTTGAGACACGAAAATACGGATCGTTACGGGAACAGTTTTTTACTACGATTATTAAATTTATTTAAGGGATTTTATCTTTCGGATAATCGACTGGGGTTGTAATCGGGACATTAGAAATTTGGAAGTTTGAGATATCTGGACGATAGAAATATTGGTACTTTGGTACATTAGCAGTTTGAGACTTTGAAACTTCAGAAGGGAACTTTGAATCTTGAGGACATTAGATATGTAGAATATTGAACACACATTACTCATGAAAAATTTGTTCATTTCGAAACATAATAAATCTAAAATGTCTCAACTTCGGTTGCTCAATCATTAACCTTCAGACCGTACAAATTTTATTGATCCCAATTTTGTAGTTCCATAAAATGTTACAATGTTCCTCCCACAAATAGAGCTACGTTTGTTCTAAAACGGGAATGGCAATGGCGGTGTGTGATAAGGGAGAATTAGGGAGCAGCGATTGTATATTTTTCGACGTAATCCCGTAAGAAGCGAATCGAGAGTAATTTCAGGGTGAAAAGCTGGTGCGGTATCGCAGCGACTTGTCGACGGATCAGCTGTTAATGGAAACTAGGCGTGAATTCGCTGGCTCGTCAGATAAAAAGGGTCCATTTGGTCCCTTCGATCCGGCAAATCTCTCTCCCCCCATTGTGACAAGCTGACCAGGAGGAGAACAGCTGAAACTGAAGCGTGTCACGAAAAGTTAACGCGACCAGTCGAGTTCTCGTGAACGCGAACGACCACCTGACACGAATAAAAGGGACACAGTTCGTAGCAGGGGGTGCGAAAGCATTGTGTTCCCGTAGTATTCTGAGCACGGGATCGATCGAACACAATTGACTTTCCTAATTTCCTCGTACCGGTCGCGACAAAGTGCGGCTTGTTGCAATTTCGTATTTCGTACGAGGGGGCGGTTCTCGCTTTATATCGCTGCACCCTCTTCCGTGAATCGTTATAAACTCGATCGGTCACACTTTTCACGAGGGAGCCTGATAACCGGTTGGGTATTTGTCCCGTCAACACCGGGGAAAATAATTGTGTCGCCATGACAGACTGACGACATCAACGAGTACTTACATGTAAAGTCTAAAGCAACGGTACTCAAAATAATCAGAACCACAATTGTATAAAGTACGAGATCTAAGGTGCTAAACTAAAGGTTCGGACACAACTGGTCCCAGTAGATTTCACGGTTATTAAGTTTCAAAAAATGATAAGTAAATGGTGAATGTATCGGTGTACTTTTCGAGTGGAGTATGAACCTGTTTGTCAGGTCGAGTCCATCGCTAGCGGTCAGCGGTGAACAGGTTGCTCGAGTTTCAATTTTCAGTGGAGCCGTTAATCGCGCGGAGGCTGTTGTATGATAAAGCATTCGATGAACGGAGAAAAGGAGGCGTGATCGCGCGGTACCGTGGAACGTATCGGTTTAATACGCGCAAAGGAGATTGCCCGTATGTCACGGAATAGATTGCCGTGTCTCGGATGGCGTTGAAAGGTGTTAGGTGCAGGGAGGGCGGATGGAGCGATATCGGGGACACGTTAACATTAGACAGCGAGTGAATAGGTTGTATCGAGAGGGCTGCATTGAATTAAGAACGACAACGATGATCGATAAAAGGTAACGGGGCCGGTCCTAAAGGACTTAATTTGGTGAGTGGGTGCGAAGGGTGGGCCCCGATCAATAGTTTTCTGTAATAGCCGACGAATTTCACGCGTGTTCGTGCACTTTTGATCGGTCCATATGTCCCGGCGTGGCCCGAAGATGACCCCATTCACGGTCCAATCACAATGAGGCGAAATGTGCTGCCGTTAAATCGGGCTGTGGGTCAGGACCCGTGTTCAATGGTATGGCTATAGTCTCGTTAGTTTGTCATTCGGGAATGATATATAATTTTACAGCGTTGCCGCTAGAAGAGGAAGCTGCACTAACTTTACGGACAGATTCGATCGTTTAATCGCGGCTGTAAATCTCGTCGGGAGATCAATGATTTTCTTACGGTTTAACGGAGCGGACCAAGCAAATGGATGGGTATTTCGGTATAATAAAAGTCCGCCGTACCGTCGAAGTCGTGGGCACCGATTGTTATTGCGTTTCGACGGAGGAACGACAAACGAAGTGGCTTTTAAGCAATCGAAACGAATTGTTCTCTTTAAGAGGAAATGCGAGTCGTAAAGTCAAACATTCGCTTCGTGTTTTTCGCGTTGGTTGATAGTCTTATTTTTCCGGGATGGCGGAAATGTCTGACGGTAAAATTAATTCTGGTTAGAAATCAACGTGATATCGTTTTAACACTTCGGATTATGAAACTTTGCCCCGAAGAGGCTATTACAATAAGTAGTCTTAAATTGAGACGATAATCGCAGACGCGAGAATACCACTTTAGCATATAAATGTGCATTCAGTGAAAGTCCGGATGGTTCCAATATAATCGCATATCACTATTTTACTGTCTAATCCTTTTACTATCCAGCGTTAAATGATTAACGTGTGATTTTTCGTCTCTTAAAAGTCTAACAGATTACGTATCTATGTAGGAGAAGGAAATGTACTCTCACCACAAGATAAGCTCCAGGAATTCAGAGAGACGAGTCTGTTTTCCTAAGTTTTTCAATCTGACTCATACGCGTGACCGCAGTAAAGAATCGTTTGTTCGTGCTGAAAATATGTATGAAGCAAAGAATACGCTTTCCGCATTAACCGAGCGCAGTCGTATTTGTTCGGTACACTACCAGGGTTTATCTTGTGGCAAACCGTACAATTATAATACTGAGCCGGACAGAGTCGAATTAAGACTCGCTTCGAGGTGATCGGTGATCGTTTCGAAGGAAGAAGGAAAGAAAGCCGAAAGGAGCATCGGAAATAGGGTGAAGCGTAACGAGACGAAATAATGGTTCTTACCTAAATAATGGTAGTTCTACGTCCATTGATGCTGCGCCGGGGGCGGGGGCGGCGGCGGCAATGGCAAGGGTCTCTCCAAAACAGGAACAGGGGACACGTCTGGCATGGCGAACCTTAGCTTCTGCCAAAACAACTTGTCCCCCCACACCAGGACGGTGTGCGAGGAGATTCTCTTTTTGAGATCGGCGTCGAGATCCCGTGGACACACACCGCCTACCAGCAGCAGGATCACCGAGCGGCCCTTGCCTTTCAGAGCGTCCCTAAGCGCCGCTTTAAACTCGAACCTGGCCCACTCGCCGTGCAGAAAGTTCTTGGAGAGCACCAGGATGGTGCGCCTCGAGGAATCGGCAGCTTCGGCCACTGCGTCGGCGACGTTGCTGCCAGCGCCCAAGTCCCGATAGTGCAAACACAAACGGTACGAGGTCTCCAGACCCGGTACCAGGATAGTGGATACGAACGCCTCGTCCACGGCCGAATAGGAGATGTAGGCGTCGAAGGGTTTCTCCTGGTCCTCGAACGCGGCCGTCTTGTAGCATGCTCTCAGTCCGCATCTGCTGGCTGCCCATGCCCTGAGCGTACGGCGATGCCTGAAGGCGCCGCACACCAACGCCACCATGGAAAAAATGAGCACGGCGGTGGCCAGCAGTAGCGGCAGATAAGCCTCGAGCGGTCGGGTCTCGATGACCGAGGTCGTGCCCGTTAATGCCGCGCAATTTATGACCGATCCGTTGGCCGGAAGAGTTATGGGCACGCCGAGGGAACAGGTGACGCTACGCCAGTCGCTGATCTTTGCTCGATTACGGGACATCCACTCGCGCACACGATCCAAGTAAGAGCACTCGCAGCTCCACGGGTTGCTCGACAGCCCGATGTCCACCAGATACGGATTCTGGCCGAGTTGCCAAACGGCGAAAGTGCCCAGCCGATTGTTCTCCAGGCGCAGCACTTCCAGCTGACGTAGCGGAAGAAACGTTTGGTTATCTATATAAGTCAGTAGATTGTTTTGCAGGTAGAGCTCCTTCAGGTTTTCGAGCGGCATCAGTTCCACGCCGTTGAGCACGCTTATCTTGTTGTTCTCCAGATGAAGGACCAACAGCCGCTTCAGACCGCTGAAGGTGTGATTCCGTATAGCGATGATGTTGCTATCGTTCGCGTACAGGATCTGCAGGTTCTTCCGGCCGATGAACGAATGGGAATTCAATTCCCCGAAATTGTTTCCATCGAGGTAAACCTCGGTGGCGTCCATCGGTAATCGACCGGGCAGCGTTTTGTAGCCGGAGTTGGAGCAATCCACCACGTTCGCCGACCAGGATTGATCGTGATAGCAAGTGCAGTTGGTCGGGCAGGTCATCTCGCAGTCGCAGGCGTCGAAGTCGCAACAATGACAGAGCGCGAAACAGTGAGCCTTGTACGTGCAGAGAAATTGAGAGGGTTTAGCCTCGAGCAACGGTATGTAAGATTTGTGTCGATCGTAGGGAAGCCGACAATAAACCGACTCCAGATCCATTACCCGAGGGTGTTGCCTCAGCGTCAGAGAATTGATTCGCTGCAACCACTCGGTGGTGCAGTCGCATATGAACGGATTGCCCCCTATATAAAACTCGGGCAGTCGCCGGTAAGTGGGCACCTGTGTCAACTGAAGCGCGGACAGGTTCATCTTGACGATCTGATTCGCGTAAAGATCCACTCTGGTCAGATCTTTCTTGTTCAAAAACGTCTGAGGCTCGACGGTATGTATCAGATTATCGTTGACGAACAGAAGCTCGATGGAATCCGGTATCGATCTCGAGTGTATCCTCGTTAGCCGGTTGAACGACACGTCGAGCGTCCTTAATTTCATGCCCTGCGGCGCGATCCCGAGATCCATAATAAGATTTTTATGCAGATCCATCCACTGCAATTTCTCCGGCAAGTAACCGTAATCGAACTGTACGATCATGTTGTCGGACATGTTCAACCAGAGCAGACCAGGCGCGCTCGCGAACATGCCGGACATGTCCTGCAACAGATTCGAGTCGAAACGAATCGCCTGCAACGCCGGGTTCGCGGAAAACGCTCCGTCTTCCACCGTTTCGATCTTGTTCCTAGCCAGATTCAGGATCTGCAGAGCGGGCAACTCGGCGAAATCCTCGACGGTGACGTTCGTGATCTCGTTCTCGATCATCCGTAATCCGTACAGACTGGACATTCCACGAAATCCCGGCCTGTTCAGGCTTCTGATTTGATTCTCGCCCAGATCCAACGTACGAAGCATCCTCATGTCCTTCAGAGCGACCGGTATGCTGTCCAGACTGTTACCGGACAGATTCAACTCCTGCATACTGGAGCAATTCCGAAAGGCATCCGGGTGAATACCTTCGAGTTGATTAGAATCGAGCGATAGCAGGGAAAGTGCGAACAGCCCATTCAGGGAGTAAGCGTCCAGGTAGGTTAATCGATTATACGTTAGATCTAGCCTGTGCAGATTGCTCATCGGCGCGAACGTGTCCGCCGGTATCGTCTCGATCTCGTTGTATTGCAAATTCAATATCTGCAGGGTGTAAAGGTCTTTGAAGAGGGCCGGGTCCAACCGACTGATTCGATTATGGGACAGATTCAGCAGGACCAGACGAATCAGGCCAGAGAACGTGGCGGAGTTCAACCAAGAGCTGGTCAGCGCGTTTCTCGATAGGTCCAGTTCGACCAGCTGATTCATGTCGGCGATCAGACCGGGCGACAGCACGCTGATGGTGTTATTCTGCAGTCGTAACTCCTTCAAAGATTTCGCCGAGTCTTTGAACATTTCCGTCGGTAACGCGACGATCCTGTTTCCGGACAGATCGAACGTCTCCAGCGATCTCAGTCCGTGTAGCGCCTCGTCCGCTACCATGGAGATCGCGTTGCTGGACAAGTTCAACACCCGCAACCTCTTCAAGGAGGAAAACCCGTGGGCGGGCAGCACAAGAATTTGATTGTTCGACAAATCCAACGACTGTATGTCCAAGGAACAGGGATACGGTGACGGGGTCGATTCCGGCAGGCGTCTCGGATGCTTTTCCGGCTCCGTGTCCCTGAAGCTGAGCTCGGTGATGTCCTTCAGCATGTTCCAGGAGATGTTCAACGTGAGCAGGTTCGACAGAGGGCAAAACAAGTGTTCCGGTAACTGCCAGATGTTGTTCCACGATAAATCGATCTTCTCGATCTGCGGGACCGAGTCGAACGCTCCGCTCTCCACCTCCAAACTGTAATTGCTCTTTCGCCCGTTCAAGCTTCTGATCGTCAGATTACGGAGATCTCGCAGGCCGCCGAGAACTTTCGCCGGCCAATGTACCAGCTTGCATCCGATCAGTTTCAGCGATCGCAATCTCCATAACTGGACGAACCCGTCCACGTTCAGGACACCGTTTCCGAGCGACTCGGGGTCCTCGCAGACCACGTTCACGGTAGTCACGTATTCGCTGGTCGCCTGCGAGAAGTTCGTCCGCAGCGAGTCGTTGCCGGCGTAACGGTGAACGCAGGTGACCACGCCATCCTGCCAGGGAGTCCACAAACAATGCTCGGGCAGATCGGGCCCGGGCGGTAGCTCGCTGGTCACGGCGAGCACGTGGTACACCGGGACCAGAAGACAGTAGTAGTAAAGCAACGACGGCGACACCGATCTCCTCAGCCCTTCCGGACCGGTGAACCCACGCATCTTTAGCGAACCCGTTGCCTTCCCTTGTTTCCGCTCCTCCCGGTCATCACACGCCTCCAAGCGGCTCTTTTTACGCGCGCTGTCGTCGCTCCCGTACGCCCTGTCTGGGACCAGTGGCGCTGCCGATCGTTCGAGATCGTCGATCCTCGATCGCGGGCTATCTCGTCGATTCGAATCGTCGTTAACGATTCCGGGACACGGTACTCGTTGATATCAAGCTGTCTTTGAAACGAGCACGAGAGGCACAATATTATCGCGTTTCACCGGAGTACTTTTCAAGTAGTCCACACTTAAAGAATCACACTTCACCCGACCGGCAAATCGTCCGCGCTTCAAACATTTCGAGCCCCGGACCACTCGACTCGTTTGACTGAGAGTATCCTCGTAACAGAACGGATCTCTCGAAATAATTACGCGCAAACGTCGAGACGCTTTATGAATTCGGTTCGCGCGTTTCGCTTTCTCCCCTCTTGTCAAAAGGACGCCTGTTTACGTAGCTGACTCAGCGGCGCATCCACGACGTTTGCCGCCTCGCTGTTCATGCTTTTGCACCGAGATACCGTCCTCGAAACCTTGTTTTTCAATTCGTACGCAAAATGTCCCATTGCTGAAGCGCGTGCATGAGCGACGCGAATAATCGCACCCTGTTCAGAAATTACGATCCGATTTCACCGAGTTTCCATAACCGTTCGAACCGCGACGAACTTGCACGAGTCTTCCGTACGCAAAGGGCCAGAGAGAATATCCGTCGGCCACGACACTCTCGAAACCATAACACTCGCTACGGCGACCACCGCGCAACTGACGGTTGAGATCTCCTCAGCATCTAACTCGACGCATAGCGTCCACGAATCGTTCGTTCCCCCTCCACTGGCGGCAGCACTAACACACCGAGGACCGGCATCCGACTCCGGCGAGCACGCGCCCCTCGTCCAACCGCCGGAGGTGGAACGAGGACGGCATACGTTCTCGTCTCTTCCTTCTCAGACTCCCGTTGAAATCGCGCGCGATTTTGTCCAACGAATGCTCCGTGTTCTGTTGCTCCACGACGGTGTAAGCGCGAAAAAACCGACAGCAAACTTGAACTAGAGTCTAGTCGACTTCTAGGGATTTGGGGGTAGCTGATTTTTATGGGGTGGGATTATGAGTTTGGGACATGAGAGGGAAGTAGACTCGAGCACTTTGAGATTTGCTGATCTATGGATTTCATATCTATTTGCCACTTGGTGATTTGGGAATTTGTTGAAATTTAGGAATTTAAGGGTACTTGTTGAAATTTGGGTATCTAAGGATTTGGGGAGCTAGGACTTTGTCAAGTTAGGTATTTGTGATATAGAGAATCAGGACCTACTAATTTAGGATCTAGAGACTTGAGGACGTTGGAATTAGGAACTCTAGGGTCTTAGAAATCTGAGGACCTTGAGATTTGGAGAACTATCGATATAGGACTTAGGGAGTCCTAGGAGTCTAGAATGTAAGGGTTTGAGCACTTGTTGAAATTTGGGTATCTAAGGATTTGGGGAGCTAGGACTTTGCAAAGTTAGGTATTTGTGATATAGAGATTCGGCACTTGCAGATTCGGGACCTACTAATTTAGGATTTAGAGACTTGAGGATGTTGGAATTAGGAACTCTAGGGTCTTAGATATCTAGAAATCTGAGGATCTTGAGATTTGGAGAACTATCGATACAGGACTTAGGGTCTACAGGAGTCCTAGGAGTCTCAGTATGTAGAATATGGGAAATTTGAAAATTCCAATACGTAGAATCCTCGAAACTCGAAGACTCCAATATTAAGAAATTTGATAATTTGAGAAGTCGAAGATTCAGAAAGCTTGACATCCAGAAATAGGAAAGGGAATTGAAACTTATCAAATGTACGTGTCTTGATGCGAAGCTTTACTATCTGAAGGCGTTGCAGAATTCGTATGCAGTGTGAGTGGAGATGTTGGCTGCGAACAGGACACCTTACACCTCGACGCGGCCACCCTCATCTCCAGCGATGAAATCTTATTCCTAACTTGCGCGACCACCCTGCTTTGCGGAAGGAAAGTAAAGAATGTACGGGATTTTCAAACGCGATCGATCGAGCGTGCATTACTGTCGTTCGAAATTTATAATTAATAGTGATACCGATATTAATGATTATCTTGATAAACATCGGAGCGAATGAAAACGATTGAAATAAGCGGGTCGTCACGTCGTTTATATTTATTTAGTCTCATTTAAATTCATAATTTTACTTGTTACACAAATCTATTTAACAAACAGTGAGTTTGACAAAAAAGCTCGATTATTCAGAGGTACATTTAATATATTTTGCATCGAATCGATCGATGTTTTTGCGCCCTGTTTGGAGCACCTGCCATTCGCAACCTTCTTGTTTCGTTGTTATTTCATCCACTCAATCAAATATTTCCATCATCGATACAGATACGAATTGTTTGATAAATTCCGGCGAATTGTAAAATCGCGAATTAAAAATAATTCTATTTTTACATCGCGAATGATGCGTTTAATAATTTCGAATTCGGAAATGTATTTCTCTTTTCGCAAATTTACGTTCATCGTTCCAACAATGTAGTTTGCACTTTCTTAGTCAAACGCTTTATGAAACCTCGGACCATAGTTGTAATCATAAAATCAGTTTCTTAAACGCAACGTTACAATTACCTACTCTGTATCATTACTTCAATTTCACTGGCATGTCTCGCTGTTTTTCTCGAGCGCATTAAACGTCATAACGAGGCAGGTATTAACGAAATGACCAGGTTCGAAACATTGTACGATTACATTCCAATAACGACGTGACGCGTTCCGAGAATCATTACACGGTTCGTTTTCTCTAAAACAATTATCTTTTCTTCGCATCCGATACAAGACACCCCGCGTCTATTTGCGTCTACACCCATCTATCGTATCTTTCGTATCGATAAAAGCGAGAATGTGTCGCGAAGGTGGAAGAAAGATGGCCGAAAGGGGCGAAGTTGCACGAAGAAGGGCGAACCGGTCCCTGCACTGGTTTCTCTTCGCCTCTCGCGTTTCTCTATCGCGATCCACGCGATATTCAGAACACACCACCCCTGTCCAAGGACTGTTCATAAAAAGGTTTCGATCAATTTTTAAGTGGTCGACCGACCAGACGGCGCGTTCGTCTGTTTCTCTTTGTATCGTCGTGGCTTCGGAGGAGGGGAACGAAGGAGCAGGACGTATTTATACGCGCGTCTGCGATCCTCGCGGGCCATCGAGATCTTCGATTTGTGTGTAACACGACGACTGACTCCGCAGGATCGAGTCCTTGATACGCTTTGAATAAGCCTCGCTGATTCATTCTTGTCCACCCGTCGAGAGACTTTCGACTTGATCGATGACGATCCCGGATGATTTGTATTATGTATCCTGTCGGGGTGAATTGAATTTCGGGGAATCCGTACCGTGCTTTCCGCGCGATCAACCGTCTCGAGATTAACTCTGGGATAACGCCGATTCGATTAGCCGTCTTTTAATTTAATTTAGCGCCGATACGCATCGTGATTAATACGCACAGTATTCGATAATCGAAAGAAACTTTCAAAATGTCCAACAAGATTTACGTACTCTAAGAAACTTTCAAAGCCCTTGAAATTTGAACCTGTTCCACGAATGATCGATCATCTTAATCGATACAGGTGAGAGAGATTCTCGAGGTATCACCTGTTACGAGAAATTATCGGTGAACCGACTCGTTTCAGCCCCCTCGTGTATTATTTAATCTACGCGGGGACACTTCATTATTCCAGACCGGTAATTAACGGGAGGATCCTCCGTCTGGTCCCGTCGAATTACGCAAGTCTTCCGATAAGAATCGGCAAAAACTGGCTGCTACCTACCGGACGGTCTCTCGAAACGTAATTAATACTTCTTAGCGGGGCGGGGTGAGATCGCGCCCTGTGGCCGCTCGTAATTAAAACCGTTAGGGAGGAGAGGATCGTGGATCGTTATAACTGCGATGAGAGGTTCGCGGGAGGTCGAAGAAAGTTTCCTTCGGTAGCGGGAAACAGGACGAGAGCAAAGTCAACCGTGGGGAGCCGTAAACTCCGACGTTTGCCAGAAATAGGTCTGCCAGCCGTGGGTCGTCGACATGTACATACGCGTGTGTGTACACGGGCATTGCTAGACGGACAGGTGCTGGTGTAAGAAAGGGCCAAGAACACTTGTTCGCGTTAGATAACTTCCCTCGCTTTCGACCCTGTTTATCTTATTTACACTGTGTTTTACCGTTTCCAAACTTTGCCGGATCGTTCAAACGCGAAAGGGTTACTTCTACAAAATTTTACGTTATGTTTAACGCTGAACATTCTACATTTACTTTGAAATTGAAGCTGAATTGTAGAAACTTGTAACGGATTAGACATTAATTAACAATACAATATTTAAATATTTAATTAAATTTTCAGAGGACATTACACAAGTTTTAGTTCAAGGATAACATGAGACTGACTGAAAATTAAACCAACGTACACACCACTTGCAACCCCCCTTCGTTCACAGTTCAAGGAATACCATAACTATAATCATTAACCCCTTGCAGTATTTTGACGAGCCAGACTCGTGAAGCACTTACAAATGCGACAAATCTTGCTTGAATATTTAATACATTTCAATTTGAAGTTCAATTATAATTTGTACAGACATGGACTGTTGAACACAAAATACTCATAACATTTTGACTTTCTTTAATGATTTTAATACTGTTGTAGTTAACAGTTACTTCTGACTGACGCACCTAACGAACTAATCATACAGCAAGGGGTTAACGAGTCACTCAAGCAATACGGAACCAATAAATGTCTACAAAATGAATTATTTGGATAAATCAAGATTTGAAAAGAAGCACAGATTTTGTGAATATGAAATTACCTTCCAAAACTGTCATTTGGCTCTGGTAGTGATATTAAACATCGATGAAGTAGGTGAAGAATTCGTAGAAGACAATTGATAGAAGTCTTAAATTTAAGGTCCATCCGTTCTCTATCAGTTCGATCGAAGCTCTTGCGGTCCGAGGGCAACCCAATTCGCGGGGAGTGCAATAATCGAGGCTCCGTCTTCGGCAAGAACTTTTCTCTTCGATTCGGATATCAATTAGCGGCGGATTCAGTTTCCATGTAAGAGGAGGGAATCGCGTCAGTGACCATTCGTCGCGAAGTAACGGCTGGCCGAGAATGACGGTGAAAAAGAAGTTTTAATTAAAGCTAGAATAAGAGTTTAATCGAGCAAAAGGGATTAATTGCTCGGGGGGTTCGAGCGAGGGGTCAAAGAGGGCTGTTTCTCCGCTGTTGCTCCTCCTCGATGATTCCGTGGCTTCTCGAGTGGCGCGGACAAGAGAGCCGCCCCATAAATACTCGCGTCGAATACTTCTCTCTCACTGAAACCCCTTTTCCGTTCGCAAACAAAACCGCCTCGATACTCCCGTACCAATGGGAACCGATGTTATTAAAAGGCTACAGAGCTTTTCTGGTAACGTCCAAACTCGACGTCATTGAGTTCACGAGCACTTCGCCAACAAGACTTTTTCGTTACTGCGTATCGATTCATTCCTACCACCCTCCGACAGCTATTTTCCTTCTGATCGTTTAGCAAAAGCTCGGACTGCGACGTGGATAACAAAATATTGACGCAGAGATATTCGTATGCTCCGTTGTTTCTAGCCCGAATTTTGGTCACTTCATTATTAAATGAAGTGAAGTATCAGTAAACGTTATGAACAATAGCTGACAAGTTACATAAATTTATATTTTAATAACTGCATAAGTTGAACGTATGTATGTATGGTATTATTAACATGCTAAGAATATTGAAACGTTAACCCATGGAATTAAAATTGTCAAGTTTAAACGAACTTTGATCACTTCGTTTGACAATGAAGTATCAGTAAACGCCACGTAAGCTGACAAGTTACATAAATTTATATTTTAATGATCGTATAAGTTGAACGTATGAATGCATGGTATTATTAACATGCTAAGAGTATCGGAACGGTAACACATTGTTAACCCATGGAATCAAAATTGTCAAATTTAAACGAACTTTGATCACTTCATTTGATAATGAAGTATCAGTAAACGCCACGTAAGCTGACAAATTACATAAATTTATATTTTAATGATTGTATAAGTTGAACGTATGTATGTATGGTATTATTAACATGCTAAGAGTATCGAAACGTTAACACACTGTTAACCCATGGAGTTAAAATTGTCAAATTTAAACGAATTTTGATCACTTCATGTGATAATGAAGTATCAGTAAACGCCACGTAAGCTGACAAATTACATAAATTTATATTTTAATGATTGTATAAGTTGAACGTATGTATGTATGGTATTATTAACATGCTAAGAATATTGAAACGTTAACACATTGTAAACCCATGGAATCAAAATTGTCAAATTTAAATGAACTTTGATCACTTCGTTTGACAATGAAGTATCAGTAAACGCCACGTAAGCTCACAAGTTACATAAATTTATATTTTAATGATTGTGTAAGTTGAACGTATGAATGCATGGTATTATTAACATGCTAAGAGTATCGAAACGGTAACACATTGTTAACCCATGGAATCAAAATTGTCAAATTTAAACGAATTTTGATCACTTCATTTGACAATGAAGTATCAGTAAACGCCACGTAAGCTGACAAGTTACATAAATTTATATTTTAATGATTGTATAAGTTGAACGTATGTATGTATGGTATTATTAACATGCTAAGAGTATCGAAACGGTAACACATTGTTAACCCATGGAATTAAAATTGTCAAATTTAAACGAATTTTGATCACTTCATGTGATAATGAAGTATCAGTAAACGCCACGTAAGCTGACAAGTTACATAAATTTATATTTTAATGATTGTATAAGTTGAACGTATGTATGGTAGTTAATAACGTGTTATCGATCAACGTGTTGAGACTACCGAAACATTAATGCATTTTGATTAAATCTGTAAGCTCCGCGCGTACCATTTGACGAGCAGGTAACAGCAGAACAGCAGTGATTTTCTTGCGCTCGCAACTTTCTGCATTAAAACTCTGTGACGATATCGCCTTCATCGAATTTAAGCCGTTTCGATCGCGGAATTACGCAAACGGGCGATTTCCGCTCGCGTGTAACGCCGCTAACAGTTTTGCGAAACAAGAAAAAAAGAATACATCGATCGTTCGCGTTACAACGTACATAGATATGTACATACTACATAGGTACGAACAAGCGAGGAAAAATGCGAGGCTCGTCTGAATGTCGTCGATTTGACGGTCCTTAGAGCGTATAAATCGCGCGCGCGTTTCCATGTTCCCGTTCAAATAACGAATGTACGGTCGAAAGTACCGGGAACACGGTTCATCGATTTGCCGGCAGTTTTCGAAAAAACGAGCCGCCAAGGGCCGAAAAACATTCGCCACGTAGAATATCGACGTGACACCCCTTGGATCGCTTTTAACGGACCGTATAGTCCCGTCGATCTATGGGCGTTCAGAAATTTCCTGGCGCGTAACATCGTCAACGGGCCACGGTGTAATGTGCGACAACATCGTACTTTACGACGATTTGATTTACATCGGATTTTTCCGGGATGGCCGCGGTATTTCAACGCTTGGATATCGAAAATCCGCGTGATGTACGGGAACGCACCTTCTTTCACCGCTTTTTGCCAAACAAATCGCCGTTACGAGAAATCCCGTGATATGCGTGTTGATATTTCGAACGTTTCACTGGATTTGTCGGTGTTTAGCGGATCAAATTCAATATGCGATTTGGGGAAATGTGGACTGTTTTATAGTGAGTGTTCTCTTGTACCGATCGTTAACAAGTATAGGTAACAAAAATTGCTAGGTACATATTTATATTGCTACATGTTCATGAAGAGCATGTGTGAATACATATGACAATTTAACAAGTATAGGTGGTAACAAAAATTGCTAGGTATATATTTATATTGCTACATGTTCATGAAGAACATGTATGAATCCATATGACAATTTAACAAGTATAGGTGGTAACGAAAATTGCTAGGTATATATTTATATTGCTACATGTTCATGAAGAACATGTATGAATCCATATGACAATTTATTAGAATTAGCAAAGAACATAATTAACGGTATAATACCGGGAACACATAAATCTTCATTTATATAATTATAAAATATGGTGGTTAAAGAGACGCTGAAATTTTTAATAATTTCTGGTAAATATTCAAAGTTACTTAAAAATTTGTTTACACAGAAACCTCGAATGTCTAGCAAACATGTATACACGTTGAAAAATAGTGTTACCACGAATTATATGAGAGTGAAATTATTTGTATATGCTTTCAGAAGATAAGTTAAAGTAATAAGAAAAATGAGGCGAGAATTTCGTTGCATTAGCTAGAGCGGATATTCCGATCGTTTCCACGAAGCATCGATGCTGGTTCTCGCACGATGGTCGATTTTCCCGAAGAGAACAGCTTTTTCGCGAGAAGTAGATCATCTGCGGTATCCCAGTTCGTTTCACCTTCGTTCCGCAGGAAACACCGTCGAAACGCGGTTGTTTGAAAGTGTTGTGCCTTCAACGGTGCAAGCTGCTTTTATTCTCGAAAAGTTTCCCGCTCGTACATCTCGTGGCCACGTAAAATTTTATCGCCGTACTTTTTTCTCCCGTTTCACGTCACCGGGACGTGGAAACAATTGCAGCGCAGCGAGAATATGATATCCATTAATTTTCCCGCGCATGTCGCCGTTTCTTTATCGCGTCCGACGAAAGCAATGATCGGCTGGAGCTTAGAGACTGGAAGCTTCGGTCGAGAGCTCATCGACGACACGATCGACCCTCGAATTCCGATACTGTCGTCGTCTCGAACTTTTCAATCTCCTTTCCGTCGTCAACCCTTTGCGCTCGACGTTTATCGATAAATTGTAAATACTGCCGAGTGGCTCGATATTGAAAGACGCGCAACTGTGATTGCCAATTACTTTCGGAACCGACTGTTTCTTTCCTATCCTCTTTTTCCTGCGCGTTTTATTTCCGCTCGTTATTCGCGTCGGGACACGCGGAGTAATTGTTGGAAAAGCAAATCGGAAGACTTGAAACGTTTGGAGACACGGAAATTTAGGAGTTGGTGTATTTGGGGGTTGGAAAATTTGAGAATCGGGAAATGTTATTAATTAATTTCTTAGAGGTATTTACTATTATAAATAATTCTTATTATGCGCGTTCTTACTGTATGCCTTTATTACAAGGACTGAGAGAACAGAACAACAGAAAGAATACATAACAACAAAACACAGAACAACAAAACAATACATAATAACTAGTGTACATATTTACATTACAGGTGTCGCTTAGATATATAAAGTAGATTCCTTCTATGCATAAAACTAATTATTACTATAGAATAATATTTAATAGTTGAAAAGATTTATGAAGTTTATTAACAAAATATGATTAGATACAGTTAATTAAATGCAACACAAACGGAATCTCACGAATTACAAATCTCACACGTCTTTCTCTCACAAAGCAATGAGCTCTTCGCTTCGCTTCAAAAACATTCAATCACACCAAAAAGACAATCTTTTAGCAATCTTCATTACATGCAAACTTCAATTATACCATACGCAAGCTTCATTCATATTATGCACCCATGCCGATCATACAATTACATAGTACATACATATACGAACACCACATTACATTTATCCTCTAACATGTAAAAATAGGAAAATTTGGAAATTCGACAATGTAGGAATTGGACAATGTGGGAATCGGACAATGTGGGAATTGGACAATGTGGGAATTGGGAAGTGTGGGAATTGGGAAATGTGAGAATAGGGAAATGTTGGAATTGGGAAATTTAGAAATTGGGAAATGTGAGAATAGGGAAATGTGGGAATTGGGAAATGTGGGAATTGGACAATGTGGGAATTGGACAATGTAGGAATTGGACAATGTGGGAATTGGGCATTGTGGGAATTGGGCAATGTGGGAATTGGGAAATGTGGAAATTGGGAAACGTGAGAATAGGGAAATGTGGAATTAGGAAATGTGGGAATTGGGAAATGTGGGAATTAGGAAATGAGGAAATTGGGAAATGTGGGAATTGGGAAATGTAGGAATTGGACAATGTGGAAATTGGGAAATGTGGAAATTGGGAAAGATGGAAATTGGGAAATGTGGAAATTGCGAAAGATGGAAATTGGGAAATGTGGAAATTGCGAAATGTGGGAATTGGGAAATTGGACAATGTGGAAAATGGACAACGTGGGAATCAGACAATGTAAGAATTGAACAATACGAGAATTGGAAAATTTGTAACTTGGGAAATATGGAAATCGACAAATGTAGAAATCGTGCAACACAAATAAAAAATTGCAAATTACAAAATTCGAAAAATAATTAAACAACGATCAGTACAAAAACATGCATACTATTCCTTCAACTCGAACCTCGTATTCGATATTAAATTTATAGGACTGCCTCGATGAAACATGGTCTCCGGTACATACACGCTCGTTAAGGCAGACGAAGAGCAAAACCGTAGATCGATTCTCTTGTAATTTTTTGTACCCGATTCGATTCGATTGATGCAAGTCAGATCGAAGGATGCCCTTTTTGTTAGAACCGCTACTCCGAATTCCGAAGGTCCTACATCCAAATCGATTTCTCGGCGTGATCCGCTCGATTTCTCCTTCCTATTTTTTAAACTGTAATAAATTACTGCCTCGTTTAATTTTGTATTAATTCCGCAAAACAAAAAACAGTTCCACGAAACATGTTTTCGTGCAAAAATTGTCGTTTGTCGAAAAAACGGAGAAGGGATGAATGGAGTCGGTGCTACAATTTTGTTAGGATTCGGACAGTACACGGGGAAGATTTTTTTTTGCCATCGGCCACTCTAGATTGTTAATTTGTCGCGTAGAACGCGCGTCGAATGCAACTACACGAGAGAGCGTACATGATCTGGTTTCAATGCGATGGGGAACCTCTTTCAAGCTGCACCGGCACAACCTGAACAACATTTAACCGGAAACTTGATATCGGTGGACATTCACCGCTGCGAGCTCTTTCAATTGATCCTGTTCTACAGGACAACAACGAGGATCAACTACGTCGAAGAACGTAGCGTTACAGCGGTGGTAGTAAGCGGCCGCTTGCATCGAACAAACGGAGCAGAACTTGCCTCTCCTTTGTGCGTTATATTGGGTTAGGGAACGAACCAGAGGCAGACATAAATGTTTCTGGAAAAAAAGAACTCGACGCGCTGCTAACGATCATCGATACGGAGACGAGCGCATAGTCCACGTTATTCTATTATCAAATACTTCAACACAAAAATTATCGACTACATTCATTTCTTTTGTTAATTCTTCAGGAAACATTAAGTCATTGAAGTTTCAGTATTTTCAATTTTACCAACTACAAGTTAATTTACATTTGATAATTATAAAATAAATGAAAGATGTAGTCGAAGTTTCAGAATTTTTATTTTATCAACTACAAGTTAATTTATATTTGATAATTATAAAATAAATGAAACATGTAGTTGAAGTTTCAGAATTGTTATTTTATCAACAACAAGTTAATTTACATTTGACAATTATAAAATAAATGAAACATGTAGTCGAAGTTTCAGAATTTTTATTTCATCAACTACAAGTTAATTTACATTTGATAATTATAAAATAAATGAAACGAGTAGTTGAAGTTTCAGAATTGTTATTTTATCAACAACAAGTTAATTTACATTTGACAATTATAAAATAAATGAAACATGTAGTCGAAGTTTCAGAATTGTTATTTTATCAACAACAAGTTAATTTACATTTGACAATTATAAAATAAATGAAACATGTGGTTGAAGTTTCAGAATTTTTATTTTATCAACTACAAGCTAATTTACATTTGATAATTATAAAATAAATGAAAGATGTAGTCGAAGTTCCAGAATTTTTATTTTATCAACTGCAAGTTAATTTATATTTGATAATTATAAAATAAATGAAGGATGTAGTTGAAGGAAATTTTCATAAAAAATTAAAACTTAAAGTCTGAATTATACAGCGTTACATATGAGTTACCCTATACAGTAAAGGTTTGATGCTAAATTTCTAGTTTATGATTACGTCGTCCTACGATAATAAATGCGTTAAATAATCAGAGTTAACGGAGCCACTAACAGAAGTAAAATGTAACTCCCGTCGTTTGATACAAATGATCCAGCATATCAGCATCAATCTGTACGACTCATTCGGAGACATTCATTTGTAGCAAAGAGAAGATACGGTTACGGGGATCTTAGAACCCAGCCATTTTCATCTACAGCGTTTCATCGACCGTACGTTTATAACAACGTTTATACGAGCCACGTATATTCACGGTATTCTTGTAAGTCGTATAAACTTCAACAATATCGTCAGAGAAGGATTTTAGAGCGGTCGGTTATGGTGGCAGTGACGACGTCGCCGTCCCATAAGGCCACTGTTAACATGACCTATGGACGCGAAAACCGCTATCGATGAGAGGTCGCCTAAAATTTTTATCGCGCGCTGACCTGGTGAATTCGCGTGGTCATCGCCGTCGCATTGATATTCCGAATGGTGGTGTGGGTGGCGATTATCGATTGCTTGGCGATACTTAATGGTGCGTTGATAATGTTAAGACGTCTCCTTCGATTCGGATATTTAGGAAAGGAGGTTGGGGTGGTCGGGAAATATAAGTATTGCAGAATTAGGGGATTGGGAAATTGAGAAATGTGAGAATTGGACAATGTGGAAATAGGGAAATGTGGGAATTGGACAATGTGGAAACTGGGAAATGTGGGAATAGGACAATGTGGAAATTAAGAAATGTGGAAAATGGGAAATGTGGGATTGGACAATGTGGGAATTGCACAATGTTGGAATTGGACAATGTGGAAACTGGGAAATGTGGGAATAGGACAATGTGGAAATTAGGAAATGTGGAAACTGGGAAATGTGGGAATAAGACAATGTGGAAATTAGGAAATGTGGAAACTGGGAAATGTGGGAATAGGACAATGTGGAAATTAGGAAATGTGGAAATTGGGAAACGTGGGAATTGGACAATGTGGAAATTGGGAAATGTGAGAATAGGGAAATGTGGGAATTGGGAAATGTGGGAATTGGGAAATGAGGAAATTGGGAAACGTGGGAATTGGACAATGTGGAAATTGGAAAATTGGAAAATTAATCAATTGAAAGTTGGGAATATGTGACTTAAGAAATCCATGTATCCAATAATATCAAAATGAAAAAATTTGCAAACAATTTTATCAAAGTGAAATTTATAACAGATCTAACCTCCGTTTTATATTGTCACCATATCGATACATTTCTAGCAACTCGTACCGATACCCATCGATAACGATATCGATAAAGATACCTCCACTCCGAAATCGTTGGTCGGCGCGACAGAGCAAATTGTCGAACGTTTCTCACACCGATTCCGTGCAATAAAGCTATACACGTGTGTCGTTTGCCACCGTATTCGAGATGTATCCTGTACGTGCCCCGGGATCGTAAACAATCTTTCATCGCGCGCATCCCTTGTTTCGACCCGTTTAAATGTTTGCTCACACGATTCGTCGAGTTGCAATAAGCAAACACGGAGCGACGAGCCGTTTCGCGTGGCCGCGGGTACAGGGGGACGGGTAAAAATTCGATTCGATATTTACCGGGCGCGGAACGTTACCTGACAAAAATCCCAGCGCGATCAATCCGCCATCGATGTAAATAATAACGAAAGCTCGTCGATTGGCCGTATCGGACGACCGGACACGTGGAATTACGATTCGTGTAGAAACGCGCTTGGAATATTCAAAGCGATTTAACGTTTCCTCATCGAACGCGTCAACGTTGTTCTATCACCATTCCAATTGTCGATAAAATACTATTTTTATTTCTCTGTCAAATGTTACTTCTGAAAGACTTCGCCAATGGCTCTTAGAAGGCTCTTGACCAAAAGATATCTACATCTTAGTTTTAATAACATAACACTCAAAGTTAGATATTTATTTTTAATGTAGGACCAGTGTCTTCACTCGAACAAATCTCATCCTAGTATTAATCAATAACATTCTACAACCTTAATAGTACACCATGGAATGTTGACCTCTAGACCTAGATGGTCCCAGACCAAGATGGTCTCTAAACCTAGTGAGTCTCTTGATCTTCAGGTGAAAATTTCGAAGGGGAAGTTTTCTGGAGCTGTTTACGAACACTTAACTTGGTAAACCAGTAATAAATAAATCGATTAATAAACAGCATAGTCAATTCCGAGTATACGAGTGGATTTTACGCATTTGCCGTTGCACCGAGGAAACAATGCAGCACGAGCGTGGTGCAGCGGGTAGAATCGTCGAAAGAGGAGCAACGTATCGAGAGGCAGAAACGAGCGAGCGAGGAGAGAAAACCGCGAGTACGGTGTGCTTCGTTCCGCAGCTGTTGCCAGGGCCGTGTGTTACGACTGTGCACAGTTTGTTCATTCGCCGCGCGGTTCCAGCGAATGGGCGGGGGTTGCCCACCCGCCACAGAGGGCTGCTTCTAATGAAAGGAGTTTATTAGGACGCGCGACGGCCGACGATGGAACGAGCGGAAGGGTGCAACGCCGGATTTGCATCCCTTATGCGTAATTTCGCTTCGATATTAGATTAGTCGATCCCGCGTTATCCGCGCCACGGAATTACGATGTAGCGGTGCTGATTAGGCACCCGGGGACCGAAACCGTCGTCGACTCTCCCTCGGTTCCCAGGCTCTCCCCAGCCCTCGCACCGAACACAGCGAGCCTCTTTTTGCCGTCTTTCTACCTTACAGCGAAATAAAAGCTGCCGAAGGCCCATTGTCTCGAAATTAGCCGGCTGGATGTCGTGCACCGGCGAGGACCGACGAAAATCGATCGCAGCCACTGTGTGTTTCCGTTGTCGTGGCTTTTGTCGAGCTTCACCGGTGTTTCGTGTATACCTACCACGCGGTGACATCGTCTCCAGGCCTGCGATTTCGATCGGGTTCACCGATCAGATGAAGATCTTACGGTGTATGATCACGAATTCGACCCTCCACAGTGACCACCAATCCTTGAAACCGCCTAAGGGCAATATAGCGAAAAGTATACTCTTGCAATTTTGTTGCATCGAATGTCCTAAAAATTACCGAGATTCTTAAGCCCTTGACCTGTGATTTGTACGAAAAATTTTCCGGACGAAAATCCCAATAGCAGATCAGCGATTCAGAAGTATAGAATAACAGAGTAACGTAATTTGCGAGCAATCTGCGATAACAAGGAAGAGAACAGGGAACGTAGTATAGGTCGTGCAACTCTTTCAATCGATTTGGAGTCCGGAATCAATTCCTGAAGCGAGTCTACATAAACGCATTCTGAACGAAAGCAGGCCACGCGAACGTATGCATCGTGAACAACGCTCTAAAATCATTGTGTAAGTGCGCGATTGCATAAGGGTGCATTGTCGCGCGGATACATAGAAACGAGCACAGTTTCGTACACACGCTCGTTGTGCCTGTACGAAGCTGCGGACGAACGGGGAGAAGGAGGAAAGTGAAACATCGAATGACGAATGCAAGCTCGAGCCAGGCTGCAAACAAATATCAAATGAATGGGACGGCTGCGCGAAACCTCGACGTTTTAATTACTGGTATTTAGCTTACCGCGACGGGAGCCACGGCTTCGTTCTTCCATTCGCAAACGTTCCTTTCAGATTTTTCGTAGGGAAAGCGAGGTAATAACGAGTCCGTTCGACTAGTTGCGCTGAAACTTGCAATTTGTTACCGTCCTTCCCGGGGAAACTGATTTTCGAAACGGACGTTCTCATTTGGCCCCGTAATGAGACCGCGCATTCAGATTTTCAGCGGGACGACAATTTCTTTTTCGCCATCGCGGTCCCAGTCGGTTTCAGTAATCTGAAAAGCCTAAATTGAATCGGCCGGCGAGCGAAGGAAAGCGTGAAAAGAGTTCCATTAATCCTGGACTCGGCCGGGCCGAGTTACTTGTTACGCGAACGGCTAGATCGGGGTCGAAAGAACCGATGGAATTTACACTTTGCTGAACTAAACACGCGATCGTACTTAGGTCAATGCTAGATTAACTTGTTACCGAACTCTCCGGCCTGCGAAATCGCTCCGAATTCAAACTTTCTGAACATTTTCGCTCCGAATGATACTCGCACGTATTATCTCGAATAACTTTTCTTCGTCACCCCTTGCGCTATGACTTATTTGTCAGGAGCGTCAGTCAGAACTGAATATTTACAGCTGCAATATTAAAACAGACAAACAAATCGAAATGTAATGTCAATATGTTATTATACAATCGTTGACTATGCAAATTATAATTGAACTCCAAATTGAAGTGTACTAAAAGTTCGAGTAAAATTAATCACGGCCGAAGTATGAGTGCGTCACGAGTCAGTCTCGTCAAAATAGTACAAGGGGTTAAATCTCGGATTCAGATACTAGAATTTTCTTGGAACGTTGGGCAGAAAAACAGCGGAGAAACAAGGTATCGGTTCGGAGTGAATTTTTAAGAGGTTTGGTCGACGAAGAACCGTGTTCGAGCAGTGAAATATTTAAAGGTAAGCTGTACATCTCACGTCAGCTTATGATACGCGCACACGAGTGCCGCGCTACCTGCACGATATGGATATCATTAACCGGGCCGTGTTACGCGTGTCACGGACTTTAACGACCGGTACCTCGTTACCAGATAGGAATTAATTATTTCAAGGTAATGAAGTGTCAAGAGAGGGGACACGTTGTTCGAAGTTATTCGACGGAAGATATTTCCTGCTCGCACGAGGGTTCGGTACGCGTACCAGCGTCGAGAGTTATATCTAATTATATGGGAGCTGCATGATCCTCCAAGCAGATTAGTCGGTAGGAACCGTCCAAAGATTGAGAGAAAATTATGGCCCGTGGGCGGCTGTGTCACGCGTGACATCGGTCATTTTAATTATAACTACATGGTCTTGTGTCGTTGCCGGCGATGTACAAGACGGGACGGAGCTAACGAGGAGGTGTCACATGGATCTTAGAGTCGAAAAGTTTCAAGGCTCGTTACGAATTTTTGAAACTTTCTCGATTTGTAACCCCGTCGAATTCTAAGTAGTCGAGTAAATTTCTCACGACGGCTCTGCATTAAGAGAAAGGAACAACACGGTGCTCGATTCGGTATTTGCTTTAATTTTAATTTCAGTTCACCCTAAGCCTACTCTAGCATCTAGCGATCTGGCGGGCGACCGACGAGGGCTGCAGGCAATTATGATAATATCTTGATCCGATAATGGGACACGGTCTTATTCTTTACGAATTGTCGCAGGGTGGCCGATGCGGTGGCCAGGGAGTCGGCGGGGGCCACGAACGGCACCGATTTCACGCTCGACAACTCCGGGAATGGAGCTGGCGAAGAGGAATTAAGATCTCGCGGAGGCTTTCTCGTTCCGACAATGCAAAGAACCTCGCGGGAGCAAGAGCGCAGATCGGAATAAGATGGATCGAGCGAGAGGATCGCGAAGGGAAGCCGAAACAGCCCGAACGTGGGGAGGGAACGAGACGGAGAAGAAAAAGACGAAGAGGAGGTAAATCGTGGAGGGACGAGCCGAAGCAAAAGCGCCGGAGGGGGGTAGAATCGAGAAGACGAGGTACAGAGGAACAGAAGCAAGGGTCAGAAAGGGACATTATACTTGCTTTTGCAGTTCTGTCGTCGGCTCTTTGTTTATATTCCCAGGACAGCCAACGGGGACGGACCGTTTGACATGTCGCCGCTCGCAAAGATGTTAAAGGACAAAAGGGGTAAAACCTTCGTGTTCCCCTTACCTTTTACCCGGTCCACACAGGACCCCTCCGTCCAGACCGATTTCGCGGCCATTGAAAACGCCTCGAACACGCAGCACAAGCTGCCGCTCGTACGCGCCTAAGTGCCGTATCATTATGCGGCCGGATAATGAACCCTCGCTAAGTGTTGGTAGGATAAGTAGCTTTCTATATTTCACGGAACAACCCACAGGCTGTTTTTTGGACCACTCGCGATGCAGGGACTCCGGGACGTGTTAAGAAAAAGAAACAAAACGCACGCGGAAACGGTAAGAAGATTTAACGGACTAGTTCAGAAATCTTAACTGCCAACACGATGAAGTGTAACAAGTTAAAGATAAGCTGCATACACGATTAATTTCTAACAGTTCGTAATTATCGCTCCACTATAGCCAACGATCAGGATGACTTATTAGAAATGACATATTGATGACATGTCTATTAAAAAATATTCAAGAAGAATAAATTATACCACCAAGTATAAATGATTGGAATATCAAGTACTTGAGGTAGCCGATCAATTGCAAATAATAAAACAGTTCGAAATGGACGAAGTTGGTATCACACTCGTATAATGGACGTTTCAGAAGTTATTTCATGTGGTCAAGATAGGTGATTCACCCTGCACGTTCTTCTATTTCTTCAGCGTTTTCTTGCGGGTATCCTTGACTCGTGCTGAGACGAGGGAATTGCCAGCACGAACGTGCAGGAAGTTTAGCGTGATCTATTGGCTGAGTTTTCGTGCGCTGGCGGAAGCGCCGTTGGAATTTAACGAGCCGCTCAAAACGAATATTTTGCTCTCGCGGCCATCACGCCAGGATAATTAAACTTTTCTAATTCGTTCGATGAATCAGTGATTCGCGATAATGCGGCGGAGGCACGCCTTAAAGGCAGTTCATTCTCCAACTTTTTGACCTCACGTCCGCCTTTCCAATTTTCGAAAAGCCTTCGGAAACTCCGCCACTCGAGTCAGCGCTTCGAGCATACGTTTTTCCTCGTGATATCGGTCGAGGAGCTTTCAAAGAAATTCGGCAGACGAAATATTTTCCTACGGTTTATTCCAAACGTCATTCTTTTTTTTCGGCATCGAATGCGTTTGAAAAAATAGAGCTCTCGAAAATATGTATTGGATAGAGATCGATGAATAATGCTCGGAACGGATAATCCTCGAGACAGCGATATTATCAGAACGTTATAAAAGCCGGGAATGGAATCCTGCCAGTCGCTCTATCAATAGTGGGAATGCCTATAACGTTCGCTCGAAAGTGAATTTCAAATTCTCGAGCGTCAGAAAACGTCAGAAATTTCGTGTGATATAAGCGACAAGGGTTACTTGCTATAAAAGTTTTGGAATCGTCGAACGATATGGCGCACGAAGACGATTAGGAATTTCTTGTTCCCTCATCTGGCCAAGCAGCGGGAAAAGAAGATCGGACGAGCATTCAGAAAGACAGAACTTTTAATAAGCGTAAATATTATTCTGCAACGACGGCGACGTAGTTCCGAGCGAGCGCCATGAAAAAGCTAATTCTCCGGGAGAAGTAAGAAGCTCGTTTCCAGCGAGAAAAAGAAACCGACGGAACGGACATCGTGCCAGGGGCGTATTCGAAAAAAAATATACGCTCGTTTAGCACGGAGAAATGCTCGCACAGGGGGTTACTGAAAGTATCGAGCCTCGTCAGGAAGTTCCGTCGTCCTGTGACACTCGAGGGGGTCGTTCCACGAGCCAGGGGGCGGCCGGGCTGCGCGATATAAAGTTACTCGAAATTACATCTGCATATTATTTCAATTTTGTAGATTGTTTAACTGCAGTAACGCCCGGATACGGGAACTCTCGGAAAAGTTTTCTTAGGATAATCTCTCGCGGAGGTACCCACGGTGGCAACCACCCCTTTTCCGTCCCCGCCCCAACTTGCCGCATCTCATTGACTGTGTCGGAAGGAATTTGTTGGTTCCACCCCCGTTCGTCCCCTTCTTTGCCGCTGTCTAAAATTAATTTAGTGGTTGCCGGTGACGGCGGGCGAAGCTCAACGAGCCGCGAAGCGAATAAATAAAGTCCTCGCGAGTTCGATGTAGCACCGTTTACGATCGTCGATTTCCATCGGAAAAACCGCGAGAAAAATGTCCCGCAGTTCGCTCGCAATAAACAGCGGCGAAAAACAAGGAGAGCCGCGCCGGTACAGCGGCGTTGTCGCGAACGTAAATCATCCGAAGTTTACGTTAGATCGGTCGGTAAGCCGAGTAACAAGCGGGCGACGAGAG
Source organism: Megachile rotundata (assembly GCF_050947335.1). Classification (NCBI taxonomy): domain Eukaryota; kingdom Metazoa; phylum Arthropoda; class Insecta; order Hymenoptera; family Megachilidae; genus Megachile; species Megachile rotundata. The sequence continues at coordinate 21,343,552 of NC_134984.1, read as the reverse complement.
AGAGAAAGAGAGAAATAGATGGGAAAAAATTGGACGATTTGCGCGTTCCCGTTGATAGAACTTGCCACGGACTTCCGCGTCCTCCCGGAAATGCATTATTCGCGTGGAACCTAACCCGTGCGCCAGTGGTGCAATAAAAGTAACGACGAACCTAGAACTCTCGCGGCTCGTTGAATATTCGCTCGTTACGACGGCCTCGCCGTTACCGCGACAAAATATCCTATCTAGTTCTTAATCGAAAAACTTTCCAGCCAACCCAAACGGACACGGAGCTGCCTGATCCCGTGAACGAATATTATATCGCCTGAACGTGCAAGATGGTCCCGTTTTATTAGCCGAGACCTGCTCGTACGGCTATGTTCCTGGAGTCTGGGTCAGTATAACCGGAATTCTTGTCCTGGGTATCTCGGGTCACTAGCTTTGCAGTTATGTTCGTAATTTTACGAAACAAGAGCATTATAATATAGGAAGATGAAAGGGCGAGTCGACAGAGGATGAAATTTCTGAACTGTACGTAAGCTGGACGTTTTTGTGGGCAATATCGGTTAATCCTATTTGTACAAAAATGCCAGGGGCGACAGGGCCACCGCCACGAGGGCAAGCTGTTGGACAGTTCTGGTCTAGGCGGTAGAAAAAGGGCAAAAGCCAATATCCGGGCGATCTTCAATTTCAATTTGCAGAACCCGTACACTTATCAGGGCGTGTCGGGCTGACGTTTGACGGAATAGAAGTACTTCCGAGATTAATTCTCCGTGCCTCTCGGCATTTTGATCGGCGGGATACGACGACGGCGAAATAACTTTGAACACCTCCTTCGATCGCGTCAGCCTCGGAGGAGAACGAAGGTGAACGAAGTGGAGAGGAAAAAAAGAGCGGAGAAGAAGAGAAAAGAGGGTAGAAAAGGGTGGGCAGTGTGTCGTTTGTATCAATTTACGCGAGCTACCCTCACACGCCCACCGAACTTGCTTCAGATTTAATCTAATGCCACGTCGAGAAGGGTAATTCATTAAACAAAGATCCTCATCTTCAAATAACGGAGATCCTCCGAAAAATAAATAATTAAATTCGACAAATTTTAACAAAGATTCATGAAACGAGAGGAAGTTTCGAGTTTAAGGACCACTCGTGAATATTCTCTTTCGAATAGAATTAATTAAAATGTTCAGTGCGTATTTGATTCTATACTACTGCTTTATTAATTTTGGTACACACGATTACGGATTGAAAAATATTTAAGAGGACATCTGTTTGTCACGAGTTAATATAGACATTTTTCTGGAATATTAGGTTAAGTTCACAACGGAGTATTTCATTATTTTAATGAAATTTTACCTCCGGTTACCTGTTAAGTAATTCAAAAAGGAAGTACGCGATGAAAAATATATATGGCCTTACTTTAATCTTATGAATCAATAAACTTCTTCTACAAAAACACGCAGTATTTAAAATTAGGAACTCAAGAACTTATGGACACGAAAGATGAGTCTACGGGTTAAATTAAGTCTATTAAGATCCACGTGTCGCCGACTCATCAACCACCCCATTGAATAAATTTAGAATGATTCACACGTACACCAAAGATTAGAGAAATAATATTTCCGTCATAAATTATTGCGAGCATCCGCGATAGCAGTTCAACGACCGCAGATTAATGACCGTGTTAAAACCCATCTGCCTACTCATCGAGCGATTGATAACTATCGAATACGTTCGAAATGATTCACGCGGAATTTTGATCCGGTAGCATTTCCTCGAAAGAACTCCATGAATCAGCTCGGCTCCGCTTTATACTCGGCTGGTGGCAAGAACACGGTTAAAATTTGAACTACACGGCAAGTTCGGTCCGGTATTCAGCGGAGACCGAGCGTCGGCCGCAAAGGGAATCATCGGGTAGCGCAAGTCGAAATTATATAACTCATTGCCCGGGATTTCTTGCACCGAGGAATTCCATTCCCGTGACAATTATCCTCGGTCAGGGAAATCGTGCTTATCCGGCTCCCGACGTCGAGTAAACGAACACGAATGAGACGGACGCGGTATTACGAATTCTTGGCCGACGTCTGGCGTCCATAAGACTTGCCGTAATAACGGAGTCGTGTTCGCCGGGTCTTGCGTGCACGTTCGCTTGTATTTGTGCGAGTGTCCAGCGGGTGAAAATGCCCGGTATGCGGGCACGTATATTCAACACGGGTTCCGAAATGCCGAGGATACTCGTGTCGCGTAGATACTCGGCCAAAGAAGAAGTAGTAATATCGATCCGGCATCATCCATCATGTCGCACTCTATTAAACCGGCGTACCCTATTTTTCCCTCTGACCCCCTTTTCGCAATCACTTTACTCGTTCTATTCCACCCCACTCGTCTTATCCTTTTCGACCCCGAACGCACCCCTTCGGTCCACCCTCTCTCTCTATCCCCTTCCCGATCTCGCATTTCGCTATCGTTCCTCCCGAAAGCACCGTCGTTCCTGACTGATACTCCCTGGAAGCCGCTATCCCACGACGCTTTTTAGAGCCTTTAAACTCGTCCCCGTTCGCGGCCAATCCGAGATTCCGGACCAGCGGGGTGCGAGTAAGCGATAAGGACAGCTCTGACGGATGCTAGACGAATGCCTTGGGCGGGTTTTACCGCGGCTAATTACGACCCTCTTCGCAGAGCTACGAGAAAAGGGCGTCCTCTAACTCGCAAAGGGGAACCGGTCTAATTTCTTCGCGACACTAGGCCACTGGGCTCCCTCGGAACTGGGTTAATCACGATCGTTAAGAATTCGTCTTCATATTAATTAGGAATTCACGAAATTTCTGAACGATTTTTAAATTACGTATATCGTAATCGTATGCGGTTAGGTAGTCTCGCAACGAGGACGATCGATTCAGCTCACCGTGCCAAATCTGGCCATTATCTTATCGCGAAGTCAATGAACCGATATCGTAGAATTTTCATTTGAAACATATGTTTCCATTTTTTATATTTACAAAAATCATATCTTGTATATCAATGTGATCTACAATGCTCGCGGTAGACAGACACAGATTTACAGATAGTACGGTTTTGATAAGAGTGCTCTAGATACAAACGTTTCGAGTCTGATTTGAATTTTAATCTGCGAGCGCCGATCGCAGGCTATTGAATGCGATTAAATCATTGTTAGCTTAGGTAAACTCGGTTTGACCGCGCGGCCCAAGGAGCGCCGGACTTTATCTAACTTCTGCCACCTAGTAAATTGACTACTAAAGATTAATCCCTTAAGCCCGTTCGGCCGTATCTACGGGCCAGGCTACATTGTCTTCGGAAAACTAGTAATCTCGCCAGCCGATTACCTAATCAGTGTAAAATTCAGCGGAGAATTCGAGCCACCTACAGGCGGGTCGCCGCGTGACGCGAACGTTCTCGAAACTGGCAAGGGTTCGAAATTGAGAGCGCACCCCAAGAAATTAATTGGCTTCGATATCGAGGCGAAGAAAATGGATCGAGGGTGTGACGCGTTTCCTTTGTGCGGAATTCCGCTGCGTCATTACGGAACCCCGGAGATGTATCGGGATTAATGACTCTGACGAGTTAGTACGTCGCGTGACGAACCTCGAGTCACCGTAGGAAAATTGTGAAGGGAACGACACTCTCCGGATAAGGTAATCGGCTTTCGGGCTTGCATTTTATCTTTCGCTTCTTTGATTGCAGACGCGTCGTGACCGAGATAAATCCGTTCGATATGAACCCCCGGCGTTTCGCGGGGTCTCGCCGATTTATGGGAAAAATCTCGACTGCCTCAATTTTTTGTCTACTCGCGGGAAAAAAGGCGTTTCCAATTTGCCGCGGATTCAATTTACTTCCTTGATTACGATCGGAAAAGTAGGAACGTAACGGGTATCCCTTTATGGTTATCTAGATTCTTATAGTTGCTAACAAGAAGCTAGAACGATGACAAAACGGAATCCTATTTCGGGATACGACCGGTATTCCGAGACGTCGTTACCCACCAAATTATCTCGTTGCTTCCATAAGTTTCTTCCTATCTCCGATCATCCTTCCCCTTCGATCATTCCTCTTCTCCATAGACAAGGGGACGACGTATTGCTTGGGTTATTGCTTATCGTTGAAATTATCGTAACGACCGCAACGATTTATTCGACCCTGTGGAATCAATGTTGTTTGTCGAAGCACGGAATCTACGAGCTGGTCCATGTAAGATCCACTCTACACCAGGCACGAACGAGCGTGAACGAAATCATCATTTGCGAAACGAGTGGCTCGTATAAAGAATACCGCGAGGGGCTAAAATATCCGCGGAAACAAAAACTGATTACGAGCGAGCGGGTGACTTTGCAGAAAATATTATTCCTCGCGGAAAATAGCGAATGGCTATTGTGCTTGTAGAAATGAAAAAGAGGAAAAACCGTCAGCAGTCGTTTGTAATACTCGAGTTTGTTGGTGAGCGCGGAAAAAGGGAAAATACGAGGAAGATGGCGAGAAATTGGGTGGCCTGGTGGGAGGAGGGGTTAGGTTCCTTCCGTAACGCAGTAAATCGATTTCCTATTATCAAGCCACTCTTTCGCTATAAAAGAGCCGAGTAGATAGATTATCCATAGCATTATCAAACCATTCTTTTTTATGGGCCGCCATAATGGGTCGCCGGAACCAATGACACGCTCCATTCTAGACCTTGGTACAGAGATGACTCCGCATTATCTGGGAGCTGAACGCATCTCGACGCATGGGCGTAAATGTCCCCAGGCAAAGGGCGAACTAGATCTTCGCTATTTCGTTGCGATATAAATTTGCCGTGGCATCGTAAAGCTATACTCCACGAGGAAAATAAAAGTTTTATTTTCATAGTGTAATGTGACAACTCATTTATTCCATACGCGAAGTTTATCAATAAGCAGTGTCCTTCACCTTTTGGTGATCACTCGAATCGATTAGCAAAAGGGTATAACGTTACTTAGCTTTGGACCGCTAATGATCGCTGTTGAAAGAACATTAATGGGGAAACGGTAATAATTAAGACTCGTAATTAAATATACCCGTATTTGTACAATTTAAATTTTATTGCTGCTAGAACAGTATCTAGATTTTTTGGTGATTTTCATCGAAATCTATACCTGGTCATTGATCACGTAGCGCCGTAAGCTTATGTCCAAACACGAGTACTATCCTGTACGGTCGCGCGTACACAGAACATTACAACATTTTTGAGTTACATTCTATGCAAAGCTCGATATGAAGTCCGCACCTGGTGCACCGAGGAGCACTTTATATTTTTCCCGCAATGTTGAATTAGTTAAAAGTACGATTGTTTATAGAATTTACGTCTGTCCGGAGTTATCAAAAATTGACCAAAAACGCGTTGATGTATCGATCGATCGTCAATCGTCAAAATCATAAACTTACGCTGTTAAATCAATTTGCCGTTGACAGATTTCATGTTGTACGCCGACGTTGGCCAGAACAAAAATAATGTCGTTTTATATAAATTATATCCAGGTTTCAACGCGATTGTCAGCCATTAAACGTATGTGTTAAACGTGGCTGACACGAACACGATACTGACACGGAAAGTTTCATTGAAATTTATTCGCTCAAAGCGGACCGAATGACAGGCGCATTCTCTTGTATTTTATATCGAAAATCAGTGGCCAGCGAGTTCGTTAAGATCGATTAACAAAAGGGTATAACGTTACTCAGCTTTGGGCCGCTAATGATCGCTGTTGAAAGAACATTAATGGGAAACGGTAATAATTAAGACTCGTAATTAAATATACCCGTATTTGTGCAATTTAAATTTTATTGCTGTTAGAATCTAGATTTTTTTCGAAATATAAATTTCTATATAAAATCTGTATACTTTTACATGTCACAGACTTACAGAGAGTGACGCCTGTATTTATTTTTTAAATATGTTGATTAATGTTTGCACGTTTTCTATCCAACTTCTGAGTCGAATTGGAGAAATTTGATAGGTGTAGGTAGATTTTTGCGGGCGGGTATGTTTTATGAAACACGAGTCCACGTTATCTTTCAGCGTTTCTATTATCGTTATACCAGCGGAATTATTATTTCAAACAGAGTTTTGCGAAAACAGTGGAACGCACGGGAACGGAAAGCAAAAAGCGACGAAAATATCGCCATTTCCGTTGTACAAACGTCTGCTGTTTTTCCGAAAGCATTTCCAGGAAAATTACCAATTTCTATATGAAGCTCTCTCGTGCATTTATTTAAGTTATACCACGTCATCGGACGTATACACTGCTGTTCAGAAGTAAAGGTTGCATAGAAAACAATTCGTGTACCAATTATAATAATGAACTCCATTAAAAGAATTACTACTAGTTTCCGCATGGCTGGCGCACAGAAAACTGCTATCGTTTTCGTCACAATGCTGAGACTTTTCTAAATATTTAACCGAGCTCCGGCTGTACGGTCAAACAATTCTTCCTTCCGGTTCTGGTATTACAAAGAAATTCTAGCAGCACCAGTTCCACTTTGTTGTAAAATATTCCTCGAGACGCGCGTTTCACCGTTTTCCACATTTTTCTTCGAAAGTTTCTCGTACTTCCCGGACATTATTCGGTTGACTCGATGACAGGACCTATTTGTTCGCTTTGTTGGTTCAACGGACCACAATGGTCCGCTGTTGTTCGTAAGGCAGCAACAGTTTGCTAGAAAATATTGTATTTTCATGCTGGAGGAAAGAATATCGTCCATGGAACAAGTACGGAGATAATACGGTTTTGATTAATATTTTCAGTTTTCCTTCGGAGAACTTCCTTTATTTAGATCGGTATTTTTATTATTTTAATGGGGAGACTTTATTACGTTCGGAAAAGTTCTCGAATTTATGAGGGTACGTTCTGAATTCTCTTAGAGTTCTAGATTAGTGAATTCGAGTTTGCACATTTTAATAGACAGTATATTCTCAAGTTCTAGAGCAAACACCCTAATCTTCTAACCCTTTAATTCCCTAACCTTTCAACTCCGCAAACCTAACTTAACCTCCCAACTCCGTAAACCTAACCTAATCTCGCAACTCCGTAAACCTAACCTAACCTCCCAACTCCGTAAACCTAACCTAATCTCGCAACTCCGTAAACCTAACCTAACCTCCCAACTCCGTAAACCCAACCAAACCTCGCAACTTCGTAAACCTAACCTAACCTCCCAACTCCGTAAATCCTTAAATCTCCGAGATCACAAGTTCCCAAATCTCCAAAACCTTAAATTTCTGAATCTGAAAGTTTCTAAACTTGCAAAGTTCCAAATTCTCAATTTCCTAAATTCCTGAACCCCCTAACCCTCTGACCCCTTAATCCCCTAACCACACAACTCCGTATATACCTAAATCCCCAAGGTTCCAAATTCCCAAATCCCCAAAACCTTACATTTCTGAATCTGAAAGTTTCTAAACTTGCAAAGTTCCAAATTCTCAATTTCCTAAATTCCTGAACCCCCTAACCCTCTAACCCCCTAATCCCCTAACCACCCAACTCCGTAAGTCCCTAAATCCCCAAGGTTCCAAATTCCTAAATCCCCAAAACCTTAAATCTCTGAATCTGAAAGTTCTTAAACTTGTAAAGTCCCAAATTCTCAATTTCCAAAATTTCTAAACCTTCTAACCCTCTTACCTCCTAGCCACCTAACCCCTTAACCTCCTAACCCCCTAGCCCCCTAGTCTCGTAGTCCCTTAGTCTCCTAACTCCCTAACCCCCTAAATTCCCAAAATTCCAAGTTACAAACCCCCAACCCCCAAATTTCTAAATTGAACTTCCCAAACCTCGAAATCCCAAATTCTCGAAGCAACATCAAGCGGTCGCAAAATTGCGAGCCAAAGATTGTCTCTAGTTTGAAGGATTCCAGATCCCCGGAGGGTTCCCGCCAGGGGAATTTTTCACTCGATCGAAAGAAAGAATCGTCTGGTCCCTGCGGCGGTATTCTCCTCCCGTAGCTTCTCGATCCGTCTCTGTCCTTAACACGAGGCGAGATCCGAGAACAAAGATCTTGGAAATGAATTTTTTCCTCTTCTCCCAACATCGTGGAGGTTCACTCTCTGACGCTGTTCGATGCGACGTGTTTCCAGCCGAATGCGTTCGACCGATCATGTATTATTTGTCGTTCTACGTGCCGGTTTATTGATACACGGTCGAACGTGATCCTGTTCCAGCTTCCAGCCTGATCAAATGTTAATCGTTGTTGACAGTTTTCATGAGTGCAGTGTCCCTTTCGTCGCTCAACGGATACTTTGTTACGTTGTATTTTCATGCACCTTTACTGTTACGTCCGAGAATATTTTTTAGAGAGACTGCTCTTGATGTTACTGACGCACTCTTCATGACTTGCTGATATTTACACGTATCGATGTTGAAGTTCATGAGAGGCAGGTGACTCTAAGGTGATCATACGATGATTCAAACTTATATGTACTCCTTTAAATTTTAGCTTGAACGTAACCTTATTTTGTTACTTCATTGCTTGAATGCATTGAAGTATTCTTGTTAAAATTTTGAAGAGAGTAATGAGTCGATAATTTGAATCTGTCTATATTCAATTAAATTTCACATTGTAAATAACCTCATACCTATTTCTATTGTATAAATATTCTTGTTAAAACTTTAAACCTCATCTAATTGAAGGTCAAATAACCAGTTCCAAAAAATAAAATTTTATCTTACATTGCACCACCCGGTGATGGTGAATGGATCGATATATCGAATGACGTAGACACGAAGCCAGAATGCGTGCATCTATTTATAAATCGTCGGCGGGCAAATAGTATCTGTAACAGGAGGTTGCCGCGTACGATAATTAAATGCAGGCCGGTTTTTGTTGTTCCATTTACATATTTTAGCTTGTGCATACGTAATTTTCATCCAACGCGACGCGGAACGGGTGAACGCGGTCGCGTGTGTGCGCCGGTCCGCTCCGGTCCGCGTCGCGTTGGGTCGCGGGGCCGACGCTCGTTGCGGAGCTTCAATTCATTCAAAATTATCTGCTTCCTTCCTGACCCTTTCTCTGCTGTCGCGAGACAGAGCAACTTGTGTGCGCCACATTTTGAGAGAATTATGCGCGTTCGTGTCCGCGCGGGTTAATGCAGACCGTGCGACGAGGCGGCAAAGCGAAATATGAAGCATATTTTTCGCTCCGCCACTTTCAACGGAAAATTATAGCGCTTGGTAATTAGAGTTTGTTCAAATTCCTTTCACCCGTGTCTCTGCTACGAGCTCGTGTGAACGCTGTCCCCCCGTTTCTGCGCCCCCGAAAACCGGCGTTTTCGCTTCAAAACGCGGCCGTAATAACAGCAAACGTTGAAGATTTACGCTTTGCGTCGCTCACGTATTCTGTTTGCGATACAAAAGGCAAACGCACGCTCGTCTCTTCCGTTTCGCGATTTTTCTGATGTTCGCCGAATTAAAGGGAACGGTTTCGAACACCGGACACTTGCCACCTTCGATGCACATTCGAAACGATTATCAATTATTTTTGATATTGTACTACATATTGGTATTGGGACAACTTGTATCCCAAAGTTTTAACAGGTTCATAGTTGTATTTGTTTTCCTCAGAAACTTCATCCCACGTGTCTGCATTATTTTCCACCCCTATTACCATTTTATACATTAATAATTTTTTAAGATAATAATTATTTCTTTTTAAACTTGTTTGCCTCAGAACCTTCAGCTTACATGTCTGCATTATTTACCACCCTGTATTACCATTCTGTAGCTTAATAATTTTTTAAGAAATAATTAACTCTTTTTAAACTTTGTTTTCCGCAGAAACATCATCTCACATGTCTGCATTATTCACCACCCCTATTACCATTCTATACATTAATAATTTTTTAAGATAATAATTATCTCTTTTTAAACTTGTTTGCCTCAGAACCTTCAGCTTACATGTCTGCATTATTTACCACCCTGTATTACCATTCTGTAGCTTAATAATTTTTTAAGAAATAATTAACTCTTCTTAAACTTTGTTTGTCTCAGAATCTTCATCCCACATGCCCACATTATTTTCCACCCCTATTATCATTCTATACATTAATAATTTTTTAAGATAATAATTATTTCTTTTTAAACATATTTGTCTCAGAACCTTCAGCTTACATGTCTGCATTATTTACCACCCTGTATTACCATTCTGTAGCTTAATAATTTTTTAAGAAATAATTAACTCTTTTTAAACTTGTTTGCCCCAGAACCTTCATCCCACATGTCCACATTATTTTCCACCCCTATTACCATTTTACACATTAATAATTTTTTAAGAAATAATTACATCTATCTTAAGTTGATCTCAAAAATTTAATTCCGCATGTCTGAATTATTTAGCACCCTTATTTACCACATTTTTACAAAAGACCAATTTTTAAAGAAATAATTGCTCTCCATGGTAACCAGTAAAAAACCCAGCATCAGTCAGGAAAAACCTTCCGCCCATGTCACTGAATATAACAAATGAAATCCCATCGTTATACAACATTCCCTTTGAAGATTTAATCTCGCAATTAAGAGCAGCTTTAATCGGCCGATAACAAACAAACAACGGAAGAGGAGGAGACAAGAATCCTCTTACGCGGCTCTCGTCGCGAATTTCGCAGCGATAAGCATCGTTCGCGAGTCAGAGCCGGTAATCTGAAAAAGGGAAGCGGTCCGCGCGCGGCTCTCTCTTAACGAGATAATGCAAAAACGCGAGCGGCTCGATGAAATTACCAGGCTGCTCGCCTAACTGTTCTCGAGCCTCGACCGCAACAGGTGAGCTCTGATATTGATATTACAATTCGTAAACTCTGTTAGAGGGAAACATTTATGTTGCGGCGCACGTTCTGTTCCGCGAACCTCGGCTCGGCTCGGCTCGGCTCGGTTCGTTTCCTCCTCAGAGAGCCGGTTTCGAGCGGGCCGGATCAATACTCTAAATCCCGGTTACACAGCTCGGTTGTTGGTGTTGTTCGACGCTGCCCCACTGACAACGTGTCTTTTCAAACTGTCTCCAGTAACGACTCCGCAAGTTAACTAGACACAACCACTTGTTGGCCCTGCCTCGAATACGCTCGCGACTAATTCACTCCGCCGAGAGTTCGACCGTGCTAATCGATTGCTAGAGACCAGATCAAGTTCAATATGTACTCACAAATTCTACTCAATTTCAATACGAAAGTTTCGCTTCGTGACGCTCGATGAATAATCTCTCGCGACACGTGACTGGACGCTTCGGATACACGTGCTGACACATTCCCTCGATATACTCATTAGATATTCGATTTCTAATGCAGCGTACAAGGAAATTTTACGTAGTGCATCTTACAACTCGAAGAGCGACGAAATTATAATCTGTAATTTGCTAAATGTTGGAGTTGTATCAAACTCACGAGGCATCACAGCTGAAATTATGACGCAATGATGGCACCAGCATTTTGAGCGCGCCAAAATTTGAACGAGTCCATCACAGCGCATCGAAATGGCGCCGCATCGATATTGCGCGAAGTCGAAATTACAGTGCATCCATATTGCAAGGCTCGAAATTACAATGCGCCTATACTGCAGCGCGTTGAAATTATAATGCGTAGATATTACATCGCATCGATGTTATACCGCGTCGAAATTACAAGACATATATTGCACACACGAATGCGCTACTGCTGTTCTCCATACGAACGAGGAAAATGAAATCTGGGTCAACAAGGATAGCATTCCGTTGGTGATGGAGGTCCCTTAGTTGCATGGAGGACAAGTGGTAGAAGAAAGACCGGTCAACTTGAGGTCAATCGGGGGTCAATCGTAAGCTGCATCGTGGTCACTGCGGTGCAATTCAACCATCGGTGAGTCGCATGTTTTATGGTTCCTCTGGCCCCCATCGTGTTGTAAGACGAATGGTCCGCAACGACATGGGGGACCGGTTGTATTTTTTCTGATTTTACATGTTTGTGGTGCTTGGAAACTCTGTATACCGTGTATCGACAAGCTTATCGATAAAGAACAAATTTGATTAAGAATTTTTATAAATCAGAACAAATTGTACGTACTTGAAATATAATATTGGAAAGAGATTTCTAAGTGTAAGAGTATGAGAGGTTGATATTAACACACATACATCTATTTCACGATTATTCAAATTTTCAAACGTCCAAATCCTCAAGCTTTTAAACTCCCGAAAACGTTCAAATTTTTAAACCCCTTAAATTTCCAAATTCCCTTCCTTTGTGTCCCGATTTCCCACAGAGAAATTTATTATTCGAAAAGCCACCCTACACGAGGAAGCTTAGCAGGAGTTTCAGACGTTTACTGTTTAATAGAGTTCCGAGGTCCGATTATTCGAACATACTCTTTCCCAGGATCGTCGCGTTGAAAATAACTGGGGCACGTACTTGTAGCCGAGACTTTCTTTTCGCGCTCGTATTTTGAATGGCCAGCAAGCGCGTCGGAGTAGTTTAAATTTTAAATTCTCGTTTAATTTATAATGTTGTTTTCTTTTCTCGGCTATAATATCCCGCGGTACAGAAGCGTAGCGTCGTGCTCTTTCCTTCTGCCGCTCTCTATCTCCGTCGTGGCATTGTATGCATATCGTTGTTTATTCATTTCCATATTTCCGAGGCGAAAGAAAGTCGGGGCGGGCGCGAGGGCGCTCGCGCGCGCAGCCGCGTCCCCGTAAAACGTGTTTACCTTTTTAAATGTAATACACATTTCATTTTATTTGCCGTCTCATGTAAATTCCTTGCTTGTACACGCGGTAACACGATTTTTCCATCGTCCCGGGCGACAACAACGCCGCGATACCGACGGAAAAATATACCCGGCAACACGATGCTTTTTCAAACCCTCCCCCGCGCGATCTTGCGATATTCCGGTGCACCCTGAGTGCCACGTTATTTACCGCGACGATTCGATCGTATCGCCACGTTGCGCAATCCGGATGGCTAAATGTGGATGATGCGAGGTTCTTTGTCCTTACTTTTCTATGGACGTTCTACTGCGTGATAGCTTTTCTACGGACACTTGCCTACAAAATATTCGACGGACATTTACCCTACTCGATGCTTATTTAACCCCTTCCCGTGCTTTGACGAGTCTCACTCGTGACGCACTCACAACTCAAATGTGATTAATGTTACTCAAATTTTGAATACTCTTCAACTTGAATTTTAGATCCAACTATAATTTGCGTTGTCAAGGATTCCTGAATATAAAATACTTAGAACATTTTAATTTTCTTTGTTCGTTTTAATGTTATAGTCCTGAATGGTTAGTCTTGACTGACGCACCTCATAAATAAATGGCACGGCAAGGGGTTAAACCATCGAACAGTAGTTGATCGGTTTCGTGATGAACCGCAAGATCTTTTATTTTCACCCCCAACCCCTTTTGACTAAGACTCATATTTTTCATCATAAATTGTGATTATGATTTACTCCATCAATATTATTAAATGCAAGCTATAAGTCTTAACTGTCTTCAGTTGTCTTTAATCCTAAAAGGGTTCGTACCTGTTAGGACCTGTTAGATCAACACCTGCAGTACCCTATGTAGAAAATATAGCTGCTTGAAATAAAGTTTCGAAGTATCGGAATGAAAGAACGTTTGAAATTTTAATAACTCGTGCGATGCCTGGAACCCTCGTCTGTATTTATTTTCCAAATACCGATCACGAAACCTGTTGCTGCCGGGCTTGGGGAAGCAATCGGAGTCCCCAGTGTTCTGAACGCTAACATTGTACGGTCGAGTTGAAGAAATTGATCCGGAACCTCTTGCGATAACAGTAGAAAATTATGTTATTTGTTATTTATCGCTCTGAGAGCGATCTTGGATATGAGATTGCGTGTACAGAGTGTTCAACTTCGAACCTCCCTTTTAAATTATAATCGAACTTTTACAAAATTGCTACTTCCGTTGAAGTGGCATAAAAATTAAACTTGTTTATGTATTTCAAGTTATATAGACTTTGTTTATTATTACAGCAAGGAGATATATTTAATACAATAGGGTTTTATTGAGATGGACGTCGATATTAAAAAGAAATATCTTTACAGCAAACATCGATATTAGCTAGAAGTGTTATTACAGCAACGATATTAAAAAGAAGAATGGTTATAACAGGCATCGATATTGAAAGGAATATTTTTGCAACATCGAAGTTTGCAAAACAATGTTAAGATAACAAACAGGTGGAATTTAAACTAGACTGAAATTCAGACCAATTGTTTTTCCAATTCTAAAGAACAAATACTATTTGATTTGCAAACGGCAAATACTGGGAATAACAGAAAGCATTATCGAAGTCCATGAAAAAGGAATAATCAGGTTATCAGCGTAGTCAGTTTGAACAGCCATTAACATGAATTAAAGAACGTTGGAATAAAACTGCGAACCATATTAACGAGCGGACACGGGGGTATTAAATCGACACGTCGAGTAGGTATTTCACCAAACAATTGTCCCGATAGTGGAGAAGAGAAATCACGCGGCGCATTATTTGCCCGGATGAATTCGTGTAAACGAACTCGTTGCAAGGCACCGCGGGCTCCCCCATACACGCGCCATGCTGAAAATCAATCTTCCTGCCGGTGGAATTTTCATTCCGCTTTTTTGAAAAGTATTTCCATCCGGGTCGGAATTAGCTTACGCGGTGTGCACGGTCACGTTACAACGTTAATTCGCAGTTCGCGTACAGAGGCTCTGTTCCGGTCTCCCTTTGACTCGATTTACCGCAAACTTTTATTAAAATTATCGATTGCCAATACGCTCTCGGGGGCGAAAAAAAAAACAGGAGGCGAGACAAAAAATGAAAGCAACACGCCTGTATCTGTGTATCGTTACCGGCAACAACCGCAATCGTGTTTTTCCCGCATTGACTGCATCGCTTCTTTCCCCTCTTTCTCGATCGAAGATCGGGGTAACAAAGGTACGAACCAATAATAAAAATTCCGGAAAGGCAGCCAGGGTATTCCAGACACCGCTTTTTGCCACCCTCTTGCGGGAAAGGGTAGAAGGTCAGAGAGGTTTGTTTCTCTCCCTTACTCTACCCTCTACTGCTGAGAGGCAGTAAAACGTTCCATGCTGAAATATCATCTCGGAAAACCTCGCTTTTACACGCTCGTTCGGAACTTTCCAAACGAAAGATACATCGTCGGTCAATACAGGTATCCATTTCAATTTGTCGATGCATCTTCGAAACTTCCACCCAAGATTTTGCATGAAAGTATCTTCCTCTGTCCCAGCTTTTTACGAAACACCTTCACGAGATAATGTCAATTCAAATTTAATTTCATCTTCAAACCTTTAAGTGCTAGACTACAGGTATTATCTAATACTTAAAAGTTCTTCGACTTAAATTCATCTGTCTACATTTTGTTACAGCAGGTATCAAAGTATGCACCTGAACAAAATTTATGGTCCTCTAACAGATAGAGTTATATAGCAAATTCTCATCATCAAGATGATCACCATATATTTATCAAATGATGATCATGATATATTTTATTCGAAGTAAGATAATCGGAAAAGAATGTTTGGAAAGAAGCGAGAAAGTGACGTTCGAGCACGCAGTCAGCCACGAGAATGGCGGAGCGTTATCGAACCGCTATTAATTGCGATTAAATGTTCCAATCGGAGCCACGACACCGGTAACGCTGACGATATATCAAGAGTTACTTTTGACTTCGGTCTCGCGATAATAAACGCGGCGAGGCTCGTCCAATATTGGCAATTCTCGTGGCCGCAGGTATGTTCCGGGGGTGCACACGTACATACACGTTTCACCGTCAGCCAACCAGCCAGTTAGCCGTGACCAATATGGAACCGGAGAAAGAGAGGAGATTTTTCCTGTGTACGTACACGGTTATATCGGCCGATATTACCAAGGGGCGAAAAACTCGAAAAGACCCTTCTATCGTTGCCGAGCCAAGCCCTCGGGCCGTGTTTGATCAGTTAGTCACTGTTCGGGGACCTCTCCGAGGATATTGTTACCGATGGCCTCGGTTAATATTCTCGGATTACCATCGTGCCGTGTGCACGGTTTTTCGAAAATACAGCACGACAGAAGTCGAGCTCCATATCGGGAAGTTAATGAGAACTCGTGCACTCGTTTCGTAATTGATGCGCTCACCCGGTCTCAGGGATTAGTTTTGGGGCCTAATAACTTCCCTGCCTGTCCAACATTCGATCAATTTTATTCTTAATCCTCGTTCAATCTCTTAATCCCTATAATTTTAGACGACAATGATTTTAAAATCAGTGACTCCGAATGGGGAAAGGTCTCAGTTGTCTTATAGTCGCCCACTTAACTATCAGATTTACCTGCATTATGTACACGTGTTATTAGTACACCGTTATTTGCAAATTACATATAATTACGAAAATGTATTGAAGTTCGGGTGCTTATGAGGGGTTATTCATCTGAACAGGACAATGCATAAACCGGGACATCCATACACGTATTAATGTACTGAGCACCAATGTTGTTAGTAAAGTATATAGAATTATCAGAACGCATTAAAGTTGATCAGGTGCCGAACAGTTGTCACTCACTTGAACAGTACACCTGAACAGCGCCAGACATTGATGCATTTCTATTATTAATGTACGTATCGACGTGCTATCGTTTGTAAAATACACATAACGAGAACGCATCGACGTTGATCAGGTGCCGCGAAGGGTTGTCATTCACCTAAACAGCTCGTCATCGACGCGTTCGTATATTAATGTACGCGAGCAATCTATTTGTAAAATACACGTAACGGGTGCTGTTAGCGAGAACTTTTAAAGCGGTGTAAAGTAACGAATCTGCATGAACAGTGTTGGTTAAATGGCCGCGTTAAATGGAGCAGCAGGCTGTGCACGCAGAACGATAGAAGAATGATAAATTTGAACGTAGACGGGGCGCAGCCTCGAAGCACGATGGTTTATGAGTTTAGAAGAGCTTAATCTCTCGGCAAACCAATATTTTTCTTCCTCTTTCCCTCCGTATCTCTGTTTCGTTATTATCGTACTTCCTGCCCTCTCGTCGGGCTTCATTTTTCTCATTTCGAAGCTGAAAGACTTCAGCTCGATCGGGGACCGGCAAAAACTGAATGGCGTCTTCGAAATCCTAGCAACCGGAGCAAGAGTCATTTCGAGATTATCGTTCTAAGAGGCGAACAATTTTCGCGAGTGCATCGGGCCACACGTTCGTTTCCCTTTCTCCATCCCCCCTCCGTGCCTCCACCCCCCTCACGACCCACTTCCGTGGGGTTCTACTAATTGAACGCGTAATTGATGAGGCTGCAGTCTGTACTTACACAACGCTCCAATTGTGCTCAGCCAAGCGCCGGCACTGTGTGCCAATATTAGCGATGCACTCGACGTCCCTATAACGGACCCCTCCACGCACAAATAATGCCCCAAGTACCATAAATACTCGACGGCATCCGCAATATGCCCCGGCCGTCGCTCGCCGAGAACCTCCACTTTCAAAGGCAGCGAGAGTCCTTCAAGGATCCAAGACACGAATACCGAAGGATCTCGCTTTCACCCCACGTTGCATATGCCGTGCTAATGATTTTTCGAGAGGCCAAAGGTGTTTCGCGAGCTCGCAATCTACCACCGTCCCTCGATACCGTCTCCTTTTTTTTGCCCTAAACGAGCTCGCGTGCTCCAAACCATTTTTTCTATATTACGAAGGGTGTAATTCTTCGACGCTGTTGTAACTCCTTTAACCCCTCGAGGCTCAGACTTTTATTTAACTTTACCTCCAGATTCGCTGATACACGGGGTGAGTCTGCTCCAACGGGGTCACTCGATTTATTACTTTATAAGCACCTTCGGGTTACTTGATCGAGTTATTATTACGTACCAAAGCTTTACATGATATTGTTCGAAATTGTTAATCTGGTTTGTTAATCTCAATGAGGATGAAGGTGGTTATTTACTGCCTTTGGAACAGTTACAACAGGTACGTTATAAGCACCTTCGGGTTACTTGATCGAGTTATTATTACGTACCAAAGCTTTACATGATGTTGTTCGAAATTGTTAATCTGGTTTGTTAATCTCAATGGAGATGAAGGTGATTATTTACTGCCTTTGGAACAGTTACATTAATCTTAGTGTCCAAACTTCAAGATACTAGTAGTTACATTGAGACTTTACCCTAATAGTTACATCAATTAATTATTGATCTGCTCCCAAATTTACTACTTTAATAAAACGAATTTATTAAAAAACGTACACGGATAAATGCACAGACTTCCCGTTCCGGTCGCATAATTTCTCTACAAAGTATGCGAGATCACGCGTCATTCGTCTAACTCGCGACGAATTTTGAACGCCTAACAGCTACGTAAAAACGATTTGTCGTGCCTTTGGTATTCCTGTCTCACAAATTCCTCGAGCACCCTTTCACTAGCCTTTCCTCTTCGCTTCGCGACGAGAAAACGACAGCGAGATATATTGCGCGAACGAACAGTCGGCTATTTACGCCGTTCAGAGCATTATTTGCTCGCGAAAGAGTCCATGCGGCTGGCGTCGCGCGGATTTATACACGACCGCAAAAAGCAGCACGCTCTCGCGAAATTAAGACCACCCGGCCGCTAATTTTATGGAGCTAGCGTACCAACTCGATTAATTGGCACGCAAAAAGTTTACCCGTTAAGTGGTGGAAAGTAAAATAAGGAAGGAACGTTTATTTTTCCCGGGAGTATCACGAGTAGTCGCGAGTAACGAGGAAATTATTTGCGGAGCTTAGATCGATTCTTTCGCGTTTATACCGCGTGTCTCATTTGCTAATTATGTACTTTTAATTATGAGACGTTCAATTTATCAGAAAAAGTGTTCTCAACTTAATTCCTCGTTGCGCTTTAATTTTGCAAGAAATCGAACCGAGTATGCGAATATCTTCGAATCGGTCGAGTGGATATCCAATTTAGGATACTCGTAAATCCGAATGATAGTTAAGAAGTCTAATCGAAGCAGAGTCACATATCTTCGTTAATATAGCTTCATGGAGCTTGTAAATCGTAGCTGTTCGTTACCCAGGTTCGTGCCACTATTCGTGATTGTATTTTCAACGAGGGTTATATTTTCCTTTTTGTCGGAGGGAATAGGATCCAACATTCGACTCGTGTATTCTCGCATCCGTTTCCGTTGGATCCCCGACGAAAGTTCTCTCCTCGGTTTCGCGGAACTTCGAACCTCTCAGCGGAGGCGAATCGAATCCGCCTTCTTATTTATTAAACGATCGCCGGGATAACTCGGTTATTCTCGCCCCGGCGTATCCCTCAAGAGAAAGGGAACCCGCTTCGAGCGAATATACCGCGAGATAAATAAATCAAACGCGGGTAACAGCGACGAGCTGCTGCTGCTTTCTCGGCACACACGCGATTACGAGAGAAAAAGGAGGGGAAAAAAAAGAAGCTGCGTGTCCTGGTACGTCGAAAAAATGTTCCGAGGGTGGTGAAACCTTGAATACGTTTAACCCGTGTACCGGGCTACACCGTTGAAACTTGTAGCCGTGTACATGAATACAAAAAGTCCAGCTTTATGAGCTTCCGTGTACAGAGAGGGTGGCTGACTACGCGAAGGAAGAAGAACGCGAAGGGACGGTGAACACGGGGCTGAGTTTGCCCAGGAGAACTTTTATAATACGCACAGAACCGGGACCATAGATTCGAATTAATTCGGCGGCGAACTTTTCGACGGCAAATAAAAATAAATTGCTGTATCAATTTAATAACGCTTATCAAGAATTTACGGGCGTACACCCCATATTTCCGGTCAAAGTCAGACAAAACAGAGAATTTAGAAATTCGGAAATTTCAAGATTTGTAAAATTGGAAGTATGGAAATGTGGACATCTAAGAGTATCCTAGCCCTGTGTATGCGCTGACCCCGTGTACGAGTGTCTGAAATCCGTGATCGATCTACCCGGACATTTTTCCTCGCAGACAAGCGGTATCGTTGAAACGAGAAGGTCCAGGTCTTATATTACTTGGTCCGTTGTTCAAGAATTGGTCAAACATCGGGACTCAAATTACCTCTCCGCTCCCTTCATACTTTTCTACTTGTGTTCCAGGGAGAAAATTTCAAGCACGGATGAAATTGTCCACGGTGCTCCGTGCTCTCGGTTGGCAAACAAAAAGTTATTAAAACCGGCTTTATTGTCGGTCCTGTACGACGGATCGTCAGCGTCACGTGTTTTACGCGGAGTCCGCTTTAACGGCAAGCAAAATGGACGGTCTCTCGAGGGAAACGGTGTTTTTACCGGGAACGTATGCGGAGAAAGTTCATGCCTCAACGAATCCTGACTCGTTCCCTCGCGAACAAGAATTATCAGAGACGTAAACGATGATGTTCTGCTGCGGCAATTTGGGGTTTTTGGCTGATTGGCCCGCTCTAACGGCGAGGGTAGATCTTTATCCGTCGACGGTGGAACGTTCGATGGAACGTGAACGGAAATAGACCACTACGGAACTAACTCGATCTTAACCAAACGATCGTTACCGAGATTTATCGCGATGAACGACCAGTCTTAATTGACTACAAACTCCGCTATTCTCATGAAAAATTATTCTCTCTCAGCTTTACCAAATTATTTGATCGGATTTCGGTTATTTGCCCGACTAGCAGGTTCCGAAAAGTCTAATCAAATTATCTTCAACCTTCTAGGTTAATGACGTATTTGCTTCGCGATAAAAGAATTACTCAGCCTTCGTCGTAATATTTCAAATAAGACGTGCCTGCTTCGAAATATTCTGTACCGAATTTTGAGTACGAAGGTTTGAAGAAATAGATAAACCAGGTGAACCAGATGAAAGATAAATGGGGGTCGTTATGGGAAAACGAAGTATTAAAAATGCGATAAACAGATGACGGAACAAGGGACGATAGAGATAAGTATCTGTTCTAGTTGTCCCTTGAAACGAGCATCGATCAAAAGAGCCCCCTGTAGAACAGCGGCAACGTAACGGTGGCATTGTCTTCGACAGCGGGACGTCCCTGGACTTGTGTCGCAGGTAACGCAAACAACGAGGACAATTTGCCGTGCACTCGTGTCCGGGTTCGGTCGCCTATGCGTAATTCGTTTACCCTTAATTCCTCGTTGAGCCGGCCGTCGAGCGTATTATTCCGACGCATCTCCGTTGCCCGAGGGACTTTGTTTCGCGTTTGACCCCCTCTTTCGCTGGCGCTAGAACGACGCCGCGAGCTGTAGTACATTTTACGGTTGGCTAGCCGGTAATGCAGTAATTAACGTTTCTTTCATGTACTCTGTGTTGCTTTCACCGCTTTAAACCAGCTGCTTGGCGCAAGACCCGCCCGCCACCCGCCATCACTGTCCACCGGATCGTGCTCGCATGCACACACGTCTCTAACGCGACATACACACTTACCAACGCCCGGAGTATTTACAGAGACAGCGAGTACGTTCAACCTTTCTCCCCCGTCCCCCTTTTATTTTCACCCTTGTTCCTGTTGGTCCGAGCGGAGACCCCTTACTCTCCGCCCCCTTCCGTCCAGTTGAAAAAATAATTACCCCATAAGCCGGACCGTTTCCGCTCGTGGACCTCGCCGTAGAATACGGACTACGTTTACGTTGCTGCTGCTGCTGCTTGCTCGAGAAATCTGACTGCGAACCAGCCCCTTTCAACGATGAAAGAACGACAGGGTTGATGGAGAATCTTTGATGAATCTTGGAGATGGGGAGACTTTGCAATGCTAGAGGGCTTAGGGGGTTTTTATGTTATTCCTTTGTGCTATCGATGTAAATTTCATAGGGATTTCAGCGTCGTGGTAACTTGTTTGCTTTTTAGTTTTCTTATAATTTATACGGCGTCTAACCTTACTATCCTTACTTTGTTATTTCATAACAAGGGGATAAAAATATATTTCCTTCGATATTTCACGGTGACCTGCGATTTCTTGTGCTTCTTTGAATCTCCTCGCAGACAATGACACGAGCTAATTAATAAGCCTTCGAGCTCAACGATATCAGATTTATTACGGAATGTGGAAAAAGGAGGAAAAATTGAATCGATAAGGATTTCAATTAATCCTCAAGGGTTTACCCGTAGAGCTGACGGTTGCCCGTAACGTAACTAATCGATAGTCATAGAATAATAACAACGTGTTGCCTGTTTCGTATCCGGATTTACGTTCACTCGTGACTCGGTTATCGCGCCGCAAATCGCTCTCCTATCGTATCCGTGGATCGTTCTGGCAACCACTCTGCTTCCATCCGCTTGAAATACCGGATTTTAATTCGCGCCCTCGCGATTGCCGTTTTTGCCAGTCCTTTAATATTCTTCTGTCACGCGCAGAAGCTAACCGTAGAATCAACGACGTTTACTAATTCGCTGCAACCTGACGCGGCAGACTTCCAACCGTCTTATTGGAATTCTGACAGCCGTTTACGTCGTCGAACACTAATATGAATTGCTCGATCACGTACATCAGGTGTACACCTTTGTCGAGGTAGACGCTTCATATACTTCCTTCATTTATATTTTCGAAATGGAATTTGGGGATTTTGGGATTTAGGGGTTTGGGGATTTGGGGATTTGGGGATTTGGGGATTTAGGGATTTGGAGATTTGGGGATTTTGGGAATTTGAGAATTTGGGGACGTAGGAATTTAGAGATTTAGGAATTTGGGGTTTGGGGTTTGGGGTTTGGGGTTTGGGGTTTGGGGTTTGGGGATTTGGGAATCGGTGGATTTTGGGATCGGTGGATTTAGGGATCGGTGAATTTCGGGATCGGTGGATTTGAAGATCGGTGGATTTGGGGATCGGTGGATTTAGGGTTCGGTGGATTTCGGGATCGGTGGATTTGAAGATCGGTGGATTTTGGGATCGGTGGATTTTGGGATCGGTGGATTTTGGGATCGGTGGGTTTAGGGATCGGTGGATTTCGGGATCGGTGGATTTGAAGATCGGTGGATTTGGGGATCGGTGGATTTAGGGATCGGTGGATTTCGGGATCGGTGGATTTGAAGATCGGTGGATTTGGGTATCGGTGGATTTAGGGATCGGTGGATTTGGGGATCGGTGGATTTGGGGATCGGTGGATTTGAAGATCGGTGGATTTGGGGATCGGTGGATTTAGGGTTCGGTGGATTTCGGGATCGGTGGATTTTGGGATCGGTGGGTTTAGGGATCGGTGGATTTCGGGATCGGTGGATTTGAAGATCGGTGGATTTGGGGATCGGTGGATTTAGGGATCGGTGGATTTCGGGATCGGTGGATTTGAAGATCGGTGGATTTGGGGATCGGTGGATTTAGGGATCGGTGGATTTCGGGATCGGTGGATTTGAAGATCGGTGGATTTGGGTATCGGTGGATTTAGGGATCGGTGGATTTGGGGATCGGTGGATTTGGGGATCGGTGGATTTGGGGATCGGTGGATTTGGGGATCGGTGGATTTGAGAATCGGTGGATTTGAGAATCGGTGGATTCGAGAATCGGTGGATTTGAGAATCGGTGGATTTGGAGATCGGTGGATTTGGTGATTCGTGGATTTGGAGATTGGTGGATTTGGTGATTGGTGGATTTGGAACTTGGAAATTTGAGAATTTAGAAATTTGGGATTTGTAGGGTTGGGAATTTGGGGA
This sequence comes from Megachile rotundata, assembly GCF_050947335.1. Lineage (NCBI taxonomy): Eukaryota > Metazoa > Arthropoda > Insecta > Hymenoptera > Megachilidae > Megachile > Megachile rotundata. Next base: position 21,319,989 of record NC_134984.1, on the reverse strand, counting down.
TTTGACGATTTGTGGATTTGGGAACTTAAGATCTGTGGAATTTGGAATCTTTATAATTTGTAAACATGTGACCTGTGGAATTTGCTCATTTGAAATCATGCTAGCTTTAGAATCTGCTCATTTGAGAATTTAAGAATATAAAAATTGAAAAGATGAGAATAAAAAAGTTTGAAAATTCAAGACCTCCAAAATTAAATAAATAAATTAGAGAATTTGAGAATGTGAAAATTTTGAAAGTTCCGAACATAGTAGTATGAAAATGTTGCTCACGAGTCCCCATTTGGTCACGTCCGCCGAAGATTATCATAATATCGACATCTGGAAGATTCCCGCGAAGTCTGTCGCTAGATTCGAAAAGCACCGATTCGCGTGCGTGAAAAATGAAACACTTACGTTCCTATCGCGAGTACATTACCAGTGGCTCCCAGATTTTTCCATTCCCCAAGGATGATCGTGCTCCATCGTCGGTTCTTTTATCGGTATATTTTTATTGTTATATCAGAAGCAGGGAAATCGAGGCTGGATAAAAGTGGCGAACACTTTGCATTCACTGACGTCGCACGTTTTCCCCGATATAAAAAGCTTGTTCGATCGAATCGAGTTGCAGAACAGACAGGGCCAATCGTAAAATCGGAATAATAAAAGAATCGATCGTAACGCGATCAAAAATCGGCTGACGACGAAAAACACGCGAATCTCGAATTTATTTACCCTTCGTTTGTTTTTTTTTCTTTTCGACCTTGCTCGACCTACATGTGCGGCGAATAAAAGTTTATTGCCACCGTCGATCGATGCAATTCGCGCAACGCCCTCCAAGACGTTGCGTGCTCTTCCGAAGGGATCGTGAACATTTTCCAACTTCGTTTCGTGACTGACCTTTCGATTCAATCGTGATCTTTCAGTTTCACGCGAGAAAACCTTGGGAAACTTTTATCGTCTCTGACAGATTTTCACTGCCTTTGTTTCCACTTTATCTTCACTACCGACAAGATTTCAACTTAGCAATTTAGAGACGATAGAATTTAATCCTTGCAGATTAGGTAGCTTGTACATTCGATAATTTAGAAGTTCAGAACATTAGAGACATTCGAAAAGACATCACTGATACAACCCCAAAAGTTTCGCTACGATTAGCAACCTCTCCAAGGTGTGACACTCGCGTATTCTCGGAACATCGTCTCCCGTGTTCCAACTGAGAAATACCTGCTCGAACGCGTTACATTACGTCCTGAATACGCAATCGTAAGACGCGCAGCAAGTGCGGCGTAAAACTGACTGGACAAGAGGTCATAATCGTAGTGAAACTCTGCTCGCTTATTCTCCCTCGTTCCACCCTTCTCCAGGGAAACACGAAAGCGATAACTAGCTCGATACCGGAATAAGCGTTTCGCAAAATACGCGAAAGATATCGGCGATCCGGTACTCGAGGATGATCACGTCTCCACGAGACGATACTAGCCGCTGGATTTCCACGTGCTCCACCGTAATGGCTCCGGCGTTGCTTTTAGCACAACCATCCACGAAGATCGAGTAGCGGATTGTAAGTCCTCGCGTTTATGGGAATTCCGGCTTCGAATGGTCGATTGAACGCTTTCTTATTGAGAACAAGTTTGTTCACCCAACGCCGATCAGAACGGTAGTTTCTGCACGAGTTATTGTTCACTTTGCGGTTACTTTTCCATACGCGAATATTAGGATCTCCATTGTTTGAGCATCCGTGCTGGTGCTTGTATTTCCGTTTTGGAATAGAATCGTGGAGCTGTGTGCGGGCTATTATGCGTGCATGGAAATTCAATCTACACCTACGTTTGAGGGCATACAATGCCTACGTCCACTCTGTTTAATGCGATGAGCTTAGAACTTCAAGATTGGTGATTTAACAATTTTTCAAGTTAAATTAACGACTCAAAAATTTAATAGTCCAGAAATTAATAAGTTTCAAAACTTGCTAAAATATAGCTTTCAAGTATAAAAATGTGACTTTCAAAAATGTGAAATGAAACTTAAATATTATTGAATCCGCAATATTGAAAAGTTTTGCATTTGTAACCCACGGAAATATTATCATACCGTATGAACAGTGGTCAATATCGAACATCGCTAATTTCACCCTCCATAGAAAGTTTCATTCCGCCTTCGAAAGGCCGCTTTTCAGCCCGATCATTAAATTCATCCCTTTCGCCGTTGCGAATCGATAACTGCATCACGTGACATTTTACAACGTCTGTAAATAAAAGCAACGAGAACTATTCGCGCTTTTCCTCTTTTACTGCCGCATATTATTGGGCCCCCCTTTTACGTTTTTCTCGACGTATCGATGTATCATTCGAATGCAGCAGGATCTTCCGAGTTCCAGCAAACAGTTAGAGCAATACTTCAATCGGCTCACATTCGAGCAGAACAACGTTTTTGCGTTTGCATCGTCTCTCACGTATCGCGATCCTGCTACATCCCCGGGGAAATTTAAAAAATCCCAATATGCGGAACTGGGAACACGGCGAAAACTATATATATTTTCCCAACGTTGTATACATTTTACATGTTCCACGAAAGATATATCGCGAATCATTATGTTTCTCGATACATCCGTGCGTGAGATAGAAAGAGGGAATTCGTCGATTTCCTGGATGAAAATAATATTTCTCCACCACTTCAATCATCCGTGCTCCACAAATTCCTTCTTTCTTTCTTTCTTTCCTTTTGTTAACCTTCTTTCGTTTCACATTATTAATCATGTTGTATTGCAATGCACAAGTCGTAACAATCTTATAGTGCAGTGACTCTTTTATGTATAACATTATAATGATCTTGTTTTGTACAACATTGTAACGATCTTGTCTTGTGCAACATTGTAATGATTTTTATTATGCACAACATTATAATGATCTTGTCTTGTGCAACATAGTAATCATTTTTATTGTGTACAATATTATAATGATCTTGTCTTGTGCAACATAGTAATCATTTTTATTATGCACTATATTATAATGATCTTGTCTTGTGTAACATTGTAATGATTTTTTATTATCTGCAATATTATAATATTCTTGTCTTGTGCAACATTGTAGTCATTTTTATTATGCACAACATTATAATGATCTTGTCTTGTGCAACATTGTAATGATTTCTTATTATGTGGAATATTATAATGTTCTTGTCTTGTGCAACATTTTAATGATTTTTATTATGCACAACATTATAACCATCTTGTCTTGTGCAACATTGTAATGATTTTCTATTATGCACAACATTATAATGATCTTGTCTTGTGCAACATAGTAATCATTTTTATTGTGTACAATATTATAATGATCTTGTCTTGTGCAACATAGTAATCATTTTTATTATACGCAATATAAGTCAGACAAAGTCTGAGGTAAAGGCAGAGGCAGACAAAGAGGAAGACATAGACAGAGGCATGAAACATCCGTAAGCATGCGTAACTTCATCGGTAGCGAATTTATGATTGGGCAGTTAATTCGTAGCTGACCAACGCAGTTCCCATGGTTATTTACATAAACGTTGAACATTTATTTGTTTCAGTTTATTTCGGCGCAATATCCGCTCGCGAATCGAGGCCGCGTTTCAGGAATCGCCAAACAGAGTGAACGGCCACGGATTCGTTTCGGTTTACAATTCAATTCGGCCCGCCGTGAAACCTGATAAAACGTTTCTACGTTTATTACGGTCAATTTTATACATGTTTATCCGCGACATCGATTCACCGGCTGTTGGCCGCGTTCTACGTGTCCTCCATTATTCATGCGACTTGTTCGCGCGCTTTTTGTCATTTTTCGAACTTCCGTCACTCGACGAAAACGAGTACGAACGAATAAACGGGGTAAATAATTGGTAGGAGAGAAACCGTGATTTTTGGCATTTGATCGTCATCGCGTCTTCGATGCTTTACGAGGGCGCTACTCGTGGACCGGATGTTTGCATTACGCCGCTTTACGAGCGACCGCACGAAATGGTTTACACAAATGGCGTCTATGCATACGCGTCGTCTATCCCCTGCGCTACACGCTCTCGACCCCACCGAACGTTGCGTAACATTCACAGGAACGTATGCAGCCACGAAATATGAGTCGAGAAATTCTCTGAAAAATTTACTACTCTACCGCCTGTCGTAAACTGCTGCGTGGCTGTTAGCCGTATGTACTCGCGTTAACTTATTCAGCGGCAAAGATTCGTGATACGAAATTTAATGCCTGGAAACTTCTGATAACGCGAGAAAGATAAATTCGACTGTGGGTGCTTGCAAACAATAACTCACTTAATTAGGCTTCTACATCTTTGGTAGATTAACTTGAAACATGAACAATTTACAATTTTCGAAGTTACTTAAAAGAGCCAGATTTACACTTGCCCTTCTACAGAAGACATTTCATTGCATGATATGACATACTTCACTCTTTATTTTTTATAAAAAACTGAAACCCCCTATTCCCTCAGTTTTCACGAGTTCATCGAACAAAATAAGCGAAAACCAAAATCAGAGGTGTATTAGGGAAAACTACTATCGATCCCTTCGGGATAAAGTCTGCGGATATTCGAACGGAATTCGCGTCTGGGAGGGTTACGTAACAATTATTCGTCGTCTGCTATGAAAACGGCAGGTACGGTTAAAAAACGAATTCCTTTGCGTGCTCGACACGGCGGGCAGGGAAAAGCTGCCACTTCAAAGCGTCGAGCGCGTTAACGATCGTTACACGGCCCGTTACCCCGCGTGCTTCACGTCTGATCGCGTCCGCGAGTGTTTTGCGAGCGAAAAATTGCAAAACGGCGAGGAACAGCGTCGTCGTGGTAGCGCGATCACCACGTGTGCACGATGCTCGCGCACGCTCTGCGCCTCACTTTTATGGACTTCCGTACTCTTTATTCCGGCGTCGAGGATGCAGCTTTGATGTCTTTACGAGACGTCTTTCACCGAAATAAACGAGTGCTGAACATATGGGCTTACGATCGCGATCATTTCCAACATCCTGTGCACCCGAAGATTTTCTGTCTTTGGAACATGTGGTATTCTTTGTTCTAAACGGCTCTGATTTTTCATTTTTTTTCATTTTTAATTTGGTACACATTTTGGATGGAAGGTTCATTTTACTCGTATGTGCAATTTGATTTATTATTAAGTTCTTTTGTTAGGTTTTAAGTGAGCTAAAGAAGTAATACATGAATTAGGCTAGGTACAATGTTATATATGACAAGATCATTATTATGTTATATATAACTAGATCATTGCAGTGTTAGACAATAGGAGATCATTACAATGTTGTACAAGACAAGATCATTATAATGTTGTGCATAATAAAAAATCATTACTATGTTGCACAAGACAAGATCATTATAATATTGCACATAATAAAAATGATTACAATGTGGCACAAGACAAGATCATTATAATATTGCACATAATAAAAATGATTACTATGTTGCACAAGACAAGATCATTATAATATTGTACACAATAAAAATGATTACTATGTTGCACAAGACAAGATCATGATAATATTACACATAGTAAAAATGACTACAATGTTTCACAAGACAAGATCATTATAATATTGCACATAATAAAAATGATTACTATGTTGCACAAGACAAGATCATTATAATATTGTACACAATAAAAATGATTATTATGTTGCACAAGACAAGATCATGATAATATTGCACATAATAAAAATGATTACAATGTGGCACAAGACAAGATCATTATAATATTGCACATAATAAAAATGATTACTATGTTGCACAAGACAAGATCATTATAATATTGTACACAATAAAAATGATTACTATGTTGCACAAGACAAGATCATTATAATATTGTACACAATAAAAATGATTACTATGTTGCACAAGACAAGATCATGATAATATTACACATAATAAAAATGATTACAATGTGGCACAAGACAAGATCATTATAATATTGCACATAATAAAAATGATTACTATGTTGCACAAGACAAGATCATTATAATATTGTACACAATAAAAATGATTACTATGTTGCAAAAGACAAGATCATTATAATATTGCACATAATAAAAATGATTACAATGTGGCACAAGACAAGATCATTATAATATTGCACATAATAAAAATGATTACTATGTTGCACAAGACAAGATCATTATAATATTGTACACAATAAAAATGATTACTATGTTGCACAAGACAAGATCATTATAATATTGCACATAATAAAAATCATTAGAATGTTTCACAACACAAGATCATTATAATATTGCACATAATAAAAATGATTACAATGTTTCACAACACAAGATCATTATAATATTGTACATAATAAAATCACTACAATGTTGTGCAAAACAACATCATCATGTCTCTGTCTGACTTTGTGTCTGTCTGAATCTGTCTCTGTCTGACTTTGTGTCTGTCTGACTCTGTCTCTATTTCTGTCTGTTATTTTTAAATTAAAAGTGAAGTAGAAGAATGAACAAATTAGAAGCGACTCGTGAACTAACACACTGATTCATCTTGAGGAAAGTCATTTCTACAAAAATTTCTTTACAACTTCCATAATTCAAAATACGAAATCTGAGATCATTTTGACAGGTTCCTCAACTGTAGTATCATTTCAAAAAGCTATTAATAATGAAACATCTGAAATTTCCAATTCGTACGTCCATAAACTCGAAAATATTTTATTCGACACCTTATAAGCTGAACAGAGTTTGAACAAAGACTACTCCAAGATGAAGAAGAAGAATGCTTAACAAAATATGTTAAGATCGAAATTATGGAAAATTCAAGCAGCTGGGAGGTTGCTTGATGTTAAGAAGAGAGCAGGCAGTTAACGAGCGAACGGTGTCGCGAGAACAGTTTCGTGTCTCGGTTACGCGTGTCACGGTGGTCAGAATTAGTGGACGACATTAGCAGGCGGACACGTATACCGAGCATGTGGCCTACTAATAAACATAATCGCACCTGTACTTGAGTGTACGTTTGCCGCAGTCGAAATGGACAATTCAATTGCCGCATAAACGTGTAAGCGAGCTGTACAACGATCGGCTGACCATAAACGCGAGGACACCGGGCAATCACCACGCGTTTAAACGCCGTTAAATCGCCTGGTCCTGTAAAGCACGCGAGACAATTACCCGGTGAATTCGTTCGCGGTTGTTCTGCCCTTTTTCCTCGCGAAATTACGACTATGTTCCGATACATCTACGATTTTACCACATCCTTCTTTATTCCTATAAATACAGGTTTATGTCCCTTAAATTGACGATGAACAAGGGTGCTGAATAATTTCACTGCTAAATTGGGACATCTTTCACTTCAAATTACGATTCATTGTTGTGAAACATTACGATATAAAGACCATAAACCTGTAAATTCGATACATTCGTCTTTTACGGTTCTTGTGAGGAATAATTTTGAGGATAGCTATTATGAGTGACTAGTAACCGATATCATCCATCAAACATCGATCACTTTTAATCGGTCTAAACTGGTTTCGAATTTGATCATGCTCGATTTCATGGATCGCGTGCGGCTTATTCGCCCCACGCTTATTTAATCCAACATGACTGCAGCAAAATATCGTCTCCGATATAAAATTTGATTTGTTTCGCGTGCAACCGGCTACCGGGGCCTATTAACATTTCGTCGATAATCCAATCGAACGTGTACCGTAACTCTCGGTGGCTGCGCCTTCATTAGCCTCCATGTCCGGAGAAAATTTATCCCCTTTTCTCCGTATTTCCTTTCGCGATGGCCGCAACTCGTTTGCCTACGTTTCGCCGAGACTAATGCGATCGTTGCAGCTCGCGATTGTCTTCCCAAGTTTTTAAATTTAAAAGTTTAGGAAGAAATTTGAAATTTTTAACCGGGGGAAATTGACCCGACTTAAATTGATTGTCCCGACGTAACGACGTCCGTGATAAAACTCGAGATCCCTCTTCGAAAAGTACGTTGTCGAATTAATTAAAACTAAAGTTCACACGAGGAATTGTTCATTTTTACAGAATCCTTTCGTATCCGAAACTTCCAACAGGTGCATCATTAGCAACTGTAGGATGTAGCAGGAAGTTCTGAGAACAGGTTTTATCTTACTAAGATGCGTCATGAGAACGAGCCTTGTGTAGCAACAAAATTTACTTCGGTACTCTTAGAACGAGTTTACGGTGAATTCTCATTAAAAACTGACTGTTAACAACGTCCTTCTCTCGGAATTATTCCGACAAAGTTAAATTAAGAAATACATTCAGCGCAATCCAAAGTACGCGTTCAGTTAGCGCAATCCTTGTTCATCCACGAATATGAAATAAAGACCCGTAACTTTGTTTGCAAGTTGGACTACCGATACCCCTCTCGCTGCGCAAACGAATAAAACACGGTAGACCGACGGGAGTTTCGTAACTCGTAAATATCCACGGAACCAAAAAAAGATTACTTTACCCCGTGTCGTCGAAAGGTTTCCCAGTTAGCTGTCTGTTCGCGATTTCGACGCTATTTTTTAAACAAGCCACCAGGAGCCCTGCAAAGTCGGCTTTCAACTGGCACATGGAGGGCTTTGCCAAAACAAAAGCACGAACCGGTCGAAGTTCATGTTTTAAATACTGCCCGTCCAAAGTTCATGGTCTCGCTTTGCCTCCTGCAAAACAAACTTTTGCACCGACAAAACCCGCTCGTGTTTCGCTCGACTCTCTTTCGAATTTTCAACCCTTAAGCTACGTACATACACTTTTATGTCCACACTCGGTAAAGGTCGCTAGAAAATATTCCAGAGACACTTTGTTTTCAATAACGGTAGCAGAAGTTTCTTTGACGAAACATCTCTCCGATATTCGATACCCGAAGTAACTCGAAACCGTTGCAGACAGGGAAAAATATTTGACGTGGAATTAAAAACGCGCAAGGTTTTTAATTCGTTTATTAGGGCTGAAATTCATTGTATTTTAGAAATGAACAGGTTGTCAAGTTTGACATAATCGGGTGAATATTTCGGCGGAGATATAAAAAGTATGACATGCAACGGACGTAATTTGGCATACAAGTAACGTGACATAAATGTTACGTTTAATTTTATCTTTGTCAGAGGTGATTTTAAGATGGTGCATTTTTTAACGTATTAGAATAATAAATGCCTTCGGATGAAAATGTATAGAAGAGGTAATTTTGTGAATCTCGAATCGAGTTCAGTACAGAAAAATTCTCTACAAAATATTCCATTGACACATGCTACTATAAATATAATCTTTTGAGATGTGCACTTATGTCACCCTTCGAATAAAACAGTAAATTGTAATAAAAAAAGTATAATACAGCAGAAATTCGTTGTTAGGTGTGCCGTTGTATTATGTACGTTTACAAGAGCCACCCAAAGCCATCGGTAACAATATTCCCCAGCTCGGCTACTCGTGTAACCTGTCGCGATTTACATAGCTTTAAGCTTGTCGCGGCGGAGGCGCGTGTTGCACGCGAATCGCGCGACCCTCGTAAATCTCTCGGCTCGCAGCGAGTACCAGCCACGAGGAGTCGTCGAAAAGACGTAACGATTATAAACGTCCTGGCACGCGTGACACGCGCCCACGCCAACGATGGTGGGGTTAATGAGTACCCAAGAGATGCATCGGTCACGAGACCTACGCGCGGCACGGCACCCGGGGCTATTAATGAAAGCGGTTAATTGCTCGACCGGTTCAACGATAGTCCTGCTGAGAGTGGACGATAAAGGTGACCTTCGGTCGTCGTCCCTTTTCCGGAATACCGACGAAATTCCGGGTACACAAGCTAGACATATGGGGAAATTGGTCGTTTGGAGGTACAATGTTCTAATGTTTGGAAATTTACAAATTTGGAATATTGGGATAGGGAAGTTTGGGGAATTTGGGGATTTAGAGATTTGGGGATCGGTGGATTTGGGGATCGGTGGATTTTGGGATCGGTGGATTTTGGGATCGGTGGATTTGGGATCGGTGGATTTGGGATGGGTGGATTTGGGATCGGTGGATTTAGGATGGGTGGATTTGGGGATGGGTGGATTTCGGGATCGGTGGATTTCGGGATCGGTGGATTTCGGGATCGGTGGATTTGAAGATCGGTGGATTTTGGGATCGGTGGATTTGGGGATCGGTGGATTTTGGGATCGGTGGATTTGGAGATCGGTGGATTTTGGGATCGGTGGATTTGGGGATCGGTGGATTTGGAGATCGGTGGATTTTGGGATCGGTGAATTTTGGGATCGGTGGATTTTGGGATCGGTGGATTTGGGGATCGGTGGATTTTGAGATCGGTGGATTTTGAGATCGGTGGATTTGGGGATCGGTGGATTTGGGGATCGGTGGATTTTGAGATCGGTGGATTTGGGGATCGGTGGATTTTGAGATCGGTGGATTTGGGAATCGGTGGATTTAGAGATCGGTGGATTTAGGGATCGGTGGATTTGGGGATCGGTGGATTTTGAGATCGGTGGATTTGGGGATCGGTGGATTTGGGAATCGGTGGATTTAGAGATCGGTGGATTTAGGGATCGGTGGATTTGGGGATCGGTGGATTTGGGGATCGGTGCATTTTGAGATCGGTGGATTTGGGGATCGGTGGATTTTGGGATCGGTGGATTTAGGGACCGGTGGATTTGGGGATCGGTGGATTTAGGGATCGGTGGATTTTGGGATCGGTGGATTTGAAGATCAGTAGATTTGAAGATCGGTGGATTTGGGAATTTGAGAACTTGAGAGTACAGGAATTTGAGTATTTGGAAGTCTGAGAATGTGAAGATTTATACTCCGTAATATTTAAATTTTGAAACCTAGCATTTTAATAATTTAAGAATTAACGAACATCAAACTTCATCTATTTTACATTCCTCAAATTTGTGAGTCCGTACATTCCGTCATTAAAAATTTTACTAACCTAAATATTCATCAATCTCAAAATCTCAAAGTACCTCCACTCCAGAAGCTAAACATCATTCCACAAAGCATTGAATCTTAAGCAAATAACTGCAAAATTTCTAAACTAGTAATATCCACAAATAAAAAACAAAAGTTCGAAAAACCGGAAGCAACTAGTAGAAGTTTCCCACAGTTCTCTTTATCCGAAGAAAGCCTACACTGCTCTCGCCCGTTGCTGAATCCACGGAACACGGGTGTTGGCGCGTGCGGACACTTTTTGTCCGCGGTCGTAATTTATCGCCGAGCCGGAAGTATATTAACTGGCGAGACTCCAACTTCTCTGACACAAGGAAGGATTTGTTGGATTTGATACACGCTAGCCGCGGTTTAGTCGTCGAGTCGAATAGTTTGCGAGGGAGAAACGGGATGGTCTTTGAGGTCGTTCAGCGGGGTTGGAGGTAACGTAGATGCGTTTCTTTTTTCCGCTTTTTTCCCTGAAAGCTTGTCGACGGCGGATGTTTAGCTTGTTGGATGGTACCTGCACGGCATGGAAATCGATTCGCACCGCGGAAATTCCGCGCAAGTTTCTGACTCTGAATATGGGTACTTTTCTTAATGGCGGCGAGAGCCTTGCTACTCGTACACGAGTAGTCCAGAAGTGACTTTTAACGCAAGCATGAATCATAAATATATTATAGAATTAAGATCTCTTTTTACGGGACTTTACTTTCGAGATTGGCTCTTAAAGTCGTTGTTAAGCGAGTCTAAATACGAATTTCTTACGAACGGGCATTTGCGTAAGTAAGCTTTCAGCGAATCATATTAAAGTCTGGAGTACTTGCAAGTTATATCTATTTACAAATCGAAAATAAAGGAAACGTTCCTCGTAGCAGAGGCTCTCCATTCGCTCGAGAAATCACACCTATTCTCAGGGGTGAAATATTTGCCGCGTTCATTTCCATCTTTGAGAGCATTCGGTGCTGGAAAGGCGTGGCCATCCACACGTGTCAGTCGAGGCACTCCGAAACATGTGGCTCATCGCTCACTTAAGTCGACGCTAGCAGCGCGCATTCGTCGGTAACGTACGACGAATAACGTGTCATCCTACCATGGACTTCTTCTCGATTTTTCATCGGATCCGATGCTCTCTATATGTGTACGCTTAGCTGCCTATATCCCCGTTTCCGTATTCCGAATGCACACGTAGCCCGACGCGTCTCGAATCGCTGCAGCTGTTGTCGTTGCCTTAATGCATCCCCTGCATCCGTTTAACCCGTTAAAATTACGGAAATAAAGTTCGCAGTTCGACTTTACACGTGGATCACGTTTCGACGATCAAAGCATACGATTTAATGGCCGACGAAGTTTTCTTGTCTTTGAACGGGTCGCAGACAACCGATCAATTTTCAGCCTCGTTGATCGACTTTGTCGGCTGCTCCAAGTTTTTTAATTAATTACAACGGCGAGGGAGCGTCTCGACGAGAAACTTAACGAACGCCCGATAATATCTGCCGAACCGAGGGAAGTCAAACAAAATTAACTTTTCACCAGGCTTCGTGGTACACGTGGGCTACACGCGTTCCTAGGCGAGGCTTATATTCCAGCCTCGTGTAGTTTGTGCCTGTGAAAACATCTAACCGGGGGAAGAAACTTTGTTTTGCGACGAAAATGTAAACCTCGCTGGTTAATAATCGGTTTACAACGGTCTCTATTCTGAAATGGCGACATGGAAAATTACTTGTGCGTTGAAGGAGCTCTCCTGGTTTTATTAATATTCGTTTCCATTTTCTGCTGGTAGACTACTTTTTAGAAGGTTACTGGAAGGATCATTGTGATTTTTATTGAGGTCTGGTTAAGTTTGTGGCACTGTAAGTATAATAAGCATCTACAAAAATTTAAACTTCAGAACAAAGGTGTTAAGGTTATGTAGCTGATTTGTGAGAGGTTATGCATCACATTTTCATTGAGGTCTGGTTAAGTTTGTGCCACTATAAGTATGATAAGCATCTACAAAAATTTAAACTTCAGAACAAAGGTGTTAATGTCATGTAGCTGATTTCTAAGAGATTATGCATCACATTTTCATTGAGATCTGGTTAAGTTTGTGTACTATAAGTATGACAAGCATCTACAAAAATTTAAACTACAGAACTGAAGTATTAAGGTTATGCAGCTGATTTGTGAGAGGTTATGCATCACATTTTCATTGAGGTCTGGTTAAGTTTGTGGCACCATAAGTATGATAAGCATCTAAAAAAATTTAAACTTCAGAACAAAGGTGTTAATGTCATGTAGCTGATTTCTAAGAGATTATGTATCACATTTTCATTGAGATCTGATTAAGTTTGTGGCACTATAAGTATGATAAGCATCTACAAAAATCTAAACTTCAGAACAAGAGTGTTAATATCATGTGTCTGAATTGTAAGAGGTTATGTACCGTTTGAGATAATTATAAGACAAAGGTTAGATTAAGTTAAGCATACAATATATACACCTAACTCAATACAATAGAAGACAAGGTTGGGTCATTAATGGAAAAAATTGGCCTTATTCATCGGTTTGAATGAAAGCAGGAAGAAACAGTGTATCGAACAGATAAACGAATAACCTTAAACGGTGGCGGAAATCAGCCTCACCCGTTATTAAATTTCCCAATGCAGACTAGCGCAATATCCCCGGCGATATCTGCGAGAGCAAAGGGTGCGGCAGAGGGAAAGGGTGGGCCGAGCTAAAACGGCCAGGTGGGTAATATCGCCAACTTGTTCATACAGTTACGAACACGCGGCGCTGTTAATCACATCGAATTACAACACATGCAGCCAGTGCATTTTGAGATACGAGAATCCAGTTAGCTGGCCGCTGGTGTTAATGCGCGTTCCCATGGAAGAAGGAAAATGGGATAAATGGACGGCCACCGAATCGAATAATACATAAACGATCGCCAGTCCCAGAAGATATTGCCGTTCCACTGTTTACGCGCGAACGTAACAGGAAATCGGCTTCGAATTTCCACCGAAACCATTGCGAATCCACGTATTTGCTATTCGGTTACCATAGATTGATGGAAAGATCCAGGATCGTGTTTGATGGCGACGTAACGAACGAGTGTCCATCATTGTTACGGGTCGGTCGAGTGACAAGACAATCTGCCGCCTATTTTCCGCGGTGTCTCTCGACTTTGATGTTTCAAAGAATAACAGCATTTACGCTGCTGGAAAAACCTCCAGATTGGGGAATTTTTGGTCTGACATTTTGGTTTGAAATCCCGACATACAAGAATCGAGAATAAATTCGAGAATTCATGAATGTATAGATTTGAAATTCTAAGTCCGATCGAAAATTTTAGTTTGTGATCTGCGTTAAAATAGATATTTTTATAAAGCAGTTGTCGCGAGATTAGCAATTTATTGTCAGTAAAAACACGCGTTAGTTCCCACGACAATATCCACGACACAATTAAACGCGGACGTAGTTGACACAAAAGAACGAAAGGGTACAATTCAGACACAGTTTCGAACAATCGCCACGGGTCGCATCGATTCAATCTCCGACTAGGTTTACGGCAAATCCATTATATAAATACGCGGCGAAAAAACAGTCGTTCTCTATAGAGATCCTTTTGCCGGACCCCTTTTCTCGAAGCAAAGGAACTCGGCGGAACGCGGCGAAGCGAGGCGAGGCGAGTCCAGCCTGTCTACCGCAAATACACTGCTTCCCCTTACCCGAGCATAACTCTATTAAACTTTGAAATATCTTCAAGGTATCGCGCACAATGGCGAAGGAACGCTGTGTCGCCTGTGTCAGCGAAACGGCACCCCCGTTTCCACACACGACCCACCCCTTTTCTCTTGCCCTTTCAAAACAAACTGTCACATACTTTTCGTATGGGCAGAAGCTTTAAAAACACCGATGAACTATGTTGCCGCGAGGGGAGAATTGCGCCGACGAAGAAAGGGAGACGTTCTCTGAACGCGCAAGGGGATGAAGATAAAGGATTGAGAGGTCGCTAAAGAATGCCGGCGATAACGCTGCTGGCGGGGCTTTCGCTTCGGCATTTTTTATACATTTTACTCAAACACTCTGATTTTATATTTTACTTAAGCGTGCTTAATTCGGGATTGAACTCTCTGGTCCTTGCATCGTGGGCAATCCTGTATTTTTAATTTTAGAAAAAGAAATTGTAGGTTTCGACATTCATTAACAATAGATAATATGAAAATATTATATGATAAACTGATGAAGGTGACAGACTGACAGAGTGATAGAATGATAAAGCGATGAAATTGTATAGCGAGATGGTATTGAACGGGTTAAATGATAAAATAATCAAACAGTGACCCAATAAGAAATTCAAAGAATAAGACGAAATAAATTTCTAAAGCATGAAAAGTATAAACAAGAAAGTATGAAAAGTATGAACAAGTAGAATGTAAGTAAGCTGGCAGTAAGGTAGAAAAGTAAAATGATAAAATAACAGAGCGAAGGCACACGTGTACATTGAAGCGACCCTTCTTGTCAGATCCGTAGCAAGGGTTGCACGATTTTATCTCCGGTATTCTTCTGGCAAGAGAGGGTCCAGATCCGCAGGTCCCTCCGTTGCATGCATGCATTCGATGTATAGTTAAAATGGAGTCTTGTACGTGCACGTAAATGCAGACGAAGAGCGATATCGTCCCACGGCCTTTTAAGGCAGCCAAGGAAATCTTGAGACGAGTCCACCCTCCTGTGTTGGCGATTTAAGCCCTAATCCCTGCGTTTCCTTGCATCCTTCCGTCTCCCTTTCTCTGCCTACCTGACAGAGCTTTTCATGCAACGGTGCCGGCTCCGATCTCGTCGGCGTACCTTTTCAATTGTCCGGGCGACATCCGTCTTCCTGCGTACAAATATCGGCCGGGTAGATCAACGATTAGATCTCATCTGATTAGTTTCGGGAGCGCGTTAAGGGCTTAAGGGACGTACACACGCCCAGTTTCCATGAATCGTAGGCCGTAGACGGAGGCCGATCGCTGCCAGGTAAGGGAGAGCTTATTGTCGACGATCGGGACATCGGGAACGATCGTACGGCAACGAGTTTAAAGGATCAAGGGGTTAGAAAGAACGTTTCAATGGGACCAGGGGGGATTCCTTCGAGATGGAGTCTCATAGATATTAATGCGATTTGCTGTAATCTTCTTCGATCCTCTATGTTCTCTTTTTTCCTTTTATTCTATGCGGAGGGGGAACAAGAACTGACTCCTCGGGGTGAAGGAAAATTAAAACGCTCCTTGTGCTTCGCATTTTAACCCCTTAACCTACATTTCTTAAATACAGCTAGCTAATTGTGGGTACAACTAAAGAAAATTAACTCTAAAACTACCGAACCGGTCAAATAACCACAAGTTTCTTATTATAACATACACATTTTGTTAAAGTCCTTGAAATCAGCATTGATTTTCATCAAGAGTAAAAGTGTGTACATTTATGTTTCGTCGTTTGTTTATTTTTTAACTTCATTTTTAATTTCAAATTAAATACACATTTTGTTAAAGTACATTCCTTGAAATCAGAATTGATTTTCATTAAGATAAAGAATAAATGCGGGCACTAATTTATGTTTCATCGTTTGTCTATTTATTTTTGAACTTCAGTTTTAACTTCAAATTAAATACACATTTTGTTAAAGTACATTCCTTGAAATCAGAATTGATTTTCATTAAGATAAAATATAAATGTGGGCATTAATTTATGTTTCATCGTTTGTCTATTTATTTTTTAACTTCAGTTTTAACTTCAAATTAAATACACATTTCGTTAAAGTACATTCCTCGAAATCAGAATTGATTTTCATTAAGATAAAGAATAAATGTGGGCACTAATTTATGTTTCATCGTTTGTCTATTTATTTTTGAACTTCAGTTTTAACTTCAAATTAAATACACATTTTATTAAAGTACATTCCTTGAAATCCTTATTGATTTTCATCAAGATAAAGAATAAATGTGGGCACTAATTTATGTTTCGTCGTTTGTCTATTTATTTTTGAACTTCAGTTTTAACTTCAAATTAAATACACATTTTGTTAAAGTACATTCCTTCAAATCCTTATTGATTTTCATCAAGATAAAGAATAAATGTGGGCACTAATTTATGTTTCGTCGTTTGTCTATTTATTTTTGAACTTCAGTTTTAACTTCAAATTAAATACACATTTTGTTAAAGTACATTCCTTGAAATCCTTATTGATTTTCATCAAGATAAAGAATAAATGTGGGCACTAATTTATGTTTCATCGTTTGTCTATTTATTTTTGAACTTCAGTTTTAACTTCAAATTAAATACACATTTTATTAAAGTACATTCCTTGAAATCCTTATTGATTTTCATCAAGATAAAGAATAAATGTGGGCACTAATTTATGTTTCGTCGTTTGTCTATTTATTTTTGAACTTCAGTTTTAACTTCAAATTAAATACACATTTTGTTAAAGTACATTCCTTCAAATCCTTATTGATTTTCATCAAGATAAAGAATAAATGTGGGCACTAATTTATGTTTCGTCGTTTGTCTATTTATTTTTGAACTTCAGTTTTAACTTCAAATTAAATACACATTTTGTTAAAGTACATTCCTTGAAATCCTTATTGATTTTCATCAAGATAAAGAATAAATGTGGGCACTAATTTATGTTTCATCGTTTGTCTATTTATTTTTGAACTTCAGTTTTAACTTCAAATTAAATACACATTTTGTTAAAATACATTCCTTGAAATCAGAATTAATTTTCATCAAGATAAAGTACATTTTACCTTCAGCGATCCTTGATTGTACCAAAAACTAGCAGTGAAAATACGAGTCTATCGCATTCCAGCTACAGTGTGCGTCACGAGTGTGATATCATAGGACAAGTTAACCGGTTTAATAATATTGTTGCGCGCAGAGTGATTTGTAGATCATGAGGACGTTCAATTTATTCCTTTTCGAGCGTACTCCAATCTCGTTCACCAATTTGGAAGTTGCGCAGATCTCGACAGAGCGTATCTTAACCTAAAATCATCGTAAGTAGACGCTACAGTGCGAGCGAGGAAAGTTCTGCCGTAGATCGTGAGACAAATCAGCGAAGAGGAGGCACGCTCGTAGCCGGTCTTCGGCTAAGGTGTTTGAATAATGCATGAACAGCGCTTCATTTTTCTATACCGTCGACCATACGATACACAGTTCTCGGTCCCGAAGGACCCAAAACAAGCTGCAATCTCCGGCAGTCGATGCTTTGTAATCCCCCTGATTTATGGCGTCAGATTTCGACTAGCGAACCAGCGAAAGAAGAAGAAGACGAAAAAAAGCGTACGTGCACGCAGCGCGAAGAAACAGCAGGATCGGGAGGGAAAAAAGGAGGCAACGAACGTGTTGGAGGAAGAAATAAAGGGTCGGGAGAAAGAATAAGATGGAAAAGTAACTATCTGCTCGATACTCGGCCGCGATAAGCCACGAATCCTTTCCGAGCCGAAGGTCCTGCTGCGAGATTATCGGGAGTGCCTCTATAGGGAATCCTCGATGACCTTGCGATTAGTATCGAAAGTTCTGAATGGAAAGGATTTCAGCCACCTACGGAGCCGAAAGTCTAGAAACGTTGCCGAGGAGAGAATGCAACGATCCAACGTTTCCAGCACCGGGACAGGTAAATCCTCTTTCGGAGCAACATCGAAACGAATTATCCTCCCGTTCACGTAATAATACGGCTACAGATAAATGCTTTTAACTTAAGCGCATTTGAAATTGCGACTCCTCGCCGCTGCGAAATATGCCGACGATTTTGTTGCGTGTAAGCAACCTGCTTCTCATTTTATTTCTCGACGGAGAAGAAAATCCGAAATTCCAGAAGACTGGAAATAGCTACGACTCTTGCTAGGAACATTTGGGACACGAGATTGAGGTTAACAAGTTCGAATCCTTACCGATCTTCAGATATACGAACTTAATAGTCTTTCAATTTTTCAAGCTCCTAAATATCAAAATACCTACATGTTCAAATTCGCCGATCTTCAAATCAAATTCCTAAATCTTCCAATTTCTATATGTCCAACATCTGACTCACAAATATTTAAATTTCTAAATCCTACAACTTAAAAGTTGTACATTTCCGGATGCATAAATTGTCAAATTTCTATCCTCAAAATTTTTAAAGCATGAAATTCCATAACTCAGAGTCTTCGAAAAGAAATGAATGCCTCAAACCGGAGACCGCACGACAAAACGCAGAGAACACATAACTTTGAACGGGTTAAGACATATATCACCGTCAAAAGTTTTGGACGAGGATAAGTAGCGAATAGGACAATGGCATAAAGCAAAGCGAAACGCTAGTTATCGCAGAGTCAATAGAAACTGTAGAATCCTGGAATTAATATGTCTCGTAACTCAATTGAAACGTAACCAGAATTTGGTCGCGAAGGTATCGTTTACAAGACAAAAGCAGCTAAATTAGGTTCAGCCAGGTTATTCGCCGTTGATTCTCGCGCGTTCGACGCGGTGAATAGGATCGGAGTTTCAACGGGAGAAATTTACAACGAAACGAGTTGTTTTTCCGAGCGAAAAGGAACCGTTTCGCATTACACGCAGCGATGGGTTTCGCGTGACTGCGAGCGCAGTTGTAAAGCAATCGAGGGAAGGTCGGAAAAAATTGCCGACAAATCCCGATTTCGCGACATGCCCGAATGAGACGTCGCGTCGCAACATTTTTTTCACCGATTCAAATCCGCCTGAAAACCGTACGCGCGGACAAAGATACCATTTACCGACCGCAGCTTTCAGCGGCCTCGCAAAAACGCTTCCCGACCATTTTCCTCCTCGTCATCGTTTCGCCTTTCCTCCTTCCTTCGCGATTGCTGAATCGTGAAAGAAACTGCATCCAGTCGCGAAAACTTCGCCTTCTGTTTGCTCCTTTGGACGCACGATGGCTGAAATAAGCTTGCTACTGAAATGGGAAGATGTCACGGGCTGGATATTCAATTTTCATCGTATCAGCTATCTTTATACCCTTTTTATCTGCACCAGACTTATTCTTCGCTGGATGGTCCACGTGTAGCAGACATATGTGCTCAGACCATTCTCAGAAATTATAGATTAGCTTAGGAATTATTTAAATTTCAAGACAAACGTTTCGAACGAAATGTAGAGGTTTGCGAAACCATATTTTTGAAAATATCAAACGACTATTAATTCTTCATTTTCTGATGGGAAAGTAAATGTAATAGCTAGTTGTATTCGTAGAAGGAATCTACCTTATCATTTCATATATGTAAGCGACACCTTTATGTAAATATGTAAACTGTATATATATTATGTATTCTATTGTTTTCTATAGTCCTAGCAGTTCTTGTAATAAAGGCATTAAGGTAACAACGTGCGTTATTGAATATAAAGTAGAAACCTCTAAAAGTAAAACTAATTAATAAATAACATTCTCATTTTTAATTGAACTATCCACTATTTTATTTCGAACATGTTCTTGTAGAAGATAAAAATTGATGCTAATAATTTCTGACGCAGTCTTTCGCAGCAAAGTCGCAACAACGGCAAACAGGTTCTAATCGATAAATACGCCATCACGTAATACGACAGATACATAAGTATTTTTAATCGAAGGCGATTGAATTGCGCGGTAAATTATTAAATTTGTCGAGTTGAATTGCTGGTATTGATTCGTTATCGTACACGAGGCAGAAAAAGATGATCAGTGCATAAAACATACTCTTTTGAGCCTTATTGGCCATTACCAGGAAGCGATTCGGTTAACCGGTCAGTTAATCGCGTTTGTTCAATCATGCCCGTCGAAGACATTCATCAGGTTCCTCGAGCATGAAATCCCGAGCGCTTCGAATCTTCGGATCGTGATCGTGAAATTCACTCGTGCTGCGCGAGAACGATTAGCCGCGGACACGAACAATTCCCCGACGAAGCAGGCGATGGTGATGGCGGACGTAGGTGAAAAAGAATCACCACGGCTGCTACGGGGAGGCACACAGGGATAGGATGATGTTAATTGAGCGTTTAATAAAGGGAAAGCTTCCTTTTAATCCGGCCACGATAAACGCCACTTCGGAAAGAGTAAAGTAAGACCGACGGTAATAAACGGATTAGAGAGTGCTCGTATAATTGCGCCGGATAAACGGCCGGCAATTAAGCGAATACCGGCGAAGACCATTAAGAACATATTATTAAAGAAGTAGTAAACGAGAGTGCATCCCCGCTGACGCGATTAACCGGTATTTACGTACGGCGAGCTGCTAAATATTTGCGAAGAAATAATTCCATGCTCCGATTGAAACTAGGAAGAGATGCCGGGCGTCGAACGATTCGAGGGGCTCGTTTGGATATCAGAAGACTTTGCCAACTTCCTTTTTTTATTTCTTTCGAATACTCTATCTCGTTCATTTCCTCCCCGGTTTCAAACGGCTCGTTCGAATGAAGAGGTTATAAGGCAAGCGGCACGGAACGATACGTCATTCGTTATAGCTTTTTTCGACCTGGTCGATCTTTACTTTTTATCTCTGGCCACGTAATAAATTTGGCAACAAATTGCGAGAACACAGCTTGCCTTCAGTGGGGTTCGAAGAAGAAGAAGAAGAAGAAGAGGAGGAAGAAGAGGACGGGGGATGAGATGAGTTGGCGTTGCCACGGTTTAACTGGCCTCTCGTAAGCCAGACTTCAGCCTGCCGCGATTAATGGCCGAACCCGCGCAGATGACGGCATTAATGGCAGAGTAAGTGTTCTAAACTGGCTCGATTTTTGCCTTGGCACACAACCGTGTGTATAACGCAACCGTCTCATTCTTTTACCGGAACACGTAACCGCTTCGGAAGATGATCGAACGGTTTCGTGTTCTATCCTTTTTACCTCGCTTCGTATTTTTTTCACTCCAAGCGGCTCACAGATCGCGGCGGTTTCAACAACGATGACCTAATTAATAGAATCGAAGAAATGCAAACGAGTTAATGGGGACTCGACGACGTTTACCGAGCGAGATGGACAGAAGTTCAATAAGAAATTAACCAATGGATCGAGCAATTAACCGGGAACGAAAAATTAACATTCATCGGACAAAGTACTTGAATATCGGGGTCGACTAATTAGTGGCTTACTTAGCAACGAATTTCAAATCGTTTTACTCATAATTATCTTGACGAAGACTGATTCGTGACGCGCTTCAGCTGTGATCAATTTTACTAGAATTTTTAATATGCTCAATTATAATTTGCATAGTAATAAATTGATATAACATTTCAGCTTTCTTTGTCTGTTTTAATATTGTAGTTGATTAGTTCTGACTGACGCCCGACAAAAAAATCATAGCGCATACCGTTTGAAAGTGCAGCAAGAACGGTTACAAAGAGTTAACTTGATATTCGAAGCCGACAACACACTGTAACGCCGAAACCTAAATTGATCGTAATGGAATCCACGTGTTGAAAGCTCTCTATACACCGCGCGAAACAATAAGAAATCGCTGGCCGCGGTTTGCCAGCATTGTTCGCAACTGGAATCCCATTCCATCGTAATTAGCAAAGCGACTGCGCCCTTCGACCCCGGCATTGTTCCTTTTCATATCGCGGATGATTAATGCCGACTAATCGTAACGATCGATCTCCGAGGGTAAGTTTAATTCTCTTAGACGTGAAATACCCTAAGCCTCGTTGGCTGGCTCTTTATCAACTTCCGCGTGGCTTCTGTGCTCTCGTGCTACGTTTTTGCTCGTCCTCCACTTGCTCGTCGACCATCCTCGTCAATTGTATCGCAAAACTTTTTGCGCCACCCCCTCGAATCGAACGAATTCTCTAGCTTTTTCATCCTGGACATCGATCTTCCCTGCTCGTTAACTCCCCACGCGATTTCGGTTAACGGACCGGTCGGTTAATTTGTTCGACGCCACGAACAATTTAATAACGTTATTGATTAGTCGACTTCCACGCGAGCGATTAATTGACTCACGAATCGATGCCAATAGGTCGTGTTCGAGTGTCTTTGTTAGCGAGGCTCGAAGAACGAGAACGGGCTCGAGTTGCTCGATCGATAACTGCACTTGTAATTCTATATTACTGGGGCGAAAGGTTTGCTTTGCGTGTTGCTAGTTTAATTAGCAAATTTCTACTTCGGTGATATCGGTTTCTTGGGAAATTACATTTTTACCTTTGATACCACCCTTTGAATTAGGGAGGAGAAATGAAAACCAATTTCAATTAAAATATGCGTTTTCAAAGGTTGATTTTTACATATACACGTATATATACATAAATAATACATCACTCTATTGATATTCATACGGTTACATTGACACGTGACGTACTGTAATAAATCTCACTCGAATTGTCAGTTTCAATTTAGACTTTATGTCCACTTTGCATAATCAATTTCCGACACAAAACCTTTTTTTATCCGGTTTAACATTGATTAGTTAGTTTTGACGTATCCGACAAATAAATCGACAGAGGTTTAAAAAGTGAAATTGTCAGAAACTGCACTCCATCATAGCAATTACGTGATATTTTATTGGACTTTTTAACACGACAGAGTCCACTCGAATAAATAAATGATCAGCGTCAGGCAGCAATCAGACTGCAGCGCGACAGATCACGGTTAAGGAACAGCACGATAGAATCCTAATTGGCAATAAATAACAGGGGTATGCGTAACGACGAGATCGGTAATAACGATCGGACGAGGATACGATCGATGCCGAAGTTCTATTTAATCGGCAGAGAATTAATTACGCCGCCGGGGTGAATCTGCCAGGATTTAGAATCGAATTACGTAAATGCAATTACACGGTGGAGCGCAACAGAGCGCGATTCTAGGTAATTTGTGCTCGCTCGATTCTTTTCTTTTTTTCTTTATTTTCTCGTTCTTTTCCCTTCTTCGTCGTTGCCCACCTCCCCCTTGGTCGCCCTGTCACAACGGTTTCCGGTTAAATGAAACTCCGCCGGCACGGCGAACACTTTTCCACGCTCCTTTCGCGATTAAGCCTCCCCTTGTTGTCGCTCGTTTCGTGTCTGACTTTATTAAAATGAAACGGCCGAGTTTATTAAACATCCGCACCGAGACATTCGAACCTCTGCGATTGACGGCGACCTTTTCAAATTTTCCTGTCGACCATTGCAACTGATCTTTCCTGTTCAAACTGAAATCTCGATATTATTCTAACGTCGCATCCTGTTGCATCTACGATTTATTACACGAAACTTTTCTCAATTAAAGATACCAATAATACTAAACCTACCGGTATGTGTATTTAACTTGAAATTAAAAATGAAGTTAAAATCCTGTTGCATCTACGATTTATTACAGGAAACTGTTCTCAATTAAACATACCAATAATATTGAACGTACCGGTATGTGTATTTAACTTGAAATTAAAAATGAAGTTAAAATCCTGTTGCATCTATGATTTATTACACGAAACTTTTCTCAATTAAAGATACCAATAATATTAAACCTACCGGTATGTGTATTTAACTTGAAATTAAAAGTGAAGTTAAAAAATAAATAAACAAATGAAACATAAAGTAGTGCACACATTTATTCTTTATCTTAATGAAAATCAATGTTGATTTGAAGGAATGTATTTTAACAAAATGTGTACCTTATAATAAAATACTTGTGCAGCGGTTATTTGGTAGTTTTAGTGTTAATCATTTTTTATCAATACAGAAATCAAGAGTTGGGGCATCTTTGAACTTATTAGTCAAAATAATTTTTCCATATAAATTGAAATGCGTAAAAATTAATATTTTTAAATACATAAAATTTATCCGATTCCACGGAAGAATTTAT
Source organism: Megachile rotundata (assembly GCF_050947335.1). Taxonomy (NCBI): domain Eukaryota; kingdom Metazoa; phylum Arthropoda; class Insecta; order Hymenoptera; family Megachilidae; genus Megachile; species Megachile rotundata. Next base: position 21,295,306 of record NC_134984.1, on the reverse strand, counting down.
CGTTTCGTGAGAAAACTGTCGACCCAATTTTGAAGCTCGGTGCATGAATTTCCGAGAAAATTCGATTTAATTCAGACGCGATTAAAGGTAAAAAATTGCAGTGTTGAAATTTGAAATTGTGAAGTGTATTTTTCTTAATATTCCGTGTAACAGTTCTTAGAGTTTTCTCTGGAGAGAAAATAATGTGCAGCCATGTACAAGGTTCGAATTGAAATCGACGCGATTCAATCGATACCGTCCGTATTGAGTGAGCTGCCAGGTTCAATCCTCGCGCAATTAATAAAGCGGCCTCGTTAATAAATAAAACAGCCGGATCGCTGTGGCCATGATTTTCTTGTCGCGTCGCATCGCGTCACGGATAATCGGGCCACCGAAGAAAAATGGTTCGAGCAAATTGAAATCCAGATGGAAAAACGAAGCATAATGGCGTATCGCGTGTACACCGTGCCGCGGACAACGAATTAATAAACGAAACGGAACGCGGTACCGACGTTTAAAAATACACGCGAAAATCGCGGACAAACAAAAACACGGACCTGATGGAAGGCAATTATAACCGGCAAACACGATGAAACGAAAAATGCTTATTACCGTTTGACAAAATACGAGGTAATTAACGATCCGCGCGGACTGGATTATCGGCAAAAAATCTACGTAGGGAAATTTACAAAATTCACTCTCTATATTTTTTTCCTCTCTCCGAATATTAAATTCCATCGTTGAAACTGTTCAACCGAAATCCATATGTAAAAATACTGGCCGTAACGAATCAAGCGGAACGTTCGAAAAAGTTAAAAGGTCCATTTTCCCTTGACGGATGGGAAAATATTGCCGAAACTCCGACGTAATTCAATTAAATTCTTCGATCGACATAAACTTATTTCACTTTGTGCGAATGTGCGCTTGCGGTCAAAGTTATAAGTTCCTTTCATTTTTGACTAGATACGTAGCATAAGAATGTATATCTTTATGTAGCATGAAAATGTAACAGAGTCAAATATATGCATTTTTAATGAAAAATTCTATTTGCAAGTCAGACAAAACTGTGCATTCGTTTACTTAAATAAGTTAAAATAAAAATTATTTATCTTTTAAGTACATATGTAGCGTATGTCTACATCCTCATGTCTCTCCTAATTTCTACATCCAGATGATTATAATATTGCAACGTTAAAACTACACATAAAAGAATAAAATCATAACAAAAGATAACATCCCCGCAAATGAATCGCAGCAGTGTTAATAAGAATCTCCTGTCTTCATAAAGCAATACAAAATCTGAGAATGTATCTCCTTCGGAGAATCTCTTTAGAGCATTCTTCTCCCACGAAGCGTAGCTATTTCTATTCTAATTAGAGTCAGTAAATAATTCATCGGGCAGGTAAAAGTGACCGAATGCAATCTGCAATTCTTCATCCCACAAAGCATCCGAACTCGTTTTTTCTATCGCGCTTCCACGAAAGTGCGGGCAAAGAGACGAGTCATTAGCTGGTTGCCTTTCGACGCTTCCCCACCTCCTCTATTTTCCCTTGTCCCCGTGTACACACGGGGCTAAGAGGACACCCTGTATGCACAGCCGGTGGGGACCACTCTCGCTCTCGTCCAGTTCACGGTGCGTGAATACATATTCATGGTGTCATTAGCGCCCGGTGAAACATGCTATCGGTAAACGTTTCTGGTGCTCTCCTTTCATAGATGATCGCGCCACGTATCGCCGTTCTGGGCCTTCTTATAAATTATCGTCGGCTCGTTTCGCGGAACGGCCTCGATGACAAAGTGCTCAGCATTTTAAAGCTGCGAAACCCGTGGCCGGCAGCCGTTGGAACCCGCACGAAACCCTGCTGGATCGTAATTGACGATCGATCTTCCCTTTAACGCCCGCCCGCTTCTCCGGAAAGAAACTTGTCGATTCGACGAGACGGTCCTTATTTATTAGTCGTATTTAATAATCAACCGGGCCGGTGTTAATGGAAACAGTCCCGAAGATGTTGCGCTAACCGGGGAAGCTTGTTCTGTTTTATCATCCACTATTTATAGGCTCCTCCTGATAGCTCGGGTGGAGCTAGGAAGTCGATGGAATGTGGACTCAGATTCTTCTTTATAGCCTAAGATTTAACGGTGAAATTAATTTGACCTGATCTGCCTGTTTTAAATTTCGAAATTAATTAGCCTTTCTTGAAAGCTGTATTTGTTTTCATCGAAATGAAGAGTTAACGTGTACAATTTATTCTTCATCGTTCATTAATTTTTTTACTTTACTTGTAAATTCATATTATGTATGAATCATACGCTGGTAGGTTTAGTATGAAGAATCATATAGTCTACTATGCCTTCTTATTTAATTTTTCTGAGAAAGTATTTAAAAATTCAGAACCAAGGCAACAATAGCTCATTCTCGCAAAGTAAAGCAAGCGCATATAGTTAATACTAAGCCCTCTGCCATGAAGGATTTACAAAACTCCCCCTACATAAACAATATAAAGCCCTTTAAGTATTAAAGAACAGTTGCAGATCGAGCAGTTCTCCGAAGGGAATATCGTTTTCCAGAACTCGCGTTTACTCAAATTGCCCCCAGCCTCGCATATCCTAATTCTCAGTAAGCGTATATGAAAGCACTTATCCAAATACCAAATGCAAAGTGAGTTTAGCATTATCCGAAATTAACGAACAAGCTACAAACTATGAATTTTGTAACAAGTAATTTTCATCCGTTTGTTCGAATCCAATTCAGAAACCAAGGGTCGAATGAAAAATCGCGATGCAACCTCGAGGACCATTCCCCGAGGGTAGCCGGAAGCACGAAGGGTTTTGGGAAGTTAAAGCTGCTCAGGGTCTGTGGAAAAGGACACCACAGTCCAGGACGAGGGAGAGCAACTTTCTGCCTCCGAAGGATCTGTAGAGAATCACGAGGAAATGGGCGTGTCCTTTCTATGCTGTAAAACAAACAAGACCCGTTAATGATGCGAGCTGCTAGTTAAACGCAGGACCAGACTCCTCTCTTTGCATAGGAATTCGTTTCACGTCATCCGCGTTCATTTTTAACACGATACCCTGAGGGCCGCTCAAGACCTTTCGTTCTACTTCTAACGACAGCTACTTGTCGCCATGGGTTCAATTTTACCTAGGATTCCCAACCTATTAATTACTGAACCTGCTCACTACTAGGGTTAATAAAACTTTAAATGAATGTACAATGAAGTTGGGGAAACTTTGAAATTTCTTGTGCCATTTGGATCAACTATTATCTTCTGCCATGTAGATCGCTATTAATCTAACACTAAACCTGAACGCACTTATTCTGAAATTAAAAATGAAGTCGACAAATAAATAAACAAACGATAAAACGTAAATTAATATACACATTAATTCTTTATCTTCATGAAAGTTAACAGAGATTCTAAAAAAATTATTTTAACAGATTTTGTTTGTCAAATTTTTTTAAATGAAAAACTTGTAAAAGGGTCATGAAATCTTTTTGATAGTTTAAATAAATATTTAATTGTTACATAACAAGTAACTTGTAGATGAGTACCAGTATTTATATCGAACAGTGCTGACTACGTAACATAATTTGTAAGTAGGAGGATTATCAGGCTTGTATCCACAGCGAATACGCGAGAGACGCGAGGACAGTTTGCAGGATCACAGCGGTGCTCGGGTCCTCCCGAAGGATTAGTCAGCTCGTCTATTTCTGACGTGACAATTAATTTGCAAATCGGTATCGTCGATAGCGAAGCGAGGCGAAGTTCCGGCGATCCCCAACGGCAGCGAGCGGTCGCGCGCACAACAGGTATCGATGTTATTAATCTTCGTTACGCGATACAGGCAACGGGCCGTGAAGCATCGATACCAGACAAGCAAGACTCGATACCGCTTATCGGTCGCGTCTTATCAGCGAATATTAAGAAGACCGTGCATACGCACGGTGTTCTTCGACTACGCCCGATTACATAAATTGGCGCTCGATTTACGAGGAAGCGACGCCGGGTTAATAACCCGATTCCAAGGATTTACGATACGCTTTCTAATCGGAATTTATGGCTGGAATATGGAAATCGATAAGAAACTATGCTAATAAATAGCGCGGCGGTAATTTCGATCCTCCGCTGACCGATGCGCATCCGCGTCGGTCGCGTTTCAATTATTTCACGGCGCGATCGGCACTCGCGAAATTTTCCACCGCATTCGATTATCGGGGAATTTCGAATCACTTCGCTCGCGTGTTCGAATCAAATATTACAGAATTTCGGCGATTGCAGAAAATTTCGAATTACGGTGAACTCTTGCTACATCGCCGCGAGCGATATTTCTGCATGATGCATTTTGATGTTTCGTGTTTCGCGCTATGTTACGTATAACGCTTTGCATTGTCCATTAAACGGCTTCTATTTCCCAAGGACTTTTGTACATGCATACGCTGTTCACTGATGAAGTCTCTTTTTATATTGCCGATTTCAATAATGGTTCTGTAGACACGTCCGTGTTAATATGTTTATAAAAATCATGTAAATTCAAGAAATAATTTAAGAATTACATTTATTCAATTTACAGTTTGTTCGCTTTGCAGATTGTGATGTATCTCTAAAATGTCTAACCCTAATAACAGAATGCAAAATTCAAGAGATTTATGAATTACATTTATTGCAGTTTGTTCACCATGCAGACCATAAATCTCTAAAATGTCCAACTCTAATAACTCTGTATTCCGAATTGTCAACCTCAAGTCAAAACCAGCCTTGCACATTGAATAAAATTTGAATAGAAATTTTGATCGAACTCGACAAGATCATTTTGTTGTAGCAGTGAACGGTCGGTCAGGTTGTTGATTGAATTTGTTATTTATCATCACTGACCCGGTTAACAATCACGATTACCGGTGGTTAAACGGACGAGCATTGCTTTCCACGGAAACACTGAACAATACGCAACTGTGTTCGCGAATCGACGTAATTAGACGCAAACTAGCCGTGGTAACCACGATTGTTCGCCGACGTGATTCACCCGGGAGCAAAGCAACTTCGACATTCGAACGCGTCTATTAGCCAGCCAGCTGGAATCACCTTCGTTGGCTAACGATAAATAATTCCGTGTGTACGCTCGAATAGAAGCAGACGGTACAGTTTCCTGAACACCGTTGATGTACAGTGATTTGTGGTTAGGCTTCTATTCACCGTTCATGCTATTATAGCTGGTACTTCTGTCTTACAAAAACTCCTTCCTAACCGTAATCAAATTCTACAGAAGAAAGATATTCGACTTTTTCTTATTCTTCTCTTATAGATAACGTGTAGAAATGCATCTCATTTCTTACGTTTAGTGTTTCGTGTCGCTTTGTATTTCATATCAGTTTGATTTCATCAGTTTGGTATCATTGATCAGAGTGTTTCAAGGGGAAACAACTTGATATTTCTATAGAGTTTCAGATCTTTTTGAACGATCAAATTGCCAATCAAATTTTAATTTGTTTTCAAGGATAACTTCAGCTTGCAAATAACTTATGTATGCATAGAGAGTACATGTGTAAAGATATACTTCGTATACTTCATGTACTTCATGTACTTCATGTCAGGACACTGACAACATTGACAGGATCAACATTGACTTTGCATAACCTGTTCGATATTAGTCTACTCAAAAGTTAACGTAGTCGTTGAAAAACCTACTTCATTCGAATCCTTAACCTACTGTACTTCATTTGAAACCTTCACAATGACGATATGAACACCAAGGCACCTGTACCACCCTCAACCACCCAAATCACAATAGCCGTAAACACAAGATCTCGCAACAAAAAGAACCGCGTACATTAGCCGAAGCGCATAATTAATACCCGTGAAAGAACAATTACTCGGGTAGTAATTAGGCGCGGATGTGTGCGGGCCTAAGGCATACGCGTGCCGGAAAAGGGATCTGCGGCGAACGGTGTAACGGAAAACGAAGAGAATGGCTCCGTGGGTCGAATCGGGACTCGTTAGTCACAGATTCGCGAAACTAGATTAGCCGACTAATTGTCTTGGCAGAAATCTCCGGTGCCCCTCGGCCTTGGCCCGCGGATGGCCGAGGTCCCTCGGTTGGATTCACAAAGACCATCCAGACGATCGTAATAATCCAAACTATGCGTCTCATTGGCCCTTGTCCTGCGAAACCCTGTTCCATCCCGCCTGCGGGCTAATTGCGAGAACAGTCTGCCAACGTGTGTCCATTAATTTTACATTTCCACGAAAATAAAGCGTAATCGTTACTTTATCTTTTTCCTCGTAAATTTGGCAACTGGGATTTTATTTCGCTGCTTTTTTACACCTTCATTTTCTTGGGTCGCATTAATGATTTAATTTTTATTCAAGGTTAATTTAAAGGTTCTTTAAATTGGGAATGTTAAAATTCTATGGAGATTAAAATATTTTTTTATGAATGTTAAAATGTTTCTTATTCTTCATTCTATCATAGTCGACTGCTTGTTCCAACTGTAGGAACACGTCAAATTATTCATATGAGACGTAGATTTACAATACTGAATTTTTCAATGCAAAATACTTTTACATTACATGAATGAAATTTTATGAACACGTAAGTGCAGCAACATATACTTTGCAAAAATAAATTTGATCACATTGTGAATGTCAAACATCATTAAATCAAGCTACATCTTATCCCCGAGCTACATTAAATCAAGTCATGCATTTAATGCACCCCGAGCTAAATTAAATCGAGTCATTAAAAGACATTGATTAAATTTTGCAAACTTGACTATTTGTAATATCTAATATCTGTATCTACAATACCCTCTGTATCTAAAGAGAGTACACCTTTTGCGTCAGTCATGTTGAACGATAACTTTTGATTGCAAGCAAGCCGCGTTCGGATCCGCGAATGCTGTGTAAAGCTTTGGGCGCGCTAACGAGAAAGGTGTTACTGAATTCCGTGTTCTCTCCTGGAAAATTAACATTTTTCTTTGGTGCGTGCTTTCGTTTCCGGTGGGCGTGGTCGCATGAATATGCGCCACGTATCTCTCGTTCGAGCTTCGTTTTCCTGCTATTTCAGGATTCTCGTTGTGGTAATTTGGGCGGCTTTAGAGCTACGGATGCTTCTTTTGCTCCGCGATTGTTGTTACGACGAGTACTTTAAATAACATGTAATATATAAAAACATCTAAATTTTTATTTAGCTTGAGGAAGTGCTTAGAGGAAGTTTGAGGATCATGAAAATCCCTGAAAACTTTGTGGTCCTACAACGTGTCACACGACACGTGTCGTGACGCATACTACACTTCTTATGTGATAAGATTCGCGCAATTTTTCATTGCAATTGAATATTTGATTCAGTCCTAAGGTATAATGCAGATATAATGCAAGTATAATTATATTGAAGGTATAATGCACCTAACATTTGAACCTCCTTCAGTTGTCTTCACATTGCAACGATAAATAGCTATCTATGAAGCAACTGAAAATTGTAGGTTAAGTTCCACCCTCGTCACTTTCCTCTCCTCCCCAAAACCCAGAACCCAATTTCTAATCTAAGAACTCGTATCCATCTCATCATGCAAATGACCAATTAAGTATCATCACCGTCCAGCAGAGCATCAAACGAACGATACCAATCTTCCCCGACCACATTCATTTGTCACCCAAGAATAAATTTGTTTTCGTCCGCACGAAATTCTCCTCGAACCAATAAGACGAATTTGCAATCGTCGTCCAGACGTAGTTATAAAGCCGGACTTTCATTGGCCCAGGCTGGTAGGTAAATTTATCGCCTGGCCTGATCCTCAACGATGTCTAATCATTAGAAGGAGCTAGGGATTATTTAATGAGGCGCGCTGTAGGTCGTAGCGACTTTCTACCCTTAGTCGTGTCTCGATCTTGCCTTATAGAAAATCCCTCGTCTCGTCTTCCTTCATCCTCTTCCTCTCCGCTTCTTATTATCGCGTGGATCCGCTGTCAACGCTGACAAATTATGCTAGGACGCCGCGCCACTTTCCTGGAACGGTTATTCATAAAGCGGACCCTCGTACAGCGGCGTGCATCGCTCACTGAGGGGAAAATGGCCGAATAGCGAATTTGCAGAGTTTGTAATTTCGGGGACTTTGTAATTTGAAGATTTTTTAGGAATTTTGGAATTCGGAATTCTGGAAATGGGGGAGGTGGAAAGGGAACTTGTGGATTTGAGGATTTGAGGATTTGAGGGTTTGAGGATTCGGGGGATTGGGAGTTTGGGGGTTTGAGAATTTCGACATTTGTGGATTTGGGGATGTAGGAATTTGGGAAATTGTGGATTTGGGAGGTTGAGGATTTGGGGGGTTGAGGATTTGGGGATTTCGGGATTTGGGGATGTAGGAATTGGGGAGTCTGAAAGTTGGAAATTTGGAGATTCGAAAGCGCGGCAACTCGGGGATTTGAGAATTGGAAATTTAGGGATTCGAAAGCGTAGAAATTTGGGAATTTGGGAATTGGAAATTTAGGGATTCGGAAGCGCAGGAACTCGGGAATTTGGGAATTGGAAATCTAGGGATTCGGAAGCGCGGGAACTCGGAAATTTGGGAATTGGAAATTTAGGGATTCGGAAGCGCGGGAACTCGGAAATTTGAGAGTTGGAAATTTAGGGATTTGGAAGCGTAGAAATTTGGGGATTTGAGAACTGGAAATTTAGGGATTCGGAAGCGTAGAAATTTGGGGATTTTGGAATTGGAAATTTAGGGATTCGGAAGTGTGGAAACTCGGAAATTTGAGAGTTGGAAATGTAGGGATTTGGAAGCGTGGAAACTTGGAAATTTTGGAATTGGAAATTTAGGGATTTGGATGCGTAGAAATTTGAAACTTCGAGAGTTGGAAATTTAGGAATTTTGAAGCGTAGAAATTTGAGAATTTAAGAATTAGAAATTTAGAAACTTGAAACCGTAGTAACTCAAAATTCCAGAATTGCAGTAGCACCAAAAACCTGGTACTCCAAAGTCCTCGTTGCTCGAGGGTGTACGCCCCTCAGGATTCGCAGATTACTTTTTCCGCGTGTTCTAATCACCCCCGTGGACGCAGACGAAACAAGGAAGAACCGGCAGATCGTTTTCGTGGTAGGACTGTCTGACAGGCCGGAGAGCATGCGCCAGCGTGTAGCAGCGTAGGATCGATGCCGATGTGCACGCGTGTCGTAACGAGGAAGCGTGTTCCAAGCGTGAGTCCCGGGTCATTGATTGTTCAAAGGATCATCGTTTGGTATGCAGGATCGGGGCTGGTAGCCCGTTAGGTGTACGTACATCTGCTTAAATCCGGCTTACGAATGTCAGCCCCGGGGAAATGTTTGCCGCTGGACAATGGAAAACCGTGACGTCCTACTGCTAGCCCTTTAATCATCCATCCTATATGCATACACACATTATGGACTTTCTTCTGCAAATGACAGTACAAACCGCTTTTTTATGCGATATGCAACCCTTGTCTGGATCACTGTTTCCCTATCTGTTTTTGGGCTGCGACACCCTTTTATTGTGTGCAAACAACCCTTGTAGTTCAATTTGATGAGGTTATGGGGTCGCAAAAACAGGTTTCTCGGTATATAATTTTATTTACAGTATTATATATTCCAAGAGGTAACTGTGGATAACTAGATAATCGCGCTTCCAAATCCCTAAATTTCCAATTCCAAAATCCCCAAATTTCTACGCTTCCTAATCTCAAAATTTCCAACTCTCAAATTTCCGAGTTCCCGCGCTTCCGAATCCCTAAATTTCCAATTCCAAAATTCCCAAATTTCTACGCTTCCAAATCCCTAAATTTCCAATTCCAAAATTCCCAAATTTCTACGCTTCCAAATCTCTAAATTTCCAACTCTCAAATTTCCGAGTTCCCGCGCTTCCGAATCCCTAAATTTCCAATTCCAAAATTCCCAAATTTCTACGCTTCCAAATCCCTAGATTTCCAATTCCAAAATCCCCAAATTTCTACGCTTCCAAATCTCTAAATTTCCAACTCTCAAATTTCCGAGTTCCCGCGCTTCCGAATCCCTAAATTTCCAATTCCAAAATTCCCAAATTTCTACGCTTCCAAATCCCTAGATTTCCAATTCCAAAATCCCCAAATTTCCACGCTTCCAAATCCCTAAATTTCCAATTCCGAAATTCGCAAATTTCCACGCTTCCAAATCCCTAAATTTCCAATTCCAAAATTCCCAAATTTCTACGCTTCCAAATCCCTAAATTTCCAATTTTAATAGATAACTGTGTAGGATGATTTTATATAGATTATTCATACGGTGTTTTATACTGTGTCTGAATTATATTTCATACCTCTCACTCATTTTTGAAGTACACTTTTATAATACATAACTGTGCAGGATAATTTCATATAGATCATTGATGCAGTACTTTATACTGTGTCTAAATTATATTTCCTTCTCCTCACTCATCTTTAAAGTACACTTTTATAATACATAACTGTACAGACTAATTTCATATAAACAATTGAAATAATGTTTTATACTGTGTCATTACTGAATTACGTTTCAAGCTCAACTCAAAATAAAATCAAATCTTCAGGATTAAAATCAGCCACCATTTTAATAAAAAAGACATAGAACACTAGTTTATCGTTCGAGACAAAGTTTATTACCCAAAGGGTTGATCGGTTCTCTTCGTTAGAACGAATAGTTCCATCGGTGTTCACAATAGGCATACATTTTTAAGAGTCCCTGCCTCGTATATTACAAAAAGCAATCTTACCATAGAGAGAAACAGGTTATTCGAATGAAGATGTTCTCAGCACCCGTGGCACCGCGTGGACATTTTTATCCAGTCGTTTATTGCATCGTTAAAAGTTGGAAAGCTTTAAAATACCGTCGAGGGATCGCGTACGTTGATACCATCTTCCTGTAGAGAACTGGATTGTTCATCTAATTAGGAAGCTACTTTCCGAACAGATAAAATCACTTCAGCAATTTTTCTGAAATATATAAAACCTTTTTACAATTTTTCAATTTACCTTACTCTATGGTAAATGTTTTGTATAAATAAAACATGCATGTCAATACAAAATATGGATACATTCCATCATTTTTATTACGCGAAACTTCCGAATGTTTACAATACACAGGAAATGAAATTTTTCGCATCGAACGCGATAAATACATTGTTCGGTAACTTCATCAAAATTTCCGGCGGACATCATTCGATCAACTGCAATGATACAGCCACCGAATTGAATTTCGCGTGGCGAAGCCTTCAGCTTACGATTCCACGGACCACGAGGGAATGGGACGATTGTTAATTAGCGAGCAGAAAGAGCGACGATTTCACAGCGGAATATGAACCGGCGAAATTGCCAACGAAACCGAATCGATAATAATACAGCATCGGAGCATCGAGGGGTGCCGCGCGACATCAAAGGGTGACGAAGAAGATTCAAATTTGCAATCAACGCGCTGAATGGCGCGCCGCGCCGCGCCGGGAATCGTCTGCGAACGTTCGCGCGATCGAGCGAATTCGTGCTGCGATTCGTCTCGCATAGAAACTAGGATCCGATCATTTTCTCGTCGCCATTAACTCCTGCTGTATTCGAACGTTTATCGCCGCTTTCGATTTTGGGAATTTTTAGTTAAAAAATTTATTTGGGAAATTGGGAGATTGAGATGTGATGCAAAGTAGGTGGATGGGGTGAGTGCAAAGTGGGAAGCAGATATGGGGTTCTAGGGATAGCAATTTGGGGTTCTGGGATTTGGAAATTTAGGGATTTCAGGGTTTAAGGAGGTTGCAAGGATGTTAGGGATGTCTCGGGATTTGGAAATTTTGGAATTTGGGGTTCTGGGATTTGGAAATTTAGGGATTTCAGGGTTTAAGGAGGTTGCAAGGATGTTAGGGATGTCTCGGGATTTGGAAATTTTGGAATTTGGTGACTTTGGGAGTTGGAACTTGGAGAATCGGAAATTTAGGAATTCGGAAATGTCCCAACTTGGAAAACTTAGGGATTCGGAAATGTAGATATTTGGAAATCCCCCAAATTCGGAAATTTAGAATTTGGAAGCGCCCCAATTTGAACGCTTAGAAATTTAGCAGCACCCCAATTTGGGAAATTTAGGAATTTGGAAACGTGGGTATTGGAGAATCCCCCAATTCGGAAATTTGGAATTTGGAAGCGCCGCAATTTGAACACTTAGAAATTTAATAGCACCCCAATTTGGGAAATTTAGGAATTTGGAAACGTGGGTATTGGAGAATCCCCCAATTCGGAAATTTAGAATTTGGAAGCGCCCCAATTTGAACACTTAGAAATTTAGTAGCACCCCAATTTGGGAAATTTAGGAATTTGGTAACGTGGGTATTGGAGAATCCCCCAATTCGGAAATTTAGAATTTGGAAGCGCCCCAATTTGAACACTTAGAAATTTAATAGCACCCCAATTTGGGAAATCTAGGAATTTGGAAACGTGGGTATTGGAGATTCCCCCAATTCGGAAAATTAGAATTTGCAAACGTTCCAACTTGGGAAAACTTGGAATTTGAAAACGTGATAGTTTAAAAAGCGCCTAAATTTAAAAATTTGAGAACTCGAAAATGAACATATTTAAAAGGTCCCCAAATTCGAACCGTCAAAACTAAAGAAATACCCTAACTGTCCCCCCATGAATTAAAAATTGATCGGAGAGTCACCAGGACATTTCCTAGAACCCCCCGTAAATTTAACGAAGACAACATCTTCTCAGGTGTTCCACGCACGATGTCGTCAAGGATAGTCGTTAACCGAGACGACTCGAGTTCGTTGCTGCGGTATCAGCTTGCAATTACCGTCGATATCACGGCCCTCGTTCTACCTCTCAAACGACGGGCTTTTGTTCCATTTTTTTCTCCTTCGGAGTACACCTTTGAAAGACTACCCTCAAAGGAAAGAAGATTCCGCCAGATATAGCGTCCTGAATCTGGCAAAAAGACACTCCCTTACACGAGATTCGATCCTTGCTTCTGCTTCCTTCGGACTGTCGATTTTGGAAGATGGTACATGGTAATTTACAACTGTTTGTGTCGTTCACTGTGAACTCTTAACTTTTCTGGTTTAACTTTGCTTAATTCACGAACGGAGAACCGGGTCCTCGGCTAGGACACATGTTTTTCATCTGAACAGCAGACTCCTTGAATAATAGTTTTGTAATGACAGATAAATCAAGGTTGACTGAACATTTAGTAAGAGTAAAAACATCGAGTGTACCTCGTTAAACTGTGTATACTCGACATAGGAATGCCTGTTAGATAGAAACACCCCATATGAATACAGTCTCATATGACGTTTCATTGTCAGTATGAAGTCTCATTCAATAATGTGATCCAATGTGTTTAGTATCTATCAGATCAAGATTCAGTGCAACTTATAAATCTATAATAACCAGTATTCGACCACCGGTCAAAGTCTCCCTAGAAAACGCATTCCTCCAACAGGTGCCTAACCCCATATTTACAAAAATTCCAGAACCCAGTTCGTAATACACGATGCAGATGTTTGGCGATTTCGTAAAGGACAAGTAAGGTTAGGTCGTAATTGTTAGTTGGACGGAAAAGTAGAAAAATGGGCGTGTTGTAGGACATTGGGGACGAGGGTTCGTGGCTAGAAAGGTGAGACGGCGCAGGTAGAAAGTCGTGAAGCTCACGAAAGAGGGTAGAGAATAGAGGTGGAGCAACACGGGTCCCGGTCGACCTAATGAGCTCCGGCTCCGGGACGAAAATAATTATAGAAATTTCCTGCCGATGAACGAAGCACCTTAAGAAAGATTGCCCCCCATTAATAAGCCACAGACGTATTTGCCTCCAGAATTATAATCAGGCGGGGCGAACGCAACGTTCGCTCGTGTTTCCGTGAAATTCGTGTGCTCGCTGTCGAGACCTCGCAGCCACCAAACGATTTAGTTTAGATTAATATGCCACGCTGGAGAGACTGAAAAGAAACGGAGAGAGAAGGGAGGAAGATGGAGGAACTTTGCCTTTCTACTTTATTGATTTTACTCTCCTCTGTCTATCGCGGCTTCTCGTGCACCCTTTTTCCCTCTTCTATATATCTTTTAAACGTTCTTTCCGTTACCGCTCGAGAATGACCCAGAGCACGAGTTAAGTACCGGGAATAAATTAAGCGTGTATTAGTTACGGCTCATTGATCAACGTAACGATGCGTTACCGATAGCAAGAAATCATCGCTTGTATACACGGTGCTCCACATTATAACTATTGAGATATAAGTAATTTTGTGTGCAGCGCTGCAAGGTCGGACGCGTTTGCAAAGAACAAATGAATTTCTGATTGGCAATATGTCGTACGGTCACGATGAAGAGGCGTTTTGCTGCGGTGCACGTTATCGGCGTTTATAATAATAATCTTGAGTTATAATTAAATAAAGTTATATTATTTTGTTCATAAAGTATATTAAGAGTGTACTAGTGTGTTTATTTTTATTGAAAAAAGAACCATTCATTTAACAATATCAATCGTCAGGTCAGCATACAATTGTACTAGCTACTACAAAAATAATTTTCACTTTGAAGCTCGAGGTCAAATTTCTTTATTGCTGCATCGTACAGTTTAGAACATGAACTGGTTTAGAACATGAAAGCTTTCAAAGGAGCCACTTTCTTGAACAATAATGGAGTTCTTTCTTTATACAAGGTATAGTACAGAGTTTCCTATCAAGAACGACAAAAGAATATGCAAGTTTATTTCTCATAATTTTTTTTAATTAATTTTCTTCTATCAACTACAAAATGTCCTAGCCTATTTATCATTCTTGTATAAATCTTGTACACAGAAATAATTTTAATAATCGAATTAAATATCAGTGACTTCTAAAGCTATCCTACCCCAATCGCTCTGATTCGAGCAATTTTAATAATCGTCGAAACGGGGATTAATCGACTGCCGAAGCAACACGGGGAGATTAAACGACGTGCACGCTCGGGTCATTGTTGGCGAATCGCGGTGAAATTAGCCTCGCCCCGACGGCGAAGGGTTAATGATTCCGAACACGAAGCGCGCAGGCTGTCTTGGAAGCGGTCGAACCAGCGGGAACACGTCCGAGCGCAAACAAGTCGGCCTGGACGCGAGGTTAAACGCGGCCTGTATCGATTGTCGGCAAGATCATTTTTCATTGGAAGCGAGAAGGCCAGGGTGTTCGAGACAGGGTAAAGGCTCGCGAAACAAACGCGTGCCTCGCGCGACCGACACACGATTTGCATATGAAAGCCAGTTTAGCTTTGCGCCGCTACCTAGCCGAGCTCGAGTCCTCGCGAACCATTGATTGGCAGCGTGCTTTATTTCGCTTTCGTGATTCGAAGAATCTCTGCTGTTCGACTTCTGGAAACGAACGGTGGAATAAATCGGTGTTAGGCACTTTTGCAGGATGGAGGTCAAGATGGCAGTGCCTCAAACATACGGATGTATTTGACTCTTTACCTGATCATTCACCTGCAGCAAATTTGCAAAGCTTGTAGAAAAAGAAGTGACAGGTGAGACAGGAGATATTAGTTTCTTTTATGACTGCGTTTAAATTTCGCGGGCAAAAGGTATGTGTGAAGGTACCTGCACTCTGAAGCATTGTAGCCATTTTGAGTTGTGCAACTTTACAGACGGGATATATAAAGCAGATGTTTCCGTACTGTTGACTGTGATGTAAGTTTCTGAATTTTCTTTTAACACATGCAGTCGTAATTCAACGTAGTAATTTAATGTATGTGGTAGTACAACATGTAGCACTTTAACGAGGTAATTGATACATATGGATGTACAGATAGAATGTAAGAATCTGTCTAGAAAGATATGATATCTAGAGATTGATTAGATCATACACAATAAAGTGACACCCACATGTTACATCCATCTTCACACAACATTGAACTATATACTCATCACGACACATGTTCAGACAACATATTGAAAGAAATGTTTCTGCTATTGATTAAATAAAAAACACACATCTCAGGTATCCAAGGTATTGCTTGGACCAATATTTCACACCAATGAAACAGCATAAAAAGTGCACATATGCAGCTCCTCTCCTTTCACTACTGATTTAGTGAACCCATTAAAATTTGCAACAACGAATGATGATTAAATAAAAAACACACATCCCACACACATCTCAGGTATCTAAGGTATTGCTTGGACCTATATTTCACACCAATGAAACAGCAGAAAAAGTACACATATGCAGCTCCTCTCCTTTCACTACTGATTTAGTGAACCCACTCAAATTTGCAACAACGAATGATGATTTATGAACATTGAAAAATGAAAATTCTCAGGGATTAAGCCTAAGTAAATGTGACAGCTGGTATGCAAATCGTTTTAGTACCAATGAAAATGTGTTAATCGGTCGGTCAGCACGTACGACAAGGCGGCAGAGCGCTCCGAGACGCCGTAGATCACGCTGTTTACGCCGTTCCGCGGTTCTGTTACGAGAAATTACTCGGCATTGTAACGTCGACACGAACAACGTGACCGACGACGAACATAATTCGTGGCGGCGGTTGAATCGCGTTTGCGGCAACCTGCCGGTTTCTCATTTTTGTCCTGAAGTATTGAGTTGCATGGGACCAGCCTTTCTCCGTCGCGCCTTCGTGGTCTGTGATCGTGTTCCGATCTTAATCTCCATAAGACGAAGCTGAGGTAATTTTGGGGCAATTACCGTGCGCGTGGAACGTTTGTACGAACGAAAGGGTGTCGAAAAATTCGACTTGTACGAGTAATTTCTTGTCGCGTAAAAAGCCTTTGGCCAACGTAGCGAGCAACGTGGGGTTATTTGATAAACTCGGGACTTTGGGAAATTTAACCCAGTTTCGGTGGTGACGAAGAAATTAGTTACTTCGGTGGACCGTAATTGGGGATGGAATTCGAGTATCTATATCAAGAAATAGTGTACAGGGAACTTCCATTTCGGATGAAATACCTAAAACTTCCGAGGTTCCGAATTCGTGGCATTCCATCGTAATTGATTAGAAACGTGGAACACCATTCGTAAAGGTTTCGAGGTTGAAAACAAATAGGTAGTTGTTCGCAAATTGCTTTTTAGTTTACATAGGACGAGAACACTCCTGTTCAGCAGATGATCTTCAAACACCGGACAGGTCCGGTGACCTGCGCTAAGATTAAACGCAAGGTTCCTATACCTCATGAATATAAATTCGAAGATAAATGAAGGGTAAAAAATCGCCGACCACAAAGCCGAATGTTTCCAGCTGTTAAAACCCACTAATCACACATTTCTCCGAGAGAAGCAAATTACTCTCTAAATTTCTTTCTTCAATCACAAAACTATCCAGTATTCCGACCGCAGATCCTCCACTTTCGCTCTCGGTAACATCAAACGCCGGCCAAAAAGCAATGTTACATCGCGTATGGGAGAGAGGGAACTTTCGATTCGAATGCAGCGAACGTGCAATTTGCATAAATCAGCATGGCGTCAAATACCGAAATCAGCGGCGACTATCGGGCCGACACGCGGGAACACGGTCGTCCATGCAAATGCCGTTCCTAGGTAAACACGCAAGCCAGAAAAATAATAGGAACAATCCCGTCCAAGCTCCTTTCCGAGACTCAGGAATCCTTGGCGCGTGTGTATTCTCTGGGAAGCGAGTCTGCAGAAAATGGCGGCGCCATTAAGAGACTCCGTAAAGATACCTGCAAATGTCTGTACTTTAATACAATTTTAATAAACGTGCGATAATTGTGTTCAATTTTATGACGTTGTTTATACGTCAATACTGATGAATTTTAATAAACAAATTGTAACAAACATGTTGTAAAAGACAGACTGTAACAAACAGACTATAACAGACACGTTATAATAGACAGACTGTAATAAACATATTGTAATAGGCAGACTATAATAGACACATTGTAATAGACAGACTATAATAGTCACATTGCAATAGAGAGACTGTAACAAACAGACTATAACAGACACGTTATAATAGACAGACTGTAATAAACACATTATAATAGGCTACTATAATAGACACATTGTAATAGACAGACTATAATAGTCACATTGTAATAGAGAGACTGTTACAGACAGATTGTAATAGACACACTGTAATAGGCAGGCTATAATAGTCATATTGTAATAGAGAGACTATAACAGACACATTGTAATAGACAGACTGTCATAGACACATTGTAATAGGCAGGCTATAATAGTCATATTGTAATGGAGAGACTATAACAGACAGACTATAACAGACACATTATAATAGACAGACTAACAGACACATTGTAATAGCCAGACTATAATAGACGCATTGTAATAGACAGACTATAATAGTCACATTGTAATAGAGAGACTGTAACAGACAGACTGTAATAGACACACTGTAATAGGCAGGCTATAATAGTCACATTATAATAGAGAGATTATAACAGACAGACTATAACAGACAAATTGTAATAGACAGACTGTAATAGACAGACTGCAATAAACACATTATAATAGGCAGACTGTAATAGTCACATTGTAATAGAGAGACTGTAACAGACAGACTGTAATAGACACACTGTAATAGGCAGACTATAATAGTCACATTGTAATAGAGAGACTATAACAGACAGACTATAACAGACAAACTGTAATAGACAGACTGTAATAGACAGACTGCAATAGACACATTATAATAGGCAGACTGTAATAGTCACATTGTAATAGAGAGACTGTAACAGACAGACTGTAATAGACACACTGTAATAGGCAGACTATAATAGTCACATTGTAATAGAGAGACTATAACAGACAGACTATAACAGACAAATTGTAATAGACAGACTGTAATAGACAGACTGCAATAGACACATTATAATAGGCAGACTGTAATAGTCACATTGTAATAGAGAGACTGTAACAGACAGACTGTAATAGACACACTGTAATAGGCAGACTATAATAGTCACATTGTAATAGAGAGACTATAACAGACAGACTATAACAGACAAATTGTAATAGACAGACTGTAATAGACAGACTGCAATAGACACATTATAATAGGCAGACTGTAATAGTCACATTGTAATAGAGAGACTGTAACAGGCAGACTGTAATAGACACACTGTAATAGGCAGACTATAATAGTCACATTGTAATAGAGAGACTATAACAGACAGACTATAACAGACAAATTGTAATAGACAGACTGTAATAGACAGACTGCAATAGACACATTATAATAGGCAGACTGTAATAGTCACATTGTAATAGAGAGACTGTAACAGACAGACTGTAATAGACACACTGTAATAGGCAGACTATAATAGTCACATTGTAATAGAGAGACTATAACAGACAGACTATAACAGACAAATTGTAATAGACAGACTGTAATAGACAGACTGCAATAAACACATTATAATAGGCAGACTGTAATAGTCACATTGTAATAGAGAGACTGTAACAGACAGACTGTAATAGTCACATTGTAATAGAGGGACTGTAACAGACCGACTGTAATAGTCACATTGTAATAGACAGACTGTAACTGGTGAATCGTAATAGAGGGACTGCAACAGATGAATTGTAATGGACAAACTGTACAGACAAATTGTAATAAACAAACAGATACTGACAAATTATAATATCCAGACTATAATTAATAATTTGTAATAGCAAATTGTGACAGCAGTAATAATAATGTAGGTAAGCTTAAAATGGGAGTATCCAAATCATGAAAGAGGTTAAGTAACAAACTAAAAGTAACACGCGTGGGATAAGAAAAATACTGTTAAACTAGATACTGTTAAACTAATACTGTTAAACTAGATAACAGTAGTTTGTATGAAAAAGCGTGAGTGACGTTAGCAGAAGGGGTTCGATGATCTTCCGAACAAAAACAGGTATCTTCATCAATTTGACGGATAACCTAGGCCCGTAGGTTGTTAGGTAATCAAGGAACGCCGCTGATTAGTCGTCCGTTATAATTGCGAAATTTGTCAAAGGAACTCTCTCACGATCCTGAAGAGCAGAGCGGCCGGAAGAAAAAAAGTAGCGGCTAGGACAAAAGCAGCGTAGGGTCGTAGGTCGTCGCGGATATGAAATTCCTGTATTATCAAGGTCAAACGATGGTCGAAGGAGAACGTGACTTTTAGCAGAGCTGTTAGCCACGTCACGCACGACTGGCCATGATAACCGACGACACTGGATGTTCTCGGAAGCATCAGTCTTGCTACGAGAGGAGACAGAGAGAGAGCTCTGTTTCTTCTTGCAGACCACGTCGGGGGCAAAAAATGATTAAGCTCGACGACCATCGACATTCCGAGTCTCGAAAAGAGGGACGGATATCGCGTTCGATATCGTAAAATAAATCGAACTTAAGCAATATCGTGCAGTCTGTTCCGTTTCATGCAGGAAACGATTTTTCGATTCGATCCGGATCTCTCTCTTTTTAACGGAGAACGTATTTCGACTTCTTTTTATCCTCGTCAACCCTCACGAACACGTAATTTGTTTTACTCAATTTCATCCGTTCGGCAATTATTTACACTGGTTAATCGACAATTTCACGCGTAATTACGTTTTCATTTTAAATCATCGCGTTCGACTCGCGAGGCGGAGTCGTCACGGAGTCGTTTGAGTTATCGGACGGTCGCTGGAAAAACAAAAAACAACTCAAGCCTGTTATAGCTTTCCTAAACTGCCATGTTACTCACTCCAGCTTCTCTATTTGCCTTCTTTCGAGGATGTAATTTAAAAGCGAACGAGCGTTAACTGACTGGTCAGAAAGCGATTCTCTGTACATGTTTTTCGTTAGAATTTAAATTGAACGACCATCGGTGCACCGTTAATCAGTTACATTGAAAACTGTTACTCGATTTACAAGATTCACGAAAACTTTCCAATTAAAATATTCCAACCCCACCGTTTCGTGTGACAAACTGTTTTTAATAGCATATCGAAGTCCGCGTTAATTGAATCTGCCTCGTAAATAATCCCCTCATCCGAGATGCAGAGGTAGATAAACCTCGTCCGCAAAGTTGCACAAATTTCCGTTCGCCCTCGTTTACCTCGAAGGCCTACGGAATCACCTGTCGCCTCGTAACATCGTCTTTCACGCGTCATTCTACGCGAGCTTAACGAAGCAAAAGGCGTGAAACCGAATCCACTTTGATCGTGTGTATAACGGGCGGAGATCGAGTGTCCCATCGAAAGCCAATGGCCAGTTGCTCTCCGATCGATCGTGTTTTATAATTCGACCTCGTCGATCTAATAACACGGCGGGGGTTAAAATGGATTTTTCCAGGTTGACTGGAAACCGCGTGAAAACCGGAATTGCGAGGAGTTACGCTTCGAACGGAGGTTTCCTTCGGGCAACCAGTTCCGATGTTGGACGTTGCGGTGCAGGAAGAAACGGCGAAAAAGGTAGGAACGATCGTATCGGCGGAACGAGTAACCGCCTTTGCAGGCCACGCTCGGGAAGGGCAAAGGGAGAGAGAAAGGAGAAAAAATAAAAAAAAAGAATAACGAAAGTTCGCTATACAGTCGGCTGAGATATTACCGTCCGTAGAATCCATTATGCCGGTCAGCGAGTCGTTTTCATGCTTTTTCTTCGACCGCCCCGTTCAGGTTTATCGGCCTATCGATAGAAATAGGACGACCGCTTCGCATTGGCGTAACTGGGTAGGGACTCTTTCGCCCTGCTGATATAGTTATTCAACTTCTTAATCTGCACATTTTTAATCTAAAATTTAGAGGAAATGTATTGGAATTTAATAGACAAGAATTTAGAAAGAAATGTAATGGACAGTAAAGAGTTAGTATGTATAGATTTAGTATGGAGAATGAGTAAGGATTGAACGCGTAGGGAGATAACGCAGGGGAAATTAGTATATGGGGAAGTTGCAAGTATCTATCGGGTGGAAGATCAACGTAGCAATGTAGCATGTGGAAATGCAATGTGTAGCAATTTCACGAGTGTTAATTCTACGTGTAGTAGTTGAACGTGTCCCATTCTAACTTGTGGTAATTTTATGTGTGACAGTTTAACGCGTGCTAATTCTACACAAAGAAGGCTAGCGCGTGGTGATTCTACATGTAGAAGCCCAACGCGTGGCAATTCAACGCGCAGTAATTTAACGCGTGGAGACTTGACGTGTCACTATCTAACGAATAGTAATCCAACGTCTGGCAATCCAACGCTTAGTAATTCAACGTGCAGTAATCCAACGCGTGGTAATCCAATGCATGGTAGTCCAACGCGTGGTAATCCAGCGCGTGGTAATCCACCGCGTGGTAATCCAACGCGTAGTAATCTAACGCATGGTAACCCAACGCGTGGTAATCCCACGCGTGGTAATGCAACGCGTGGTAATCCAACGCGTAGTAACGCAACGCGTGGTAATCCCACGCATAGTAATGCAACGCGTGGTAATCCCACGCACTGGTAATCCCACGCGTGGTAATCCCACGCATTGGTAATTCCACGCGTGGTAATCCAACGCGTAGTAACGCAACGCGTGGTAATCCCACACATTGGTAATCCCACGCGTGGTAATCCCACGCATTGGTAATCCCACGCGTGGTAATCCAACGCATAGTAATGCAACGCGTGGTAATCCAACGCATAGTAATGCAACGCGTGGTAATCCCATGCATGGTAATGCAGCGCGTGGTAATCCCACGCGTGGTAATGCAACGCGTGGTAATCCAACGCGTAGTAACGCAACGCGTGGTAATCCCACGCATTGGTAATCCCACGCGTGGTAATCCCACGCATTGGTAATCCCACGCGTGGTAATCCAACGCATAGTAATGCAACGCGTGGTAATCCCATGCATGGTAATGCAGCGCGTGGTAATCCCACGCGTGGTAATGCAACGCGTGGTAATCCAACGCGTAGTAACGCAACGCGTGGTAATCCCACGCATTGGTAATCCCACGCGTGGTAATCCCACGCATTGGTAATCCCACGCGTGGTAATCCAACGCATAGTAATGCAACGCGTGGTAATCCCACGCGTGGTAATGCAACGCGTGGTAATCCAACGCGTAGTAACGCAACGCATGGTAACCCCACGCATTGGTAATCCCACGCGTGGTAACCCCACGCATTGGTAATCCCACGCGTGGTAATCCCACGCATTGGTAATCCCACGCGTGGTAATCCAACGCATAGTAATGCAACGCGTGGTAATCCCACGCGTGGTAATGCAACGCGTGGTAATCCAACGCGTAGTAACGCAACGCGTGGTAACCCCACGCATTGGTAATCCCACGCGTGGTAATCCCACGCATAGTAATGCAACGCGTGGTAATCCCACGCGTGGTAATCCAACGCATAGTAATGCAACGCGTGGTAATCCCATGCATGGTAATCCAACGCATACTAATGCAACGTGTAGTATTCTAACACGTGGTAATCCAACGCATAGTAATGCAACGTGCAGTATTCTAACGCGTGGTAATCCAACGCGAGGTAATCCAACGCGAAGTAAAGCAACGTGTATCAATCTAACGCGCAATAATCCGACGCGTAGTAACGCAACGTGTATCAATCCAACGCGCAATAATCCAACACGCAGCAATTTACCACGCAGAAATGCAACGTACCCACATTATACACGGTAACCCAACGCGTGACGATGTAAAATTGACCTCCATGACAGAAAAGTCTTAGTTATACGCCAATGTCGCATCTTCGTGGCTTTTTGCTCGGCTCGTCCACCTGAGTTCCAGGTAAAGAGCATCAAGGAATCGAGCGACTGTAACGAACGTTCAGAAATGATAGATATTTATCGAGTGTATCATGATTCATTCTAGGTCGTGGAATGGGAACAGCTCAGGGGTGTTTCTTTTCCTAAGCACAGGTTACTTTCTTGATCGTGCTTATAGATTTATGGAAATTAGATCAGCGGGAGGTAAAAGTGTATTCATGACAGCTGAGATGTTTCGAACTTCCCTGGGGCGCGTGAACCGACGAATTTTGATGGAGAATCCTCGGATTTCTAATCTGTATGAGACTTTGGGGTTGTTGATTTAGAACGGCTTCATTGCTCACTCCTATTTGAAATTTTAATTTTGGCTGCTTATATAAACTATGAATTACTTTGGACCGTTTTAAATATATCTCTTAACAGGCACCTTAATAGGAAAAGTTTTCAATTCAAATTTAACCTCTTAAAAAATTTGATTCTCTTCTGAAAGTATTTTCACGCTTCAAATGTTTAAGTATTTGTAACATTTTCAGGATCATTAAAGCCTTAAATGTCCAGAAACACTTGAAACTCTTCAAAAATTTGACCATCCTGAATAACCTCCAGAATCTTGAAAACTTTGTACGTCTCGAAAACTTTGAAGGTGTAAAAGAGTTTGAAACTCTTCAATACCTCACTATGATTGTTCACACTCATCCACGCTCTATAATTGCACTGATCCCCATCGGAATTCAGTGACTCGCACTCCAGAAATAGTACGTTCCGCATTTAACGCGGCATCGGCGATACGTTATCGCGACACAGAGAAAGTATCGGCTTCCATAGTAACCGGAAGCGTATCGCTTGATAAAATATGCATCGCGTGCGGTCTCGAACGCGGCGGAACTTGGCGTACACTCGGAGAGATCGAGTGCTAGGCTGCGTAGGTGAAGCGAATTAAAGCCGTAAATCTAATCCTCGCCTCGTGGCGAGGTCCATGAATAGAAAAACTTAGCTCGATTCACCTGTCCTTCGGTTTGAAACGACGCGCGTTGCACGCTTATCGTCTGCTTCGGGATCGGAGAGCACGTGGGCAGAGAGTATCGCCGTTTGGAGACCTTGCGTGGGTTGCTCTTTCGTCGAGATCGTAGGAAAAGGCGTGAGGCGTCTAATATCCTGTCGGTGGGTTCGTAAATAGCTGATATTCCTTGAAATTTCATAGTTATGATAATCATCGAAATGAACGAGCAGTTTCTCACGCGTGGGGTTTCATGCCCATTAATTTACACGATAAATAATTCCTCATAACTGGAGATAGATGGTTTTAAAGATATTTACACACTTTGAAATTTGTGAATTTACAGAGGTTACAGAAATATTATTTAAATTGTTCATGACGAGGAAATTCCATCATATAATTTCTGAATACTAGTGAATCTACCTCAATTGCTAACTCGTGGAAAATTAATGGAACTTCATAGGTATACTGAATCGACGCTTAAGCAAACTGTGAGCTTGAACACCCATCCCAAGTTTCAAGCAAAATAACATCTTCGCAGGTTCAAAAATTGCTAGATAACAAGAGCCTAATGTTTATCGTAATACCGCCATTTTCGCGATGGGCGCTCATTTTTCGCGAGCCAACGATATCCCGCAAATATGAATGATTAAATTTGGACAAAGGTTCACGCCTGCACGATGTGCACGCAACTCCGGCTGGCCTTCCAATAAAAGGATCGAACGTAAAGGACTCCCTGTAATCAGCGGCAATCTCGACGACTGCTTATTTACACCTCGGGACCTGTGAAAGCTGTGCAACGAGCCACCACAATGAGTCTCGCCTGTAAAAATCGTAAACACCGTGCACGAGCTCCGGTGCTGGCTCCGGGGCCGAAGGAATTATTTTTACTGGAGGTTGTATCGACGCTCGATCTCGATGTCCGTCGTCTGACGGACAATCCAAGTGTCTCGGGAGACGCGGTTTTATAGCGAAACCTTGAAAAATTTCAGACGGGTTTCCAGCAGAAGGATTTGAGGATTTTTTTCTATGATCAGTTACGATATCTGAGATCTTGGAATTCTCTCTTATTTAACACTAGATTTATGGAACCTGTCAAAATGACGGATAATAGATCTATTTTAGATGACAGAATTTGTTAAGAAATTTTTATAAAAATGTCAACTTTCAGCAAAAGAATCAATGTTTTAGGCAGTTCACATATCATATCCAATTTATTTATTTTTCTACTTTAGGTAAATTTAAATAAAAATGACCATCAAACGTCCGTAAATCTAGTGTTAAAAGAGACGCGTAGTCATCATCCAGCGCGTAGTTATTTAACGCGTAGAAACTTGACGTGTCACTATCCAACGCGTAGTGATCTACCGCGTAGTAATGCGACGTGTAGTAATTCAACGTGAAGGAAATTGACGCGTGGTTATTTAACGCGAAGCAATCTAATGCGTGGTAATTCAACGCGTGGTAGTTCAACGCGTAGCAATCTTACGCGTGGTAAGCCAACACTTAGTAACGCGACGCGTAGTAATCTAACGCGTGGTAATCCAGCGCGTAAGGACGCAACGTGTAGTAATCTAACGCTTGGTGACTCAATGTGTGATAATTCCACGCGTGGTAATCCAACGCGTGGTAATCCAACGCGTGGTAATCCAGCGCGTAGTAATGCAACGTGTAGTAATCTAACGCGTGGTACTCCAGCGCGTGGTAATCCAACGCGTGGTAATACAACGCGTGGTAATCCAGCGCGTAGTAATGCAACGTGTAGTAATCCAACGCGTGGTAATCCAACGCGTGATAATCCAAAGCGTAGTAATGCAACGTGTAGTAATCTAATACGTGGTGACTCAATGCGTGATAATTCTATGCGTAGTAATGCAACGTGTAGTAATCTAACGCGTGGTAATGCAACGCGAAGTAGCGCAACGCGTGGTAATCTAACGCGTGGACCTTTTATTTGGAAAGGTCTTTTATTTAACTGTGGCTCACGTTTCACATTTTGCGGTGAAAGCTATGTCCTGTATGCTACCTCCGTATTCCCCAGATTGTACTCTAAGGTTTATGCAAAGTTCTTCTGGAAATTGCAGAAGATTATAGTGGAATTTATTGGAGACTGTGATAGAATTTATATAAGACCATAGTAGAGTTTATATTCCTCGAATGGAGTGTATATTCCTTATTGCTACTAGGGAGTAATGTGTCCACATGTTGCTACATGTACACCCACATCTACAGCTTCAATTGTGCCCTCTACGATCCAAATGAACATATCCCAAATTTCAGCGCGAATCTACATACTCTGAATTTTGGAGAGCACCACTTTGGTCTGAGTTAACTGTGTCGAAACTGAACATCCCAATCTAATTCTTCTCGCGTAACATTACGAACCACTCCGTTGCTATTGTTTCGTTCTCGCTTCCCTTTCCGTTCATTTTTAATTCCAACGTATGCCGGTTACATTTATGATTCGCCAGGATGCGTCGTTCTGTAAGCACCGCGATCGTTCCAACCGGTTTTCGAAACAAAGAAACGGGCCGGTGTCGTGGGGCCGCAAAGGCAGCGGAACGTCTTGTCGTTAGCAGAACAATGGCCGTGCTGCGTGGCGATTCAATGGCTCGGTTCTTACGTGTTAATCGAGATTTACATTGTAACCGCGTAATAACACGCTTCAATCTTGAATGGTGCGTCGTCGATGGCTCTCCGGTGTCAATGATACGTTTCGAAGAACACGCCCGTGAACTCGCGAGAACGCTTTGTCTCGCGAGCTCATTTCCGAGGCTCGAGCTTTCGAAATTTCGATCCATTTCAACCAAGTTCGTGACCTTTCGCCCACGCTATCGATGATTTATGTCGTTTCATACTCCATGGGTAATCGGTTGTTTCGACGTTCTATCGACATGCTAATTTACACTAACGAACAACGTTGTGGTATCAAAGGATTCAAATAATCGATGATAACGAACTTGTATTCCGGCTAGCGATAATTGAGTTCACACTTGTTAAGAGACTTTATTTCGTAACGGAGGTTCTACTACCAAAGTCTGAACTATTTTCAAAAATGCTGGAGTATATGTGGATGAAGATGACTGGCAGTTCGAAGGTCTATGGACGTATCATCGATGAGTCGGTCATATAACATGTTAGTTCATATCAATTTATATCATGAACGTATAATTTGTATCATGGAGGTATATCTGTGATCCTTCAGGCCAGCGCAGCTAATTCGTATCAAGGAAATATTGGAAATACTTTTCTTTCGACCTACCCCAAAAGTCTTAAACAGTATCAACCGTAGCAAAGGGGCCCGTGAAAGCCTCGGAACTTTCATTCAATTTATTCCCGAGCTCCTCGAGCTGCACGGATCAAGAGTTCGCGAAGAAGGAAGCAACTCTGGAGATCCATGCCAAGTCGAGACATAGCCTCTATTAGAAAATTACAAAGTTCGACGGAGTAGTACGACGGATAGAATTGATTTGGACAGGCCGATTCGTAACTGACTGACGATCACGAACGTACAAGGAAGACGCCGGAGCATTTGTATCCACGAATTGCAAACTTTTAAATCGCCGCGCCGGCCGGACGTACAATCCCCCGACCTGTCCGTGTAATCTGTTCGGCCTGTCGAAGATCGGATAACCGTTGGACGAGAAAAGGTAGGGAAAAAGTTTGAAAAAACTTTTCTGGCTCCGTGGAAAAGCAGTCAGTCCTAGCAGTCGGCCAATCTGTCTGCCTGTAACCCAGAACATTTTTTTCTTATTCAACCCGATCCTCCTCGACGACTGGCCAAAACTTTTCTATATCCGGTCGTTCGAGAGTACACTCCGGCTTCCTTCTCCGTTCCACGATTCGCGCTCGACTTCCATTGAAATCAATTATACCGACTTCGATACGATTTCACTTCCCTTCGGTTGCTCCTTCTTGCCGTACCATGAAATATTCATCCGGTTGCTTCGCGTGCCACTGAAGTACGACAAACACAGAAAGGGAAGACGAGAATTGATACAACGGAGGGATCGCTGCTAAGTAAATTCCCACGTGCCTCGTTATTTTCCAACAACAATAGTTTCCCTCCCCTTTTTGCATCTATTGACGTACTTCGATTTCTATCTGGATCCTCTACATTCTGTAATTCCGTAAATTACTTTCGCTGTAAATACACTTGGCTGCTGGGAATAAACGAGTCTTCTCAATTATTACAACCTGTATTACACTAATCGAATGCAATCTTTTCTAGAGTTAACCAAAGTAAATCTTCGTTAAGATGTCTTCGGTTACATCGCAATAAATGGACGTCTACATTGTGCACATATAATTTTTGGAGCCTCCTCAATTATTATAATCTGCACAAGTATTACACTAATCGAATGCAATCTTTTCTAGAGTTAACCAAAGTAAATCTTCGTTAAGATGTCTTTGGTTACATCGCTATAAATTGACGTCTACATTGTGCACACATAGCTTTTGGGGCCTTCTCAATTATTACAATCTGTACAAGTATTACACTAATCGAATGCAATCTTTTCTAGAACTAACCAAAATAAATCTTCCTTAACATGTCTTCGGTTACATCGCAATAAATGGACGTCTACATTGTGCACATATAACTTTTGGAGCCTCCTCAATTATTATAACCTGTACAAGTATTACACTAATCGAATGCAATCTTTTCTAGAGTTACCCAAAATAAATTTTCGTTAAGATGTACATCGCAATAAATTGACGTCGCTGTGCACATATAACTTTTAATTGTGATAAATAGCATAGAGGGTGTCTTGTAGAACGAATGTGTAGCATCAACTTTCCAGCAAAAATGGCAAAACTTGGGCGTGTTTGTGGAAAGTTGCCCACGCAGTTTGCAACCGAGTTGGCGGTTGAAAATTTCACGCTGGCTGATCGTGAAAAGTGTTTGCGACGCGTAAAGGAAGGGTAGAAAGGTGAGTGAAACTTCCGGTGACGAGCACGCTGACCCGATAGTACGCTAAGCTAATGAGAAATCGCGGGAAGATCAAAAAGTGAGCAGTCGGAATTAGAGAGGTGGTTAAAGCGTTGCAGAGAGAGGAGTATCATCAGGGATCGTGGCTGACGAGTCAAAGAACAGCGTGCACTAAGGGAGAACGAAGAACTCGTGTGTAATTAAACATTATCAGCAGTTATACAAGCGGTTTTCTCGACACTCGTCTACACTGGGACGACCAGTTTAAATGCGTGCGTTTAATTATTTCCTTTCAGGCTGTTTAAGGGAAACGCGTGTGGCTGATTTTTCGGATGAACGTGCGGGAGAAAAAGTTAACAATGCGCCCTTTGCGGGACTTAGTTGCACGATGTAGGTTGGCTGCATATTTTTGATCACTCAAACAGGTTCTTTGGAAGTCGCAAAAACTTTTAATTATCTTTCTCGATGTTTTTATTTAGCCAGTTACATTAAATTGCGTCGTAAAAATGTTGGAAGTTTTTATACCCTCCCTCCTGTTCCTGGCTTTTTAATTCCCTTCCGTTTCAACTTATTCCTGCTGTAATTGGGTTAACGAGCTAATGTTTAAATTAACTGTACATTCAAATACCTTCTTTATACTTTCCCATTGTTTTGCCATAAATGTATACAAATTGCGAACTGACTACAACTTTCATCCCTCGTGCAGTTCTGTACGCGAGTTCTGTCCAATTAGTTTCAAGTGTCAGTTAAAAACTTGTAAACTAATCTCTGAATCCGCAAATGTCTCTGTTATAAAACTTGTTCCCGAAGTTAAAATTTGAAAGCGGTATAAACGCCCAGCCCGGAGCAAGTGCCCCGTTAAGTACATCTCGCGGAAGACCGGCCCTGGAAGAAATTAAACATCGAGTTAAAACGTTTGAATGGTCGCACACGATCGGTAATCGACTTCGCACTCGATGCTCGCGTACGTTTCGGAATTCATCGTCGCCGTTCGGCGGATCATGCGAGCCGCGTCTCGGAGGTTTCGCTCGTCCCTTCTTTCTTTGCGGTTTTCTTTCTGACCTTTCGGAACCGCCACGGGGCTGCGAAGATCGTTAACTAAAGTGGGTAATCATACCCACCGGTTTCACGCCGCAGCCGACCGGCCGTCCGATATACCGGGTGGCGAAATTAGACAGTGTCCGCTCGAATTTCAGCCAGCTCGACGTTTACGTGCCGTCCCCGTTTCATTTTCCGCGCGCACACGTGCGCGTACGACAGCAGTCGCTGCACGTCGCCCGGAAACGTACGCTCGAAATCGTCGGCAAATTTTCGACGACTGCCGCCACGGCCAGTCACGTCGGTTCGCAGTGTTTCGGGAGACGCTTGCACCGCTGTAGCAACGATAATGGCCACCAGAAACCATTTTGTGGACGCGATAGACGCTGGGACGTAGCTTTCTGACAACGTAAATTGTTTTAAAGTTTAACTGGAAATGATGATTGGCCGAGCTACGTGACACCGTTTCGCTGGTGAATTAATGCGACCACTAAATTGTCAACGGCGGACATTTTCTTCTGTTGTTCGCTCGACGGAGTGAACGGAAGAGGTATCTGTGGATATTGACAGAACTGCGATTGGTTAAAAGTTACATTGCATGTATTTTCTATGTTAGCAAGACATTTTGTTCACAACAGTCACACATGTATGTCAAATCGAAAATGAAGTATGATGTTTTTCTGAATTTCGACAGCTAATCTTACGATGTAGGTAGCTTGTATGTGTCATAGAGACTTTCTATGCATAATACTAATTCAGCAGTGAAACTTCCTGTTATTTGTCATTGATCTTAAAAATTATAAACTACAAAATTGCAAAATGTCAAAGATAAGATATCAGAACTCGAAGATGTGAATGTTTGAGGAGTTAAAGCGTCGTGACTTGTTCGAAATGAAAATCGATAATACGACTCACATCGGACACGTATTCAGCCAAAAACTCGGAGATCGATCAGCAAAGGAAGTTCATTCTATCACGTACACACGATCTCGGATAAGACCAATTCGAAGAACTGTTCGACCTTCTATTAACAAAATCCACAGGCAACGGACCTCGTAACACGAATCTCAAATCGATCTATCGAAATCTTCAAAGGAAACGTTTCTCTCTTACGAATTATCCGCTCGAAGGCGTTCGAACATACGATTTATCGTTCTCAATCACGTTTATTGTTGATTGTTAACAAATGAACATCCTTCAACTAATTCTCCGATAAATTTTATTGTGACAAATATAAAACTCTTTCTTCCTTCGTAATTTTCAACGAAGGAAGTCATGTATGATAATTTGATTGTACTTGTGAGCAAACAGTTTAATATAGATTTAATAGACTACATTGTGAAGGGGTTAAGTTGTGATCGGTCGGGCATACAAACACCTGGCCAATCAACGCGTTAACATCCTTTATTACTCGAGAAGTACTTACCCCTTAACATCCTGCGAGAGTTTTTCGTTCTCGGAGCAACTCCTTTCTGCGCGATTATATCTTTCTTTTCTCCATCAAAATCAACGAAGACAGATCGCAGAGAGATCGTAAGAAGTCGTGTTCTAATAAAAACATCGCTCCTTTATCCTCGCTTAACTGTAGAATTAAACTACAGGAGGAAACTCTCAAAAGGAGTCATAAATATTGGGGGTCCAAAATTTCATTCAAATATATAAATTTAAAGAATCGTCTGAAATCGTGATTTCCTTCCATTAATTTCTGCTGCTTTTCATGCATACATTGTTTGTCAAAGAAATAAATATTTGATGAGACCCTCATTTTGTATTAAAATCTGGTCGAACCTTAATAATGAGAAATCTCGAAAAAGAAGACACAATCGTAATTTTTTTGTTGGAGGGAAAATTTGCGTGATTGGAACACCCTGTAGATGAGCGGCTGCGTCGTGCGGAGCATGCATACGCGCTCGGGGAGGCGAGGCATGTATATAATTATATGCCTCGAGTCGGCACCTCGAAAATGGCCCCGGCTCGTTAGCAAATCTTGCGAACCGCGCAAACACCTGCCTGATTGTTAATAATTTGCCGCGCTAGGAGCGGCGTTGGCGCGAGCAGACAGCTCGCGATCGACGCACGGCCCCGAAACGAAAATCACGCGGTCGATGAAGGATACACGGGCCAGTTAACACTTTCGTACAGGCAAGGCTGTTTAGCCGCCGGTAATTTCGCCCCGTCGATCGAGATTCCTGCGTTACACCGCTTCTTCCCCTTCGCTTTCGACGCTAATCGCGATGCTCGTCCGCGAACGCAACCATCCGCAATTCTTCGAACAAGCCTGTAAAACGGCCCCTGATACGTGCCGAGGTACATCGACTACTGTTTTTCGTGCGAACGTCTCCACGTGCTATTTGGAGCAAACACCTTCAGAAATGAGTTCTTTGGGAAAATCAGATTATTTGGGCAAAACGTATTCTTCTAAAAAAACATACAGAAGTACATGTTCTTTTGGAAAAGCATGTTCTTCAGTAATGGCTTATGTTTTAGAAAAATCGTACTATTTGGATAAAACATATTCTCCAGATTCGGAAGTACATGTTCTTTAGGGAAAGCATGTTCTCCAGTAATGGCTTATGTTTTAGAAAGAAAATGTTTAGAAAAATCATACTATTTGATAAAAAATATTCTCCAGATAAAGCATGCTCTTTAGGGAAAGAATAATATTTAGAAAAATCTTCATATGTGGGAGAAGTATATTCTTCAGAAAAAATATTCTGTAAGTAAGAAATATTCTTCAGAAGAAGGAGAAAATATTTTTTGAACATATAGGTTCACAGTTATCTTGTCTTACATTAATACTTGATATATCATAAAGCTAACTGCAAGATTCGCACACTTCAAGATGAGTTCTGATATTAAAGAGCAGCTTCAGATTGATTATACCATATAAATTTGTCATTAAGAGTATTTAAATAGCGCAATTTACTAAATGTAGGATCTTGCAGGTCTTGATAACAATTTCCGAGTGTGGAGTCAAAGCTCGTTCCCACAGTTAGGTTTGATCGACCTAACGAGCGTCAGTTAATTAATAGCAGCAATTACCGTAGTGGTTGATACACGCGAGTATACTAGCGACTCGTTCGCGTGATCGTTCTCCAACGTATTTTCTGTTCGGCTTCCTTTCATCCGGCCAGGCTGGTTTCAACTTTCGAACGCATATTATTACGCCTACGTTTATACCGTTGGTTCACGATCGGGACTCTTTTTCTTCCGATTCACCGTTTCCACTTATCGCCATCATCTTCCCGCGGTGAAACGTGGAGCTGTCCGCGGCACGACGGGTTGAAAACTCGAAACGTTCGAAACAATGGAAACGGGACAGGCCGGTGTTTCACGCGATCGAACAGACTCGAAGGGAAAAGCTGGAAGAAAAATAGCTAGCACGTGGGAGAGCAATTTGAATGAATTAGTCGATCGTCCATGGAACAGCTTCCTTCTGGTCTGGCCCAGCTTCCCCTGGGAATCGAGTTACGCCTGTCGCGTGAAATAATAACCGACGTCCTCGATTACGGCCAAGATAAATCGTCGCTGAAATTCCATTATTCTGCAAACGGAAAACTGTGTCTTACCTTCAGGTTAATTGATCAAAATTTCATCACTCATTTATCGAGTTCACTTGTCAGGGTAGGTCCAGAGTTTTTAAATTCGAAATCTCGCAGTTTTAGAATTGTAAAATTCCAAAATCTTCCAGTTCCAAGATGACATGATTTGCTTAAAGTTGATGTCAAAATTCGGTACTTCAAAATTTCAGTGCTACAAAATTCCAAAAATGAAATACAGTGTCCTAAGACAAATATTAAAATTGACAATCTTTTAAATTGCCAGTTACAAAAATTACTGAGTGAAAATTGCTGAATAAATAAACTGATAAAATAACGAGAGCAATGAGAATCGCAATTGTGTTTACTCCTGACGAAGTTATAAAGAATCTTGATATCCCAGCGTTAATTAAATAAATCCATCGAACCAATCAACGTGTGACAACGTCATCTACGTCTCTCGTCATCCCAGAAAGGCAGAAATAATTGACACCACGTAACGTTGATCCGAAGAAGAAACGTCATCGAGTAATTAGCTGATTAGCCGTTGATGAGAGACCTTCGACAAACTTGGACCAATGAAATTTCTCGCTCGTCGTTCTCAATTAAGTTACCTTCCACCACACCTGAAACACCACGTTCGCCGATCGTAATGTACCCTTTTTATCGACTCTTTTTCTGTTGTGTCTCGAACGAAAAT
Organism: Megachile rotundata; assembly: GCF_050947335.1. Lineage (NCBI taxonomy): Eukaryota > Metazoa > Arthropoda > Insecta > Hymenoptera > Megachilidae > Megachile > Megachile rotundata. Next base: position 21,260,457 of record NC_134984.1, on the reverse strand, counting down.
GAACGGAGCAAGAGTTAAACGAAACTCGAAGAAAACACCATCCTTTCTGAAGAATCGAAAGAACGTACCAACTGAGATTACCTCGAAGAAAGGAGTTGGAACTCGAGGAACCAGTTTTACTTTTTGCCTCGACCGGCTGTTTAACTCGACAATTCGTCTCTTGTAATTTTATAAATATTCTGCAACTTTTTAATATCTCTCGCACCTTTGTTAATATTTAATATTTCTTGTAACTTTATAAACATTTAATATCCCTCGTTGTTTTGTAAATATGCAATATTTCATGTAACTTTATAAACATTTAATATCTGCTGACTCTGTAAATATTCAATATCTCTTGAATTTTGTAATCATTCTCTTGTACCTATGTAAACATAAAAAATTGTCATCGATATGAATTTTCATTTCTGTAGATATAATATAGTATTATTATTATTATTGATGTAGTATTATTGTTTGTGTAGATTCGTAGAATATAATACAGTGGATGTGAGTAACTGTACTAAATTTGCGGCCACCAACGAACTTCCTCGAGCACGTTTCTCGTCACTAATAAGTCCAGCTTAAAGCCCAGAAGAAAAAGAAAACTGAATTGGATCCTCGAGAGTTCGCGAAGTAATGAGAAACACAGGTGTTGACACTGTTCTATTATGTATTCAACAGCTCTCAGAGGTGGCTTTACACAATGCTCGCAATCTTCGCTTAATTTCCATCTTAAAGCATTTATGATTGTATGCGATGTCTCGACCATTCCGAGCTATAATTTGCCGACGATATTATGGCCGGCGCGCCGTACCGATTTTTCTTCGTTTTTTTCCCGAATGGCGTGTACACGACTGATATTTTTCACGGTGGCCAACCAGTCCCTTGGCACAGGGAAAACTGGGTCAAACGCGCACCGAGCCGTCGGGCCGTGTAATTTAACAATTTCCCCCTTAAAATGTTTCAACGGCCGCGATAATTACGAGCCAACGACACAATGCCCGCGACTGAAGCTTTCGAAGCGTTGTTGAAAATTTCCAGTTCGTTCTATAACCATTTATCAATTTTACAAATTTTACAAACTTGCAGATGACGTTGCAAATTCTGAAATCTTCGATTATCGTGGGCTACAGATTTTTTAATTCTGTTGCACTATTCAACTCGTGACGCACTCATGATACAGTCATGACACACTCGTGACGCATTCGTGACGCACTCGTGATGCACTCGTAACGCACTCATGACGCACTCTTGACGCATTCATGACGTACTCGTGACGCACTTATGACACATTCGTGACGCATTCATGACGCACTCGTGACGCGTGCTCCGAATTCCTCGCCACGCATCGAATTCGTATGCGTCGAATTTCCACGCGTCGATTTCCAACGCACCGAATTTCCAACGCACCGAATTTCCACGCGCCGAATTTCCAAGCGTGGAATTTTCACGCGTCGATTTCCAACGCACCGAATTTCCACGCGTCGAATTTCCAAGCGTGGAATTTCACGCGTCGATTTCCAAAGCACCGAATTTCCAACGCACCGAATTTCCACGCGCCGAATTTCCAAGCGTGGAATTTTCACGCGTCGATTTCCAACGCACCGAATTTCCACGCACCAAATTTCCAAGCGTGGAATTTGCACGCGTCGATTTCCAAAGCACCGAATTTCCAACGCACCGAATTTCCACGCGCCGAATTTCCAAGCGTGGAATTTTCACGCGTCGATTTCCAACGCACCGAATTTCCACGCACCGAATTTCCAAGCGTGGAATTTGCACGCGTCGATTCCCAACGCACCGAATTTCCAACGCACCGAATTTCCACGCGCCGAATTTCCAAGCGTGGAATTTTCACGCGCTGAATTTGCACGCGTCGATTTCCAACGCATCGAATTTCCAAACGTAGAATTTTCACGCGCCGGAATTTCACGCGTCGATTTCCAACGCACCGAATATCGCGTGAATTTTTAGTACGCCTATTTGGAGTTCAACTCCAAAATTACTAATTCGCATAGTGGATTGCATACCAATTGCACTTTCCTTGTTTAAATATAGTAGTTGTGATTAATTCTGACTGACGCACCGAGTGCGTCATAGCACCCCGAGTTAAATTTCAATGAAACACAAGAGAAATGTCGAGGTGACAGTAGAGAAGATAGAAATCGCAACATTTAGAGGAGAAATATCATAATTGAGACAGTTACTCTAACTTAGGACAAACAACAATTCGCGGAGACTGGAAATTTGCGTGAAACTCGGAGAATACAAAGGACTCGGAGATGGTTGCCGCGATTTTGGTCACGGAAACGAGTGAAAGCGACTTATTGTTCAGTAACGAAGAATGTAGAGACAGAGGGACTCATTTGGAACGGCAGAAGCACGGAGTAATTAAGATGTACGCGCTCGAGCATGCGTGTAGAGCGAAACAGTTGCTGTGGGACAAGTGGAGAACGGCGAAGAATAGCGAGAAATGAAAAGCTGTGTCGCGAGACCGTTCTCTTTTCAGACATTTAACCTAATTCCCTGTATAAGACGGACTTTCAGAAAATAGAACATCTAATTATCTTCTTTGCCGCTCAAGATGGCGAGAAACGTGGTTAAACAATACCGTAACGTGGCTCACGGCGATTACAACTGGAAAATGAAGATGGATACAACAATTGAAACTAATTGTGAAAAATGTACAGGGGCTGTTGTATCACCGTGCAACATTTAGAATTCCAGACGTTCTCGCCGGCGATTTTAATTGCTTTCTTTCTTCGCTCCCTTAAAATTGTTATTTTATGCACAATGGACACATTGTTAAGTTCACGTATTTACAGACTTTCGTTCTGCAGGAAATTAATAAGTTAAGACCTTTCTTCGTTCTTAGATCTCGCCTGGAACGAAGACAAATTGTGACTAGGAGATTTTTAGGTGAGAGGAGGTTAACTTAACCTACAATTTGGACGCTTGCGTCAGTTAGTAATATTCGCACTACCTCAAAACAAGCAAAGAAAATTAAAAGTTAGATCCTTTTTATATGTTATTTTTACATTCGATCCTTGGTTGTGAAGACTGTAATTGGAATTGAACTCAAAGTTTAATTACAATGAATTGTGGTTCGTCATCTTTGCGTCAGTGTGTCACCAAGGGTTAAAATCTCACAAAACATTTAAAAAAGTATAAGAAGCGAGTGGTTACGGATCCGCAGATTTACCGAAATTAATTAAAATTAAAATAAAGAAAACAGAGCGTATTGAATCCGATATTGGATCGAAAAAGAGACTCGATAAAACCGTGGAGAAGTAATATTCATAACTCGGCTTTCAATTCGGTTCTTATGGTTTCGATAATAGAAATGCCTAGGAATTTCGCAGTTTCCGAATATAATTTCAACTTCGATTGCTGCAGAAATTCTGATTGCGTCGATAGTAGTTCCCTCCGTGACAAGTGATATTTTATTAAAATATTCGGAACAAGATTATCCGGCTCGGTTATTCCGCGTGAATATTTCAATCGAGAGCCATTTTCGCGGCGACTCGTTAAATATTCCGACGTTTTTTCCCGCGATTGTTATCAATTCATAAATCTTGGGACGAAACGCGGATAGCTTCTTGGCGTAGAAAAACTTGGAAGCAACGTGACTACTCGCCGTGTTACGTAACGACTAATCGATTCGATTTCGGTTGGCACCGGAAGATAATCGGGATCGGGCCAACGTGGAGCGGGGATTAATTATTGAGAAGCAAAAGGTTGGACTCGAAGGCGGTTCGGGAAGTCAGCAGTTCGTGAGCCACGACACGCGAAAGGATGTGCAACGTTTGCAGTTTCTCGTTCAGGTGCAATTAAATCCGAGAGATTCCGTAGCTGTCTCGGTCCGATGACGAAACCCAAATATGTGCCGTGTCGACCGATTTTACAACGAAACGGGGTCGAGCTGCTATTCGAACAAGAGCGATATTTCTCCTCTTGCGAAATTCCGTAGACTTCGCTCTCTTTGGTTCACTCCTGGAAAATATAAACAGCTTCGAAAATCTTGTATGCTTTATTTAACAAAATACTTACACCATCCTTTGTCTTTGTTATTAATTAATTAGTTTTTACTTGATATTCAATAACACACGTTGTTGCCTTTATGCTTTTATTACAAGGACAATATATGAGAACAATAGAAACATAATATATACACGGTTTTACATATTTACATAAAGGTGTCGCTTACATATATGGAATGATAAAGTAGATTCCTTCTATGAGTACACCTAGCTATTATTACTTTCCCAACAGTCTTAGATCTATTTCTCTTCTGATCTTTTAGACAGGTGGAAGTTTCATGTACACGTTGGGGCGCATTTTGTAAAAAGCATGGACGTGAAAGAATGATTTCCAAGTTCATTGTCTCTTTCCATGAATAATTTTTAAGTTCATTCTCTTGATGTTACTGTAATTTTAATGTTCACTGTGTGACAGAGGAAAGCTCGTAAATGAAGTCCGGAATTTTCAAACAGGGAAAGAAGCTTGATACATAAACGTAACCTTAGTAAATTTTAGAGCACAAGAAGATTAAACTTGTCGATGTTTAATCAATTATTCAATCGACAGAAAAGCAAATCCTGCCGCTGGAAAGCGAACACCTTTTAAAGCTGGAAATATCGATCGAGCATGAATAAATAAAAAGAAACGAGTGAAATGTTAAATATCAATGACCGTTTGACGATAAGTTATATAAGTGATTTGGAAAATTTGCGCAGAAATTGATAGAAAACGAATCGTAATTTAATTGACGAAAATATCTGGGCCGTTGCGAACGCGATTCCGACAGGAAAACCGATTTAAAACAGGTCAACGAGCATATAGTACCTAAATCGCTTGAAACTGAAAGTCGACTAAGGGTGGATTTACACCGATCGCTGTTCGAACCCCTCGTTCGTAATACCCGGCACTCGTTCAACGAAAGTGACCCTCGAATTTTCCACGATCGGGAGTGTCGAGCTTTTCTTTATCGCGGAAACTTATCTCCTTTGAGAGCGCGATGGTGTAATAAAAAAGTTGCCAGCTTCGGATGGAATCTTATGTGACTTTTCAACGTTTTAGTTCGACCTTATCCGCGGGGACCATCACTCGTTATCCAATACGGTTCTATCTTCTATTCTTCCCCTTTTGAAACACCTAGTTCCCTTAACGTGCTCACTTTCCAACGTTTAAAGACACACCGATACTCTTCGATAACGTTATCGTTCGATCAACCGGGGGAAAAAAATTGCATTCAAAACGAGTGGACCGTCGAGCAAATCTAGCGTTTCCCGCGGAACAAACCTACCGGCTTATTCGCTGCAACACAAATATTTGCGGGAGCTCGGTTGGTTTGCTTAAAATTCGATTTGCATATCTCGTCCGTCGCATTAAACCTGCACGTTTTCGTTCGATCAAAAACTGATTCGAAATCGTCGGCGTTACGGCTCAGCTTAAATTTCCTTTCAAGCTTTTTATTAAACATATTGAGGTATCTCTTACGAAACTTATTATATTAACCCCTTAATGAGTCGGATGACGCACTTGTAATCAACTTCATTCGAATTTTTAATAATTTTCAATTTGGATTTCAATTTGCAAAGGCACAATACCAGATCGATATAAAATTGTCTTTGTCTGTTTCAATATTGTATCTGTGATCAGCACCTGCAAATCACATCACCCAAATAAATCATATCACAGGGTTATATTGTTAATTTTAACACTAAACCTACCGGCGTATAATATGTACTTAATCTCAGATGAAAAATGGAGTCAAAATATAAATGAACAAACGACAAAACATAAATTAGTACACACACTAATTCTTTATCTTGATGAAGATCAATACAGGTATCAGAAGAATCAATTCAACAAATTGTGTCATTTATAATATTGTGAAACGGTCATTTGAGTGTTAGTTTTCGTGTTAATGTAAGCCATCAAACGAAGTGACTAAGGAATACGTAGCTTACCCATATAACCCGTAAGAGATACAGGACACAAAATCTGTCTGAATATCTTCGAAACTAATTGGTACGTGACAGGGGGTTACGAGTACGTGACACCATTCAGAGGTTAATAATCGTGAAGGAATCAGTCGGGTTCTTTCCACGAATTTTCCGTGCGAATTTCCTCTCTGAATGCAAAGCGATCGCGGGTCGCGCGATAACCGGTCGCGATGTGTCGGGGTAGGAAAGTTCCCGTGGACGAGCTCGGTATCTCGCACTATAATTATTCGAGAACGGGGGCGGAATTCGCGGATCGAGCCCCATAACTCAGACAGTTTGAACGGAGCAGTCGGCTCCGGGCAGAAGTCGTGTCGAGGCCCCCGTAGAAAGTTGCAGATCTCCGGGCTTCTCCAACTTACTCGACGACGTGCCTCTGCAAACTGACAGTACAGCCTCTCCTCCTTCGGCTTGCTGCCGTGTTTGTCGAAGACGTTTACAGCGTGCCGTACAGTTGATCCGTTTCTCGACAAATAGCTGCCACGATAACGACACCGGTGATGTACCGTTAATAGTGGATTCCGAGTTTCAAGACGGATCAACTACCGGAGGATTAATTTTAATGCCGCTCCTGTAACGTTCCCTGCTACACACGCTTTTTACCTGAGTATGTCTGAGAGCTTTCGGATCTGACAAATTCAGAAACTTACGAGATACTGTGCTATCGCAGTCAAAGAATGTACGATACGAACAAAAGGTATCTGCTGCAGAACTTGTGCGATTTCCCGTATGGAGATACTGTCTGAGGACTTACTTGCTTCCTTTGACGATATGAATCAGTAGTAGAATGTTTAATATTATATCAGGAATTTATGTCAAGAATGAAATTATTTTATAAAGACTTTACATCGGAAGAATTTTGAATATTGATTTAAATCGAGAAATCTTTTTCGACTTCCAAAAGAAGCAGCTCGAAATCTCTCTTAAAATCGTTATTTTCCCACCCGAGTTTTCTGAACCATTTCTCTCGAAGCAGGAAGAAGCGTGGAAGTTGACGCGGCACGCTCGATCTCCGCCGTATTTCAGCGAGCGTGTCTGGTCGGACAGCCAGTATGCAAAACGCGTGCATGTTCGTAAGCGTGAAATTACATAGCGCGCTAGAAACAGCCGTGTTTCGATGGGGGTTGCCCGCTGGGATGGGCGTAGGGGTTGGCTCGCGATCACCCGAAAACCCTTACTTTGGAATTTCGTAAATGGTGGCAGCGCTGCAATTAGCGTAATAAAGTGGTTGAATGCGACCCCGAAATCGACTATTCACGCGTGCCAAACTTCCGGGGGTCGCGAAGGACTCCCTTTGATCGATCTTGTTTTGTCGATGCTCGATGGTCTTTAGGGGGTGCTTCTGGTATTTGAGCTTCGACAATTGTCTTTTTCACTTTTTTCCTTTGTGCAAATTTCGCAAAATTCTCTTTTATTAACTCTTCTGAAGACGTGTGCTTTCAGGTGAGATAATTTTTTGTATAAAATTGTTAGGACTATTTTTGTAATATTCATGTAATGCTAATGTTTTCTTCTTTGATTGAAATTCAATTTTGACAACACAGAAATATTTAAAAAAAAATTGTAGGTAGCATTTTTTTACAATATGGACATGTAGAAAATAGATGAGGTTCATCTTCTTCAGTGGAGTTATGTATACACTATTAAATGCAACAGATTCTCTATAAAATAGTATTAAGTCGCTTATAGCAAAAATACTTTAGAAAATATTTTTATTTGAGTATGAAAGTGCTATTTCAACGAAGTTCAATCTTACGTTCGTGAGAATGTTTGAGACCAAAGAATGTGGGTGAATTTAAACGATAAAATAATTGCATTCAGACATAAAATATGTTTCGAAATGATTATACGTTTAAATCATGACTAACAATCACATTCACAGAACGTGTACCATCATACATAATATATCTCTGTTTCATGGCTTACACGCAATAGAAGTTACACAGCGCACGGAGAAAAACGTGTGGAAGTTTTGAATTTATGACAGAAGTTTAATATGTTACCACAACTTGCAGTGCATCGTGGGTAAACCGCGCTTTCGTTAATTACATCTAGGGTCCAAAGAAGATGATATACAGGGAGCTGTGAAATAAGGGTGTGAAGTTGCTATATATTTGTGGAATCATTTGCATTACCGATAGCTTTCCTTCGCTGATTCTGAACATATAATAACCTGATATGTCAGTTAAATTCACATTAGAAAATTTGCAAATTAATCTCGTTATTCAAATCCTCCACATTGTGAACGCAAGTCCATCTAAAAAGTCCACCGATAAAAATGAAAGCTCGATAAAACTCTGGACTCCAAAAGATTGAAAGATCTGGAGCTCCTCGGATTAAAAGAGTGCGATGGTGACAGGTAAATATCAGATGTACCGATAATACCCCAATTTATATATCCTCAGTAGAAAATAATTCTCGACTGTCGCGAAGCTTGTCAGCCGGTTGATTCACGAAGCAGAGGACCAGCTTGTTCGGTTCGCCTAACCCATTCGCCTAAGGTCTCTTCCGCTGTTTCAGGTGACTCTGATACGGCGATACGGGGAGACTTTGAATGATAAATGGCGCGCAAGCCGTCTACGGATGCTGGCGCGCCTGTACATTTATTAGATGAGATTTATGCCGTTAAAGGACGGAATCGGTAAACGGATCGCGAATACCATTCTCGTAGCCGAGGAAAAGGAGTTTGAATGGGAGCTTCCCCGAAGGAAAATCCCGGCTCGATCGTGGTGCTCTCTTCTTATTCCCGTGCGTTCTTAATACTTTATGGGGCTGCGTTGTCGCGCGAACATTTACATCGAATACCGAGGCCGTTCACCAGGAAAAACTTGAACGCCTACGTTTTTACCTCTTGAATCACCGTACATAGATACTTGCAACTTTGTTTCTCTACCGCCACTGTGCTAACATGGAATGCCGCGTTTTTATTCCCTTTTGCGACGCCTGCGATATTTCACGCGCTTCGTGAAAGCTGATGTTTTATCGAACGTCTTCAAAATTACTTATTTACTTATCTACATATTTTCTTATACAAATCGTATCTCGAAAAATGTTTTATGCACCTCTGAATAAGTGTTATGCACCTCTGAATGAAACATTCGCTTATCTATTTCGAGGAACGTTTTGCTATAGCAAAGATCTCTAACCTTTATGGAGCAATGCTTTAAAATTAGTGGTACATTATGTCGATTCACCGAGAGTGGTCATATGAAATGGACCATCGAATCTGCATTTATAACGTCATCAGCAAGTTGTTTAATTAATACCTCGAAGGGTTCGCCTCGATTTCCCGTAAATTAAAATAAACGGCCCAGCCGGTCGCGTCCGTTCGCAGGGACGCTTGGAAAATCAATTTCGAAGCGGCAACGGAATAAAAAAGAGGGAAAAGAAAGAAAGCGTACACGTAGAGGAGAAAAACGAGAGCCGAATATTCCCGGTTTCGAGCTTCCGACTCGCCCGGTGAATTACAAGACGATCGGCCGATCAGATACGCGCGAAAACTTCCGTCCTACAGAAAAATTACAAGCCACCGGTCTGAGCGTGAAAAAGATGAATCGAGCTGGTACTGTTTTACATGCTACGAGGCGAATGCGCTTCATCCACCGAAGGAAATAACCGAGGCTATATGCGCATCGATGAAAGTTCCGTGGCGGGCATGTTAATGCGTTACAAATACGCCCCGCGAGCGGCTACGAGCTCTCAAGCTTCGCTTCTTGGAAAGATGTGGAGGATTCGGATGTGCACTCTTGGTATAGCAGTTTGTATCGTATTTATTTGAACGTGTGGATATCTAACGCGTAGTAATTGAACGTGTGGAAATCTAATGCGTAGTAATCGAACGTGTGGATATCCGACGCGTAGTAATCTGACACGGAGGGTTGCGATGTGTGGGACTCTAACTTGTAGTAATTTAGTGCGTGGTAATTTGGTGTATAGAAAATCTAACGCGTAATAATTTATCGCGTGGTAATTTAATATGTAGCGATGCAGTGTGTGGAAATTTAACGCGTGATAATTGAACGTGTGGAAATCTAACGCGTAGTAATTGAACGTGTGGTTATTGAACGTGTGGATATCTAACGTGTGGTAATTGGATGTGTGAAAATCTAACGCATGGTAATCGAATGTGTGGAAATCTACCGCATGGTAATCGAATGTGCGGAAATCTAACGCGTGGTAGTTGAACCTATGGAGATCTAACGTGTAATAATTGAACGCGTGGAAATCTAACGCATGGTAATCGAATGTGTGGAAATCTAACGCATGGTAATCGAATGTGCGGAAATCTAACGCGTGGTAGTTGAACCTATGGAGATCTAACGCGTAGTAATTGAACGTGTGGAAATCTAACGCATAGTAATTGAACGTGTGGTATCTAGAAAAGAAAATATCATTCTAATGTTGCCTTGCATCATAGTTCATATTTCATGTATGACATCATGTATTAAATAGTGTAGAGTATAACTGCTAGCATAGGTTACAGATCTGAAGTAGTAAAATAAATTTAAACGTGTACCAAGGTTTGTAGATACAGTCTGACACTCTTCTATCACTCGTCTTTATTTTTATAAAAACTTTCCATATCGGTGGGTAGATAAAGTTCAATATCAATAATAACAGCGTATCGTTTGATAAGCTTGTCAACACGATTTCCTTGGTTCCTTCCATTTCATTTCCTGTGTCAATTTGGAGGGCCAGTCTTGAATTATTTATGAAGAGTCGAGATTAAGTGTATTGTCCCGAAAATACATGTGTAAATTAAGCGATACACGTTGCTTGAGCACGAATATGTTTTGGTTTTACTGTCCGTACGTGCTTCGTATTTTCGAATGTGATAATATCAAATACGACGGAAATTCAAAGGATACTATTCTTTTCATTCATTGATGGTATTAATATTAATTGTGTAAAGCACGGAGGTATCTACTTGTTTCATTAAATTAATTTGTAGAGATATAGATATCTTGATCATTGAAGAGTCAAAACAAATGCAGTCTCGTGACAGGCATCAGCGGGAAATACCTTTCTGATTAATTACACGCTACCAGTAAACTTGTTTCATGGAAAGAAATCTTTGTGTCAATTTGCTGTATAGTGAATATTTATGTCAATCCGCTATATAGTAAACTATTTATAAATTTGATAAGATGAGCAAATAAGAGGAATTTAGCAGCGATAACAACAGTCTTTAATCCTTTCTCTATCATTTCATTACACATCAGTTGTTGCTAAAAGTTTGCGCAACTATTATCGAAAGAAAAGAAAAAGCATTTGCAAGAAGGGAGACAGAAAAACGTAAACACGTCGCTGTAATAGCGAAAAGACACACAATGTAGCGATTTCCCGATCGACCATCTGTTCCATTTTATTGACTTTCTCTCATCGAAATGCGGGAGAATAAAAGTGGAGAGGAACGTTCGATTCCGCTCGACTCGGTTCTATCGGCCCAGCCATTATTACAAGCTTTTTGGGTCCAAACATCTCGACTCTCACTTGTTGCTGCAGGCTATTTTTCCACAAATCAGTCGAAGAAACAATTATATTAGCGAACTTATTGTTAGAATTCAACTTTACGTTTCTGGAAGAAGGTTTCTATGTGTTGGATCACCGCGTGTTACATGTTGAATCACTACGCGTTAGATTTCCACACGTTCAATAACCACGCGTTAGATTTCCACACGTCCAATTACTACGCGTTAGATTTCCACGCGTTCAATTACTACGCGTTAGATTTCCATAGGTTCTATTACCACGCGTTAGATTTCCACACATTCGATTACCACGCGTTAGATTTCCATAGATTCTATTACCACGCGTTACATTTCCACACATTCGATTACCACGCGTTACATATCCACACGTTCGATTACTACACGTTAGGTTTCCACACGTTCAATTACCACGCGTTAGACATCCATGCGTTAGATATCCACACGTTCAATTACTACGTGTTAGATTTCCATAGGTTCTATTACCACGCGTTAGATTTCCACACATTCGATTACCACGCATTAGATTTCCATAGGTTCTATTACTACGCGTTACATTTCCACACATTCGATTACCACGCGTTACATATCCACACGTTCGATTACTACACGTTAGGTTTCCACACGTTCAATTACCACGCGTTAGACATCCATGCGTTAGATTTCCACACGTTCAATTACTACGCGTTAGATTTCCATAGGTTCTATTACCATGCGTTAGATTTCCACACATTCGATTACCACGCGTTAGATTTCCATAGGTTCTATTACCACGCGTTACATTTCCACACATTCGATTACCACGCGTTACATATCCACACGTTCGATTACTACACGTTAGGTTTCCACACGTTCAATTACCACGCGTTAGACATCCACGCGTTAGATATCCACACGTTCAATTACTACGCGTTAGATTTCCACGCGTTCAATTACTACGCGTCAGATATCCACACGTTCAATTACCACGCGTTAAATTTCCACATGCTGCATCGCTACATATTAAATTACCACGCGAAAAATTATTACGCGTTAGATTTTCTATACACCAAATTACCACGCACTAAATTACTACAAGTTAGAGTCCCACACATTGCAACCCTCCGTGTCAAATTACTACGCGTCGGATATCCACATGTTAGATTACCACGCGTTACATTATTACGCGTGAGATCATGACATATTGAATTGTCATGCGTTAGATTTCCATGCGTTGCTTGGTTGCGTATTAGATATCTACATGTTAGATTCCTATGCGTTAGATATCTACACGTTGCATCTACACGCGTTAGATACCCACATGTCACATTACTACGCGTTACATTACTGTAATGTAAGGTCGTACATTGCATCGTCACGCGTTAAATTTCCATGCGTTGCGGCTCTACTCATTAAATCACTCTGCGTTGGATTAATACGCGTTAGATCACGCGTTAGATCACCATGCACGTGCTAGATTTTGCAATTGCAACACTATAGGTGGCAAGTTAGTAATTCTCCAACTTGACCAATACTTCCTGATACATGAAACAATATTATGTACTTCCTAATAAAACCAAGTAAATAAATAATAATAAATAGTATCTCCCTTTTTGTTCTAATACAATGAAGCTGATATAGAATTCGTGGCGAGAGAATACAATTTATGCGAGGATTAATGCGTTGGTTAGTAAAGATTGAAAAGGGGTGGATCGTGAAAAGGGTTTTCCTTGATACGACGCGAGGGGTGATTTAGAAAGATGAGATGAATCGTAGATTCTTCGTGATTCGGTGCCGGACTAATCTTACGGAGGAAACGACATAATTTCTCTCCCGACTGCGCGGTTCGAATTAATATTAATAGGTTTGCACGTTGAAATAAACCGCTTGACGTGCAGTTTAATTAAAAGTCATTTTCCGTGCGAACGCTGTTTAATTTTGTTTCGCACCCACCGTGTTACACGGCGACTAAAAATTTCAAGTTTGATTGCAAATCTTGGACATTATTCAGACAGCGCGATTGAAAAATAAATATTCGAGTACGCCCGCGGAACGATTCGAGTGTACATATGAAAAATGATTACCCGTTGATACGTGTGAAAAATTATTTAAATAATACACGTGAAAAATTATTATATCAATAATGAATTTCAACGAACGATTATATGAATATTATATTGCTTTATTTAATCCCATGCTGTTTGAGATAATTGTGAGTTGATTTAACACGGAAATTCTTGTCTGCGTTATTTCATTTTCTAATTATGAAATGGAACATTATTTTAATCTTTACGACATTCATTTAATTGATGAAATATTTTTTTATTACATGTTTATTATTAAATCGAGAATTTCAGCTTAACGAAGAATGAAGTAAAGATCAAGGAAGAAATAAACCGCGCAATAATATTTAACGAGGGTTGTTGATCTTCGAACGTATTAATTTTTCAAACGGTTGGTTACTTAGCCGCTTCATCCGATGAATGCCATCAAAATTCCACGGGAGCCTCGGCTCGATATCCACAGCCACGATATCGCGATTCCGACCATCCATACAAATCGGATTTTACCAAATTGGAGTACGATTTTCACGAGCGTCGTTTCCGAGGCTCGCGCGTGCAGAATGGACAGCAAAAAAAGTAGGAAGAACGAGATAAGAAAAACGTAGGGTCAGAAAGACGCTCAGGAGCCGCGTGGATGATGAAGCGAATCAAGCAACGGCGACGGTTTACGTGCGATGCAGCCCTAAAACATCGCATCGTTCGGTGGAGCAAGTTTCCTGGAAACGCGTTAGCAACGAAACGTTTGTGCTTAGAATTTTCAAGCGCACCGAATTACATCCCCGTCACGGAGGATCAATGGTAGCTGAAATACGTAAGCGACAACGGACGGACGACGTTGTTCCTGCCCGTGAGAATTTTAATTTATTCCCCGAGGGGTTAGCTGCAAGGATAACTAACAGGTCGTTAGTCACGAAATTCGTAAAACGGAAGTTCCTGTATTTAGATTACGTGGTTGCCCGACGAAGGTTCTCGCGTGAGAAACGCGTGGAAGTTGTGCCGCTGCTTTACGCATTCGCCATCAGAGGTAACACCTTTCTCGCTATTTCTCACTCGACGATATGTTTCCATATGCATACGACTTCTGACCTAACCGTGGACATACTACCTGAACATAGTGCTAAGCCATTTCTCCAAATCTTTTATTTCTACTAATTTCTCAATTCTGAATTTTCCGGAACAGGTACACAGGATTCCAAACACAATTTCCACACAATTAATGCAAGATTTCCAGAATTTATTTAAAATACTTCAAGTACATTACAAATCTCCGTTCATACTATAACTACTACATATAGGATTCGTGTAGCTAACATATAGGTGGGTTTATATTCCCTTGACGTTGGACAAAGTACCTTCGGACCTGGAGGTCGAAACTTACATGTATCTCCCGACCATGTACCAAAGTACTGGTTCTCCCGGACTATTGTATCGAATTAACGCAAAATCCAGTTCGTCCAACTATCATACCAGTCCTCATCTGAGTCCTCTTCCGTTGATGATGACTCTGAGCTGCTGCTCGGAAAATCAGACGATGCAGAAGGTGGTGCAGGGCTGTTTAAAGGAGAAGATGGTGCAGGGTTGCTTGATGGAGAAGATGGTACAGGACTACTTGCGGGAGAAGATGGTGCAGAGCTGCTGGAGGAAGGAGATGATGCAGGGCTGCTGGAGGGAGAAGATGGTGCAGGGCTGCTTGAGGAAGGAGATGATGGTGCAGAGCTGTTTGATGGAAAAGACGGTGCAGGGCTGCTTGAGGGAGAAGATGGTGCAGGGCTGCTCAAGGGAGAAGATGGTGCAGGGCTGCTTGAGGGAGGAGATGGTGCAGGGCTGCTTGAGGGGGAAGATGGTGCAGGGCTGCTTGAAGGGGAAGATGGTGTAGGGCTGCTCGAGGGAGAAGATGGTGCAGGACTGCTTGAGGGAGAAGATGGTGCTGGACTGCTCGAGGGAGAAGATGGAGCAGGGCTGCTTGAGGAAGGAGATGGTGGTGCAGAGCTGCTTGAGGGAGAAGATGGTGCAGGACTGCTTGAGGGAGAAGATGGTGCAGGACTGCTTGAGGGAGAAGATGGTGCAGGGCTGCTCGAGGGAGAAGATGGAGCAGGGCTGCTTGAGGAAGGAGATGGTGGTGCAGAGCTGCTTGAGGGAGAAGATGGTGCAGGACTGCTTGAGGGAGAAGATGGTGCAGGACTGCTTGAGGGAGAAGATGGTGCAGGGCTGCTCGAGGGAGAAGATGGTGCTGGACTGCTCGAGGGAGAAGATGGAGCAGGGCTGCTTGAGGAAGGAGATGGTGGTGCAGAGCTGCTTGAGGGAGAAGATGGTGCAGGGCTGCTTGAGGGGGAAGATGGTGCAGGGCTGCTCGAGGGAGAAGATGGTGCAGGGCTGTTTGTGGGAGAAGATGGTGCAGAGCTGCTCGAGGGAGAAGATGGTGCAGGGCTGCTTGAGGGGGAAGATGGTGCAGGGCTGCTCGCAATAGTATCTTGTCCTGGAGTACTTGTCTTTGCAGGCGGTAATGTAGGAGTGCCTGTATTAGGTGGTCCTGGAGTATACGTTGGTGTAGGTGATGGTGCAGGGCTAGTCGTAGTAGTATCTTGTCCTGGAGTTGTCGGCCAAAGTGTTGTTGCAGGAGTGCCTGTAGTAGTTGGTCCTGGAGTTGTCTCCCGAGGTGTTGTTGTAGGACTGCCTGTAGTAGTTGATCCTGTAGTTGTCGGCCAAGGTGTTGTTGCAGGAGTGCCTGTAGTAGTTGGTCCTGGAGTTGTCGGCCAAGGTGTTGTTGCAGGAGTGCCTGTAGTAGTTGGTCCTGGAGTTGTCGGCCAAGGTGTTGTTGCAGGAGTGCCTGTAGTAGTTGGTCCTGGAGTTGTTTCCCGAGGTGTTGTTGCAGGAGTGCCTGTAGTAGTTGGTCCAGGAGTTGTTTCCCGAGGTGTTGTTGCAGGAGTGCCTGTAGTAGTTGGTCCTGCAGTTGTCGGCCAAGGTGTTGTTGCAGGAGTGCCTGTAGTAGTTGGTCCTGTAGTTGTCGGCCAAGGTGTTGTTGTAGGAGTGCCTGTACCAGTTGGTCCTGGAGTATGCGTTGGTGTAGATGACGGTGTAGTGATTATCGAAGTTGTCGTGGGTCTTTCGGTAGTGGAAATTTGAAGAGGCACAGCGCAGGCAATGAAATGTAGACTAATCTCAGCGCCTGGTAATCCAATTACTGATACTAGCATATATGGTTGTCCAAGGTTGCCTCTGATCGTGCTGATCCATGCTGTCATGGGATTGGCATTTTTCACGGAGACAAATGAAACTACTTGGCCAGGATGAGCATTAACTCCAAGAATTAATCTGTGCCTGACGTGAGGTATTGGTGGCTGAAATCAATTCAAGTTGTTAATTTTATATTTATTACTATGTCGCGCAGTTTAATGTTGAATTATATATAGTACTGTATAATCCTTGATTTTACGTATATGAAATTTGATTAACAATCGTAATACCTGACTATCATATTCTAATGATACGAATGTAACAACTTGACACTTCACAACTTAATGTAATTAATTTCTTGCCACGTGAATATTTCTTACCTTGTACACATAGCGATTATGGAGTACAATCTCGCGTGGTGACCGTTTTCCTACGATAAAATTGTTGGCCTGTGCAAGGGCGAGCAAGGATAGGCACGCGAACAACAGAACGAACTTACGCATTTCGACAGGTAGCTTTGATTACTGATCAAAATGTTCATTCGAATCTGCTATACAATCGACTGTGATACCATTTATAGTTACTCCTTATCAACAAGTTTAACGATTCTTCGAAGAGTGAGTAATTGGTCGATCACGTAACTAGATGTTTATCATAGTTACTGGCAATAACTTACATAACGATATTTATCTTATGTTCCTTGTTGTTTGATGATAACCGCTACCTTAGATTCGCATACTTCGACTCGTGTGCAGGGCATGCAGAAGTAACCTCATACTCAATAAATGATCTTCGTTTAATCATCAAAGCAGTTCAGCAAAACGATAACTCCTGTATTCACAAGAATTGTTCATTTTGTCAAGTCATGTAGACGCAGACTCTTATCGCCGAAAATGGCCGTGATTTTATTTTTTCGGCACCGTTCAGTGCAAACTCGATGGAAGACCTGATAAAGTGGACGCAATCTGATAAACCTAGTAATACATTATCTGCTATCATTATTAAAAGGTATCCAGAGATAATACAATAAAAAAAAATCTTTAACATCAGAAAGCTCAACGGAATATTCTGAGGTCTTCTTCGAATCGAATGTTTTCGAAACGCACGATCATAAACAAGAATGACTGGTCAGGTACAGTTTTATTGAAAGTTTATCGCTATAGTCGAGACTGTATGTTCAGTAAGAACTTCCTTTGATCTGGTGAACTCTCATTTGGCCAGATGCGATCGGAGAGTTTGAAAATTGTTGATTAAAATTTTTACGCGTCGAATTACCACGCACCGAATTTCCATGCGTCGAATTACCACGCATGGAATTACCACGCGTGAAATTTCCACGCGTCGAATTACGACGCATCAAATTCCTACGCGTCGAATTTCCATGCGCGGGATTTCCACGCGTCGAATTACCACGCGTGGAATTTCCACGCGTCCAATTACCACGCATGGAATTACCACGCACCGAATTTCCATGCGTCGAATTACTACGCATGGGATTTCCACGCGTCGAATTACCACGCGTGGGATTTCCACGCGTCGAATTACCACGCGTGGAATTTCCACGCGTCGAATTACCACGCGTGGAATTTCCATGTATCGAATTACCACGCGTGGAATTACCACTCACCGAATTTCCATGCGTCGAATTACCACGCATGGAATTACCACGTGTGGAATTTCCATGCGTCGAACTACCACGCATGGAATTACCACGCGTGGAATTTCCACGCGTCGAATTACCACGCACTGAATTCCTACGCGTCGAATTTCCTTGCATGGAATTCCAACACGTCGAATTTTCACGCGTGGAATTCTTATGCGTCGAAATTCTACGCGTCGAATTCCTACGCCCCGAATTTCCACGCGTCGAATTCCAACGCACCAAATTTCCTCGCTTGGAATTCCTACGTCCCATATTTTTACGCGTTGAATTCCTACGCGCTGTAGTCTCATGCACCGTATTTTCACACAGGTACTATTAAATTCCTAAACCTCCAAAATTGAAATTTTGAAAACTGCAAAATAGGAAGCTAGCAGGTTTCGAAGTTTGGGAGATTAAATTTGAGGTTTGAAAATATGGGCCCAAAGATAGCTGGGAAATTTGTAAATGAAGGAAACAAAGCCGAAGAAGGGGTAAACATTTGGTGGGTGAAAATCACGTTTACGGAACGCTTCGTTAGAGCGTGGAACAAATGAAATTGTTCGCTTTGTTGGTCGCTAACGAACGAGTTAATCTCGTGATCGATCATTTCGAGCCGATCTGTCGCCGATGAAGTTTGCCCAGTCGACGAAAATCGAAGGGAGATGGTCCAGCCAAAGTTATTTCATCGATTCATCCCTGTATTTACACCCTTAACGTTTCAATGGCAGAACTGAATCTTTCGTCCGGAAAGTGATGGTTTAGTTAATGCTCGCATGATCGACCGAACCTAATTTTTGTACTCTACTGTTCTTCGATAATAATCGATCTTAACAGTTCAATTTTAATGCGAGCAGATTACTTCAGACAATCGTGAATTTGGTAGATAAAACATAGTACCTTATCTTTCAAGTTGAAATAATTAACTGTCCTACTTGAAGAAAGTGTTACAAATTTTAAAATGACGGAAATGAAGACAGTCACGAAATGTTCAAACAAAGTAGTATATTTATATTGCTAAAATCTTTCATTTGCAGAAAGGATTATAACTTCAAAGAACATTAGAAGTAACAGCTGATAACGCTGTATCGTTGACTCTACGTTTATCGTTTCGAGAAAATTTCAAGTTCAAGAACGATGTTAGTTTCCTTTAACGATATTATTCCACGCGTGGAATTACCACGCACCGAATTTCCACGTGTCGAATTACCACGCATCGAATTTCCACGCGTCGAATTACCATGCACTGAATTCCTACGCGCCGAATTTCCACACATCGAATTTCCATGCGTCGAATTACCACGCATGGAATTACCACGCGCGGAATTACCATGCACTGAATTTCCATGCGTCAAATTACCACGCATGGAATCACCAAGCGTGGAATTTCCACACTTCGAATTACCACGTGCCGAATTCCCATGCGTCGAATTACCACGCATGGAATTACCACGCGCGGAATTACCACGCGTGGAATTCCCATGCGCCGAATTACCACACGTGGAATTACCACGCACCGAATTTCCATGCGTCGAATTACCACGCATGGAATTACCACGCGCGGAATTACCATCCACCGAATTTCCATGCGTCAAATTACCACGCATGGAATTACCAAGCGTGGAATTTCCACACGTCGAATTACCACGTGCCGAATTCCCATGCGTCGAATTACCACGCGTGGAATTACCACGCGCGGAATTCCCATGCGTGGAATTCCCATGCGCCGAATTACCACACGTGGAATTACCACGCACCGAATTTCCATGCGTCGAATTACCACGCATGGAATTACCACGCGTCGAATTTCCACGCGTGAAATCACCACGCACCGAATTACCACGCATCGAATTACCAAGCGTCGAATTTGTCTGAAAAAAGTTGCATCGATAGAGCGGACGTTGAAACGCCATCTCGATTTCATTATCGGATAAGGATTTTTACATTCCGAATCGTTTGTCTTCTCGAATTACTTCGCAGGAGAGCCCGATAAAAATACTCGTTAAGTTCCCGATTTTTTCCAACGCTGTGAAAATAATATCTCGAGAGGATATAGGTGCGCGATTTCCGTTCCGCGCAAATTATTTTCCCTTCCTACAAATGCTAGAGCTCTGGTTTACAACCGGGCCAGTGTGCACTTTAATTTCACCGGAGATTTATGCAAGCGGCCGCTTTGAACGTGTTCAACGCGTAATAAACGGAATGCAGCGCGTAACATCGGTTGCGCAGTTTCTGTCCTTTGAACGGGGCAAAACGTCAGCGATCTTAATATCTCTGCGAAAAGGATTTACGCCGGTGAGTCTCATTTTTTCGTTCAATTTCCACTTCGTTTCTAATTTCGGACGAACAATAAACAGGAAAATATTTTTCTTTCAGACTTTCGAAGTCATTCTGACATTTTTATTCTGATTATATTTATTGGAGAACGAAATGCATTCTAGAGAATAATGGTGCATATGAGATATTTCATATCTTTTATTTTTTCATGCATTTTTAAGGTTCATATGTATAGAAGAATAGTTTACAATTTATATATGTGCATATGTGCATCTGCAAGTCTGTATGTATATATGTGTATATGTGTGTCTGTAAGTCTATGTGTGCATATGTGAATATGTGTATCTGTAAGTCTGTATGTCTGTATGTATAGATATGTATATGTGTATTTATAAGTCTATATGTGCATATGTGAACATGTGTATGTAAGTCTATATGTGAATATGTGCATATGTGTGTCTGTAAGTCATATGTGTATGTGTACCTATAAGTCCATATATGCATGTGTGTACATGTGTATCTATAACTCTATAAGTACATATATGCAAATATTATATGTATTTTACATGTGTGTCCTATATGCATATATGTATCCATGTTCCACATACACATATATGAATCTTTTAACCCAACAAAATGTAATAACACCATATGGAACTAGACCCCACTAAGCGACAATTCATCAGACAAATTGTTAATTAAATTATGTTAAGTGGTACGATCAATCAATATTCCAGCCCGAAGTATTTTAGACACACGTAACGAACTAGCTTCTGGGAGAAGCTGATTTGTAAGTAAAATGTAGCTGGTTTCAGACACCGAGAAAGATCCTTTAACAAGGAATGTGACTTCAAATAACTGTGGCAGACGGTTGATGGGGGACGCACATTTGCATAAAAGCTCCCGTCAACTTCGTCAACCCCCATCAAAATCTTCGAACGCGTTTTCGTTAGGGTGACGCCGCAAACTTTCAACTTCTGCTCCCATAAACCATGAAACGAGAACAATCTAACGAATCTGGAGGAAAAATCTACCGAGTCGAGGAACTTTCCGGCGGTGATCAATCGACGTTTGAGACGAAATTTTACAAGCGAATCGCTTTTGGAAGTTTGAAAATGACTTTTGACAATTTATGTGGTTCGGAAATTTTGGAATGTTGAAATTTTGACAGGGAGGTTCGGAAAGGAGGTTTGGAAGTTTGTAATTTGGATTGTAGGTGTTTGGTAGTTTGAGAATTTGGGGATGAAGGTGGTGGTAGTTTGAGAATTGGGGGATGAAGGTGGTGGTAGTTTGAGAATTGGGGGATGAAGGTGGTGGTAGTTTGAGAATTGGGGGATGAAGGTGGTGGTAATTGGAGAATTTGGGAATCTAGGTATTTGGTAGTTTGAGAATTTGGGCATGAAGGTGATGGTAGTTTGAGAATTGGAAGATGAAGGTGGTAGTAATTGGAGAATTTGGGAATTAAGGTGATGGTAGCTTGAGAATTTGGAAATTAAGGTGATGGTAGCTTGAGAATTTGGGTACTAAGGTGATGGTAATTTGAGAATTTGGGAATTAAGGTGATGGTAGCATGAGAATTTGGAAATTAAGGTGATGGTAGCTTGAGAATTTGGAAATTAAGGTGATGGTAGCTTGAGAATTTGGGTACTAAGGTGATGGTAATTTGAGAATTTGGGAACTAAAGTGATGGTAGCATGAGAATTTGGAAATTAAGGTGATCGTAGCTTGAGAATTTGGAAATTAAGGTGATGGTAGCTTGAGAATTTGGGTACTAAGGTGATGGTAATTTGAGAATTTGGGAACTAAGGTGATGGTAGCATGAGAATTTGGAAATTAAGGTGATGGTAGCTTGAGAATTTGGGTACTAAGGTGATGGTAATTTGAGAATTTGGGAATTAAGGTGATGGTAATTTGAGAATTTGAGAATTAAGATGATGGTAGCTTGAGAATTTGGAAATTAAGGTGATGGTAGCTTGAGAATTTGGAAATTAAGGTGATGGTAGCTTGAGAATTTGGGTACTAAGGTGATGGTAATTTGAGAATTTGGGAATTAAGGTGATGGTAGCTTGAGAATTTGGGTACTAAGGTGATGGTAATTTGAGAATTTGGGAATTAAAGTGATGGTTGCTTGAGAATTTGGGAACGAAGGTGATGGTAGCTTGAGAATTTGGGAATTAAGGTGATGGTAATTTGAGAATTTGGTAATTAAGACGATGGTAGCCTGAGAATTTGAGAATTAAGGTGGTGGTAGTTTGACAATTTGAAAATTAAGGTGCTTAGCAGATTGACTATTTATTATTGATTCTATTACTACCTCGAAAGCTATGATCATAAACCCAAAGTAGTCTGAAAATTTATGAACTAAGGTATTTGGTAGCTTGCCAACGAGTCACCAAACATGTACAAATCAAATACTCTAATTCCATAAACACAGTTCTATTTCTCCTATCAATATCTATAAATAACGAAAAAATGAATGGTATCGTTCTCTCATGTTATCGAACGACCTCGAAATTATTCTTAGAAACCGAATGTCTACTATTTTGTTCCACAAATCCTTGCTCGTAATCAACATGACTATATCTAATAAGATAGCGAATGACTATATTTCACCATCATTGAACGATCATACAACCATACTATTCCGAATAATTGCAGTTATGCATGCCCTGCCGATATACAGCCGTTTTCACAGGGACGTGTCAAATGCCAATCGATCGAGCCGAGCTTCGGATCTCGAACAATCCGAAATACGCGAGAATAAAATCTTTGGGATCTATGCGAGAGATCACGATCTCTTTCATTAAACGGCACGTTCGTTTCACACATTGTCCCCTAATTACTGGCCACGGCTCGGCGAAAGGTCCGAGGGACTCGTCCGGACGGATTGTTGGCTTAGCGGCGAAACGTTTTCCCGGGATAGCCGGAAAATCGAGGGATAATCGTGCGACGTGAGACGCCTTGATCGTCCTTCACGAGGCACGAGATTTTCCTGATCCTTTCCTCTCCTTTCGTTTCAACTGAAAATCGTGTCCTTTTGTACCGAAACGTAAGTCACAAATCCGTGGACCAAATTTGATAGACGATTTCTATATTCTGATCAAATAGACTCGTCGTTGATTGGATTGATATCCATCTGCAAAGATAGAATTGTAGAACTGAATGTTGTATTCGATTAAAATTATTAAAGTCATATCGATCACGATCAATTAAGATCAATTAAAGTTATAGTCCATCAACTCAGGCGAAACTTATATTTAGTCGAGATTAATAAACTTCGAGGATATAGCAATTCAAGGATGTAGAAGCACATGTCATGTAATCACACGTTCACGTGTATTCTAGGAAAATCGATATCAGATTACATTTTAATAAAAATTGTGGTATGATTCTTCCCTGTCAGCAATGGTCATTTAGTCACTGTACGATCATGAAGGCGATACATAACATCAAAATGACATGTCGTAGAGAGTTTGAGGACCCACTTAAAAAATCCACCGTTGAAAATATTACGCATGCACGTGCTTCACCCTAACCCTGTCTCGCTCGCTCTTTGTCCCCTGCGTTTTTCACTTTCCTACGGTCCGGTGGCCATAAAAAACCGCTGACCGATATTATCCACTCTAAGCTGGTTTACCATGTTCCTACGTGTTCTGTCAGCTCTCGGCGATAACGTCAGGGTGGAGAGAATAAAAGGAAAAAAAAATAGCTTGCCGGCTAGTTGGCGCAACGTCGCCACGTGACGTGAGTAATTACCGGTACGAGCGTCCACATATACCCGCACATGTGCACACACACGAGTGTACAGATGGTTAGCCAGGTTCTGTGCATTGAGCTACATGGGCAAGATTTTTCATAGTCCTCCCGGAAACGCGACGGATTAATGCGTCCGCTCGTGATGAGAAGCTGGCGGAAAAGTAGCCCGGAAAACTGCACCCCTTTGACCATTTGTCTGATAATTTCTGCTGGCGGACGAAAGTCAAACGTAATTGTCGTCGCGGGCTGGTGTGGGTCTTAATTAAAATTGATATGTTTATTGATTGCGTTGAATTCCTGCGCGCCGAATTATTATATTCTGAATTATTGTGCGTTGAGTCACCACGAGTTGAATTACCGCGTGCCGAATTTCCACGCGTGGAATTATTACGCACTGAATTTCCACGCGTCGAATTACCACGCCTTGAATTACCTCGCGTGGTATTACCATGCACCGAATTCTTACACGTCGAATTTCCACGCGTGGAATTACCACGCATCGAATTACCACGCGTGGAATTTCCAAGCGTCGAATTACCACGCACCGAATTTCCACGCGTCGAACTACCACGCACCAAATTTCCAAGCGCCGAATAACCACGCATGGAATTACCACGCGTGGAATTTCCAAGCGTCGAATTACCACGCACCGAATTTCCACGCGTCGAACTACCACGCACCAAATTTCCAAGCGCCGAATAACCACGCATGGAATTACCACGCGTGGAATTTCCAAGCGTCGAATTACCACGCACCGAATTTCCACGCGTCGAACTACCACGCACCAAATTTCCAAGCGCCGAATAACCACGCATGGAATTACCACGCACCGAATTCCCACGAGTGGAATTACCACGCATCGAATTACCACGCGTGGAATTTCCAAGCGTCGAATTACCACGCACCGAATTTCCACGCGTCGAACTACCACGCACCGAATTTCCAAGCGCCGAATAACCACGCATGGAATTACCACGCGTGGAATTTCCAAGCGTCGAATTACCACGCACCGAATTTCCACGCGTCGAACTACCACGCACCGAATTTCCAAGCGCCGAATAACCACGCATGGAATTACCACGCGTGGAATTTCCAAGCGTCGAATTACCACGCACCGAATTTCCACGCGTCGAACTACCACGCACCAAATTTCCAAGCGCCGAATAACCACGCATGGAATTACCACGCACCGAATTCCCACGAGTGGAATTACCACGCATAGAATTTCCACGCGTGGAATTACTACGCACCGAATTTCCACGCGTGGAATTACCACGCACCGAATTTCCATGCGTGGAATTACCACGCACCGAATTACCACGCGTGGAATTTCCAAGCGTCGAATTACCACGCATGGAATTATCACGCACCGAATTCCCACGAGTGGAATTACCACGCATAGAATTTCCACGCGTGGAATTACTACGCACCGAATTTCCACGCGTGGAATTACCACGCACCGAATTTCCATGCGTGGAATTACCACGCACCGATTTTCCACGTGTCGAATTACCACGCATCGAATTACCATGCGTGGAATTTCCAAGCGTCGAATTTCCACGCGTGGAATCACCACGCACCGAATTCCTACGCGTGGAATTACCACTCACCGAATTTCCACGCCCCGAATTACCACGCCTTGAATTACCACGCGTGGTATTACCATGCAACGAATTCTTACGCGTCGAATTTCCACGCGTGGAATTACTACACACCGAATCACCAAGCGTCGAATACCCACGCACTATATTTACGCGCGCTCTACCTCCACGCGCCGTATTTTCTCGCGTCGTATCCCCACGCGTCGTATCCTCATGCCTCGTATTTCCACACGTCCCACTTCCCCGCGTCACTACACCTTGTACCACAAGGTCTACTAAATTTTTACCTCTCCAAGATTGAAATTTCAAGAATAAATCAAGTACCTCATCCTCATGCCTATATTCCATCCCCCCCAAAGTCTCGAAGGCATCGAATGAAAAGAAATCACGAAGCACGCAAGCATCAAGATGTCCTTCCGATTTGATATATGTATAGAAGGACGATACGCAACCATGTTGGAATCGTCCGTCATCGTTACTCGAAGCTTGGTAATTAAAAGCGGGCCGCTCGATGATGAACGAGCACGCGAACCGAGCTGATTTTTCTCACGAGCTGGAAGATGGATCGTGGCTCGAACTCGCAACGGAGAATTATAGCCGATACATTTTTTCCTTGGCTCGGTCGAACGTTTGGCCGCATTTGTCAGAATAATCCGTAATTCTGCGCGATGTAGGTCGGTCAATTGGGAAATATTGTAACTCCCGGAATGACGTCGATCGTTGGATCGGTCGGAAAAATTCGGGACACGTTCGCCAGCTGGATTAGATTGTCGGAAAATTTTTTTCACTCGCCTTTCTGTTTTTCTTTCGGTTGTTCGGTAGGGAATCTAATAACTGAGGAGCTTGATGCTTGTGTTTATTGGTTTCATCGAGATATTGATTCGGAAAAGGTTTCGTTGTTCATCGAATTTCAATTACAGAATATTTGATGTTTTAATTAGATTAGCTTTATACCAAGTCACTTTAATCAGCGTATCATTTGTTGGTAACAAATATACACAGTGTAATCAGGGCGATTAATATTACAAAACACAGCAAAACATATCCACGGAATTCCATAATGGACGTGAAATTTTCAGGATGTCGATCAATATCGAGTTTCATTAAATTCATAGAACGCCTGGCGATTTAAGCTTATTTCAAGTTTTCGTTGATTAATTTTCAAATCGTGACTCTACGCTCCGATCGAATAGTAGACCACGCGGCCTGGCTACACGTGTGTCTCGAATATTTCCATAAACATGTCACCATCGTGGCAAATTAGAATATCGAATATCGATCAGCGAACATCGGTCGGTTGGTTCTGGGTCGAGTCGAACGCGGATAATTAATTCGGTGCCGGATGAAATTTACATCGCGTTTGACGAACGTTATATTTAAAACCTGTTTCGATAGTTTTCAAAGCGATACACAAGTTGACGATCTTGAAATTTATTTTTCAACTGCACTTGTAGGATACGAGACTCTTTGTGTCTCAAGCTTTTCAATACAGAAATATTTTACACAAAATCAAAGGCAATTTCTTTGTAATTAATGTACATTGTAATTTATTTCTAATGTGCACAATGGTGAATAGAAATCCACATGGTGAATTTATATTTTATTACTTTGTGTAATGAACTTGTTATATTACTTCCATCTGTAAAATTGATCATATACAATTAAACCATATAAAATCTAATTGATTAATATAATTAGGTTTATTAATAGACCAAAGTCCCAAGAGGGTTAACTCTATGAAACGAGGTCAGAGAGCTCTAATTTCGAGCAAAGACTTTCTTAGTCACCGAAATCGAATCGTTCGATCTGGTGCCTTCCACCGGGTAAGCGAGACGCGTGATTTCGAGAAATGCCGTAGATTATGCATCAGTGTTTCTCGTTG
Organism: Megachile rotundata; assembly: GCF_050947335.1. Classification (NCBI taxonomy): domain Eukaryota; kingdom Metazoa; phylum Arthropoda; class Insecta; order Hymenoptera; family Megachilidae; genus Megachile; species Megachile rotundata. Next base: position 21,232,610 of record NC_134984.1, on the reverse strand, counting down.
AATGGCTTCGTGTTCAGTGATTCGTGAACCGCTATCTGGTCCGCGTGACCGCACGACCCTTCGCCAAACCAGCGCCCCGATAATAGTTCTAACCGTGCAACTATATACGATATGGAAATGCTCGTACATACGCGGTCTCGTGTACATGTACACGGTGATCCTGAAAAATCTCGCTGGAATTTTCTCGTCGATGCAATTTCACCTTTCATTTCAAAAACCTTCGCAATTTTTTTTAAATTCATACCTCTGCTTTTACATTTTCATTGTAAATTAAAATCTTCCGTTGTACATTGACGTTTTCATTGTAAATTAAAATCTTCATTGTACATGAAAATTTTCATTGTAAAGTAACATTTTTGTTGTACATTAAAATTTTCATTGTAAAGTAACATTTTTGTTGTACTTTAATATTTTCTTTGTAAATTAACATTTTCGTTGTGAATAATATTTTCATTGTAAATTAACATATTTGTTGTACATTAAAATTTTCATTGTAAATTAATATTTTCATTGTACATTAATATTTTCATTCTACGTTAACATTTTCTTAGTACATTATTATTTTCTTTGTAAATTAACATTTTAGTTGTAAATTAATATTTTCATTGTAAACTAACATTTTTGTTCTACATTAAAATTTTCATTGTAAATTAACATTTTAATTTGCAAATTAAAGATAGACTTTTCTGGATAAGTAAGTTTTATAACCTTGAAGGAAAAAGATGAATAGCATAGATTTTAGATTTTCATAAATTCACCCTAGTCATTTTGACAAATTTTCTAAATTGTTTATAATGTGTTTATAAAAAAGAGAACATCATGAATATATTTTGATGAACTTCGCGAACACCCAGTACATCAGCACAAATCGATATTCGCATGCATATGTATACGTTGCGGTTATTATTAGATTTCGATGGTAAAGGGCCATGGTTTTCCCGCGGCCCTATGAAAATGGGTTGTAGCCTTCTGATCCTCGTAGAACCAATTCACCTCGTGAAGATTTCGCTTTCGAAACGACACATGTTTACCTTATGTATTACACATGAAAAAATTGGTACAAATATATTAATCGTAAAAAATCAGTAGCAGGAAGGTCAACATGTCGATTTAAATGGGCGATTTGTAGGAAAAAGCCGGTATCGAGCGGTCTGGTTATTGTTTGATATCCAATTAAATAGCGAGGCTTCGATGTTTACCCGCGAATGAAAGCGGTGAATTAAACGCGACGGTGTTCCTGTATCGATATACATTCAAAATTGACAACCAGAATGGTACGCGAGGACGTCGAGCACGATTTGTTCGTCATGTAACAGCTCGTTCCGCCGATTGCTTCGAGCATTGCTCGAATTCCTGACTACTATCGATACCGTGAACGCAGTAATGAAATAAAGGAAAAGAGAATTCGTCGGTTGATTCGATCGATGATGAAGTACGGGATAACTCTCTGTAACTCGCCATATGGTATTACAAAATAATTCTTCCACTATAACTTTTGCGTTGTGATTCTTTAACAAATATTTCGCACGCGTTTGCTTTGGCTGTTGACGTTCGTATTAAGAGAATGGAGAGTGGAAATGGAGAGTGAGATACAAAAACTATATTTTCTTTGACAGGTGCGGATTCCAAAGAATTTGTTTGTACAAATATTCTGCGTTAGGTTCTTTATTATTCTGATCGATAGTTCTGGTTTTATAAATTTCAGAGGTGAAAGGTTTTGATGAAAATATGCATTGTATCATTGTATAAAATTATTGGTATAATTATGTTTAATGTACCATTGTATAATTATGTTCAATGTACCATTGTATAATTATGTTCAATGTACCATTGTATAATTATGTTCAATGTACCATTGTATAATTATGTTCAATGTACCATTGTATAATTATGTTCAATGTACCATTGTATAATTATGTTCAATGTACCATTGTATAATTATGTACAATGTACCATTGTATAATTGTAATTGTATGATTATGTACAATGTACCATTGTATAATTGTAATTGTATAATTATGTACAATGTACCATTGTATAATTGTAATTGTATAATTATGTACAATGTATCATTGTATAATTGTAATTGTATAATTATGTACAATGTATCATTGTATAATTGTAATTGTATAATTATGTACAATGTATCATTGTATAATTATGTACACTGTACCATTGTATAATTGTAATTGTATAATTATATACAATGTACCATTGTATAATTGTAATTGTATAATTATGTACAATGTACCACTGTATAATTGTAATTCTATAATTATGTACAATGTACCATTGTATAATTGCAATTGTATAATTATGTACAATGTATCATTGTATAATTGTAATTGTATAATTATGTACAATGTATCATTGTATAATTATGTACACTGTACCATTGTATAATTGTAATTGTATAATTATATACAACGTATCATTGTATAATTGTAGTTGTATAATTATGTACAATGTACCACTGTATAATTGTAATTGTATAATTATGTACAATGTACCATTGTATAATTGTAATTCTATAATTATGTACAATGTACCATTGTATAATTGCAATTGTATAATTATGTACAATGTATCATTGTATAATTGTAATTGTATAATTATGTACAATGTATCATTGTATAATTATGTACACTGTACCATTGTATAATTGTAATTGTATAATTATATACAACGTATCATTGTATAATTGTAGTTGTATAATTATGTACAATGTACCACTGTATAATTGTAATTGTATAATTATGTACAATGTACCATTGTATAATTGTAATTGTATAATTATGTACAATGTACCACTGTATAATTGTAATTGTATAATTATGTACAACGTATCCTTGTATAATTGCAATTGTATAATTATATACAATGTACAATTGTATGAATGTAATTGTATAATTGCAATTGTATAATTATATACAATGTACAATTGTATGAATGTAATGATATGATTATGTACAATGTACCATTGTATAATTATGCACAATGTACCACAGTATAATTGTAACAGTATAATTATATACAACGTATCATTGTATAATTATAACAGTATAATTATGTACAATGTACCATTGTATAATTATAATGACACAATTACAACGACAAACATAACACTCGTATTAACATCGACCCCGTAAGTTACAACGTTCCTAAAAAAGCATTCAGCTGCATTCTCGACCCGTTTCCTGCCCCGTTCAATGGATCATTTAATTATTCACAAAGCGGACAAAAAGCGTATTTGCTTACGTTGACACGTCGCGCCGGAATCAATGATCGAACTCCGTTGACCTCGATCCGTGAAAAATCGCGATTAAAGGTAGGCACTCGTTTGGCCATGGCCTCCGTCGGGAAACAATTTTATCGACTGCTGTCTCCACTGGAAATCGCTTTTCCACATTATATGGACGCGCCCTCGGGACCATGTTTGGGAAATCTTTGAGCCGTTCGCAGGAAACTGATCGTTTTGTTTCTCTTCGTTCCCTGTATTGCATTGTCCAATCGACGTTGCTTTGTCCTTGCTGTTTGCTCCTTTTTGCATCTGTCGTTATAACAGAAACTGTCGTAATTGAAAAAAGGATCGTTTGTTCGGAGACCGTTTAATTGTATGACTTCCAACCTGGGAAAATTTGATGAAACGTTTGAACCGCACGAATAAATTCACAAACTTTCGTAGCAGACTGCAACCAAGTCCATGCATTCTTACTTTGTATTTAAAATGTCTTACGGTGTTCCTTTTTAATTTACATTTTAATGAACGATTTCTCTGAATTTAGGTTTCGCAGGTTGAGACGCGGCCAGTTTTGAGGGACGTTTTCATGGCCTCAAAACGAATTCCTCTTTTTTCACAGGCCTTGGTACTTTTCGAATTGGAAACGCCCCTTGTCAGTCCGTAGGGTTTCGTCTACCTGCAGCTAATATCTAAATGGACCGGCCAGACATGCACGGTCACGCACGAAGCACGAAAATGCGAAGGCACGTAAATCTCTGTCGCGATTAAACGCACGCTCGTGAAAAGGTACGAAGAATATCGGTAGACTGTGAAAACTGCATGTTTTGTCGCTTTTGCGAAACGAACGATGATGTAGGTTCGTCAAACAATGTCTTTTTCACCATTTTTGTACGACATGGAACGTGCAATCATTTCTCTCTTTGGAATTATTCGCAATACTTTCCGTTTCGGCTTCAAAATTTTTTCGATACATACTTTTCACATTTTTAGTTCAAATTATTATTTTGCGTCAGATTTCTCACATTAGGAATTATTAATTAAAACATTGTGTATATAATTTTGATTGTACATTAGCAGATATGCAATTGTCGGAAAACCGAGAACAAATCTGCAACAGCAACCCTTGTTTCCAAAGGAACCGTTTAATACACGAGTGACGTAAAGAAGCAGAAAGAGATCTACGAGGGAAAGAGGGAAAAATCGGCAGAAAATGGTGTGTTGATGAAATTGCCGGGCGAGGGAATCGTCGACAACGCGGAAGCACGCAAGAAATTTGATCTGCAAGCTCGGATATTAAACCGGTGAAGGAGAGAAGAAGACAGGGGTGTTCCTACATACGGGACACCCCCGCACAAGAAGGCAGCTTCAGACGAAAGTCCAAAGACAGGAAAGCACCGTGGACCTCTGATATCAAAGGTAGGGAGATAAGAGACGCTCGTCGAGATTGGCACTCGAGATTGATACACGCGTGCTTGATTTTCTCTTGTTCTTTGAAGAGACTCGCCAACCGCTCTCCACCCTATTCCTCCTTGGGTATCATTGCGAAAAGCGGGTTAGAAATGGCTCTCTTTCGAATTTCTCGCGATAAGTTACTTTCGAATCGATAGGAACACAGGGGTGAATATTTTTTACATACAGGGATGATGTGTAGAATATGGTTCTGATGATAGGTGATTCGAGGGTGACGTATACTTTTAGATATTTGCTTCACTTGTATATGATATTGTACGTCTTTTGTATTCAAATTGACTTACTTGATATTGCATTCACCTGACATAAGAATTTTCTATATTTCATGAATATAAATTTTTTTAAGACACTGAGGAATTTTTATAGATTTTGTTGAAACTGCAAATGCAAGGCATAAAATTATCGAGTATACAATTGCATAAAATACAGGAATCTTTGACGTTCAACATGACTTAATTATATGAAAGTGTATCACTTAACCATACCTAAAAAAAAGACCAATCATGTGTGTGAAATACACATATATGAAACACTCTATTAGTACAAAGATATACTTAAATAATTCAGTAGTTGCTCTTGTCGAATAAGCGACGAAACCGAACAAAATCACAAAGAACAATACACCAGTGAAAGAATTCGAGAAACGATCGTGTCCGTCCCCATGGCGGAAGCGGTCGGTCGAACCGGAAATAAGCAATCGTCGCGATGCCTCGCAGATCCCTGCAGGTCGTTTCTGAAGCGAAAACGAGAAGAAAGAAGAGGTCGAGGTCGAGTCGCGGCTGCGTGAAAATCCACCGTCCATGGTTGTTCATTAAGGGCAGCCTTGTGGCTTTGTTAGAGTACCTGGCGAGCTTTATCAACGTGATCCATAAGCCGTGAAATTACGAGGATAGTCGTGCAGCGCCTTGTAATTTGACGATTCGCGGCCTACTTAACACCGCCACGACACCGTGTATTTGCCATAATCGGCCTCGATCTGTTCGCAGCCTGCCAAGGAAGGCTAAACGATCAGCCCGTCCGTCACCCGACGTGCAACAACAATGGATTCTTTCGACCATCTGATATAGAGCCAGCGACAAAATGACGGGGCTGTTTCGTGGCCGGCTGACATGATGTTCTGAAAAACGCTCGGATCGCTCTGCACAATGGACGGCTGGGAACGAGCTACGTTTTTTGTCGGTCGCTTTGACGCGTTCCTCGTAACTGGAAAACTGATCAACTTTCCTAGCGAATAAACCACGACCTTGCGGTCAACCTTTTTATCGATACTTGACCCTTCGTTAATCTGCAGATGTTGCTAAACTTCGTTAACTGTTATTCTGCTCGTTCCATCGCACGTGGAACTAGGGTTGTAAGTTAGAATCATCGAGTTTATTCCAACTGTATATTTGTTCCAGGTTTTCATTGATATTTGCTAGAGTTTATGGTACATCTCTTATTTTATTTGTGTAACATCGCAGGGTATTGTAGTTTATTTACGAAAGTTCATTGTAACTTTATTAAACAAGTCGATAACTGAAGGTTCGTACAGTAACCACGTTAAAATAAGCAACTCTGCTGCTATTATACAAGTTTGCATTTGAAATAATTTCAAATCATCCAGTAATCCCAGATATTAAGGTCTGCGCGTTTTCCGCGAAAACTCGACGTTTTCAGTAAACAAGGGAAAATTTTTAAAGGCGCGATAAATAAACGTAGATAAACTAAGGTATTCCTACGTATTCGAGGAAATGTCGTGGCGATATATCGTCGAAAAATGGCGATTATCTCCGTCATGGCCGGCAAATACTCGATCAGGTTACGAATTGTCCTTCGGCATGGAGATTAACCGCTTGTCAAGCAATTTTTGCGCCAACGTCGATAAACCAGAACGAATAAACGATTCTATTTTTTTTCGTTTAAAAGAAGCTTAGTCTTTCATCGAAACGGGATGAATTCACGGATTCGTTTTTAACCTTTCACCGAGGACATGCATAATTTATGAGCACCTGAAACGAAGCGTCAGTCAGCCCGATATTGCCGGCTGTAATCGTCGGTTTCAAAGGTGGAACAAGATTTCTTAATCAGCGATAGATTTATCTATCTGTTGAGATTTAAAAGATCGAAGTAACAAAAATATTTATTCGAAGCGTAATTAATTGTAAGTTGAAGGAATTTGAGCTGAGGGATTTGCAGAAAGGTGATTATGGTAAGTAGGTCAGAAAGAAGTGTCTATTTTGCGGAGCAAGTATTCTTCATCATGCAAATTGCCGCGATCTTATGAATGGCTGATCAGAACATACGTTGTAACGCGATATCTCATGCAAAGAAAGGATAATAACGTGATTTAAAAACATTACATGCCAGCTTGGTATCTCGCGAAGGAACCATGAAAACCATGGCTTGATTTATACGATTTCTCTCTAGCTCACCTTTCTTCGACGAATCTTTGCAATCGTTCACCTGACGATTTATGAAAACTTTCTTTAATGACTATTACGTGAAACGGTTGTCTCGACTTCCGATAGCCTCACTTTAGATAATGCTAATTGTTCAAGAAAGATAAGATAAGGAGGTAAAATGACTCCGATTGATAAGGTACTTTCGGAATTAATTTTGGGGAATTTCGATTCAGAATTTAAAACGTCCGATAAGGAATTTTTATACTATACATTGTAACCGCGTTTTTTATAATTATTTTTCACTATTGATCGACTGTACGCGATATTTAATCACCGTTATCAGTTTCACGATCTGAAATGTGTTCGCGTTGTAGATAATCTCGCGGTGATATTTCGCGTTTCGAAACAGGAACAGAAATTGGGATAACGGCCTGGAGATATGTTCCGGATATTTTAAAAATAGAATGGGATCTCTTTATCGTTAACGATATGCATTTTAAACAAAAATTAAAACGTGTTATTTTAAAACCAGATGAAAGTATGTAAAGAAAACAAAAAGTTCAGGATCCAAAATGCAACTGAAGATAGTCGAGAAAATAAGTTCCCCATAAATTTACAACGGGGTTTAAGATAAATCAGCAGCGATCAGAAAATAGAGAAATAAAATAGTCTCTCTTTATCGTTAACGATATGCATTTTAAAAAAAAATTAAAACGTGTTATTTTAAAACCAGACGAAAGCGTATAAAGAAAACAAAAAGTTCAGGATCCAAAGTGCAACCGAAGATAGTGGAGAAAATAAGTTCCCCATAAATTTACAACGGGGTTTAAGATAAATCAGCAGCGATCAGAAAATAGAGAGCCCGTTCGGAGACAGCAGCAACAACAACGACGACGACAAAGACGACGACGACGAAATTGGATTCGAGGGTGAGAGAGCGTCGCGACGAAGATCCCCAGCGAGAGCCTTTGTTTCTCCCTGGCCCGTAGCCTGTTTGCTTCCGCAACAGGAAATTAACAGCTCGGTTCCATGTGCGACGCCCGTATTGTTCGCTCTCCCCGTTGAAAGTAATCTGGGATTTGTCGTGCTCGTGTGTGCTCCGATATTAAACGAGCAGCCGCGTGACGTGCTCGCGACGGAAGCCGCGTAACGCTCGACTGTGGCGCGCGATACTTGTCGCGGTTAAGTAGCAATTTAGTTTGCAGGTGAGAAGCAAACTTCTCAGAAGCGTCTTCCACCCTCGTAATTGCTACCCCTTCATCTTCGACGAACGCCGGAAACTGCAGATTCGATAACTGCTATGCTGACACGTTCTCGTGCCGACGTACACGTGTGGACATGTGGATGCACGTTTTTCAACTTTGGTCACTTTGGGATTTATATGTTATTTGTACAGATTTAAAATGAGTAACATAATTACACTGATACGTTAGATCTTTTTATAAAAAAAAGAATATTGACTTCTTCGAAGAGGAGTTGCTAATTCATGACCTCTTCGAAGAGGTCAATATTTAACTTTATTCAGCTTTTTACGTTTGTGGCTTATAAAATCTTCTTTCTGTAACCTTTTTGTATCAAACTCCCCAAATCGACTCTTCTCCTTAAACCTCCAAATTGCGAAATCCCAAGCCCCGAAATCCCCAAAGCACCGAATCTGCAGATCCCAAGTTCTCCGAATTAGCAACTGCGGCAAATGGCGGCCACCCGCGTATAACAAACGTATTTGCCCAACTATTGTACCTTATCTACGCAATCTAAATCTTCATACAACCCGAAATAAAAGAGCCGAGCGAATTATCAGCGAGTCAAAGAACAGTCGAAACGAGAGGAAAATAATCCTCATGCATGTAATCCGCTTTCCGCGTGTTCGTTGCCTTTGCAATTTGTAGCCGCTTGCGATATCAGCGATGCGGTTTCACCGGGCTAATTAATGAAAGCACAGGATCTGAAAGATCCCCCGGAGACAGGCGAAAGAGAGGAAGCGAACTGTTGGCCGCTTTGATGCAGCCTCAACTTGCCGTTTTGCTGGACGTTCAATCCAACAGACGTACTACTTTACTCTTTGCGTTGAATTTTTGCTGAGAACCTGAGTTTTTGATTGTCACTTCCGGGATGTTTTAGAGGTATGGCACGATTTCCGGACGTCGTGTAAGAAATTTCTGGGGTTGACCTTTTGCGAAGGTTTCAGTTAAGAGGCTCGAGGAGGGATGCTCCAAACTGGTCCTTTGATCTCTGTTGATTCTCTTCGTCGTTTGTGTACCGCAATTCGCCGAATATGCTGGACAAACTTTCGGGTCGAAATGCATGTTAAGAAAGGGAATGTGCCAAGATGAGGGTTGTCTTTACTAGAATGTTTTCACCCCTTTTGTGTCTCATTTTCCAATCGATTTTATACTTCAATTTAAGAATAGAACATGAAATTGGTTTACAATTTGTATCTCCATTTTGTCTTGTAATATACTGTTGTATACACAGTAACTGCTGTTAAAACTGACTATTAATACCCCTTTGCTTTTGTGTCTCATTTTATAAAACCAATGTTGTACTTCAATTTAAGAATATAAAATAATATTGGTTTGCAATTTATATTTTGTAACATTTTATCTTATAATATACTACTGTTGTACGCATAATAACTGTTGTTAAAACTAATTATTATAACCTCTTTGCTTTTGTGCCTCATTTTTCAATCAATGTTGTACACTTCAATTTAAGAATATAAAATAATATTGCTTTGCAATTTGTATCTTGTAACATTTTGTCTTATAATATACTACTGTTGTATACTTAGTAACTGCTGTTAAAACTAACTATTATAACCCCTTTGCTTTTGTGTCTCATTTTGTAAAACCGATGTTGTACTTCAATTTAAGAATATAAAATGACATTGCTTTACAATTTATATCTTGTAACATTTTGTCTTATAATATACTACTGTTGTATGCATAGTAACTACTGTTAAAAGTAACTATTATAACCCCTTTGCTTTTGTGTCTCATTTTTCAATCCACGTTGTACTTCAATTTAACCCTTTGCGCTCGAGAGATGACTCAATCACCATTTTATTCAATAAAATAATTTGAAATAAGAATTTTTTAACTGATTCTATAATATGACACGTGTGATGTATAAACATAATGAAACAAAAAATAGTGAAAATTATAAGTAGAGAATTAATAACCTCAAAAAAATTCATTTAACTTTTTAACTAAGTTTTGAAGTTGCTGTTTGCAAACAGTCAAATTACCTTCGAGTGCAAAGGGTTAAAAATATAAAATGATATTGTGTAGCAATTTACATCTCCATTTTGTCTTGTAATAAACTACTGTTGCATACATAACAACTGCTGTTAAAACCAACCATTATAACCAAATGTAATCATCATCACTCGTTAAACATATAACAGACTTGTTAAAAATAAAATCACCAGCACAATATACCTATCCGAAACATTTCTAGCAGTCCACCATTTGATGTACACCTAACAGACATTGCAATCTGACCCCTGATATCTGAGACTTCAAGAACATATCTAAAGTCAGCAATCAAGATCCAATCCACGTTATCAGTCCTGTTTTTGGGCCCGAGTGAGTGTCCTTCCATCTATGTAAACGCTTCCAGATCCATATTCCAGCAAATCCTGGAGCAGTTACAGCGACAAAGACGAATCCTCTCGATCGTTGACCTTTCGAAACTCGCCTAAACTCGTAAGGCAAACACCGAGATACGTTTATATTCAGACTAGCAGTTCCCGTGGTAAATAATGGAGAAGATTTTTCCGTTCGACGGCGTGAATGGTGTCTTCTTTTCGCCGGCAGAAACCATCGACCGACTCGGTCGATTCGAATCGAACTCGGATTTCGACAACGCACGGAATCTGGGTCGCGTCTTTTGTCGAGCTTTTTCCGGCCAGCGCGACGGAATTGAAATATTTTGCAGACGTTGGAACATCGTTGCGATCGAAAAGAAGTGGACGAACGAATGGGTCGGGCAATTGATCGAGGAACGCGGCAAATATTTGGCGTTTGTCGGGGAATAATGCTGAAATGGATGAATTCTTAGATATCGTCGCACGAAAAACTAGTTAAATATAACGTTAGATTTAGTATCAATTCTAAACATAAGAGTGATCCTTAGTTAAGGGTATATTTTTCAGTACTTTATAAAAAAAAGTAAGACATTTTTTGTCCCAGGAAAGAAGGTTAAAGTCTGACCCTCGCATTAAACAAATCCTTGGAGTCTCATAAATCTCATTGTTAAAAAATAGAATTTAATTACGTAGATTGATCGAAATATTACAAGGGTGCGCTCCTAATCGAGAACGTACATTCACGCAAGGAGATACAAAAAAAGCTCAGAAATCTTCCGAAATTTATGTCTCTGAAGAACCTCCCCACTTGCTTCTCCGAAATTCGTGTCAGGCAACGAAAGATCGGCCAGAGTTTCCATCAAAACACTCGCCACGAGATATTCTCCATCAACAAAACGGAGAACCTTCGTGTTTTCTGGCAACCTTTCATTACCCTCGTCACCACGAATCCGTTTCAGTCGTCGGTTCCACGCTTTCCCGACGCATTAACGCGTGAAAGCCGACGGGGATGAGACGCCAACCCTCCTCTCTCTCGATTCACCGCTTGGAAACGCGGCCAATAACTGCGAGAATCTTCGTGCGATCTCTCGACAATCGAATAAATTCGCGCTGTGATATCGACTTCAGGGGTCTTTCACGGACTACAGAATTCCGGATAATCAAATACACCCCTCGCGATTTGCGAGAGCTTCGATTGCTTTAGTCTTTTCGGGGGAAATTTGGGATTTATGGAATTCATGTGGGGTTGAAAATTTTTATATTGAGGGGACGTACAAATGATGCAATTCAGGTTCCTTGTTTTCTCTCTTTGTCAATTTGTTTTTATTTAATTTTGGACATATATATACATATTGTTGTGATTTTTATTTATAGACACACTAAATAAAACATGTGTAATATGGTTGGCCAACACTCACTTTATTGAATAATGGAAAATAGTAATATAGAAATAAAAATTATATAATAAGAAGAAAAACACATGCTCTTTACTTCATAACACTCTTCGTGGTGACCACAGGCGAACACAATAGGCAACATAAACAAGGTGAAAAGAAAGCTAGTAATCTAGAAAAACAAAAGAACCTGGCGCTCTATTTAAATTGTATATTCGCTGTCATTGACCGATTTCCAACACATATACATATGTGTGTGCATATATATAGGTTCAATATTGACTGTGGTATTAAAGAATAAAGTGCAAGGCTGATCTACTGAGTGATTAATTTATTTTTCTTATCCCAAAATTTTATATTAAGCTTGTACCTATAGTATTAATACTTTGTGATAATTCAGACATTTAACCTGTTCAGTTAGACTGACACATATGTATGCTTATAACATTTAATGAAATAGCAAAGATTGTATGAATGTACATTTTGTTTCTTGTATATTATCACTGCCATTAGAATTCTTTTTACTTAATTTCAATTTAGAGCGAATAAAATATAATTCTATAAAAATCATCATCTCTAAATCATCCTTGAAGATCCTTAATCAATGATTAATTCAATAATCCCTAATTCTTTGTGTCCCACTAAAAGTTTCACTCCCAATTAACTTTCAATTTGCATAAATAAGCAGCAGATTTAAAAAGTAACAACGAGAAAATCAAATCGTCTCGAAAGTATTCTCATCGAATCCAGGTTGCAGTTTTAAACGTGCATAAAGTCTAAAGTGCGCCATGACGTCGAAACGGTTGAACAAGCCACGTTTCTCTGTTTATATCCGGCAAGAAACTTCCAGCCGACATATTAGCCGTTCGAATTTCCACAAATTTACGAGACCCTCGTGTATTATCCTCGCGTTTCAACGTGCTCGACCATCTGTCTTGAGAATACGCGTCATAACCGCGGGCCCGTATGGCACCTTATGTCGCATGCGAATTTTATTACCTTTTACGGGGGCCATTTTTCCCTGGGACCCTTTTATCAGTCTCAGCACGTTCCTGGATTCGTTGTCGAAGAATTGAAACTGCGAACTTACGATCTTATAGCGTTCAATAAAATCTTGTACTCACTGTTGTAATTATTGATTATTATTCTTTAATTTCTGCATGAAGACTGCGGTGTGTACGTAGTTTCATGTCACTCATACGACATGGTACGAATGAAGCTTGTGTTTGATATAAATGAAGCTTATAGCGCTCAATAAAATCTTGTACTCACTGTTGTGATTATTAATTATTATATTTTAATTTCTGCATGAAGACTGCGGTGTGTGTACGTAGTTTCGTGTCACTCATACGACATGGACGCATGGTTCGAATGAAGCTTGTGTTTAATATAAATGAAGCTTATAGAGCTCAATAAAATCTTGTACTCACTGTTGTGATTATTAATTATTATATTTTAATTTCTGCATGAAGACTGCGGTGTGTACGTAGTTTCATGTCACTCATACGACATGGTACGAACGAAGTTTGTGTTTGATATAAATGAAGCTTGTTACGAAGCTTGCTTGTAATGAAGATTATTACAAAGCGAACAAAATTGTCTTTTCATGTGATCGATGTCGATACCAAAAGTTCTAAGAAGAATCTGTTTTCGAAACAGAACGAAGTACGCATTGCATTGTGAGAAGTAGAGAGATTAAGACGGCGATTCATTTAATTATCTTCAATAACTATTTTATTTATCATAATCATTCCACGAGACCACAATTTTAAACGAAAAAAAATTGAAGAAAAAGCTCGTTTCAGTTGACAAGAATGTGTTCGAGACAAGTGACAGCCGATTCAGGGATTTCTATGAAAAAAGGAAGAAAAGAAAGAAAAGTGCGAACTTCATCTCCGTTAACTCGTCGTTAATACGACGTCGGGGAACGAGGAGTAAAAGGAAACGAAAATCGGATGGCTCGAAATCTCTCGACCGAAAGTTCGCCACGAAGAGGAAAAATTCAGCGGTCGATCGAGAAAGCTCGAGGCGGGCCTCGTCGAACAAAAAGCCTGAAAGCATCTGCTCGTTCTCGCCGCGGATAGATTAAAAAGTTCTTCGATCGGCAGAATTCGCGACAATATTGTTCGCCAAGTGGCTGGAACAAACGAGCATTCACGTCGAAACGTCTCGGTACATGTGCACGCGGCGAATGAAAAATTTCCCGGCGAAATTCTTATTTTAATACTTTGCATACCTTTTCCGATTGTCTGCGTGGGAAGTCGCGATCACCGTGGATGAGACAGATATCGAAGAAGGTTCTGAAATATTAAAATAATTCGTCGGGTTTTCAAGGATACCTCGATATTGCACAAAATTTCAATTCACGATCGAGCGTAAAAATATTATTCGAGAATATCGAATAAAAAGGGCAAATTGCTGCGAGAAGGGGAAAAGTAAATCCGGAACGAATTCAGAAACTTTAGACGGAACCCGGTTATCGCATCAACCTCAACTTTCTTGCTGTTGGTATTTGCACGAACCGGAAGGTTTTTTAATCCGCTCGGCCCGGAAAGGGAGCGATGTTTTCATCGTCCGACACGCGACACTGCAGCTTCCGGCCGCGGATCTCCATTTTCCACGAAACTTTGACGACGTTCCACGAGGAAAAGTAGCCGGGACGTCGAGCCGCGTTTCCACCGGGAAGACTTTAATCGGGGCTGAACTTTTTCATTCGTCAAACAGAGGAGCGGCGATGCAGGACCCACATCCTGGACGCGTCCAGGAACTTCCAGATCCTGACTGTCGGCTGTTCCGCGCGACCGATCTCGAGGAAGTTTCCGCGGGAAACAATCGTCGCCGTTTAAGAAACGGTCCGCTCGATCGGACAAATCTACCGTGAAATTCGTCGAAGCGCAACGTGTCGCCCTCCCGCGGGCTAAAAAGTCGGGGGAAATTGATGTTCCGTTTTCGGGGCTGAAAGGTGGCCGAATTGCAGCCGGAAACGGTGGATCTACGAGCCGGGTTCTCAGACGAAACGAGGAAATGTCCTTGTCTCTTTGATGGCGAGATTGTCACGGTTTCATGATGCCTTCCTTTGTGGTCTCCTTTGAAGAGATATCCTTTGGTCTTTGATCGTACTTGGTATGTTGTCTTATAATTGGTTAAGTACGACTGTTTATGTACCTTGATATGCTTGTTGGTTTGTTGATTGGTACTCGCGATGAAAATGGGCTTGTTTGGTATGACAATAGGGTAGTTAGAATAGTGGATATTAACATACCCGCAGGCACGCTAGAAATGTACTAAGATGGAATATAGTCTAGTGTAATGGTACATGAAAGCGTCTTCTTGCAGAAAAATCAATTAAAAAATTTGTAAAAGCATACTTTTACGCTTTCAAATTACGGAATGAAAATTCTAATTAGCTAAAGTTGCAGGATTATCGTTCTTTTGTGCATTCGGTTATATTTCATTTATTCGAGAATTCATAGCTGAAATCCGGGTGTATGCAAGGGTTTAATGAGGATCGTTGCTACTTTGCATAAAACCTGTTTCTCATATAAAAGCAACAACAGTTGCCTCCCCAGGCACGTTGAAAGCGACTCTGGGAATTGTCTGACCCGTGCTGTCCCTGTTCTACTATCTACGCAATTCCAATCTACTCACTAACGTCAGGCATTAGACTTGTTAATTCTGTCAACCTTGTTTTCGATTAAATTATTTTTCTCTTTAATACAAATCGAAACTCTCAATTTTACAATTTACTTTCACGTTACATGCAACGATTACTTTAATTTAATTCATTTTTAAATCAGTCAAATTTATTTTGCAATGTTTTCAGAATTCTCCACGTATGACTTGATAGAAAACATTAATGGAAAATACTAGTGACACTGTCGACACTTCTCATCCTGTAATCACAATCATCCTGTACTGACAATTCTCATGTAATCATCCTGTGTATCACAATATTTTAATACAGGTGTAAAAGCATAATCGATGACCCGTCCCATTCGCAACAAACGTATGACGCTAGTTTTCAGTAAAGCAGAAATTTTTTTAATTTTTGAAGCGTGAACGAGTCGGAGGTTTCACGAGAACGATTTCCGACTTGACGGCGTGCGTTAAGAGCTGCCAGCACCGTCAGGGGATGAGGGACGCTCCTTCTCGCCGCATTTCACCCCATCTGCTTCTCGCACGCCGCAGGATTCCAGGATACTCTGGACGTCGGAATGACGTGTCGGTAGAGATTTCGTTCCGAATGCCGGGAAGCGTTGCCCGGGCAGCTTGAATAACCAAGGGAAGGCTCGCGAGCTACGTAACTGGGCTACGTATTCTCGGGGGGTTGGTCGTGTCAAGCGTGAAAATATAATTTTTAACGCGACCCTCGCTAACACGCTCGCTGCAAAATTCCTCTCTTTCTTTCCTGCCCCTTTTTGTCTCGGATACGCGTCTCGAAACAACGTTACGATGTTTTATTCGTGTTCCGTACACCTCTATGGAGTATCTTAAACCCCCTTGATATATGGGCTTTGTTGCGGAATATGGAGATGCGAACATGTTCTCTTCCGTGACACCCTTTCTTACGCCTGCTGTTTTTACACTCTACTGATACTAGAGTTTTTGTTGATGTCTGATTTTGGAGCTCAGATTTTTACTTTTATTGAATTTGACGAGAGTAGATTAGGTAGACAAGTTAAATAGGCAATAGGCGTACAGTGCTTGTATACCATGTTGATGTCTGATGTTGGTGCTCAGATTTTTACGTTATTTTCATTGAATTTGACGAGAGTAGATTACTACTTAGGTAGACAAGTTAGATTGGCAATAAGGTCTTAGGTAAACAAGGATGGTCTTAGTTCTGAGACAAGTATGGTCTTAGATCTTGGGTAGACAAGTATGGTCTTAGGACTTAGTATGGTCTTAAGGAAACAAATAAGGTCTTAGATTTCTTGCTTTTATATTACAAAAGTGATTAAAAACGTTTTGAAGCGTTAATTCCTTATAGTATGGCATCGTGTCATATAGCAGTTCGAGTCTGACAAACTAAACCACATTATTTACAATCTGTTCAATCTAGTTCAATCATAGTTCAATCTATCTACTGTACCTAACATTTCATCTTTCAACTTGTCTTACATCGCACCAATGATGCAACATCTTCAAAATTTGTAGGTCAAGCGTTACAGTAACCTCTACCGCATTTGCACCCCTTGCACCAGCTGAGAAGTTGACAGCTGAACAAGAAGAATGAGCTACCCTATCCATCCTCGTGCAGCAGATCGCCAATTAGGAAAATGCACGCGTTCTTATGTACCCGTTTAAGGAGGTTGCTCTATTATATTACAGTCAATCAGAGCCAGCTGTGACCGCACCCCAAGATCGCTTTGTCCACCCCTATACAAAAATCACGACTCGCCACGCATAATAATTCGCGATGTTCATCTTATCGCGTTAACGCGACCTCTATTCTTCACCCTCTGTCCCTTTTGGCGAGTATGACCCGTCCGCACCCTTACCGGCAGCCAACAGGAAACTCCAAGTAGGAAATTGCCTGTCCCCAGGGATCCAAATAGGGTGGATGCGCTAGGCTGATCTCGGTGCAGATGCCAAGGAAACTGTCCAGTTTCTCGCGATTTCACCTGAACGTTTCCTCCCTGTGGACTTTCCTTAATGTTCCACCCTACTACCAACCCCTAATTCCTCCGTCTCCGCGGGCTCGTCTTTGTCTTCTTCCCCTTTCCCTTTTGTCTCTCAGTTCACGTTCCGCGTCCCTCTTCACCCTTCGTCCATCGTTGTCCCTTGACATCAACCTCGGAAGTCGGAGGGGTAGTCGGCCTATCCGACCGCAGGATGGACTGCACGGATACGGTCAGAACAAGACCTGTTACCCTGGTAACGCGATACAGAAACTACATTCCGAATGTACTGCGGCACTAAGTGCAACTCTGACCAAAATTTCTCTGTGCTCGAGTAAACGTTGTGTTAACACTTGAACGCAGGTTTGGTTCATGAAATGTATTGGTTTCATCATAGATGAATAACTGAATTCAGAGGGGGTTAGATCTTCATAAAATTCTTCTAGTTCATCATTTAATCTGTTAGTGTATACAGAAGCTTCGTTCGTTTGCTTTTCTGTAAAGAAGTAGTTTAAATGTGTGTACAGCAGCGGTCACATATGACCATCATGGGGTCAACATATTCTTATGACTTTGTGCAAGGATACATTTAGATATACTTTTTGCACAATTGCATATAGGAAAACAAAATTGATCTTCGTATCTGTAGGAAGCAGCAGTCACATATGACCATCATGGAGTTCACATATGTATGACTTTTCGCAATGATACATTTAGATATATTTTATGTACAAGTGCATTTAAAAAACAAAATTGATCTTCGTATCTGTAGGAAGCAGTAGTCACATATGACCATCATGGAGTCAACATATTCTTATGACTTTGTGCAAGGATACTTTTATATATATTTTTTGCATAATTGCATTTAAATACACAAAATTGATCTTCGTATCTGCAGGAAGCAGCAGTCACATATGACCATCATGGAGTTCACATATGTATGACTTTTCGCAATGATACATTTAGATATATTTTATGTACAAGTGCATTTAAAAAACAAAATTGATCTTCGTGTCTGCAGGAAGCAGCAGTCACATATGACCATCATGGAGTTCACATATGTATGACTTTTCGCAATGATACATTTTTTGCACAATTCCATTTAAAGAGACAAAATTGATCTTCGTATCTGTACGCACACTTAATACTTGATAATTATAACGTGTATGTTGTATAGTTAATTTTCTTGAGACCTCATTGCAGCTTGAATTAGCTTGAAGCTGCAAGGTTTGAAGACCTCTAGAAGATCCATGCAAAGATATCCTCGATGTTTCTGAACCAGGTTTCTCGTCACGCTCGCGTCAACGTTAATTGCCTCTTCATATTTTTCCGCATCTAAAAGAGAGCCATTCGCGTCTCTATCTGGCGAGAAGGCTCGCTCGCCTAGCGGCAGATCCACGGATTTTGCCTGGCTGGCCACGAATTGCATACAGCCAGGTGCCCCTCGTCGTCTAAAGAGGCCGTGAAATGCCCGGCGAGCGAGCAGCTGCCACGAGTACGTTGCTGCGTCTCTGTGTTTACATTAAATATCAAATCTGCAGCGGGAGCATGAACGAGTCTCGATCTTCCCGAGCGTGCCGATGGATTCCTCGTATCGTAATTCAATAACGTTGAGTGCTGCGCGACAGCCAATAAGGGAATAGGACAGTCACGGAGAAGAGACGCCGTGTTTCTACGCTTTTCCCCCTTTTCCTATCGTTTTCCCGTCTCCTCCTGTTTCCCTCTGTCTCTCTGTTATTATACTTTCTCGCTAACGGGCGAACTGAATTACCCGGGATCGTCTGTGAGCTCTGTTTAGCGCGAACGTAATCGAGAGGGTGACTGTTTAATCCTTTGATCAAAGAAGGGTTAAATTGCGAACCGAGTGCATTGAGAATTGACTGAATTGGAAAGTTTCGCTGTATAGACGGGGAAATTAGAAAATGGGCTAATTGATGCACAGGGCATTAATTAACCGCTTTAAAGGGCTGGAATTAATTACATTCTTTGCCTGCATAACCCCGTTTTCTCTTACAAGCTCTCACTTGTTGTATATGTCACTTTATGACACATTTTCTTATTATTTTAACCTCTGTCGAAATGAATAATTATACTAATAATATTTTCATTGTAAACAGCACTTTCTCCGACACTTAACATATCTTCTTCCTTCGGAATGGATTACCAATAAACATTTTCTTAGTATCTATCAATAAGAGACGTTTCTCCCCCCGTGTTGTTTGAGGCAACAGATACTTCAAACGAACAAAGTGCTTTGTCCTGTATCGTAGTTATCCCATTTCGCACCTTTTGATTGAGACGCTGAAACGAAGAATGAGATCGTTTGTGCAGTGTCTATCTTCGGAATTGCGTCTTGTTATTTTTAGAAGAAAAGCACATTTATTTCGCCTTAATCGAAAAGTTCGATCCTGGACTTTGTGAAATGTTTTTACTTCTATAAATGCAAAAATTTTCTGGACGTTAAATTTCTATTGAGACATTAAATGTTTTACTATCACGTTAAATTGGTATTCGAAGAACATGCACACTTAACAGAAAACTCGAAGCTGTTCACATTCCATCGTTATCGATCGATGAGAGCAGAAATTCGCCATAAAAAGCTAACGCTAAGAAACAGGGTTGAAAATCGTTACAAGAACGGACAAGCGGGAGAGAAATTGTAATTTTCTAAGAGGCTCCCCTGCGAAGGCTGAGAGGGTTTTTACGAGATTATTAAAAAAGGTGTGTTCCGTCGAGAAGGGGTCGAGGGGAGTAACGAAACTTCCGGTAGCTCAAAGCTCGCTTCCGGCGTAAGTGGTGCTTTAAAAATTAACCGTCGGTATTATATAGTTTTTTACAGCCGCGCCAACTTACCTCCAGTTGGCGTTTTACAGACTGACAGAAGGAAAATCATGCTGCGTTCACACGTGTTGATTTGCTCATTCCACTGCAAATGAACAACGCTATCCATTAATCTGTGATCATGATGGACAGATCAAGTGTCTCTCGATTACGGGCTGTGGTCTGCGCAGCGTTTAGCGAGTTGCGAATTTGATTTGTGCATTTGGGATTTTGGGAATTTTTAATTTGGAAGTTTGGAGTGCAGAAATTTGGGATTTGGGAATTTGGTGTTTGGGAATTTGGAATTTTTGG
Organism: Megachile rotundata; assembly: GCF_050947335.1. Lineage (NCBI taxonomy): Eukaryota > Metazoa > Arthropoda > Insecta > Hymenoptera > Megachilidae > Megachile > Megachile rotundata. Next base: position 21,211,782 of record NC_134984.1, on the reverse strand, counting down.
AATTTGGGGACGTAGAAATTTGGGGATTTAGGAATTTGGGGATTTAGGAATTTGGGGATTTAGGAATTTGGGGATATAGGAATTTGGGGATTTAGAAATTGGGGGATTCTGAAATTGGGGGACATAGAAATTTGGGGATATAGGAATTTGGGGATATAGGAATTTGGGTATATAGGAATTTAGAAATTTTGGAATTTGGAAATGTAGAAATTTGGGGATTTAGGAATTTGGGGATTTAGGAATTTGGGGATTTAGGAATTTAGAAATTTTGGAATTTGGAAATGTAGAAATTTGGGGACGTAGAAATTGGAGGACATAGAAATTTGGGTATATAGGAATTTAGAAATTTTTGAATTTGGAGATATAGAAATTGGGGGACATAGAAATTTAGGGATGTAGGAATTTGGATATATAGGAATTTAGAAATTTTGGAATTTAGAGATGTAGAAATTTGAGGATTTAGAAATTGAGGGACATAGAAATTTGGGGGTATAGGAATTTGGAAATTTAGGAATTTAAAAGTTTTGGAAGTCGGTATTCAGAAATTTGAAAGTGTAGGACTTCGTGAATGTAAAAATTTGTAAATTCAGGAATTTGATGCTACACCAATTTCTCAATTTGTGTATTGAAACTTGTGAAAGTTTGAGGATATCGGAAAGTGTATATTGATTGATTTGCAAATTTCAAAATTTGCAAATATCAAAACTTGTCAAAACTTCTCAAGACCTGAAAATCTCAAAAACTCAACAATATTTAACCTTGAAATAGTCATCAAACTCTGCCCATCGTTGTCCAAAACCACCCGAGAATTGTCCATCATCTAAGATGTATCTAATAAAGCGTCAACCTTGTAAATTCATCTCGGTCGAAAATTCCGAGTGAAATACCGCGCGACACAGCAGGTCGGCTTCGCGCGGAAAATTTATCGCTGCTCCGTCGAGATTAACGATCGAGCCGCTTCGAGCTTCGAGCGTTCTTAATCGCTCGTGAATGGAATAGAGTTAACGATCACGCGTCGCTTAAAATCGTTGCGATAGAATAATTGATCATATTGGTTTGACGTTTCGCTAACACACTTATTTCAAAACCTGGTTCGAAAGATCCGAATCGATACCATATTCAAATAGATTCAATTCCTAAGCTCTCCCTACGATTCCCATAGGATACCTTTGACTCTCTGCCTTATTACCTCATGAATATTGGGGATTAATGATACATTTCGTGCTTCTGCCGGATTAGAATCTAACCGGAGTGTTCTGCACGGAGATTCTGCACCTGAATCTCAACGTTCATCCTTTGATGGAGCACTTTTGTAACCATCTATATAACGCGGTATTTATGTGTCGATCGACATGTTGTTGTACAAGTTGATTTATGTAAATTGTATTGCAAATTCATTCGTACTCATTTAATTCGTGTTTGCGATTGTAAAATATTGAAACACTGATGTTTGGATATTTGTAACTACAAACATGGCGACTACGTGTTACATGAAATGATGAATTCTACATATATGACCAGTAAAAATATTGTAGTAAAACATTATACTCAGAAATATATTCAGAGAAATTTACATATAGTAGTAGTTATACATCTTTCGTATGTGATAGACATGTGAGGACACATATGCATATACACTTTCCCTATACATACATAGACATGTGAGGACGTGTACACCAGTTGTGAAACATCCTGTATATGTATTCGATTTTCGCAATTAAAGAGTAGTAGTAGTTATACATCCTTCGTATGTGATAGACATGTGAGGACACATATGCATATACACTTTCCGTATACATACATAGACATGTGAGGACGTGTGTACTAGTTGTGAAACATCCTGTATATGTATTCGATTTTCACAATTAAAGAGTAGTGGTAGTTATACATCTTCCGTATGTGATAGACATGTGAGGACACATATGCATATACACTTTCCCTATACATACATAGACATGTGAGGACGTGTACACCAGTTGTGAAACATCCTGTATATGTATTCGATTTTCACAATTAAAGAGTAGTGGTAGTTATACATCTTTCGTATGTGATAGACATGTGAGGACACATATGCATATACACTTTTCGTATACATACATAACATGTGAGAGCGTGTGTACTAGTTGTGAAACACCCTGTATATGTATTCGATTTTCGCAGTTAAAGAACAAAATTAAGTCCTGTGCACTACAAGATTAGACTTAAGAATTAAAAGAAACGGATCTAGTTTTCTTTGCTCCCATTGCATGTGACTGTAACCACTTATAGTAACTACCTGCAGTACATTTTGGTTTTAACCAATCGTACTCTGTATCCTCATCTAGCGAAGAGTACTCTAGCTAAATTAACAATAACGAAAACGAGGATATTCGTTCCAATCGAGTTCGGTATAAAAATTGGCTGATTTCGAAGCGAAGAAGAAGAACAATGCAATTTCCGTTCGGTATCTGACGCGAAAAAAGGAACGGCGCTAATCAGGTCGGCCGGATGCCATCGATTCGTCGCGGGGCGGAAATTTCTCCGCGTGATAATTACTCGCACCGGAGGCAGGAACTATTCTAATTCGCTGGAAGCTTCTGCGGAAACCGGTGAACATCGCGAGAGAAAATGTTTCTACACGTAGGGAAAATTATCGTCTCGAATTTTTCGAAAGACGATCGTATATTTTTTATCGATATTCCGTGCAAATCTACTTGGTGGAAATATACGGAAACTCTCGAAGAATGCTTCGATGAAATTAATGTTCTTTCCCTCTCTTTTTGTTTCTCGTTGTTGTTTAAAGCGTTCCGGTATTATAAACGATTGTTTATTTATGCGTTTCCGCGCGGTTCGAAGTTTCGTAGCCGGCAACTCGCTCGAACTTGTCCAATTAATTTTAAAAGGTGCTCGAACGAAAGGAAACTTTTAATTACGCAATCTGCCCGTCAAGAATCCTAATTCCCGTGAATTTTTAATCCAGCCTTGTCCCTTCGAGGTGTTGCCGGCAAATGAGCCGGGGCTGGATAACATCGAAACGACGAGCTGATGAGCCCTTCCTTCTCCTGGAATTGCGCTTAATTAAAACGCGATTGCGAAACACTTCGACAAACAATGTTGCAAGATTTAATGGGCTGGTTTGCTTCGCGAAACACCAGATGCCGTTCCTCCGAATATTTTACCGGATTCCCAGACGAATTCTTGCGAATTTTCACTTCTCGACATATTTTAAAGGCTTCTACCGAAGTTCTCGAGAAACGCTGATCCTAGGGATATTCTAGAATTCTAAGGAAATTTAAATCTAATTAATTTATGGGGAAATTCTACGAAAGTGGGTCTTACAATTAGATGTATTCTAAAGAGATCGTGGGAGAATTCTAGGAAAACTTTGGAGATGTTCTACGTGGTTCTAGGGAATTTTGAGATCCTATTGCAATTACGTATCTATTCAAACTCAATCAAATTCTAGAGGACTCTTAGAAAAATTTTAGCAGTGATATGCAACCGGTACTCATATAAATTCTCTCGCATAGAAATTGCCACGTGTTATATCGCCGCATATCAGTATTGTCAATAGTTGAAATCATCACGTGTTATATTTCAACGCGCAGTAATCGTCATGCGTTATATTGCAACGCGTAGAAATTGTCACGTGTGAGAATCCTCATGCACAGAAGTTTCCTCGCGTTATATCGCCACGCGCTAATTTTGTCAAAAATGGAAATTATAACGCGTTATATCGCAACGCGTAGGAATCGTCAAGGGTAGAGATCAGTACACGTAAGAATCTCCATGCACAGAAGTCCCCTCGCGTTATATCGCCACGCGCCAATTTTCTCAAAAACCCAAATTATAACGCGTTATATCGCCACGCGTAGAAATCACCACGCGTAAAAATCCCCACGCACAGAAGTTCCCTCGCGTTATATCGCCACGCGCCAATTTTCTCAAAAATCCGAATTACAACGCTTTATATCGCCATGCATAGAAATTGCCACGCGCAGAGATCACCACGCGTAAGAATCCCCACGCACAGAAGTTCCCTCGCGTTATATCGCCACGCGCCAATTTTCTCAAAAACCCAAATTATAACGCGTTATATCGCCACGCGTAGAAATCGCCACGCGCAGAGATCACCACGCGTAATAATCCCCACGCACAGAAGTTCTCTCGCGTTATATTGCCACGCGCCAATTTTCTCAAAAATCCGAATTACAACGCTTTATATCACCATGCATAGAAATTGCCACGCGCAGAGATCACCACGCGTAAGAATCCCCACGCACAGAAGTTCCCTCGCGTTATATTGCCACGCGTCAATTTCCCCAAAAATCCAAAATATAACGCGTTATATCCCAACACATAGAAATCGTACGTGTAGAGGTTACTACGTGCAAGAATCTCAACGCACAGAAGTTCCCTCGTGTTATATCGCCGACCATCAATATTATCAACAGTAGAAATTACAACTCGTTATATCGCAACGCGTAGAAGTCGTCACGCGCACAGACCACTACGCACAAAAATTCTCACATATAGAAATTGCCTCTCGTTATATCGCCGCATCGAAGAATATACGTGAATCAAGTCTCGTGGGTGCCTGATTTCGTTCCATATTCACGCGGTAGTTGATACCTTTCCGTCTCTCATCTCCGTTTCATCATACTTAGCGTGAAATCCGTTTTCTATTCCCGAGTATTAAACACGGAATCAGGCAGACGGCGAAGCAGGATGAAATAACCGGTGGTAATATTCGTGAATCGTGATTATTGCAAGAACAATGCGGCAAGACAAGACTGAAGGCAACGCGAGTTAAGTAGCAACGAGCGAATCTTTGCCCGAGCACGTTCGTACCTTCTTCGTTGCTGTTTATATTTAATCCGGCAGCAACATTTAGGGCTCCTGTTTCTGCTTAACCAAGCGTTCCCCTGCATTTCGCCGGGCAAAGTTTGTACAAGTAGAAACTCGACGGCGTTAGTTCCACGCCATTCGGTAATTCCCAGCAGAGGTACTTTCATGGAGGCTAATAGCTGAGAGAAACGATGAGCTTCTTGAATTTATTAAACAAAACCGGCCGAAAAGAGTGTTGCTTAGAACTTTTCAACATCGTCCGCGGACCGTGTTCTGATCCTTTTTTACTTCCCTGCAACTTGGTTCTGTCTGTCGCGCCGACCATGAATATGGAACACTTCCTTTAATTTTTCACATAAATGGTCCCCAAATGGCCGTAGATAAAAAACTTGAACGAATATCTTTCAGAAATTTCGCCTGGTGCATGCGCCCGAGTAGATATTGCGAATTTGCGATTTTGGGGATTTGGGACGTTGAAACTTCACAATTTACGAGTTTAGGATATCAAAGTTGGGAATTTCTAGGATTCCAGATATCAAAATTTGAGAGTATAAAAATGCAGAAATTTGGGATACGAAAATTTCGAAATTGAGGATATTTGGGAACCCAGAAATTTAGTGCACAAGGATTTAAGAATTAAAAAGTGTACAAGTATAAAAATTGAAACGTTAGATTCAGTGAATTGATCGGAGCATTTGACAATTGTCGTGCTGGAATTCGTCGGGAAATTACTGGTTCCCACGGGACAACTAATGTTCCCGTTGAGAAGGAGCGTGAGCGGTTTGGAAGCGGTCGTAGTATAAACAGCGGCGAGTTCACAGCCACCAAAGCGGTCGATGGCAAATTAGAGCGTACTCCAAACAGGGAGCAAGCCTATGTTAAGGCGTACGGGTACACTTAACCGGGCGCAATCACGGGCCAGTATTTACCTTGTCCAGCCTGCTATCGGGTTAATGCGGCTCACGGTGAAATTAGTTTCGCTAATTTAACCCTGATAACGTGCCGATACCGTTTGATTGATCGTTCGCCGATCGATTCTTGCCACGACGTGTTCGCTTGTCGCGAGGTTCCTCACATTCATTATTGTTGTGAGTTCACTTTTCACTTTATCACATCTCTTCTGAAATCACTCACACTAGTTTAATCCTAGTTTAATGTAGTTTAACCCTAGACTAGTTTAACCATAGATTTCATAAACTCTCTTCAGGTCTATAATTATTTCAGGGATAGATTTCTATTATTTCACCGAAATCATTTCTTGTCCTCCGAGAATCGGATTTCAATCCATTTCTAAAGTGTACCTAAAGTACAAACAAAAAATTCAAGATCGTTTCTACAGAATAAAGTATCGTTTCTTTCCCCATCTTTTTTATCATCCCCTGCTCTTCACCCTCATTTTCCATTACTACCACAAAACAGTTTCAAACAATTTAATCCACCATGATATCCATTATCCGCGGAATAAAAGAACAGGAAAGAAGGAAGATACAACAGGGAAATGAAACGGTGCTTACTACATACAAGAGACCGCGATTCAATTTCCATCGTGATCGTTACGATTAATTTTCAATTTCTCGTCGATAGTACAAATTAGTTCGAGCTGAATTCGATGTACGAACTCTGCCATTGGCGTAACTAGCATTTTTATTTCCTAGACGTCACCTGTACGGTGCCTCTAATTATATTGCCTCATGAAATTGATATATGCATTATCAGGGACAATTAGAAATGGGTTACAAGACCTAGTTGTGGAAATTACCATGTATTATATTACCATGTTCATGCGGTATATTGTTAAGCTTATGTCAATATTGCCGAGCTTAGAAATTGACAAGCATTATATTTCCACGCATGGATATTTAAACACATAGAAATGTTCACACATTATATCTTCACGTGTGGAAGTTGTCATATGTTATATAACCACGTGTCAATATTTCGAAGCGTAGAAATTGTCATGTTCTATACCTACGCGCTTGAAAATTGGTACGCATAGAAATCTCCACGCGTCAATATCGCCATGTGTGGAAATTGCCACGCATCATATCTCCACGTGTCATATCTTCACGCGTAGAAATGGCCACACGTTATACTACCACGTGTAGAAATTCTCAGGTCCTACACTACACGCGTAGAAATTAGTACACATGGACAATCTCCACGCGTCAATATAGCCATGTGTGGAAATTGTCACACGTCATATCTCTACGTGTCATACCTTCACGCGTAGAAATGGCCACGCGTTATATCACCACGTGTCAATATTTCCAAGCGTAGAAATTTGCACACACAGAAATCTCCACGCGTCAATATCTCCATATGTGAAAATGTTCACACGTCGTATCTCCACGTGCCGTACCCTCACGCGTAGAAATGGCCACGCGTTATATCACCACGTGTCAATATTTCCAAGCATAGAAATTCTCAGATCCTATACTCCACACGTGGAAATTTGCACACGCAGAAATCTCCACGCGTCAATATCTCCATATGTGGAAATTTTCACACGTCGTATCTCCACGTGTCGTACCCTCACGCGTAGAAATGGCCACGCGTTATATCACCACGTGTCAATATTTCCAAGCGTAGAAATTCTCAGGTCCTATACTACACGCGTAGAAATTAGTACACATGGAAATCTCCACACGTCAATATCGCCATATGTGGAAATTTTCACACGTCATATCTCCACGTGTCATACCCTCACGCACTGAAATGGCCATGCGTTATATCACCACGTGTCAATATTTCCAAGCGTAGAAATTCTCAGGTCCTACACTACACGCTTAGAAATTAGTACACATGGAAATCTCCACACGTCAATATCGCCATGTGTGGAAACTCTCACATGATATCTCCACGCGTAGAATTTCTCACGCATTACATGTCACGCACGGAATTCACACGTCACCATATGTGAACTGTCACATGTCACGCGTAGAAATAGTCTCTATATCGCCACATTCAGTATCGCAATATATCCATAACATTATAGACATGTAAAGTATGTCTATAATTGATAGAAACGTTCGCGATAAGAACGATCACGAAACGTGTCATTAATTGTCGCGGCACGGCTGACTGAACGATTGACCGTGCAATTTCAATAATTAAGTCGAACGATTAACCGAATAATTATCGTGCATTATCATTCATTATTCTATCAAGCGTTCGTGCCGTGGCCGGGCCGTTATCAAGTATTGATCCTACTTGGCCCCCGAAGCGGGTCACATGCCGTTTCCGAATGCAAAACTGATTAATTTAGGTAATGGAAGATCAGATGAAACCGGACGTCGAATGTCATAATATTTCAATAATTCATCGGCCAGGCGGCGGTCAACTAGCACTCGGAAATAAACGAAACCGGACGAAAAGAAAAACAGGAATAATGGCGTTCCCGGTTATATCGAGCGTTATAATTTCGCGGCGGTCGAAAAATTTTCTACGGTTCTTCATTTCCGACGTATTTTCATTGCCTCGTTTTTATTGAGCTTCCGAATTTTCAACGAGCTCTTATCGTCAACTCGAACTTCGCGCAAATAAATTAACGCTCCAATGTCTACGCCATTTTTTACTTCGTTTCTTTTATTATACACTGTCGAATTCCTCATATTAGCGATATTTGTCTTCCTTGCAAGTGAAGAGGTCTTCAAACTAGAAAACTTTCCTTTCCCATTTTAACACAGTACAATTAGAATCACAAATACTTGACGGTAGAACTTCACATTCGTAAAAATTCAACAACATCCGTTTCATATTTTCCATCATCAAAAATTACTGACAAATCCTAAACTACGAAGTCTTCCAAACTACTCGCCATCTCCCGTTATACCAACGGAAAAGTTCCAACATCACAATTATAAATATCTCGCAGCAAAAACTTCCCTAACAAGGTCCAAGAGCCACTGTCCTCAGCATCTTCCTGCAGACACAATTACCGAGCGGTTGCACCCTATCTGAGCGCCCATCGCTGCAACCGTTGTTCAAGTAGTTCACAAAGCGTGCCGCTTCAAAAAAATCCGCACCCTCGAGCCTCACCTGACGGGTGGTTCGTATCCATGACACGACATTAGGTCGGCTTTCCGTCGTACAATGACAAACGACAACGGGGACACGTGGAAACGCGAGATCACGAGCACGCGTTTGATCGCGAAAGGATAGGATACAGGACAGAACCCGGAGCTGAAGGACGGGCAAGTTAAGCGACCGATCGAGCACGTTCTTTTGTGAGCTTTTCTAAGCTCCAATGATTCCATTGCCGAAGGACAACGACGGGAAACGAACGGCTTTTTGCCTCTTTGTCGCGTTCAAATTTTCCCCTTTCTTTGGGACTCTTTGTCGGTGTTTAATTAACAAAGGCTGGAGATGTTGATAATCGAAGGGAGAATGTGTGTAGAAGGTATGTGTGTGGAGATTATTTAATTTTGTTGAGTTAACTGTGGGGAGAATGCTGGTGATGTACATATAGGATATTACGTTGAGATGTGCAATTGATGTGGAGGGTAGTCGACATGATGAGTGATCGATGTATTGAATAGTCAGCGTAGTGAGTAGTTGGCGTGTTGAATAGTCGACGCGTTGAGTAGTCGACGTACTCAGTAGTCCACGCACTGAGTAATGGACGCGTGGAGTAGTCGACGCGTGGAGTAGTCGACGCGTGGAATAGTCGACGCGTGGAGTAGTCGACGCGTGGAATAGTCGACGCGTGGAGTAGTCGGCGCATGGAGTAGTGGGGGCGCTGAGTAGTCGACGCGTGGAGTAGTGGGGGCGCTGGGTAGTCGACGCGTGCAATAGTCGACGCGTGGAGTAGTCGGCGCGTGGAGTAGTCGGCGCGTGGAATAGTGGGGGCGCTGGGTAGTCGACGCGTGGAGTAGTCGGCGCATGGAGTAGTGGGGGCGCTGAGTAGTCGACGCGTGGAGTAGTGGGGGCGCTGAATAGTCGATGCGTGGAATAGTCGGCGCGTAGAGTGGTGGGAGCGCTGAGTAGTCGACGCGTGGAGTAGTCGACGCGTGAAATAGTCGACGCGTGGAGTAGTCGGCGCATGGAGTAGTGGGGGCGCTGAGTAGTCGACGCGTGGAGTAGTGGGGGCGCTGAGTAGTCGACGCGTGGAGTAGATGACGCGCTGAGAAGTCGACGCGTGGAGTGGTGGGAGCGCTGAGTAGTCGACGCGTGGAGTAGATGGCGCGCTGAGAAGTCGACGCGTAGAGTAGTTGGCGCGCAGAGTAGTTGACGCGTAGAACAGTCGACGCGTAGAGTACCGGACGTTCTGCACACCGACACATTGAATATTTGTCGCGCCGAATTTTCAAAGCATTAAATAATTCATGCATCGAATACTCATCACCCTGTTCACTTAACTCGTTAAATTAATCACTCTCAACCCCACTTTTTGCACCCACCAAAGTTAACCTACTCCTACAAAATTCAGCACTACATCACTATCCACAAACATCACCATTAAACATCTCCGAGCATTCATCACCAGATATTACGATTGTCATAATTTATAACACTTTATCCCCTAAAAATAAGTGGGAACCATTAATCAATAAAAAACAGTAATGTTTCAACTCAGGAGCAAACACAGCGTCACATTTGTCACTCCTCCTTTTTCCTCCACATGGCACACGTGCAGCAGTTACATCGACAGATTAGGGGAAGCTGTAAATGCCTAGTATGGTCGGACACGTTTATTTCAGCGAAACTTTACAACTGTGGGGACCATTATTTTTAGACGGTCCCTTTATTTTCAGCAAGGAATCGTTATCAGCCACGGATGTCCGCAACTTCTTCCGCGCTGTTGTTTGTCCTGTTGTTACGTCTCCCTGGGGTGGTTACCGAGCGGGGGAGAGGAAAAAAAACTTTATTATCGTGGCTAACTCCGGGCAAATTCGTTCATTTGGCGGAGATAGCGAGCCTGGACAAAACTTTCGGCATTAAGGACACCGATAGCGATGAGATGGCCGGCTGTTTTTGACAAGGGAACTCCTGCTAGAATTGCGTCACGCTTCGCGAGTAAAATGGTGTGTCGGGCGAAAAGTTTTGCACGGATCCTGTAGGACATGTGAAACGAGTTTTAATTCTATGCTGACAATTATTATATATTCTTTTTTCACTCTTCTGAAGAAAATGGCGATTGCTATTTTTAATATTGATTTGTGTCCACAATGGCTAATTTTATAACCATTGTGCACTGTCAATTTTAATACAGTTATTAATATTTATTAATTTTATGACAGCTCTCTGTTGCAAAAATTTTGTTATGACTGAAGGAATGAAATTTGTCTCATTCAATTATATGAAGCTTAATGGTTACAAAACTCTCCAAGTACTTTATGTTCATTGCAACTTTAAATCAAACCTGTTGAATGACCAAAGGAACACTCGTTTCATTTTCTCAACTTTCCAAATATACACTGGTGTCGTAAAACGGGGCAAAAAGTTTCGCAATCTTGATACACCGCGTCGCCGTTTTCGAGAAAGACGCGTCTGTTTACGAGCGACTGAATCGTTGCCGCAACGTTCCTGCGATTGAATCATCGTCACAGTAAATCCCGATTTTCCGTTATCGCGGTTATTGTACCCGATAATGGTCGCACGTTATCAGGGATGTTGCGAACCGCAAACGTGCACATATTCGCAATAACTTCTTCGCAATACGTCAACCCTGACAGGAGCATACGTTGAATAAAAATGTGGTCCAGCCACCAATTTCCCCTAGGCGCTGTAATAAACGACAATCGCGTGTTAATGCGTGGTAACCTGCGCTAATAGCGCTGGAAACACCATGATCGATGTGGTCGATTTGTATTCGAACGGTGTCGTGCGAATTCTCGATAAACAGAACCGTTCGGTTTCACAATTTTTATACTCTTTTGCGCCTTGTTTCTATTTTAATATAATTTTAGGAGAATCGTAATTGCAATTTAAATTTAATTTTATTGAATGGTCGATATTGTTCTGTGTATCGACATGAATCACATGGTCTCATGAACTATTCCTACGGGATGTATTATTGCGGGTTGTATTATATCGCCATGCGTTGTTACTGCATTTGTGGTGTACTGTATCGCCTTGTATTATATTACCACACGCTGTATTAATAGGTTGCATTCTTGATGAGATACATTCGCGACGCGTTATAGTCTAGACATGGCGAACTTCTGGATGCGAACAATTCTCAGATAGGTCGAATTTTCGGAACGTTGGGTTTTCATAGCGTTCAATAAGGGATGCGTTGAGTTCTCAGCGCATTGAACTCTCGACGCGATGGATTCCCGGTGCGTTGAGTTCTGGGTGTATTGAGTTCTCTACGCGTTAAATTCTCAGAGCGTTGAGTTCTCGGAGCATTGAGTTCTCAGAGCGTTGAGTTCTTGACGCGTAGAGTTCTCGGAGCGTTGAATTTTTCACGCGTTGAGTTCCTGACGCATTGAATTCTCGGTGCGTTGAAATCTCGGCGCGTTGAATTCTCGATGCGTTGAATTCTCGACGCGTTGAGTTCTCCACGCGTTGAATTCTCAGTGCGTAGAATTCTCGACGCGTTGAATTCTCAGTGCGTAGAATTCTCGACGCGTTGAGTTCCCGGCGCATTGAATTCTCAATGCGTAGAATTCTCAATGCGTTGAGTTCCCCACGCGTTGAATTCTCAGTGCGTAGAATTCTCGACGCGTTGAATTCTCAGTGCGTAGAATTCTCGACGCGTTGAGTTCCCGGCGCATTGAATTCTCAATGCGTAGAATTCTCGATGCGTTGAGTTCTCCACGCGTTGAATTCTCAGTGCGTAGAATTCTTGACACGTTGAGTTCTCCACGTGTTGAGTTCCCGGCGCGTTGAATTCTCGACGCGTTGAGTTCTCCACGCGTTGAGTTCCCGGCACGTAGAATTCTCGACGCGTTGAGTTCCCGGCGCGTTGAATTCTCAGTGCGTAGAATTCTCGACGCGTTGAGTTCCCGGTGCGTTGAATTCTCAGCGCGTAGAATTCTCGACGCGTTGAGTTCTCCACGCGTTGAGTTCTACACGCGTTGAGTTCGCGGCGCGTTGAATTCTCCACGCGTTGAGTTCCCGGCGCGTTGAATTCTCAGTGCGTAGAATTCTCGACGCGCTGAGTTCTCGATGTATTGAATTCTCGACACATTTTATTCTCAGCACGCCGCATTCTCATCATACATTTCTTCCGCGTATTAAATTCTTCTCACACTTAACCGTAGTACAATGCACTCGTTGTAATCCCAGCGTGTCGCTCTACATTTCTTTCTCTATAATCTCATCTTAAAAAAAATTATCTCACAAACATAAATCATCGTACAATTCCCAGTGCAATAAACATGAATGCAAACAAGGAATCCACGCGCAATGAGAAGAAACCGAATGCATATAAAACAGAACGCACGAGCAAAGAGACAAAAGATGGTGAATGTTCCAGGCAAAGGTTAATTAAAACTGATGCAAACGAGCCCGTATCTTCGTGTCGGCTCGATCAAGCCAGGTTTAATTAAGCGGCTCGCGATTTTTGGCAAATTTACGCGACCGGTATCGTTCGCAATTACTCGTACATTTGCCTCTTTCACTTGCAGTAATTCAATTATTCCGGAAATGTAGAATCGTTGAAAGGTCGTCGTGAGATAGACCAGCCTTCATTCTCATCCTCTTGTTCTCTCTTTCTGTTCCTCTGTTGATGCCTTGCCGGCATTAATTCGTTCGCCGTCTGCAGAATTTCGCGTCGAAACTCGGGTAATTCGATTAACGACGGCCAAGAATGCGAAACAATTTAGCGACGTCCGCCAGACACCCGCGAGGATGCCAAATAAATTCTTCCTTTTAATAACACCGTTTAATTGCACCTTCACCGACCTTATTTACCCCCGATACATATTTTCGGTATCAATAATTTCGCTTCGCTCCCGATCGTCCATAAATATTTACAAAAATTAAAATTTTATTGCGATCAAACGAAATGTCACGGGCAGAGCCGTGTTTCGTGTTCCACACAGGCGAATTTTGATGCTGCCCAGAGAAAAAAATCCAATCCGCCTCTGGGTCGGAACGCGAAAAAACATGGCACACGTATCCATTCCAGAACATTGTATTCGCTGGCTGAAAATATTCGATACTGGCACGACGAAGACATAAATTGCCCGTTTCCTGCGGCGAAAACGCATGAATTCATGAACAGCAAAGCGGTCTCATTATTGCGACGAAATCCTATAAATCTCGTGCATCGCGAGTTCTATTCTGTTTTTTAATTTTTATTTTTTTCTTCTCTTGCATTTTTATTTCTTCATATATTATTAGACTGCATCTGTTATACATCATGAAGTCGACAGGTTATTTAGTTTATAGGTTATTGACATGGATACATGACTCATTTATTCTGCAGACTCTAATATATCATAGATGCATAAACATTCACGATATTCTGATCGTCAAAGTATATTTGTGAAATAATATTTGGACATACACTCATATTATCATATTATCATATTATCATATTATCATATTATCATATTATCATATTATCATATTATCATATTATCATATTATCATATTATCATATTGTCATGTTATCATATTGTCATGTTATCATATTGTCATGTTATCATATTGTCATATTGTCATATTGTCATATTGTCATGTTATCATATTGTCGTATTGTCATATTGTTATATTGTCATATTATCATATTGTCATATTGTCATATTATCATATTGTCATATTGTCACATTATCATATTGTCACATTATCATATTGTCACATTATCATATTGTCACATTATCATATTGTCACATTATCATATTGTCACATTATCATATTGTCATATTATCATATTGTCATATTGTCATATTGTCATATTGTCATATTGTCACATTATCATATTGTCACATTATCATATTGTCATATTATCATGTTGTCATATTATCATATTGTCATATTATCATATTATCATATTGTCATATTATCATATTATCATGTATGTCTGGTATGTCATACATGACGATATATCAATATCATTCAAATCACTCAATATGATTGGTATGACTGGACTCGTCAAGTCTTGAAACATCATAGAACATGATAACAAAATATATTAAAGAATTTCGAATAGTTTTAAAGTGCCTTCGCTAAATGCCACAAGAATTCCAATTCATAATGTACATATTACCATCGATTTTTGAACCCAACACCTGCATCAAAGAGACGTTAGCAATTTCGAAATAAAATAATGTAAACCGCCATGTAGATAAACACAGAATAGCATTTCTAACCACAGTAGATTTCAGCAAATCCCGAAATCTAGGTGTATCTCAGCGCACGGCCGCGTCTCACGTAGCGGAATCCATTTTCTAAAACAAACCAGTCCAGAATTCCTCTTTCAATTCACGGTCGGAGATTATCGGTGCGATTCGAGAGGGAGGTGGCCATTCACCGAGGACGACCGAATTGTTTCGGTAGCAAGGATTCGGATCAGGACTCGATCGTATCTGGGTCCCCGGTCGAATCTGTTCTGGAAAGGAGCGTCCGCAGGAGCCAATAAGGAAAATGCCCGGACGAGGTACATGCTCCATATAAGTGTCGGTCCCGAGGGTAGCCGGTCTCCGGGTACATCAGATAAGGTAACCCGGTCCGGGATAGAACCCTATTATGCTCGCTATAAGTGGCCGCGAGGGTAGAAGGCAAAAGCGGCTGGCAAGATAAGAAAAATGTCTGGACGGTCCTCGTAACCGCAGAAGTTGTAATTATACAGTGATATTACTACCGAAAAGAATGAGGGACGAGCAGGACCGTTCTACTACGTGGAAGCCGCTCGTTTCGGCGTTTACCCGGGATCTCGATGAAGATACGTCCACGCTCAGATAAAAGCACCAGACGACGAGTATTTATTGTTGGTCCCGGTGGCCGTTTAAGGGGGTGAGTCCTACATCTCGGCATCTCAATTAACCAAGAATTCGTGTTGCGCCGTTGTCGTTGCCTTCCACGTGGACCTTCTTCGCCGACTTTTTATCACCCCGATGAAAATACAATTAGGTTTCGGTGTCCAGGGACGATTGGTTCGCGCGATACGTGTTGGAATTTCAAACCCGGGGACCTGTGGGATTCCGGGATTCACGGATTGTACAAATCTTAGGTTATGGGGTTTAGAGTTGTACGATTGTGGATGTCTACGGTCATAGGATTCTAGGGTTCTAGGATCATGGTATTTTAACCAGTTGACGGTGGAATTTAGTTTCAAAAGGTCACCATAGGGTGCGGAATTAAAAACAACTGGTTAAGATCGTGTTCTATGTAAATTCCAGAAGGCAGAATTCAATAGAACCTACAGGAAGTCCATGTGAGTTCTAAAAAGGCTCCCAAAAATCTCCTCAAACTTCTCCTCAAAGAATTATAAAATATTCGCAATGCTTTCATAGCAATTATAATGTGATCTCAAGCCACCAAAAGAAATCCTAAATCCTTCTAAAAAGTCCTCAACACAAGGTACCATCCCCCATAACGTGTCTCGATTAAAATTGTACCCCTTCTTCTCGAAAAGACCACATATAACGACAAATATTTGCGCAGTGCACACAATTTGCAGAGTCCGCTAGATTCGCGGAAAGAATAGCCGTGGCCTGTAATTCGGTTAATTTAATTAACAACGGGTTAATTGCCGGCGCAACGCGAGCCAGCCGTTTCGCTCGGCCAGGCAGGGAAGCGTTCTTTTGTCACGGCGTCGCGTTGTAATTTGCAGGGTCGTCGCGCGTATATAAAGCACGCGATAAATATCGAGTCGGGATAGCGGTTCCAGTAAGCCGAACAATCGTAATTGCGAGACCGTGCACGGCTATTAAGCGAACACGCGACAGCTTTCCGCTCTGACTGCTGTAAATCTGATTAAAGATACCGTTACGCGACGGAAGTATGGCTTGAAAGAAACACCGGAAGGTATTTATTGTTATCTAAGCTTCTGGGGTAACGAATCTGTCTCGGTGCTTCGAAGTGGCTGTCGCCCGCATCCATTGCTATCTTTTACCGCTCTTTAATCGCCTTTTACAACTGCTGCCTCTGTAAAGAAAATTGTGCTAGGTACAGTTTCTTTCTCGTAATGTACGTCGATGTGCAACACGGATTTCTCCCTCCGGATGAGAAAATTCCGGAGAACCTTTGAGAGAACCTTTTGCAATTTTTGGTCCCAAGATACCAAAAATATCGTTGCAATTTTGTATTGTTTCGTTTGGCGACTACTTATCGTCGGCTATCGTGACCGACATTTGCAAGACGATTAAGGGAAACGAGACGATATACCGTCGACAACAAGGGTTCCGGCTGACAGTCGTTGTTACGAGAAGCCCTTCGTGTCTGGCTACGAGATTACCGTCGAACTGCGGAAATGGCTCTGATGGAGGGACTTGACTTTGTCAACTGAAGCGCGAGGAGAGCTTCCTCCTGTTGCTACCGCCATTGTTACGTAAATACGTAATACGCAGCCGGTGAATTGCTTGCGTTATTAAAGTTCGACCACGGCTTAACGCAGTAACTGCCACTACAATGGCTATTTGCTGTAAAATAAAGCGCTAATTATTAACCATCTCGTCAATTTTATTATAGCTTTCGTATTCTGTCAACTTTTATTTATTAATAGAGGTCATTAATTGAGATTATTAATAGAGGTTAAGTTAATTGTACTTAATGTTGAGTTTAAGATTCTGTGGTAAAAAATGCACATAGCGTTTACATGTTCATAGTTGTATTTTTATAGCAATCTCGTGTTCTGAAGATATATGATATATTAAAAAAATTTTGTTTTTAATAATTTGAAATTATTGGATTGACCAACATGATGACCATATGTGATCGACATTGCAAACTCAGTTAAATTCTATGATTTTTCAGTCTCATTGCTGTAAGAGAACTATGGAAAGTTGAAATGTTTGACATATTAAAATTGTTGGAAAGATAGATTCGTAATAAAATGTTGATTTCCTATCAGTTAGGAGAAACACAATGTAGCGGAGCGTTTGATAAGTGAATCGGGACTATATTTCTCAGAGTTAGAAGTAAGAAGATTTCCACCCCTGTGGTTCTTACATTATGGAGAGGGTCGAACGCTTGGCTCAGCGACTTTCCAAGTTTTTTGATGCTCGGATATCTATAGACGATGGAATCGTGCTCGCGTAGCTTGAATCAATAAGAACGGTTCGAGTGTTATTTCACCGGGATAGGGTAATCTTCGTGAGGGTTGTGTACGTACGTATTTCGCTGCAGGATCTTAACGAACCCCTACGGGCTGAATCACAAAGCGATCGTCGACGAAATAATTGTAAACGATAAATCGTTTGCTGTATTCGCGGAAAAACTTAATCTGATTTATGTTACATGCGGAGTTCTCGGTAAAAACTCCGAATCCAATCGAAAGTTTGTTCGAGCGGAGTAAAGATATGGTTTCCCGAACCGAAGAGGATGATATATCAAACTTTGTTTTGTATCGTTTCTTCCTATCGTGTCTTAAAAAAGAAACATGCAAAGTAACTTCTTACTTTGCGTCCGTACTTTATCAACGGTAATAGGAGTTTTGTTAAAAAAGTGTTTATAAAAACTTATGTATATTTCACTGGAGTTAATTATTCTCCTCTTCTAAAAACCTGAATGAATAAGAAAGCTATACGTTTCTTTGTTAAAAAGTGCTCATAAAAACAAATCTTGTATTTCATTGAAGTTATATGATCAGGAGACTTGTTCTCTAAAAATTGAACATAAAACCTGAATGAATAAGAGGGATATACATTTCTTTGTTAAAAAATGCTTATAAAAACTGATCTTATATTTCATTGAAGTTATATGATCATGAGAATTCTTCTGTAAAAATTAAGTACAGAATAAAACCTGAACGTATAAGAAAGATATATGTGTCTTCATTAAAAAGTGCTTGCAAAAACAAATCTTACATTTGATAGAAATTACATGATGATGAGACTTGTTCTCCAGAAATTAACCACAATATAAAACCTGAATAAATAAGAAAGATATATGTGTCTTCACTAAAAAGTGCTTACAAAAATAAATCTTACATTTCATTGAAGTCACATGATCATGAAACTTGTTCTCTAAATATTAACCACAGAATAAAACCTGAACGAATAAGAAAGATATATGTGTCTTCACTAAAAAGTATTTACAAAAACAAATCTTTTATTTCATAGAAATTACATGATGATGATACTTGTTCTCCAGAAATTAACCACAGAATAAAACCTGAATAAATAAAAAAGATATATGTGTCCTCACTAAAAAGTGCTTACAAAAACAAATCTTTTATTTCATAGAAATTACATGATGATGAGACTTGTTCTCCAGAAATTAACCACAGAATAAAACCTGAATAAATAAGAAAGATATATGTGTCCTCACTAAAAAGTGCTTACAAAAATAAATCTTACATTTCATAGAAGTCACATGATCATGAGACCTTGTTCTCTAAAAATCAACCCAGTATAAAACCTGAATCAGTAAGAAAGTTATATGTATCTTTGTTAAAAAGTGCTTACAAAAACAAATCTTTGATAGAAGTTACATAACTGAGACTTGTCTGCTAAAAATCAGTATAAAACCTGAACGAGGAAGAAAGCTACATGTTTCTTTGTTAAAAAGTGCTTATAAAAACAAATCTTACATTTCACAGAAGTTACGTAGCTCGTGTCCTAAAAATGAACCACAGAATAAAACTTGAATAAGAAAGTATTAATACACATAACAAAGAAGCAGTTAAAAGTTTTAACCGAACAAAAATGGGAATAAAAGACCCCAAAACCCCTCGAGTGTTAATGTACTCGCGTTGAGAAAAAAAAGTGACGGGTAAAATAAACCGTAACCCTCGCATTCGCACCCTCGGATTAACCCTTTTAAGCGTGAACCCTCGTGGCGGCAACAAAGGAAGAAACAAAATTCAGTCGTCGTCGAGAAGCAAATGGGACAGAAAGCATCTCGTTTCGCGAGCTGCGCTATTCACGAATCGGCCCCGTGCACAATGGAACACGGGGGTTGAAACCGCGGTGGTTCCCCATGGATTCCTCGAGGAACCGAGACCGTCCCGTGTAGGGATTTGCGGTGAATGGAGCTCGTCCGATAAAACTATGGCAAACGTCCCGCAGCGTGTCGCATCTCGTCACGCTCGGACGTTCGCAGCGTTTTTGGGCACCGACAACGTAACCGAGCTCGTTCGCGGCCCATAACTGCCACAGGAAGGTCAGGGGGGCCATAAGTTATCGGGAATGACTGGTACCCGTGACATTTTTCATCGACTCGCCGGTGGGGACGAGCTCGGAAACTGCACGGAATTCTGCTGTCGCCAAAGGTCCCGCTGGAACCTCGGAAATAGGAAAGTGCCGGATGAATGCGGACCGGAATGGAACGGATTTGCGACCCGGACCAATGGAACGTTTTAACGCGGGTTTCTGATGAAAGTTACTTGATATACTTGATGTAATTTCGAACGATTGAATCGCGGTTCATCCTTTCGCTTATAATCCAAATTAACTTTGTTCTACAAATTTATCTTCTTCTTTAACGTTAGAATTGCTTGAATTTTATAGGATTTTAATCCGAAATTAAACTAGCAATTTTTGTATTAAATGGGAACTAATTAACGAGTATTCACGAAATAGTGAAACGCTAAAATGATCGTATAATAACCTATTAGTACCCTTTTAATATCCTCTAAAAAATATGAAAATATAACAGTAAGCTTGCGGAGGTGAAATAAATTGCGACTCGATTAATTTTTCAGCGAAGGAAATAAGAATGGAGAAATTATATCGAAGAAAAGGAGATTGTACGTTTCTATCGGACGGAACACGAGTGTCTGGCGCAGTTAGTTCAATTTTGAGGACGATAAGAGGATCAAAGCATTGATAGGTTCGAGATGTGGGAGCATTGTGCAGTATCTCTCGCAGTCCGTACAGAGACTGCACAAGAAACCCGGTGGCTTTTGTTGCAGTGAATGTAATGTGGTTATAATACTGTATAAATGTTAATGCTGAAGGATCAAACGAAAGCCCCTAGTCACGGACAGTGGTCGTGGACAAAAGGATTCTGCTGTTTGGTGTACAAGGGAGAACTTCCGTGTATGTACCACGACGGAAGCTCTATTGGATAGCTAACATTCTCTTTGCCACGGGTCACAAATAGCTTGTATTATTTCCTACGAGATATCTGCTTCTCCGAACTCGCGATTTGTTCGATTTCGTAAGACCACTTTCGCGAGTGAGACTCAGGGTATACCTTTTAACTTACCACACTTTGTTATATGTTACGTTTCAATCAGAACGTTATGTGTGGTTACATGTTAGACTATCACGCATTTATACGGAACGCGTGGACTACACAACGCGTGGGATACACAACGCGTGGAATACACAATGCGTGGGATACCCAATGCGTGGAATACACAACGCGTGGGATACATAACGCGTGGGACACACAACGCGTGAGATACACAACGCGTGGGATACACAACGCGTGGGATACCCAATGCATCAGATACACAACGCGTGGGATACACAACGCGTGGAATACACAATGCGAAGGATACCCAATGCGTGGAATACACAACGCGTGGGATACACAACGCGTAGGATACACAACGCGTGGGATACACAACGCGTGGGATACACAACGCGTGGGATACCCAATGCATTAGATACACAACGCGTGGGATACACAACGCGTGGAATACACAATGCGTAGGATACCCAATGCGTGGAATACACAACGCGTGGGATACACAACGCGTGGAATACACAACGCGTGGAATACACAATGCGAAGGATACCCAATGCGTGGAAT
This sequence comes from Megachile rotundata, assembly GCF_050947335.1. Lineage (NCBI taxonomy): Eukaryota > Metazoa > Arthropoda > Insecta > Hymenoptera > Megachilidae > Megachile > Megachile rotundata. The sequence continues at coordinate 21,190,140 of NC_134984.1, read as the reverse complement.
ACACAACGCGTGGGATACACAACGCGTGGGATACACAACGCGTGAGATACACAACGCATGGGATACACAACGCATGGGATACACAACGCGTGGAATACCCAATGCATTAGATACACAACGCGTGGGATACACAATGCGTGGAATACACATCGCGTGGGATACACAACGCGTGGGATACCCAATGCGTTAAATACACAACGTGTGGGATACACAACGCGTCAAATATACAACACGTGGGATACACAATGCGTCGAATACACAATGCATGGAGTACACAACGCATCAAATACAAAACGCGTCAAATACACAACGCGTGGAATACACAACTAGTGTTACTGCCTGAAAGGGGTAGTAGAGGATTCTGAACAAGATTTTCCTCCACAAAAATGGTGTTTGAATCTTCCATATAATTAAGTACACTAAAAACGATGAAGAACATGGAAAATGGCGTACCATGGCGTAACAAATTCAGTTCCTTCTAATTTCTACGAAGTATACTCTCAAAAATACCTGTCCGGAAAGAAAAATAAAGAGAACTCCACGAAATAACATCAGGGAACGTACAGCCCACACGAAAAGCCACAGTAACTGCAACGTAAAGTCCATTTCATTCGTCCGGTTCGTCTGTAAAGAGCGAGGGTGGCTCAATCGGGCGTCCAGATCGTGTAGTTGCCAGTTTACGAGTGTCTGTCTCGGACACTGGAGTTTTATAGGCACGATGGAGCACGGTTGTAAATGATAAGGCTTCCAAGGAAAAATTTACGATATGACAAGCTTGCGCCACGATCATACCCGTTAAGGGCAAACGCTCGAAAAGAGGCTGCTGGATAAAAATTTCTGGCTGGACTTACTGAGGAAATTATGTTCGCCAGATCCTTTGAACGAATCGAGATATATCTTTACGGTTCTAAATTTTTTGGTTTCTAGATTCTTAGATTTCTGGGTTTTTAGATTTTTGGATTTCTAGATTTCTGGGTTTTTAGATTTTTATATTGCTAGATTTCTGAGTTCTTAGATTTTTATATTGCTAGATTACTAGATTTTTAGATTTTTAGATTTTTAGATTTTTAGATTTTTAGATTTTTAGATTTTTAGATTTTCTGATTTCAATATATCTGAATTCCTAAATTTCTACAAAATTACCAACAGCTAAATTTTATAGATGTTGTACCTTCTATTTTAAAAATTGAAAACCTGCAAGTTCAAACATTTACAAAAATAAATTTTCATACGTAGAACAAGTATGAGTATATAAAATATTTTTCCACGACCCCAATTCACCCCATTTCTTTCCTCTCGTCGCGAGTTATCATTTACGTTCACGTCATTTTCGTAGCTACGACCGGAAGCTGAGCTGTCCACAGCAGCCATGGAAAGCGACGAAAGGCAACGTAACGAAAATGGCGCACAAAAGATATTATACGCGACGTGTTATACCGAACTTTGTAAATACGTCGTAACGAATAGGTGCACACGAAGGTGAGAAAGGGGCTCGGTAACCGGGTGAAATTGCTTCCATGCGACGAAGAAACGTGTAGGCTTTCATCGCGAGAATAATTCCAGCGCCGTGTTTAATTACAAATTTTAATAACAGTATTGTGGCGAACTGGGGCAACTTTAAGTTAAGGTTTATTTAATACGCGGCTGTGCTACATTGATCGACTGCTTTTGTACCTGCTTTTCACTTTCAACTCCAGCTCGACGTCTGAGGTTAGGTTTGCTTGTTTGTTAATCATAAATATTAAACAAATATTTTGTAATTTCTCAGAGATGTTAATTCAGAGATGATTTAATTTCTTGATATAACATTTTTATTTCAGTCACTTCAATATTTCATACATTTTTACTTTTTATAGGGACATAAGAAAATACTGAAAGAATTTAGCTGATTGTGGAGTGAAAAAATGTAACATGGTAGATTTTACAGAAAGATTATGGATATACATACATGTGGATCACACATGAAACAATAGCGAAAAATGTTGTGCTTGACAGTCAAGATGGACGACACAGAGATTCAATTTTTTAACAAGTATACAATATACCCAAAACAATATGTAACTGATCCATATGTGATCCACATATGTAGCTCCTGGACCCAAAAATTATCCACATAGCCCTGAGAAATGATAAGAACATCCCTTGATGTAACAAGAAAGAATCACAATATTAAAATTCGTGGAAAACACCCCTAAATGTAGCGAGAAGTAGGGCAAGCAAAGAGGGTTCCTCGAGCGGAATCGCAGCCTGAAAATCGTGTAAGACCCGCTATCAAGAAAAGTATTTACATATCCGCGTTTCACGAGCGTGTCAGGCCATCAACTTCAGGGTTTGCGCATAAAACGCCAGCGCCAGTAAAGTGGTGCGACTCTAGGAGCGACAGCATTCGTATTCGAGCGGATCGCGCGCGGGAACGTCCAGGTTTCGGCTGGAAGCCGAGTTTCGGAAGAGTAGTCTGCTCGGTAAGCAGCTTAACCGGTCTTAAGCGGCTTCGTGTCCCTCGGAGATTCTTCCCCGGTCACTCGGCGCACACCTGACGAGTGCAGGTGAAAATATCCATCCGACACTCGTTCGCCAAGTTCCCGATTACCCGATTCCCCACGGACGGGCTTTCCATACCTCAAAACGCGTCTCCGGGTCACCGGGGATTCCGATCTCATTTCGAACGAATAAAGCTTCGCCGTGAACGCCGGCGCATTCCTGAACGATCGACTCCGAGCGTTCCAGCTTCTTTGTCAGGGCAGTAATCGCTGCTGAAGATCTGGACATCGCGAGCTCCCCGTGGCGCGGGTTCAGACCCACAGATCCCTATCTTCCGGGCTACCATTTCGGCCAACCTGGACGATCCGCTTTCGAAATGCTCTTCTTCGAAATGTTTTCGTTCAGAGATGTGAATATTTGATGCATCCGTGACTAACGCGGGTCAAACGATTTGTGGTGCAGGTAATGGCTGCTCATGAATATTCAACCTTTGGTGATGTAAGCTGTGAGAGCTTGGGTAATTATATCAAGTTAGAACTTTTGAGTGATTTCGAATATAATTCCGATATTATGTCTGAAGGGTATTCACCCTAAATCGACTCCAAAGTATACGTTGCAGTGAAGCTTCACGATTGGAACACAGTAGATGTACTTATTTTATTGATCTCAAGCTCAAATAGTTATTAAATAGTATTTAGATCTAAGTAACAAAAAGTGGATCTCTATAACCTACATCAGGTTAAATTGCAGTAAAGTTTCATGATTGAAACACATCAGTAGGTGCTCTTATTTTATTGATCTCAAGCTCAAATAGTTATTAAATAGTATTTAGATCTAAGTAACAAAAAGTGGATCTCTATAATCTACATCAGGTTAAATTGCAGTAAAGTTTCATGATTAAAACACGGCAATAAGTGCACTTATTTTATTGATTTCAAGCTAAAATAGTTATCGAATAGTATTTAAATCTCAGTAATAAAGAATGTACCTCTATAACATACATCAGGTTAAATTGCAGTAAAGTTTCATGATTGAAACACATCAGTAGGTGCACTTATTTTATTGATTTCAAGCTCAAATAGTTATCGAATAGTATTTAAATCTCAGTAATAAAAAATGTACCTCTTTAACCTACATCAGGTTTGACAATTAAGATTTCCTTTTCTTGAAATCTCCGAAATGAGAACCTTGAAATCCTCCATCTATAAGAAAGATTGAGTACAGCAAATAAAATATTTTGGTTAAACTCGGTGAAATGAAAAGCTTCAGTGACCAACTATTTTTGTGCCGGCACCGCAAAGAATATCGCGAGGCTTGCAATCGACGTGTAAAAAGAAATTAAAAGAAACCGCCTCCTCTAAGAATCAACTTCCGCCGTACACGAAGAAACGCTGGCTGAGCATAACGCGGAAGCGTGCAATAAAAAGCGCCGGAAGTCGAGGAGCAAAGTAAATGAATGGAATCTCCTGACGAAGAGCAGAGTGGTACTCGTGGCTGACATTCATTTTCCGGGCCTTCTTAATGCCGCGTCCCTTTCGCTGAAGAACTTGCTACAAAATAGAGCGCCACCCCCTCTTCTTCTTCTCCATTCATCTTCTCGTTTCTTTCGCACTTTCAAGGAATTCGAGCAGCGTGAAAGAAGCAGATATCGAGCCGGAACGGGGAACGAAACACGCGCGCGGCCAAATTGTCGCTCTTTTCTTGCGAGGACCGTGAGGGTATATTGGGTGCCTCAGGAAAAGTGTGAAATGACGTGCTTATATGCTCGTTGTAAGGAACGGTGGATATATTGTATGTTATGACACTGTATATTGCCAGATGCATAAACTCTCGTTACGGTGTTATACGTTATGGTGTCTTGCATTGGATCTTGGGTGCTTTTCCCAGGTGCTGTGTGTTGACGTGTTGTACTTCGACGCGAGTATCGTCATAAATTGGATGTGGTCGCGCTATGTATTCGATGCGTTGTGTATTCCACGCGTTGTGTATCCTACGCGTTGTGTATTCGATGTATTGTGTATTTCACGCGTTGTGTATTCGATGCGTTATGTATTCCACGCGTTGTGTATTCGATGCGTTGTGTATCCCACGCGTTGTGTATCCCACGCGTTGGGTATCTCATGCGTTGTGTATCTCATGCGTTGTGTATCCCACGCGTGGTGTATTCCACGCGTGGTGTATTCTACACGTGGTGTATTCTACGCGTGGTGTATTTCACGCGTGGTGTATTCCACGCGTGGTGTATTCCACGCGTTGTGTATCCCACGCGTTGTGTATCTCACGCGTTGTGTATCTCACGCGTTGTGTATCCCACGCGTTGTGTATCCCACGCATTGTGTATTCCAAGCGTTGTGTCCTCGATGCATTGTGTATCCCACGCGTTGGGTATCTCATGCGTTGTGTATCCCACGCGCGGTGTATTCCACGCGTGGTGTATTCTACGCGTGGTGTATTTCACGCGTGGTGTATTCCACGCGTGGTGTATTTCACGCGTGGTGTATTCCACGCGTGGTGTATTCTACGCGTGGTGTATTTCACGCGTGGTGTATTCCACGCGTGGTGTATTCCACGCGTTGTGTATCCCACGCGTTGTGTATCTCACGCGTTGTGTATCTCACGCGTTGTGTATCCCACGCGTTGTGTATCCCACGCATTGTGTATTCCAAGCGTTGTGTCCTCGATGCATTGTGTATCCCACGCGTTGGGTATCTCATGCGTTGTGTATCCCACGCGCGGTGTATTCCACGCGTGGTGTATTCTACGCGTGGTGTATTTCACGCGTGGTGTATTCCACGCGTGGTGTATTTCACGCGTGGTGTATTCCACGCGTGGTGTATTCTACGCGTGGTGTATTTCACGCGTGGTGTATTCCACGCGTGGTGTATTCCACGCGTTGTGTATCCCACGCGTTGTGTATCTCACGCGTTGTGTATCCCACGCGTTGTGTATCCCACGCATTGTGTATTCCAAGCGTTGTGTCCTCGACGCATTGTGTATCCCACGCGTTGTATATCCCACGCGTTGTGTATCCCACGCGTTGTGTATCCCACGCATTGTGTATCCCACGCGTTGTGTATCCAACTCATATATCCCACATGCTCCATACTCTACATATTCCTATATCTATCATAACGCGTGTGCAACATACAGTGTAACGTCTGTGTTACGCTACTACATATTTTTTCGCGTTATATCGCCTGAAATGCCAAAAACAATATCCTAATTAATAATTCATAACTCCCTTATACATTTCTTTTGAGGCAGCTTGTATAATGAAATAGGGGGAAACCCGGAGTGGTTGCGAGGAAAAAAAGGCTGTCGCGGCCTACGACCTCGTCTTTCATCTTTCTCTTTCTATTTGCGTCAATCAGTTAGTCTGAAACGGGCTTTATCCATGGAACGGTCGCGGCTGTCGCTTCGTCGATTTTCAACGAAAGGACACGACAACAATAACGACGTTTCCTTGGGTGGAGAAGTAAGGGGATGTAGATTCGTGGTGGCGGGACGAATTAATCCGATTCGTCGATAGTTCGTGCCGGGATGATTGTGAAGGAATACCTTCGTTCCCTATGGAATGTAAAGGTTCTAAGTGTTAGAACGAAATCGACGATCATGTAAGTCATTTTGATTTCTATAGAACTATTAACTTCTTTGTCAATTTATGCTACACTTTTTTTGTGGTATTGTTATGAAGGTTCTGGTTCTAGAATCCGAATGTTGTTCGAATGATTATATCTCAGGTGATATAATTATTTGGCGATCGCTCAAAGTCACAAGTAAACGAGATAGAGTATGTCTGTGACTGTACTGAAAATTAATGAATTACACCATTAACCGTAATGAGACAGATGGAATATTTCGATCAACTAGAGAAAAAGATAATAAGTCTCCTGTATATGTAGGTGTGGAAGTAGATACCTCGTATCGGAAATTTTGATGCATTCAAAGTTGCAAAATTTAAAATTTTTTTATGCGACAATCTCAAAGTTTAGAAATCCTCAAAGTGTCAAATTGTCAACTTGTCGAATTGTTATATTGTCAAGTTGTCAAATTGTCAAATTGTCAAATTGTCAAATTGTCAAATTGTCAAATTGTCAAATTGTCAAATTGTCAAATTGTCAAATTGTCTAATTGTCAAATTGTCAAATTGTCAAATTGTCAAATTGTCAAATTGTCTAATTGTCTAATTGTCTAATTGTCAAATTGTCAAATTGTCAAATTGTCAAATTGTCAAATTGTCAAATTGTCCAATTGTCAAATTGTCAAATTGTCTAATTGTCTAATTGTCTAATTGTCTAATTGTCAAATTATCAAATTGTCAAATTGTCAAATTGTCCAATTGTCAAACTGTGAAATTGTCAAATTGTCAAATTGTCAAATTGTCAAATTGTCTAATTGTCTAATTGTCTAATTGTCAAATTGTCAAATTGTCAAATTGTCAAATTGTCAAGTTGTCAAACTGTCAAACTGTCAAACTGTCAAACTGTCAAACTCTCAACTTGTCGAACTATCAAATTATCAAATTGTCACAGATGTGTAAATTCGCAAATCAACAAATCCTCAAATTTCCAATCCGAAATTCATAAAATTCTGAAGTGTCTAAAATAACAAGTTTGTTCCAAAAGATGTATCGATCAAAGGACATTCGTTGAGCGTTTCAAACGATCCACTTAAGGAACGTTGCCTAATCCATTCTAGCGTGTACCGAGTGCAAAGCGTTTGCTGTTGCACGCGTACAGAAGCGAGGACTGTTGTCTCGTGCCGAAGCTTGGTCTTCTATCTTGGATGTTTGCGTGTACGTTTCTTGCGAGTAAACGTCATTTTCCTGAGGCGTGTATACAAGCCCCTTGGGAACGCGCGTTGAAACACTTGGTAGTGAAGTAACTCTCATCTTCCCTGCGCTGTAAACAGCTTCTTGTGTGGCTTCAACGTTACTCGATGTTAATAAGCAATGAATACACACGTACCTAGGTGTTCTGAAACGAGGCTGAATAAATGCCGCGTCCTCTTAACCGGAAAACGAGTCATCCGTTTTGTCTTGCGAAAATGAAGAGCTGAAGGTGTAAACGATATTCGCGATAATTGCTTGTGTTGATTAAAGGAATCTTTCCGAACGAATATGACGAAGTGCAAATTTATCTCTCGTTAATGTAATTGCGATCTATTCAGCGATAATTTCGAATTCAATGAGATTTTCCTTTCAAAATTTATTATCGAATAATGTCGTCAATAAAGAGCGCACATTCGGAAATATCAGGATGGCTAATTATAATCATAATAGCGTTTAATAGTTTCTATTACGTTATAGTGTTATTGCATTAATGGCGTTCCAAATAGTATATCGTAACATTATACCGGTTTCGTAAATAATTAATTTGCGTTTCCTGCATTAGGGTGCATTACCCCGGAGCGCGCTATACGCAACTCTGTTTATTTGACTTCCATCTGTTTGAACGAAGTCTTAGTCAACACTCGAAACGAATGTGCAAATACGAAAATTTCGTTGTTCATACGTACGTTGATAATTTTACCCAAAGTTGTGCGATTTCACGATTACTTGCATTTTGATTGTCTTTCTCGTTCCATTATCTCGATAATATACGAGCAGCAAAACTTTCAGTCTACCGACTTCCAGAATCGCACGATAGCCGAAATTAATCGGTCGTTTGATCGCGAGCAACGTTCGAGATTAGGATCACGTCTGAACGGCGGAATCGATCGAGACCAGGTTTGATCCTCGTCGTCCTCGTTCGAGGTCATCGTAATGACCAAAGGAAGGTTCGGGGCTCGAAAAATCTTTTTCGAGTGGCCGGTGGACTCACGTGCACGGCAAACGGAATAAATTGGCCCGTGCCGATCGAAATTCCCATGGACGAGCGGATCGGAAATGGGAATGACGTATAAAGGAGCCAGAGCACGTAGGGTCAGTTTACCAGGCAAGGCATATCCTGTACACCGTGAAGAATCCCCGGCAAATCTTGTGTATGTCCAGCTCGTCACATGACCCCGCCAGCCCCCGGCTGAATACTGATCGGCCTCCTCAGAGACTCCAAACGGTTTGCGTCCCTTTGTAAAATCAGTAGCGAACCTTTCAGCCTCCTTTTTGCTTGGATCGCGAACAGCCAGACTCCGATCCCTCGACCCTTTATAGTCGCATTCCTTTCTGTCGTCTTACCTCGTTCGAGTTACGTGTATCCTTCAGTACCGAGGAAACGCGTCCAGATCGTTACGTTTCGACGATCCTCCTGAAAAGGATACGCCGAAAAAAGGGCCGCGTTTTATGCGTTAATTTCGATTTTCCTCTTTCAAATAATTCAGAGATACTCTTATATCTTCTTGTCATTTTATTCTGTGTTGTGTCAGATTTTATTCTGTCGTGAAGATCTTTAAATTTCGAACTTCAAATTCAAATATTAAAATTCAAAGAATTCAAACATTTTGGAAAAATATATAACAGAAAGAATGTATAATTTTTAGAGAAACTGTATGTAAACACTCGTACATTTTCATACTTTCCACAACTTGTTCCAGGGCCATATAGCGAGACTGCACCGTAATCGACTTCAATCGAGTCCAAATAAAAAACCAAAAAATAAAGAATTTTATATAATAACACTACGTAGAATAATTTTAAGAAAAAAAAGAAGTATATCTTTTAAATGAAGAAATGTGCTACAAACGTCATAAGTCAGGTTTCTCAGAGTAGAACGTGTTAATTAAAGGTATCATTCTCCGAAACAGGAGGTACAATCGTTCGATCAAATTTCTGAGAATGATTCTTGTTCCTCTTTCAGCTACTCCAATTACGACAGAACTTATCAATTCCCCGAATCTCTAGCAGCGTATCAGCGAATCTTTCTCTCGCCGTTCTGTCCTCCGTTCACGAAACTCCTTCCAACTTCTTCGGCGCCGTTGTAATACCTCATCAGGTATTCCCGTCAGATAAGAAGACGAACGTATGTCTCGGTGGCTGTTCGTTTCCGGATTATCTCCGAGTCACGGTTTTCGGTGACTACCGTCTCACGCGGACTGTTCTATTAAAGACGCCATAATTTCCTTCCCTCGACAGCCATCAAATTACAAACTGTATCGCGCGGTTAGAGAGGGAAGGAGAGGGTCAGAGCGAAGCCGCGATCAGCTGCTAACGATACCAAAAATGAAATTAACCGAGGGAGAGAAGCCGGATCGCGGCTAATCTTGTCTGGTATATAGCCGTCCCGATATCCTTCGTAAATAGATTACCGTGGCGACGTTAGGTGACATCCTCTTTAACGTGACAGACCGAGTCGCGATAGAGGAATCTATATGCAGGGTGCGATCCTTTCGGAAAATGCGGAAAATTCGTCGGGAAGACAGTGGCGTCGCGGTGGCGGAACAAGAAGTGGGCGAAGAGAGGAGGGAATTGTACGGGACACTGATAAGAGAACTCGGAAGAAACTGGCGCGCTTTGACAGCCGGTAAATTAAAGTATATTTCCGCGACGCTAGAAGGCAGATGTGCTGTACGTGGTAATCTGAGAGAATCCGAGAGCCGAGATGAAAGAAGGCAGCATTCGAAAGAGGGAATTTTTTATGAACGAGATAGCTGGCTAGGGGGATACTGGTGGCAAAGGGAATGCTACCTGCGAACTATACCAAGGTATACACGGTGGACCTTCGATCGAACAGTATCTTCAATGTAGACGAGTGAAATATCGTACAGAGGCAAATATACACGGTGCTCCAAGCGAAAATTTATTGTTTCGATCGCCTATAATCTTCAAATATATATAAATGAAATACTATGCACAGGTAAATATACTCGGAGTTCTGTAGATTGAATGGCCTTCGAAGAAACACTGTAAAGTTCACTATCAAGTAAAAATTCGCTGAAAGTTTCAATTATTTTCAAGTATACCATTTCACCGCATATACATATATATATGAACATTTTATTTATTTATTTTATCAACTTGTACATATATGAACATTTTATTTATTTATTTTATCAATTTGTACATATGTAGACATTTCATTTATTTATTTTACAAGCTTGTACATATATGAACATTTTATTTATTTATTTTATCAACTTGTACATATGTGGACATTTTATTTATTTATTTTACAAGCTTGTACATATATGAACATTTTATTTATTTATTTTATCAACTTGTACATATGTAGACATTTTACTTATTTATTTTACAAGCTTGTACATATATGAACATTTTATTTATTTATTTTATCAACTTGTACATATGTAGACACTTTATTTATTTATTTTACAAGCTTGTATATAATATGAACATTTTATTTATTCGTTTTACAAGCTTGTATACATAGATGGGCCTTTATAAAACTTGTCTCATAATAAAAAGCTCTAACAGCAAATTGAAAATGAATGTACTTCCTCAGTGTCACAGTAGATAAATCGTTTTGATCACCATATAAGTGTCCAGCTGAGAGAGCCGAGGAGGAAAAGAACACCGGGAGAGTAAAAGAAGTTGTCAGAATCAGATGAGAAGGCTGGCGACTGTAGATCGGGCTAGCCTGGCTTATCTGATGGGCACACAGCCGCGAAATGAATCGATGAAACAGACATTCACCCGTGAGCGTACGATCGTCCTAACAACTTTCCAACGAAATCGTTGAAACGTTGCCTCGTTCGATCGAGCTGTCAACCTTCCCGACACGCCTCGAAGGGGAAACTTTGCTATTGCCGGACCGTGTTACTGTTTATTGGATGTCGACTTATTACCATCGGTATTGGATTAGGATTAGATGATCGGAGTCTACGAAATTTGACGAGTTTGCAAGCCTATGCTTAGAACTGGATTAACTTCGATGTTTAATTGGATCTTCACTTAAGTGGATTTGGAGAAAATGGGGTGTATACGGATTTTAATATTTTGGTAGAGAAGGAATTATGGTAGAGGAGCTGTTACTTTTTTAAATTATTATACTTAAAAAGGGATATTACTTAGGTGAAGTAGGGTTCGTCAAAATGGCTGCTACTCTTTAGACAACCATTTTGTATAACTTACTGCAATAATAGTATCCTCTATGCTCGTCAAAATGGCTCTTACTCTTCAGACAACCATTTTGTATAACTTACAACAATAATAGCATCCTCTATGTTTGTCAAAATGGTTTTTACTCTTCAGACAACCATTTTGTATAACTTACTGCAATAACAGCATCCTCTATGCTCGTCAAAATGACTCTTACTCTTCAGACAACCATTTTATACAACTCACAGCAATAATAGCATCCTCTATGTTTGTCAAAATGGTTTTTACTCTTCAGTCAACCATTTTGTATAACTTACTGCAATAATAGCATCCTCTATGTTCATCAAAATGGCTCCTACTCTCCAGGCAACCATTTTATACAACTCACAGCAATAATAGTATCCTCTATGTTCATCAAAATGGCTCCCACTCTTCAGTCAACCATTTCATACAACTGACAGCAAGTTACATAATAATTTATAACAAGAGTACTTTACAGTAAGAATAACCCACAGCAAAATCTTATTAACTCTTCAATTCCAAATGACATCCATAATTCACTTAACCATCGATATTTAAATGTACCATGTCGTATGCACAAATGTTTCAACATCGATCGAGGTTTCCTTCAAAAGTTTTCGAAGCTACAAATCCTGTTCGGAAAACCGTGGCACATTCTTCACCAAAGGCACGTAACGCGCTTCTTCGACGAAGCTTGCGGCTCCAAGACAATAAACACGTTTTCATCGAGGAGCGCGTTTTTTTTTTCAAACGAGAATTGTTCAGGGTCGAGACGCTAGAACGCCCGGATCTTTCGAGCTGCGAAGCCCTGGAGCGATCTAGGATGTGCCCGCACGAAACCCAGGGTCTGTCTTATCTGGCTGAGCGCATTTCTCATCTCTGAGAACACCACCCTAAACGCCCCACCCCCGTCGGTTACATTGAAATCACCGACAGAAATTCACCAACTCTTGACCGACGACAGCTGGGAACCGTAACGTTGACCGGAAGCTACGCTCGCTAAAATGGCTGGTTAGTTTCTTGAATTTTGATGTTTTTGGATAAGTTATGATACTACTGAAAAAATTAGATAAAAAGTGTGGATGAAAATGTGGAGGTAGATGAAGTTTAGGTACGTGGATAATTTGCAAATTTCTAAATTGAAATGTCGGTGACATTTTCTGTGTTCTTAAATTTTTCTACTTAGATCAGACTTTCAAATTTCTTCCATCTTCCAGAATAATTGTCGTATTCGCAAATCAGTTGTAGATTTTCATGTACAAATATTCGAAAATTTAAGAATTTTCGTGTACTCAAATACGTACATTCTCAAATTGCCACAAATCCAAATTTTCAAATACAAAAATTTCCATACTCCCGCATTTGTTTCTACGTCAAGTGACGTAGCAGTTGAAAACGACAGTAAGGTGTATTTTTCGTGCCAAGATAACATAACGATATCATTAAAAAACTAAAAATCGACGAAAAAGGTAGAAGGGTAGAATTGGAAAATATGTAGGTCTCATCGAAATGTACAAGGCACAACCGCGATAGTTAGAAGCGATGAAAGAGGGTGTCGTTGAATTCTCGTCGGTGAAAAAGCGCGTCGGTGATTTGAATGTAACCCCGTCCCGTTTCGTCCGCTTTTCTTTCCATTTCGCTCTCAATTTCTCCGTGAAGGGTCTAGCTCGGTCCCCTTGTTATTCCAACTCGCGGTCTCATCTTCGTTTCCGCGTTATTTTTTCCTCGGCTCTCTTTTCATCCCCGGGCCGCGGCTTCTTCATCATCCTCCGGTTCGAGCCTCCGGTTTCCTCCCAGGCTCGTTTCTTTTTCCCCGAGTCGTCCAACGTTTTCTTTCATTCGTACGAAACGCCTCAAAGACCCGCGACGGGCCGTCATCGTCGCGAGCAAACACTCGCTCATAGAGCTGGCGACCGCGAGACTCGAAAGGGTTGAAAAGCGGACAGATTTCGTGCGGGGATCATTTCCGCGTCGCGATTTCTCGAACGAGATCGTCGCGCGAGTTCTCTTTGACCGGATAACAGAGCTGCTCGCGTGTTTGTAACGCTGATTGCGCGCGGCTGCAAAAGAAGCGGAGCGGAGAAAAAAAAATCGAGGAGGAGGAACGAAGACGCCTCGGGGTAGGACGCGTGCGGGTCGTCGGAGAGGGTGCACGGAGGAAGATAAGAGAGGAATCGAGCGATCGATAGAGAAGCAGGCTGATTGAAGATGAACCTCGGAGACGAGGAATTCTGTTCGGATAGAATCTTGGATTCCTCTAGGAGACTGCCTCTCCTCCTGGATTGTCTGTCCGTCGTTTTTCACCGAGCACTGCTTTCCCGAAATTGATTGCCATGGGCTTTGATCGTGCTTCCTCGAAAAACTTCCAGTTAATCGGAAAATCCGAAATATTTATAAACGATTATTCTCGTATTTATGGAATATTATTCTGTTGGTCATCGAGCTCTTTAATTCTTGACATTATAATAAATAATTATTCTTATAAATGTAGTAAATTCTACATATTCCCTTTCTGATTTTATACTGGGAGTATAAGGACATGGAGGAATCTTGCAGTACAAAAATTAAAATATAAGGATCTAGGGATAAAGCCCAGAAGTCCATGTTTAAAAACACAAGAAAGCAATCTAAATACGAATGTATAAAAATATGAAGATCAATATCACTCGTCAATTACAAAATAGAAAAATGTCAATTTCACAAATTACAATTAGCAAGCACCGTATTACGTTTAAAAGTACGCAGCAAGTGAAACATCATTTTACATTTAAAATGAAATGTACCGAAGTAAAATATCAACATCACATTGCTCATTAAAATGTTAATAACAATATCTGCATTCTGATTCGCGTTTTAACATCAATATTACACAATATTTTCATCAACGATACTTTACGTAATATTAAAATAGGGAACACAGTATTTTGCAATAAGTAAAGAGAGAGAGAGACGTAGACTCTCGTATAATTAAATTCGCTGTGAACGGCATTTTCATGTTTCCTTTCGCCCAGTAATTACATTGTTGGACAAATTAATAAACTTTTCTGTGTTGTCGAATAATAAACGATAACAGTGCTCGAATCTGTTAGGTGGTACTGTAGAAAGCAACGTTATCAGCAACGTCCATGTCAGTCCGGTTGGAAAAATTAACGCGCTCGATGTTTGTGCGGAGAACGAGGCAGAAAAGGGCTCGTTTATGATGCGAACTCTTTTGTGATGTTCATTTTTAGAATTTCTTTCTACGTTCGCTATGGACGCGTTTGTTCTCGCTCGAAATTGCTATTTCGTTCCGTGTCCGCGGTACAAAGACAAAATTGCTGAATGTGAAATTAAAGTGTCACGAATTTTAGCACATTATGGTCTATGGGAAATTGCGAATTTTGGAATTTGGGGTGTGGACTTTGGTCATTGGGGATTTGGGGATTTGGGAGGTTGGGAATTTGGGAGATTAGGAATTTGGGAGATTGAGAACTTGGGAGATTGGGAACTTGGGAGATTGGGAACTTGGGAGATTGGGAGTTGGGACGCTTGGGAGTTGGGACGCTTGGGAGTTGGGGAGCTTGGGAATTTGGGAGCTTGGGAATTTGGGAGCTTGGGAGTTGGGACGCTTGGGAATTTGGGAGCTTGGGAATTTGGGAGCTTGGGAGTTGGGACGCTTGGGAGTTGGGGAGCTTGGGAATTTGGGAGCTTGGGAATTTGGGAGCTTGGGAGTTGGGACGCTTGGGAGTTGGGGAGCTTGGGAATTTGGGAGCTTGGGAATTTGGGAGCTTGGGAGTTGGGACGCTTGGGAGTTGGGACGCTTGGGACTTGGGAAGCTTGGGAATTTGGGAGCTTGGGAATTTGAGAGCTTGGGAATTTGGGAGCTTGGGAGTTGGGACGCTTGGGAGTTGGGACGCTTGAGAGTTGGGGAGCTTGGGAATTTGGGAGCTTGGGAGTTGGGACGCTTGGGAGTTGGGACGCTTGGGAGTTGGGACGCTTGAGAGTTGGGGAGCTTGGGAATTTGGGAGCTTGGGAATTTGGGAGCTTGGGAATTTGGGAGCTTGGGAATTTGGGAACTTGGGAATTTGGGAGCTTGGGAGTTGGGACGCTTGGGACTTGGGGAGCTTGGGAATTTGGGTGCTTGGGAATTAGGGAACTTGCGAGTTGGGGAGCTTGGGAATTTGGGAGCTTGGGAATTCGGGAGATCGGGGAATTCGAGAAGTTGGAAATTATGAAATTTGAAAACTGAAACCAGCTTGAATAAGCTTGAAACCAAAACTCCAACATCGTAGAATCTCCCCAACTACCATAAACATTGATCGTTGAAATCAGCAATCAAGTAGAAAAGTTGAATGAAGCTTTGTCCTAATGTAAAAAAGCACACGCTCGCAAGTTCGTAGTTCGTTTCCAGATGTAAATGGTGTCTTATCGACCTAATTACAGTTTGAAGATTTATACCAAACGGAAACGAACCTGCACCGCCTCGATCCCCCTTCGGGCTATACTATCAGAAGTCTGTAATTCGTTCCTCTTATCTGGTCGATGGTAATGAATGAACTTTTAACATTATTTCTCGTCGAGGATCGAAGTCGATACCGAACAAGTACGAGTGGCATCAAGACGTTCCGATAAATGCAGGAAAACACGATTTCCTCTATGAACTCCACGACTTTTGCTGATCATGATTTTATTTGTAAGGGTCGTGATATTGATGCTGTAGATCAGATTTAATTAACCAATAAGTTACAATTATTTTCTACTATGTTGCGTTGTAGATGTGCTCTTGACATGATTGATAAGCAAGGTTTTGTTGTAGAAATCAATTCAATTCTTCAATTTTTCAATTTTTCAATTTTTTAATTTTTCAATTTTTCAATTTTTCAATTTTTCAATTTTTCAATTTTTTAATTCTTCAATTTTTCAATTTTTCAATTTTTCAATTTTTCAATTCTTCAATTCCACAATTTTCAATTTAACAACCTGAAAATGTCTCAACTTCTCAATTTTTAATTTAACAACATAAATATTTCTGGACTTTTCAATTTCTAACTTAAAAACATAAAAATTTCTCAACTTCCCAATTTCTAACTTAACAACATAAAAATTGCACAACTTCACAATGTCTACTTTAACAACATAAAAATTTCTCAACTTCACAATATCTACTTTAACAACATAAAAATTTCTCAACCTCTCAATTTGCAATTTAAAAACATAAAAATGGGTAAATTAGGTAATTGATGATTTTCAAGGTTAAATGTTAAAGTTTCGAAATTTCTCCCAAAGAAATCGTTCGCAAGATGAGGGATTTTTCGCTAGGAAATAGGGTTTCGCAGCGGTTCGATGTAGCCGTCGTTTCCGCAATCTGGTCAATCTGGAATCTACGACAAAACGATTGCACATTGGCACGTTATCAATGCAATCGCCAGCCCAGAGCCAATACTCGTTCTCGTTCTCCTCGCGTGCGATCCATTTGTCAAACTTGCGGCAAACTTCGAAATCGAATCTCGTTAAAACATATAAACATAAATGTGCGCGCTTAGTATTCAACGAGGTTATACCTCGTGTTATTGATCCTTCGGTGTTTGATCTTGCCGTCAGCAATTTAGAGAAATTAGGTAAAAGGTGTTTCCGGAACACCTCGACTCGTAACTTTCGACTTCAATTAGAAGATAGGTCCTTCTGGGTCCTGTAGTCTTCTGGCAGATTTAATTAGACGGAAGTAATGATGAAATGAGAGGTCATCATAAAGTTGAACATTTCAAATGTTAACTAGTTAAATATTCAATTACCTTTTCATAGTGTTATGACTTTATTTCAATAAATTCAAGATGCTCGAAATTAAAGACATTTTGGAATTATTGGAGGTATTGAAAGAAATTATTTTAAGTGTCACAAGTATTATGGAAAATTGCGAATTTTGGAATTTGGGGATGTGGAGTTTGGTCATTGGGGATTTGGGGATTTGGGAGATTGGGAGATTGGGAGATTGGGAATTTGGGAGATTGGAAATTTGGGAGCTTGGGAGTTGGGACGCTTGGGAGTTGGGACGCTTGGGTGTTGGGGAGCTTGGGAATTTGGGAGCTTGGGAATTTGAGAGCTTGGGAGCTGGGGAGCTTGGGAATTTGAGAGCTTGGGAATTTGGGAGCTTGGGAATTTGGGAGCTTGGGAGTTGGGACGCTTGGGAGTTGGGGAGCTTGGGAATTTGAGAGCTTGGGAATTTGGGAGCTTGGGAATTTGAGAGCTTGAGAATTTGGAAGCTTGGAAATTTGGGAGCTTGGGAATTTGAGAGCTTGGGAGTTGGGACGCTTGGGAGTTGGGGAGCTTGGGAATTTGGGAGCTTGGGGATTTGGGAGCTTGGGAATTTGGGAGCTTGGGAATTTGGGAGCTTGGGAATTTGAGAGCTTGGGAGTTGGGACGCTTGGGAGTTGGGGAGCTTGGGAATTTGGGAGCTTGGGGATTTGGGAGCTTGGGAATTTGGGAGCTTGGGGATTTGGGAGCTTGGGAATTTGAGAGCTTGGGAGTTGGGGAGCTTGGGAATTTGGGAGCTTGGGGATTTGGGAGCTTGGGAATTTGGGAGCTTGGGAATTTGGGAGCTTGGGAATTTGGGAGATTGGAAATTTGGGAGATTGAGAATTTGGGAATTTGGAAATCTGGGAATTTGGAAATTTGGAAATTTGGAAATTTGGAAATCTGAAAATCTGGAAATCTGGGAATTTGGGAATTTGGGAGATTGGGGAATTCGAGAAGTACGAAATTGCGAGATTTAGAAACTAAAAGATTTGAGATGCACAAACTGATTTTTGTACAGCGAATGTTTCGAATTAAAGAATATATTCCATGAAATCTAAAGCACGTTGTTTTCCAAGAAATATATAGTCTAGAAAGCGCAGTTCATCTAAAAAGCACCTTAGACACTTCATAAAATTCCGCAACCTCCGTATTTCTTTCCAAGCTTTCCCCGGAAAACGTGTCTCTGGTTTGCAAATTATAGTTCGCTTTAAAAAATGTCCAACACGTACTTGAAGATGTCGCAATCTCTATATTTCCTATCCTCGGACAGGCTACGTTTTCACTCGCAAATTACGGTTCCCCAGTTATGCTTTCGTAATTCCTTTTAATGTCTTCCTACGTTTTAAAGGGACAATTCGAGACCCATGCACGAAGAGCGATGTAAATATTATGAAATAATCTTGCTGAAATCGTAGACGGATAAAAATGTTCGTTTTAAACTTGATACTTTATGGAGAGGAATTTTTACAAAACGCGGACCTCCCCTGTATGTACTTTCTAAATCCTTGTAATGATAAGGACGCTTTCAACCCTCGGATCATAATTCTGAGAAGAGGGAAGATTTAAAGAATTCTTCGCAAATCTCTACAGTATTAAAAATACTCGACCCCACCGAAATTTAATATTCCATAAAATTTCACGAGAAATGTCGGTGATAACTCGTACCACGCACCCCGATATTATACGAGCTATACGGTGCAGACTTATCAAATTTATGTTTACAATTTTCATGACAATGTTGTAACAAAATTTGGACGTTAACGGAGATACCGTGAATATTATTATATTTTTAGTTTTAGTTTTTTCAGGGGAAGAATTTTTAGATTTTTTGGAGATCAAGTTTTCAAATTTGATATCCAATAAATAGAAAATTACACGCAGTGCATTTTACAAGATACGTTATTTCAACAAAAACTCGACCATTTTTAAAAATGTGTCTGCCCATTTTCACTAATTTTCAACTATTTAATTGAATTTAATTTGATGGCGTAGTTATGATGTGCAATGAAAAGAAGGTAAATTATTGATACACGCAGTGCATTTTACAAGATACGTTATTTAAAAAAAAATATGCTCGACCATTTTTAAAAATGTGTCCTGCCCATTTTCAATAATTTTCAACTGTTTAATTGAATTTAATTTAAAGGCGTAGTTATGATGTGCAATGAAAAGAAGGTAAATTATTGATACACGCAGTGCATTGTACAATATACGTAATTTCAACAAAAACTCGACCATTTTTAAAAATGTGTCTGCCCATTTTCACTAATTTTCAACTATTTAATTGAATTTAATTTAAAGGCGTAGTTACGATGCGCAATGAAAAGAATGTAAATTATTGATAGATGTTTTTGCTTCCCGATATCTGTGACGTTATCGTCCGATCATATAGACGCAGCAAATATGGATCAAAGTAACGAAAACCCGAACACAGTCAATCAAGCTGATCCCGAAATAGCATGAAGCTCGGAACGGCAACAGCAGTAAACATCCGATTCGAAACCAAATTTGCGATGATGACGACGTCGAGTTTAATCCGCGCGTCGGTATCCGGTCGGCAGAATCCGGATGGAGGAGATAAAAATGACGAGCTGCGGGACAAGCAAAAATCGCGATACGTCCCGTTCGCGGCCGTTGCAATTTCCAGCTTGTCAACGTTCTTGCGGCCCTCGCCGGAGCGCGAAGAAAATGGCCCCTGTTGGCCGCGAGTGCCATTTTGTTTCGTTAAGCCCGTCGACGTTTCGCTAACGGCGGAAATACGTGCGAGACCGTGCACGCACCGAACGAGGGGGCCGTGCGACAACACGCGGAACATTACACTTTTATGGCAGCTCGTGATTATGTATCAACCAGACAGATTTATACGTTATGTATGGCCGCTATCGATTTTCCCGGCGAAATGCAGAAACGCCCGTTGAGCCCTGTGGGAAATATGCAACGGCGAAGTAATGGCGTTCGGGGCAATAGGCGTTAATCCGGAATAGGCACCTGCCTGCCAGGACCGTTTCGGGCTAAAAAAAATACAGAAATACCCGGACGAGTGCCATGACGGTTTGATGGTTTTACGGAGCGACGGTCTCAGAGTTGTGTGCGCCATTGCCCAAAGAGTTATCTGCAACACTCGTTTTCCAACCATTTTTTTATGCTATCTTAAATTTCGTTGCGGTGCGGACTACCTTTTTTCGACAGTTCGATGGTTAACTGTGATTGGCGACTTCGATCAAACACAGCCCCCGGTACTCGAGTTATGACCACATGCAATAATTTCGCTCTTTTAACCGCGGGAGACTGCGGTTTGATAAATCGACTGTGGTTAAGGACAGTTTGACGACGTTTAATAATTTTCGAGTATCGATGGTTGAAAAGTTGGGCATTTAGAAATGTGGAAACTGGAGTGACAATGTAGAAATTTTTGCTTGGGCAAGTTTTATGGTATGACAGTTTGGGAATGTGGGAAATTTAAGATTTCCTCTTATTATTATAAATTATATAGTTATAATTTAAGAACGTAGAAATGTGGGAGTATGTACGTACATTCGGGAACATGGAAATTGAAAATGGAGAGGATACATTTTTAAAAATGGTCAAGCATATTTTTGTTGAAATAAAGTATCTCGTAAAATGAACTGCATGTATCAATAATTTACTTTGTTTTCATTGGACAACATAACTGAGGCATCAAATGTTTCAATTAAATAGCTCAAAATGGTTAACAATGGGCAGAATGCATTTTTGAAAATTGTCAAGCATATTTTTATTAAAATAACTCATCTCGTAAAATGATATAATAAAATGCACTGCATGTATCAATAATTTACTTTGTTTTCATTGGACATCATAACTAAGGCATCGAATGTTTCAATTAAATAGCTCAAAATGGTTAACAATGGGCAGAATGCATTTTTGAAAATGGTCAAGATTATTGTTGTTAAAATAACTCATCTAATAAAATCATACTCTAAAAAAATCTATATGCATCAATAATTTACTTTCTTTTTATTGAACGTCATAGCTAAGACATCAGATAACTTAGTAAAATAGTTGCAAATAATTTAATGATTTTTTTATTGAAAATGAAAATGTATAACTCGATTTTGAATATGGTCTGACATTTTTGTGATGATAATAACTTGTCTCGTAAAATAAAACTTGTCAATGAATAATACTGTAGGATTGGAATTAACTCGATTTGATGTTTTTTTTAATAATTTTAATACAATACTGTCTGTCTCGCTTCTTTACAATCTCACACGTCGCGCCAAAAATTACTTTCGCTCTCTGTTCTCGCTACTGCTCTCGTCCTCATGCATCCTTCGCAAATATACCCCTCGTTCACCCACATTCTCACATACACAGACTCTCAGGTTATCGCACTCACTATCTCTTTCTCACTTTTATTATCATTCGCACTCTCTTTCACTCTCTCTCGGTCATTCACCTGTCGCTAGTTTGCGGTGTTTTGACAGTTCATCGGTGGCCCTAACGACAGCTGGTATTTGTATTTCTCATTGCCGTTGTTTACATCCTAACTGTCGCTGGTTTAAATACTAACGGCTTATACTCCTACAATACTTCTATGAAATCATCATAAAAATTCATCATAGAAATTCATCATAGAAATTCATCATAGAAATTCATCATAAAAATTCATCATAAAAATTCATCATAAAAATTTATCATAGAAATTTATCATAGAAATTCATCATAGGAGTTCATCATAGAAAGTCATCATAGTAAATCATCATAGAAAATCATCATAGAAATTCATCATAGAAATTCATCATAAAAATTCATCATAAAAATTCATCATAAAAATTCATCATAAAAATTCATCATAGAAATTCATCATAGGAGTTCATCATAGAAAGTCATCATAGTAAATCATCATAGAAAATCATCATAGAAATTCATCATAGAAATTCATCATAAAAATTCATCATAAAAATTCATCATAAAAATTCATCATAGAAATTCATCATAGGAGTTCATCATAGAAAGTCATCATAGTAAATCATCATAGAAAATCATCATAGAAAATCATCATAGAAATTCATCATAGAAATTCATCATAGAAATTCATCATAAAAATTCATCATAAAAATTCATCATAGAAATTCATCATAGAAATTCATCATAGAAATTCATCATAGGAGTTCATCATAGAAAGTCATCATAGTAAATCATCATAGAAATTCATCATAGAAATTCATCATATAAATTCATCATAAAAATTCATCATAGAAATTCATCACAGAAATTCATCAGAGAAATTCATTATAGAAATTCATCATAGAAATTCATCATAAAAATGCATCATAGAAAATCATCATAG
The DNA here is from genome assembly GCF_050947335.1 of Megachile rotundata. Taxonomy (NCBI): domain Eukaryota; kingdom Metazoa; phylum Arthropoda; class Insecta; order Hymenoptera; family Megachilidae; genus Megachile; species Megachile rotundata. The sequence goes on along the minus strand of NC_134984.1, from coordinate 21,167,542 downwards.
AAAATCATCAAAGGAATTCATCAGAGAAATTCATCAGAAAAATTCATCAAAGAAATTCAATTACACTCGAAAATTGTGATTTAAACAAAATAGGTAGAAATGATAAAACGCGGCTTACAAACGAAGCGTATTAATTCCTTTTCGGCAGAATCTGTAATAAGATATAACAAATAACGATTTTCAGTGAAAATTATATGCAATCAAAATAATAATCCGCAATATGTATGTTGATACGTTTTCCATCCCTTTCACAGCGAAATCCATGCCGAAATTGGTTAAAAGCTCGCGAATTGGCTTCTCGACTTAATGTTTATTTCGAGTTGAATTTTAAATTATTTAAACAAACATCGTTTCAATTCGGAATTAATGGCAGTAAAATTTTCATACGTGTCCCCCAGCGGACAGCGATTAAAACGCTATTTCGGCAATGATTTTGCAAAAGCGATCCCCCAATCCTCTTTTAAAACAGTAATACCTCTTTCGAATAGAGCGGTGTTTCACCGCGAACTTTTATTTCCTGAAAGTTTCTGTTACCCGCGAAAATGCATTTTTTTTCAAATCGAGGCGGAATGTTATCGTTGAACTTACACGAAAGGCATTTTAATCCGCGAACGCGAAACTGCGCGTAGAGTTTCACGCGAAGGTAAAGCCTTTATCAGATTCCGTGCTTTAGAAAGAAACTTTCGTTTTATTATCGCGATAACTCGCGGGCCGGAGCTCGTTCAATTATAACCACGGTTTTTAAGTGACCGAGTTATTAATCGCACGTGTCGAGTTCGGTCTATAAAAAGCCAAGATTTTTCTCGATCGCCCGTAATCCGACTCGTAATTATCTGGACCGATTCAGAAGAACCTTTTATTCCCGACTTGACCTCTCATTTGCGGCTACCTGTAATAATTATCTCGTGCCGTTTTTCTTTCGCCTTTATTTAACCAGCAACGATTCAACTAGAAATTTTTTAGAAAGATTCTTCAACAAGCAGCATATTTTACCGCTGTAGAACTTCCATGATAGAAGCTGAAAATTATTTCATATGTACACTCTGAAAGACCTCGTTTTATTTAACAAACGTAGTGTACTTAACGTGCAATATAAATAATTTCATTCCATGAATTATAAATAAACTTTCATTGCGTTGAATTTGTCTAAATAAATTCTGTATACGAAAACGTAAATATCAAAGGAGATTCGATTTCAAATAAAAGCTAAGTAGCAATCAAATCAAGGTAAAGAATTTATTCGTAAAGCTGTGCCAAATGACTGTAAAGATTAAACGATCAGAAAAGTATCCAGTGCGGATTGATTTTTCCAAATCGATGTTCATTCAACAAAGCAAAGACTCATGAAAAATGTACGTTCGCCAGGAATTCAAAGCAGGCTTTTAACCGACCGCTTCTCTTGAAAATTTCCAGGTTCGCTATTAAAGCGCTGCGTTTGAAAAGATATTCGCTTTTCATGGGAACAGTGTACTTCTTCGCTTGAAGATACTTTGCTGTTCGCTTCACCGAATCAAAATCATCCCCTCAGGGTGCAAAAGGACCAGGAGAAAAAAAGCGCAAACTTATCCTCAATTTCCACTCGCTTCATCCAGAACAATCACCCTCCTGTTCCCGCACGATCGAACCACAATATTCCCCAGCGTCGTTTTCAACGAACGCCATCATCAGCCACTCGTTTTCGTTTCGTTTGCCACGATCTGATCGCGTCAAACCTCTTCTCACTGGCGTAACTCGCATTTTTTCTCTGCCATCGCTTTTGATTTTTGTAAATGTTTTAATAACGGGTTTTGTTAATTATGTTGCGAAGTGTATACGCTGCATGTTATTGTATATTCTCTATGATATGTGATATTCTGTATGACTGTACGTGATATGTGATATTTAACAATATTAATATGGGTCATTTCGTACTAACGATGATATTAGTTAGCGGGTTTTGAAGTTCTAAAATTTCAATATATTCCAAAGTATCTATGCTTTATTGAATTCTTTACGCTTTGAATTCCTCCGTTCCGAATTCCAACGTACCGAATTCCAATGCCCCGAATTCTTCACGCACCGAATTCTCTACGTCCCGAATTCCAACGCACCGAATTCTCCACGTACTGAATTCTCTACGTCCCGAATTCCAACGCTCCGAATTCTCCACGCACCGAATTCTCTACATCCCGAATTCCAACGCACCGAATTCTCTACGTCCCGAATTCCAACGCATCGAATTCTCCACGCACCGAATTCTCTACGTTCCGAATTCCAACGCACCGAATTCTCTACGCACCGAATTCTCTACGTCCCGAATTCCAACGCACCGAATTCTCCACGCACCGAATTCTCTACGTCCCGAATTCCAACGCACCGAATTCTCTACGCACCGAATTCTCCACGCACCGAATTCTCTACGTCCCGAATTCTAACGCACCAAATTCTCCACGCACCGAATTCTCCACGCGCCGAATTCTCTACGTCCCGAATTCCAACGCACCGAATTCTCTACGTCCCGAATTCCAACGCACCGAATTCTCTACGCACCGAATTCTCCACGCACCGAATTCTCTACGTCCCGAATTCTAACGCACCAAATTCTCCACGCACCGAATTCTCCACGCGCCGAATTCTCTACGTCCCGAATTCCAACGCATCGAATTCTGCACGCACCGAATTCTCTACGCACCGAATTCCAATGCCCCGAATTCTCCACGCACCGAATTCTCTAAGTCTCGAATTCCAACGCCCCGAATTCCAACATCCCGAATTCTCCACGCACCGAATTCCAACGTCCCGAAATTCCTACGTGCCAAACTCCTACGACCCGAATTCGTACTTTCCGAGTTCCTACGTCCCGAGTACTCTACGCCCCAAATTCTGTACGCCCCGAAATTCCAAACGTCCCAAATTGCCCCACCCCAAAGCCCCACCCTCCCAACACCTGCAACCCCCAAATATTTGAACTTGCGGGCTCACCATGGTCCCAACTAATGACAATGTGCAGTATAAACGAAAACGTTAAGTAACGAGATACCTTCCGTTTCGTGAAGACGCGTCCCGGTAGCGTCAGTTCGCAACGCGTTACACGCTGGTGGAATTCGATTTACCGTCGTGTCGGTGGCGATCGTTTCGTCGCAACGGGGACGTTAATTCAATCGGCATCCGGTAGCGAGCAGAGACCGAGCCGAAGGAGGAGGAAAAACGACGTCGATGGAGGAGCAGGGACACTCGAATCTGCAAGGGAAATTAACAATGTTTTCCTCTCGCTCTCCTACTCGAGGATCACTTGTCAACGAGTAGTCTTCCGCGCGCTAGAACATTCCACTTTAACTTTGCGTCTCCTCTTTGTTGCGTCTGCCATTGAACCGACAAAGGCTCGGTGTATATCTTCTGAGAGCTAATTAAGATTTATCGATCATTTTGGGATTTTAAATTGATAAGCTACTAATGAACGAAGTAGATAAACATACATATACATATGTTTTATAAGTGTTTTATAGATATATCTATACATGTATTGTAGGTATACGTATACAAGTAGGGTATATTATAGCAAATAGTATTTAATCCACAATGTAATGATTAATTTTGAGCATTAAGACTGATAAGACAGTACAAAATTATCACAAAATATGTAGGACATAAATTACGAATTTAACATTTGACATTTGTAAAGGATGATTACGTAAACGTTCTAGTGTTGGTACCATGAAATAGCTGATTTACCTCATTGGCTGCTAATATTTATCCAACTAACCTAAAACCCTGTTCGACCTGGATTTCACTTCACAAATTCCCCGACCTTCGGTTCGATATTGATCGATCAGCACCCACGAACGTTACCAAACACCGAAATTTCCTATTGAGCCGGTTTTAAAATCCGTTCCCAATGTGCGATTCAAATTTCCCATTAGCAGTTAACCCAATTATCGAGGAAAGTAGCCGCGAAACTGCAATCAATCAAGCCCTAACCAACGCGGAAGCCTTTTAACCCGCATATTTGATCGCCTCTTCTTCCAAACGAAGAAGCGTAAAAAACCAACGGCGGGGAAGAAAAAAGTGACGAAAATCGTATGCAGGTTTAGCCGGAGATCGAAATGGGGTGTCGTTCAAGGTTCGATCGATCTCGTCCGGTAATCCGTTAGATGCGCGACGCTAAATAGACGTAAATCCTATCTGTTCAGGGGCCGAACTTGGCGTACATGCCTTTAGCATATAATTATCGCGTGTATCTGGCCTATCACGCATGGCTACACTTGCGAACGAACGCAACACGGCTCAGCCGGACCGGAGGGGTGTTAAAGCATTAGGGGATTCCCCCGATCTGTCTGATGATCATTTTATATTAGCCAAGGGGAATCTGCATGACAATGGGTAGCCCCATTGTGTGATAAGCGCTTCACACCGCGCAACCCCATCCATATGTTAATATTCAACCCACCCTCTACGACCCTCTATGCTTCCCCTCTCTGCTTACGACGGCCAACTCGTGGAACTGAATTATACCACTCTGGTCCAAAACTTTTCGCGCAAACTTGTTTGCAAAAATCGGTAAAACGCGATGGAAATTCTCTACAACTGCGTATGGGTAATAACACGTCGGAGACGCACTTACTCGCGTTATACTTCTCTTCAAATTTTACGTGCTGAAACTTGCGCACACTCTGCGAATAACGTCTCATGTGCAACCATAATGCTGCGGCATGAATTACTGGTAATGGAATTTCTTCAAAGGGATGATTGGGCGATGGAATATTAATCATTCTAGCGAAGACTTGTGGTAAATATACGATAATAAAAGTAAGTAGAATTATTCTATTTTATATAATAATAGAAATTAATTATTCTATTCTTGAAATTTTAATAATAGCACAAGAATGATAACATCAAGATACCCTCTTTTCTCGAACCGATTTTTCCTCTTGTTTCATAGACAATGTCTCCTTCCCGTGTTTTTTTCTCTTTCAATTGCCTATAGGCTTTCATGTACCCGATTTAGAGGGAGAAAGTTTCTCATGCGCTTTTAAGGAGACACTCGCTCGAGGGAAACTGTTGAATCTGTTAGTACGCTAATTGGGGATTATCAGGGAAACGGGTCGTTTGAGGTAAATGCATGTTACTCGGGAATTCGCGATTCGGTTTCGAGGTTGCTTTGAGAATCTTGAATGGATGGAACAAGGCAACGCGTAAGTCAATGATACCGTAGCTTACGTACGAGGACTGTTGAAAATAATTGAAATCTGAAGCTTGAGGGTGTTCTCGATAAACTATTATTTTATCATTTCAGACTACAGAAATTGCATCTAATATCAAACTTAATTGGACGTCAGTAGGTTAACTGGATTAATTAATATTTGTGAAGAAAGGTATAAAATGAGTCTTAAAAATCTTTTCGCAATTTTTATTCAGATCTGAAGCTTAATGTTCTCCATAAACTATTATTTTATCATTTCAGACTGCAGAAATTGCATCAAATATCAAACTTAATTGGACGTCAGTAGATTAACTAGATTAATTAATATTTGTGAAGAAAAGTATAAAATGAGTCTTAAAAATCTTTTCGCAATTTTTATTCAGATCTGAAGCTTAATGTTCTCCATAAACTATTATTTTATCATTTCAGACTACAGAAATTGCATCTAATATCAAATTTAATTGGACGTCAGTAGGTTAACTAGATTAATTAATATTTGTGAAGAAAAATATGAAATGAGTCTTAAAAATCTTTTTGCAATTTTCATTCAGATCTGAAGCTTAATGTTCTCCATAAACTATTATTTTATCATTTCAGACTACAGAAATTGCATCTAATATCAAACTTAATTGGACGTCAGTAGCTTGTAGGTCAACTGGATTAATTATTCATTAGGCAAAATATAAGTCTTAAAAATCTTCTTACAATTTTTATTCAGATTTGACTTTCTTAACAAATATTGGCTAACAGAAATTGTAGCAATGAACGAAAAAATCAGAGACGAAATTTAACCGAGTTAGCAATAATCAACGTGATAATGTAACTTCACAACAAAGTTAATGAAAAAAGATTTCTGTGTTTCTGAATCGAGTGGTGAACGCAAACGCATCGTTAGATCAGCGAACAAAACACGCTGGTCTTATCGAATTAGCGGCGATAACTGGCAGCCGACATCCAACAAAGTCGCAACTGGCGGCGAATAATGCAGGTGTCCCCGTAATTTACGAGCAATCAATAGGACAGGACAGCGGGTAATTTATATTCATATACCGATGCGCGAAAACCGAGCTGCGACTCGCTCGGAAACATCTCTACGGAGGACCATTAGTCACGGACGACCAATAACGCTCTCCCCGGAACCTTGATATTTGCGCACGCAAACATTGCAGTTCCGACAATGAGCACTTTCCTATCAAACATCCTGCGCTACCAAGAAGTCCGCCCGGAGAGGTCTGTTCAATCAGAGGAAGGAAAGTATCGATGAATCGATACACTGCGGAGTTGCTTTCGACAAAGTTCCACTCGACGAAATAGTTGCGATCCTGTTCCAATTTCGTTCTTTGATGGAATATTTGTTCACGCAATATTGACACGATTGTTTCGTTTCTTTAACGTTGAACATACTGTTTAATGTGTAATTTAGTTTAATTAATTTGAAATTAACTTGGCTAATGAATACACAAATGACAAGGTACACAGGAATTAGTGCACGCATTAACCTGCAGTATGATTTATTCAACATGTGTGTCAAACATACTACTGTGGTTAAATTTGATCAGAACATGATAAACATGCTATAGAAACATTAAACGTGTTATAAAGAAGCGTTCTAGTTTTTTGTACACATAAATTTGAGGCATACGGTTAAAAAGACAGTGCTCGAATTTGAAATAAGGGTTGTTTACAAAGCAAACAGCGAACCGCAAATATATCGTAGCATACAAAGCAAGCGTCACGCTCTATTTATTTAGCGACAAGAAAAACCCCGAAGGAGCTCCGTTGAACAGAATCTTGTCGGACCTCTCAGGAGTATCTTCTCCCCCCAACACCCCATCGATTACCTCTTTCCCAAGGATCAGCACCCCTTAAGCGGACCCGTCCATTACCCGGGAAGAGAAGGAAAAAGTCGGCCGAAAGGCGCACCCTCGCCACTCGTTTCTGTTGGCACCCTCGGGGTGGTTCGAGATGGCGCACCCTTGATTTCGCAAGGGGGGTAACAGCGACGGGGTTTTTGCTCGAGTAGCTGTTGCGAATTCCGACACCTTGTGAAAGGGTTGGTTCGCGCGTCAGCGTCGCCACGCACCCCTTTGACAACGACCAATAACCCTCGTCTCGTTTCGGTATCGCGATTCCAAAGGCGCGACAGAGCATTCCGCAGCGTCGCGACGTCGATCGCAATACTGGCTAACTCATGTTACTGCCGTTGAACTCAAAGGGGTGCATCATCCTGCAAGAACACGTGGAGGTGCTACTGAAATTTTACTAAATTTATTATGGTACTCTGAAACTATTGTCACTTGAACGGCAAGATATCAAACCGACATATGTTACTCTTTATTTAACACATATGGGACCAAGCTTGATATGTAACAGGTTAAAATGTACTGTTGAAAGATTAGGTACACTTGTTCTCAATAATTTATGTTATATTATAGTCTGACTACAAATGTCAGCTTCCTATGTGGGGAACACTCACGTGATACACATTAACATACTAAAAAAATGCTATAGAAAAATTAGGTACACTTGTTCTCAATAATTTATATTATATTATAGTCTGACTACAAATGTCAGTTTCCAATGTGGGGAACACTTACATGATATACATTAACATACTAAAAAAATGCTATGGAAAAATTAGGTACACTTGTTCTCAATAATTTATGTTATATTATAGTCTGACTACAAATGTCAGCTTCCAATGTGGGGAACACTTACATGATACACATTAACATACTTAAAAAATGCTGTGGAAAAATTAGGTACACTTGTTCTCAATAATTTATGTTATATTATAGTCTGACTACAAATGTCAGCTTCCAATGTGGGGAACACTTACATGATACACATTAACATACTTAAAAAATGCTGTGGAAAAATTAGGTACACTTGTTCTCAATAATTTATGTTATATTATAGTCTGACTACAAATGTCAGCTTCCAATGTGGGGAACACTTACATGATACACATTAACATACTAAAAAAATGCTACGGAAAAATTAGGTACACTTGTTCTCAATAATTTATGTTATATTATAGTCTGACTACACATGTCAGCTTCCAATGTGGGGAACACTTACATGATACACACTAACATACTAAAAAAATGATATGGAAAAATTAGGTACACTTGTTCTCAATAATTTATGTTATATTATAGTCTGACTACAAATGTCAGCTTCCAATGTGGGGAACACTTACATGATGTACATTAACATACTAAAAAAATGCTATAGAAAAATTAGGTACACTTGTTCTCAATAATTTATGTTATAGTATGGCTGACCATATATGTCAGCTTCCACTGTGAGAAACACTTACACGATGTACATTAAGAGCAGTAAAAAATGCTGTTAAAAGATTAGGTACTCTGGTTCTCATTTATTTATTATATTATAGTGTCTGACCAGAAATGTCAGTCTTCACTGTGGCAGTCAATGTGTCATGAATTCCTCTGCTAGTAGTATAAGCAGATAATAAGTCAGACATGACTTGTATAACAGGATAGACACGTACGATCTCGCTCTTGTAAGACATGTATGATCTTGCTCTTATGAGAGAAACTTTCAACGGGTGAGACACCGTGAAGAAGTACCGTGAAAAAATAATTTACAGCTAGAGGGTTAAGAGGCAGTAGACCGTGAACGAGATGATAACGAACGCTACCTGACGTTTTCATTTCGAACGTTCATCTCTATCGCTACTAAACGTTAATCGGTAAAAAGTGTTCATCTGATTGGATAACTATGGAAGTAGATTTGTTTATTGGAGACCTCGGAACAGCATTGCAACAGTTAATGAAGCAGCTCCTCCGGTTTCGTTCTATCAAAAAATCTATGAAATTTAATGCACGGTTGTATCCAGTAGCGAATTCGGGACTATTTTCACCGATCGCCGATTGTAAAATCCAACGACCAATCGACGAACCGTATTAAACGAACGTAAAAATAAGCGACGCAGAAATAACAAGTACATCCTGGAACGATACAAAACGCGAGTCGACCTGATTTCTCTATTAATCTCCGACATAAATCGCGAACGAATCGAGCAATTCGCCGGATTGAAATCTTTATCGACGTCACGAGGTGGGGGAGAGATAGAGAGAAAAAAAAGAGTTGATGTCGATCCCTTGAAATACAATCGAGCCACGAGAACAAGCACCAATTCCATAGGACCATTAGATAACTGGGATAAAAAGGAAACGATTGGTGGGTTTGGTTGAAGAGCATTTGATCGGTCCAAGAAGGATTTTCGCCCGAAGGCATCGGCCAAATGAAATTGCCGGTGAAAGAGTGCTGGTTTTTATTGAATGAACCAGCTTGCGGTAATTACCAAACAGGAAGTCGAAAAGCGTGCTTGATGCTTCGACCGCTGTTCCGTTTGCCTCCGTAAATGCGTTCATTCTCCCTGCTGAACGATCCAGTTACTTGATTCTCTTCAATTATCATAGAACCTGGATCACCATTTTCTATTTCATTCTTTCGAAAGAGATCGCCCGTGGGTTAAATATATTCCTTCCTTTCTTCGGACCGCACAATCGGGAGGTATTTGATTGGACGGCATTTTATATGAAAATCGTTCGACGGTTAACGAGCTACGAACATTGCAATCTTGTTATATTCTTTGCTGTTTAAACGAAAGCTGAAATGTTACCTAAAATTCAATTTTAACGTACGGATATTATTTTCATCTTAAACAAACACCAGGTAGTTAGGTTTAGGTCCCTGTTATTGTCGATGAGCTCCGATACTGGAAGGACTTTAGGATACACCTTCTGAACTTCACATTTCCAATTAGTTAAAGTAGTCTTTAAAGAAAACCCAACTCAACTTTCTGAATTTCTACAACTTATCATATGGCGATTTATTTCAAACTGCAACACACATGGGACAGTAAGAATTGAAATAAATCGCGATTACAAGGTGGCAAGTTTCACGAACACTTTCATCGCCTCGCAGGGTGTAATTGCAAGAAAATTTGCGAGCCCCCCATGGCAGAACTTATCCAACAGGCTAAACTTACTTAGGATACGAAGTGAAATTTACTTCAGCCGCTAGCAAGGACTTACGCGTGGTAATATAGTCGCGTGCATCTTTGCATGTAGCGGTTTGTACGCGCACCCTGCTCGCGTACTTCTTCCCTACAAAACAATTCCCCTCTAAACAGAGTCTACGACAGCGAGCTTCTTTTACTGGATGGTAAAAAATTAGAATTGCTCAGGAAATTAGAAAATGTAAGATGGTTATGCAAACTTAACATGTCACTGACGATAGATTTGATTTATGCAGACCGAAAAGACATTTGGGTTTTTATAAAAAAATATGGACGGGTTGAAAAATGCAGGGTGGAATGAATAGTGTTTAGCAGTCTTTGTCTTGCCTAAGAATTTTGAGGTTAGAAACTTGCATTTTAACTTTGAGGTTAAAAACTTGTATTCTAAATTTGAGGTTAGAAACTTGTATTTCAACTTTGAGGTTAGAAACTTGCATTCCAACTTTGAGGTTAGAAACTTGCATTCCAACTCTGAGGTTAGAAACTTGCATTCCAACTTTAAGGCTAGAAACTTGCATTCCAACTTTGAGGTTAGAAACTTGCATTCCAACTTTAAGGTTAGAAACTTGCATTCCAACTTTGAGGTTAGAAACTTGCATTCCAACTTTGAGGTTAGAAACTTGTATTATAATTTTCAAGAGACGACAGCAATAAATAGAACAAATCCTTCACGCCGAACCCGCGATAAAAACGCGGGAAAATTGCACCAGTCCGTGACCTTAAATTCCCATACTCCCAAATCTTTTTTACGAGAGATCGCCCTGTTTTTGCGCTACTAAAGCGCACCCCCATAAAATGTTCTTCCCGATGGCACGTCGCCGGAGAAGAAAGTAGGTCGAAGAACGATGATCAGCGTTCGCGGGAATCGTTTCGATCGGTGCCAAAACGTTGCATCGATTCCGGAAACGTATTCAAGATTGCGCAACGTCGAAGTTTACGCGAGCCGTGAATTAAAACGCGGAAATAGCTGAATTATTACGAACGCTTCCTGGAAAGAATCGCGAGCGGGGGCCGTTCCGTTGGAAACGCTTTCAAAGTATTTTCGTTGACGAACTTCAACCCCGCGTTGTTCTTCCGCGTTTCGCGTCCCGTTGCTTGCGTTTAACCACCTCGAAACTATTATTCCGCGACATAACTCGTGAACTTTTATTTTCCGGGCATGCCTCGCTCCTCGGAATCTCTTCTGCTTCGTCCTTTAATGGAACCTTACAGCGCTTACAAATTCCTGTCTTAGCGCTACAAGTCTCCGGTATTAAAATTTACTTCCTCCCTCTTCGCTTTTCTTATTCCTCTTCTTCGCCTTTTTTTTTATTACTGTGTTTCCCGGGCAAAAGTGGTACAGGCGGAAACAGCTGAAGGCATTGTTAGTAGCATGCTGTTTTATAAGTACTTTTACGTGCACCGCTTAGTTGCTCTAAAAGGGACGGTGTTTTGTTGTGTTTTATTAAAAATTGTTGCCCCTTCTTTGTAAGCCGCTTTCAGAATTCATGGGAAGAATGATAGACTTCTCCGGGGAAAACGTAACTGTCACTTAGCAGTTGTCACTTGGAAACTTTCAAATGTTTTAGGATTTTAATTTTCACGTGAACATGTTTCAATATTATTTCAGGAGTTGTGTACTTGTCCTACTTTAGGTACGAAATTCATGGGAATTTTTTAGTTTGCAATATTGTTGCATTTCTGCACTTTCTCATTTCTCAAACTTTGTATTTTTAAATTGACTAATCAAATTTATAACTCGACGCGTGGAAATTTGGGGCGCAGTTATTCGACTTGTGGAAATTCGGTGCGTGGTAATTCGGGGCGTGATAATTCGGCGCGTAGTAATTCGGCGCGTGGTAATTCGACGCGTGGAAATTCGGGGCGTGGTAATTCAGCGCGTAGTAATTCGGCGCGTGGTAATTCGACGCGTGGTAATTCGACGCGTGGAAATTCGGCGCGTGGTAATTCGACGCGTGGAAATTCGGGGCGTGGTAATTCGGCGCGTGGTAATTCAACGCGTGGAAATTCGGCGCGTGGTAATTCAGCGCGTAGTAATTCGGTGCGTGGTAATCCCACGCGTGGAAATTCGGCGCGTGGTAATTCGACGCGTGGAAATTCGGCGCGTGGTAATTCAGCGCGTAGTAATTCGGCGCGTGGTAATTCGACGCGTGGAAATTCGGCGCGTGGTAATTCGACGCGTGGTAATTCGACGCGTGGAAATTCAGCGCGTAGTAATTCGATGCGTGGAAATTCGGCGCGTAATAATTCAACGCGTGGAAACTCGGCGCGTAATAATTCGACGCGTGGAAATTCGGCGCGTAGTAATTCGACGCGTGGAAATTCGGGGCGTAGTAATTCGACGCGTAGTAATTTGACGCGTAATAATTCGACGCGGAAATACAATTCAGGAGTTGTACATCGAAATTAGAAATTTGATTGCATTTCTAATGATGTAAATCAATATTTTCCTAACGGGTGAAGTGTATGATGCTACAGATAAAGCTATAAGCAAGAATCTCATACGAGTGTGTATCTGATACTTGAATGAAAGGTTTGTAAGAGGCAGCGTGAAGTTTTATACGTGATCTGACACGTGGCAAAGCCGATACAAGCGACAAAGCCCAGACCGTTCAAAGACGCTATCTCAAAGACAGGTCCAATCCCCGAAGAACAATCCTCGTCGTGGAGAACCCGTCCCAAAGGCGATTCTCCCTTGAAATCCTCTGGCTTTCCGCTTTTTAATAAAGCGGAAACGTTTTTCTACGAGCGGTAGGGCGGATAGACGGGTGAATTCCGCGCGTAGCTCTTCTGAATCGAAACTGCCGCGTTTCCACGGGCACGAAAACCCTCCGATGTTACCGTTTTCAAGTATAACGCACCGTTCTACGGACAAAAAGGACCGTGGAACGCAACGTGGCTACGAGAAGAAACAAAATAAAAAACGCAACAGCGTGTAGCAAGCAAGGAATAGACGATAAAAATAAACAGAAACAGAGGGGGAGAGAGAGGGTGTACGTTGCGGGAAATTGCGAAAGAGGGTACCATAAAGGTGTTCCTGGCAGTGTAGCAGAAGCGTTGAATGCGTCTAGACAGTTCCACTTCATACGATGAAAAGCACCGCAAGCAACTGGCGTCGATGTAAAGTTTCATTATTTACCGGTGTACGGGCCTGACGCATCCTTCTAGCCTAACGTTTTCACTCTTCTCCTTTTTTTAAATATATCTCCAAAGTCAACGCTCACGAACCCTTCGAGGGTCTAACACTCTTTCTTCATTTTATCCTCATAATGCTGCGGGACACTTCTACTTGTGGATCATTTAATTACCAGGCGTCAAATTGTTACGCGTCGAATTTCTACCCCCCGAATTTCCACGCGTCGAATTACTACGCTCCGAATTACCACGCGTCGAATTACCACGCGCCGAATTTCCACGCGTCGGATTATTACGCGCCGAATTTCCACGCGCCGAATTACCACGCGTCGAATTACCACGCGCCGAATTACTACGCACCGAATTTCCACGCGTCGAATTACCACGCGCCGAATTACTATGCGCCAAATTTCCACGCGTCCAATTACCACGCGCCGAATTTCCACGCACCGAATTTCCACGCGTCGAATTACTACGCGTCGAATTACCACGAGCCGAATTACTACGCGTCGAATTACCACGCCCCGAATTTACACGCGTCGAATTTCCACGCGTCGAATTATTACGCACCAAATTTCCACGCGTCGAATTTCCACGCGCTGAATTACCACGCGTGGAATTACCACGAGCCGAATTACTACGCGTCGAATTACCACGCCCCGAATTTACACGCGTCGAATTACCACGCGCCGAATTTCCACGCACCGAATTTCCACGCGTCGAATTACTACGCGTCGAATTACCACGAGCCGAATTACTACGCGTCGAATTACCACGCCACGAATTTACACGCATCGAATTATTACGCGCCAAATTTCCACGCGTCGAATTACCATGCGTCGAATTTCCACGCGCTGAATTACCACGCGCCGAATTACCACGCGTCGAATTACCACGCACCGAATTTCCACGCGTCGAATTACCACGCGCCGAATTACTACGCGTTGAATTACCACGCGTCGAATTACCACGCGCCGAATTACTACGCGCCGAATTAGTAATTAACATTCTAAATTCTTCCTTCATGTTTCACAAAATTTAATGAGCAAATCGCAAACTTCAAATTTTGGTACAACGTTGGGAACTCTGTAAGCTAAGTCTGTTAATAGTGTATGTGGTTTCACTGAAGTCGTGCTAAATTATTTTCGGTTGCTCGTGGACGAAAATAAGTAATGAGGTCTTAAGACGTGCTTAAGACTTGATTACACAAACTCTAAAACCAAATCTTCATTTACTTTCTTCTATCGCAGTGAAAATAATTTACATATCCATCTTGTGATGTCTTACATGTCTTGTCATATATAGCTCCTGTAAATAAACCACCCTGTAAGTCCCCTGTCTTGTTATATTTCACACGAAGGTCTTCAGACATCAAATGTCCTGCTCAAACCATCACTGGTTCTAAGATTTCCCTAATAATTCCCAAATTTACAGTCCCGTGTATCGTAAACGTTTCATAAAAACCATGGAGTCAGTATTTCGCCATCGATCCCTTTAATTGATACCTCTTGGTTTCGAGTCGAGTCATCGTAACCGGAAGCAACCGTTGCCGAAAAAGAGCAGCCAGCCAGCAGGCAGCGAGCCTTGATCGAGTTAATCAAGACGTCAGTTGATAGAGACATCGATTAATTGATGCGCTGTTCGGTCTGGAGCCGGGCTCACTGACGTGCCTGTTAACATAGACGTTGATTAATCGACGAAACCCTTAATCGACGCGTTCATGGACTGATACACGGGTCGAGGGGCGAGAACGATCTGTCTAATGGAGAAAGGAGAAGGAACTTTGATATCATATCGTCCGGCTTCTTTATCGAACCACTGTTTCAATTAATCGAGCTTGAATGTCTTTAAACTAGGATCCTCTAACAATTTCTTTGTTCAACCTTTTCAAAAATTAACATCTTGTTCATTTTTATCATAATTCACATCTTGGTAATTTTTATCATAATTCACATCTTGTTCATTTTTATCATAATTCACATCTTGTTCATTTTTATCATAATTCACATCTTGTTCATTTTTATCATAATTCACATCTTGTTAATTTTTATCATAATTCACATCTTGTTCATTTTTATCATAATTCACATCTTGGTAATTTTTATCATAATTCACATCTTGTTAATTTTTATCATAATTCACATTTTGTTAATTTTTATCATAATTCACATCTTGTTAATTTTTATCATAATTCACATCTTGTTAATTTTTATCATAATTCACATCTTGGTAATTTTTATCATAATTCACATCTTGTTAATTTTTATCATAATTCACATTTTGTTAATTTTTATCATAATTCACATCTTGTTAATTTTTATCATAATTCACATCTTGTTAATTTTTATCATAATTCACATCTTGTTAATTTTTATCATAATTCACATCTTGTTAATTTTTATCATAATTCACATCTTGTTCATTTTTATCATAATTCACATCTTGTTCATTTTTATCATAATTCACATCTTGTTAATTTTTATCATAATTCATATCTTGTTAATTTTTATCATAATTCACATCTTGTTCATTTTTATCATAATTCACATCTTGTTCATTTTTATCATAATTCACAACTTGTTAATTTTTATCATAATTGACATCTTGTTTTGTACGTGACATCTTGTGCTACATTGCACAACTTGCAGAATTAAACGATTGGTTCAATTTCGATATTAACAGTTGGTACTAATGGGGACTCGTTAGTGGACATTCACCTTATAATGACTTCATTTCGGAAGTCATTATTTTGCCTGCGATAATTCAAAGTTTATTTCACATCCATCGAATAACGTTCTTTATTAAAAAAGAGAGGTCGAAAGCAATGAACT
This sequence comes from Megachile rotundata, assembly GCF_050947335.1. Taxonomy (NCBI): domain Eukaryota; kingdom Metazoa; phylum Arthropoda; class Insecta; order Hymenoptera; family Megachilidae; genus Megachile; species Megachile rotundata. The sequence continues at coordinate 21,151,344 of NC_134984.1, read as the reverse complement.
AAGTCAAGAGTCTGCAGTAGCTAATACTGGTTCATTACTCATTCTTTTTCAAAACACACCAAACGCGCAGTTCTGCCACTAATTTAAATTGCTGTTTCGTCGACGAGTGTTCCTAGGAGTAATCATACTTTAGTCGAGACAGTCTGTACACGAACCTTGTAATTATTTTTCGTCGGAGGAAAATTACACGGTTTCAAAGCTTCCCGGCTATATAAAACCCTACGATTTTCATACAGTTGCCAGGAGTTTTTCATGATATGATCGCTTCATTTCTCCCTCGAATTCCGGCGAAAGTGAAAACCGCGATTCCGCTTCGGCGGAAACTTTCACCCTCGCGAGAGGGTTACCCTGAAAAGGGGTGTCTAGCTTTCGCGCGAATCTTTCAAGTTGTATTGGATTTCTGAAATATAGATGCCTCGATATTAAATGCGTGAAGTATTGCTCCATTTCGATCGCTTTCATTTTCGAACGCGTCAAGTACAATTTCAAACTTCAATATTTCAGGATATTCTTTTAGGGACCTTGCTCTGAACATTTACCTTGCAAATTTTTGGGAGATGATTTCCGTACACATTTTATTTATTTACTTTTGGGAAGAGAATTAGACTACACCGATTTTTTATTTTATTTTTATGTATTGTTGCATTGTTAGATTTTTGTATCTAATTTTCATATTGTCAGATCGTTGCATTATCAGACTAAGAACCAAAAATTCAATGGATTGTTAGAATTTTGTACTGTCAAATTGTCATATTGTCAGATCGTTGCATTATCAGACTATGAATCATAAATTCAATAGATTGTTAGAATTTTATACTATCAAATTTTCATATTGTCAGATCGTTGTATTATCAGACTTATATTACTATATAAAAGTTAGGCTATGAATCCAAAATTCAATGATTTGTTAAAATTTTCTACTATCATATTTTCATATTGTCAGATCGTTGTATTATCAGACTGTTATATTACTATATAACAATTAGGTTATGAACCCAAATTTCAATGTATTGTTAGAACTTTACATTATCAAATTGTAATATTGTCAGATCGTGGCATTATCAGACTGTTGTATTGCTATATAACAGTTAGGCTATGAACCCGAAATTCAATGGATTGTTAGAATTTTCTACTATCAAATTGTCATATTGTCAGATCGTTACATTATCAGACTGCTATATTACTATATAACAATTAGGTTATGAACCCAAAATTCAATGTATTGTTAGAACTTTACATTAACAAATTGTTATATTGTCAGATCGTTGCATTATCAGACTGTTATATTACTATATAACAATTATTCTTTGAACCCAAAATTCATGTTGATAAAATCATGCTATCAGTACGTCACATATGAACTCTACACAACATCAGCTAAAAGTCACAAGTGACATGTTATTATAATGCAAGGATTAAAAACCCACAAGTGCGTGTACCATACACATCATCATTCCAGTGCACAAAAAATGATTACTTCGTTAGTTATTTACGTGCAAAAAGAGTTTCCCGAACGTTAGAGGGAAAGAGTTTCACGAGACAACATTTGTCTACGTGACGGTAGAAAAATACCGTATCGAAGCGTAGTGCATTCAGTCTGTCCTCGAGACAGACGTTTTCACGCAAAGTGCACATTCGAGTTTGCGAGAGGCGGAAGTGGTGAATTCGAGGAAACTGAAGTGTCCATTGTCGGTGTCAGTGTCGCGAGAAAACGCGTGGAAACTGTATGCTTCTTTACCCTTCGAGGAGCTCGACGTCAGATCGCATGGCTGACTTGTTACCCCTCATTGAATGCCCAGCATCCGTATAAAGACAATTCCCTTCCGGTCGCTGCTTCTGACGTCTCGAGAGCCTGTATTCGTGACACCCATTCATCTTTGATCTGTTCGGGTGAACATCACGAAACAGCGACTCGGAAGACGTCCCATTCCGTCCTCCATTTTTCATTCGTCAACCTCGAACTTCGATGTACATTCGCTCGGCGGAAGTTTAGAAAGGTAACTAACAGTTCGACGAGATTCGAGGCAATCGGTTTATGCTCGAACGTTAGGTCCTTTAGTGTGGTCGCAATGGTAATTTATGCTAAACGAGCGCAAACAAATTGCTCCGTTTAGACTAAAACGCGCAGTAATATGGTGCATCGTGAAACAAAAGAGAAAAAGGAGAATAAAGACGAAGCAGGTTCAGAAAAGCGGGTTGATCGAATTTTTCGCAGCACTTTAGTTCATCATCGCGGTAGCGTGGGCCCAAACTCACGGAACGACATTACCGGAAATGTAATACCCGTCTTGATTACAGAACGGCCGTAGGGCGTTTCCGTGGTGATGCTTCCTCTGTGAGGCTCTGCCTACGTAATTTCCATCCAACAGCGAAACCACCTTCTTCTGTGAGGCCTGCTTCTACGGTTACTACCGCCATGCCACCGCGTTCCACGGAATTTTCTCTTTATCTTACATCGTGCCGGGCTATGACATTGTCCCGTTTCTCCCTCTCTCTCCTTCTTTCCGCCTGTCTGTCCGCTTCTGTTTCACGCTACCATACCAGTCCAGCTTTCACACCCTCCGCGCTTTCCTCCCTCTAGTGCCGCTTTCCAATTTATCCCTTTCGCTGCTTCTCTCTACTTCCGAGATATTAAACCGTAGTTCTGTACCTTTGATCCACGGCCTGGGTACACAATGCTCGGTCTTAAGCCCTTCCACCTCCTGAGTCACCACTCGGTTCGGATCGACCCGTCCCTTGCCATCGATTGTCGCGTTAATCGCTGACTAAATCGCGATTACTGCTTAATGGAGAGGAATATTTTGCTGTATAGACACGAACCGTAATTTGCAACATTGTCTCCGGTCGAGGGTGAGACTTTCGGGGAAGGGTCTCGAGGGCTGACTTCGTGTTCTTTAACGTGCGAGCACTCAACGGCGGCCAATTTCACAACTTTAATATTTTATTTTCTTAGTCATTTTGACTCTCTGTTTTTGGACTTAGACATTGCTCTTTCACCTGATATTCTTTTATACACATACACTAATACATACATGGAATCATACATATATACATACATACATACATAGTATCATACATACATGGTATCATACATATGTACATACATACATAGTATCAAACATACATGGTATCATACATACATGGTATCATACATACATAGATACATACACACATACATACATGGTATCATACATATGTACATACATACATACATATATAGTATCATACATACATGATATCATACATATGTACATACATACATACATACATAGTATCATACATACACACATATATGTATAAATACAAAAAGTCCAACGTACAATTTCAACTTGAAGTTCTTTGAGCAGTTTAAAATTTTGACCCACTTAAAAGCTATGTTTTCGACCCACAGAAATGTTGTTCATTTTATCAAAAAATACTCTCTGACACATATACTTATGCACATATGCTTAAAGATTTCTGTAGAAAATAAATTAGTTGATACATCTTCTATAATTCTGAACCGTCTTTTTCATAAGGACGTCACTTATGACAGACATTTGTAGGCCGATCGCATTCAGGATAAGCGGCGAATTCAAAGGGGTTGCAAAAAGACGTTTGACATAGTCGTAGCCAGAGACATGGTCCACGGGAACGAACAGGGCAAAAACATCCCCTTCATCTAAATCTCTGTCGGTAGCCCTCAAAGGGACTAGCACGAGCTGGCTCGCTCGTCTGTCGCGTTAAGCCCGGGGTATTACGTCAAAGCGATCTGTAATGTAAAGTCTGCCAGATAACGCGAAAGAACCAGAAAAATCGACGTCGGTTAAACTCGTTAGGAATGAAAATCGGATTCGAATAACGGCGGGAGAGAAGTTGGCGTTGTTTATGTCGGCTCGAGTAACTGCGGCAGTCTTTCAATAATTGTTCCCTTCGCGGCGCAAACGGGAGCACGAAAGAGGAGGGAGCATATAGAAGGAAGTAATTTAGCCGGTGGGTAAATATTGGCGCAAACAAAGACCATCCCTTCGGCGAACCTGCGAACGGGGAGAAATCGGTTACTTGCGTGATATGTAATATTACAGTAGACTCTCGTTATATTGCCAACATGTGTGACAACGCGTTCAAATTCTATTTTATAAAAATTTTCAAAATGTCCATCCACTTTGGTATTTTTTTATTTACTTATAATTTTTGAAAGGTTAATGTTTACAATAAGCTTGAATCCACAACAGCTATCATGTGGGTGAGAAACGAGTTGCAAACGAGGATGTCGAAAGCAAGAAAGAACGCGTCGAATCGCGCTCGCGAAAATCGAGGAGAGGCGTTCATCCGCGACGAGATAAGCAGCCCGGAGGAGTAGCTGGATGCTTGTTACGTTGACGGTGTCGGGCGCGAAAAAAAGGAAACGAATCCATTTGTAGTTGAAACTTAACAGGGGGTGGCAGGATCACGAAGGCGGAGGACGTTCCATCATCCGGTTCCCCGGGGTTGTAATAAAAGAGCGGCCGTGAAAAGGGGAAAGCGTACGGGGGCGGAAAACAAAAGCGACGCGAGCGTAAAAATGTCGAGTGGCTAAGAACCGAGTGCAAAACCATAACGGCGGAATGAGATCTCGGCTAGAGACGACGTTCACCGAAACAATGTCACCGTCTGGTCCGTCGATGCGCGACCGATGCCGACAGACAGCCACGAAGATGAGAAGAAGAAGAAGCGGCAAGGTGATAGTTAAGCCGGTGTCTGGTATATTGCGCAGTGACGCAAACAAAAACCACCCCAGCCAACGGTGAATCCACCCCCTTTCTTCCTGACGGTGTTTCACCCGCGAAGAAAAGTCGGTAGCCCTTGGCTCGGCCGTTAGACCGAGGGATGAACGCCGTTATCTCTCCGCAAAACATATAAAGTTGCCCGGCAAGAAACTTAATTCAGTGGAAAATACAGGACAGATAAAGGTCCTTTCAGACGTGCTTCGCGGACAGCGAGGAGCGAGAGGGAACTAAATCGCTCCGGTGAAACGACCTTTCATTCTCTTCCTCTTTTCTGATGCTGCGACTAAGACCCGCTGCAGACTTTTGCCGTTGCGATAACGCAAGCTGCACGATTCGTATCTTTATATTTTTAACTGCCCTAACAGCGTGATCCTTTATGGTGTCATGATCGATGACACGAGATTGTACAAAATGGCTACTTATCTAATGGCGAGACTGACGTCACGAAATCGCAACGAATCACTGACATTGTCGCTCTGCAATATACAAGTATAAGTGCATAGTACATAAAATAGACTTCTTTGCGAACAATTAATATCGGCACAACTGAAATTTATGAATTAAGAATTTGCGTTGTCCACAGTTTTAAGTTTAATACAAAACATTTCAACCTTCTTAACTTTGCAGCAATAGAATCAACTGACTGTAAAGGTTAATTCAGCTGAGTTTGCAGCACCCATCACATGTAACTACAATGGCAGTCAATGTTCAGCGAAAAGTCCTCTGTCTGCAGCTAAAAGACATCGAGTCTGCGTCTGGTAATACGTTGACTGTAACTACTAGGTGTAATGCCCGGCAAATAATCGTAAATATGAACGTCAAGTCGCGGTTTTAGCCTCCTTCTGGCATCGGTATCTAGACGAGTACGGTGCCAGCCTCACCATTGTCATGTAGCAGTAGCTTTTGAAAAATTTATTACAATTACCGTGACGGGGTGTATACGGCACTCGTCGATGCCTATAATCCGTTCGTATGGTCGGTCGCCTGTATGGCATACGTCGAGCTCGGCTATTCACCCTCCATTTACCCCTAACATTCCGTCGAATTGATCGCGTCGCTTTGCCACCGAGCTATTGCTCGATTTGGCGAACGACTAGAAACTTTATATCTCGGATCGCCACCATCGAGTGTCGCCGTTATCTATCGCCGTGCAGACTCACGATATTTGCCGGGGTTTCTCGCATTTTCGATGCCACGATATATAGAGAAGAGACAGCGGAGAAGAACAGCGGAATCGAGGGCTTTACGAGTCCACGACGGTGTAATGCGATTTAGTCGGTGCGCAGTGGTTTCGGTGGGCTTCTACGGTCTCGTAAACAACGGCCGAGCAGTAAAACACCGTGATGAGCGTTTGCCTCTAACGATTAACTGCTCGAGACGGAACGTTGAACTCGACATAGATACACAAATGCGTTACAGACTCTCCGCGTGTTTTTCGACCAGATTCCTCGATTGCACATTTTCCTCGATTCGACAGTTTTTCTGCTGACTTTACTGCTGAGTCTGAAAGTGATATTGTACGAGCTTTTATTTCCAAGTATTTAGCATGTCGAGAACCAATCTAATCCATTAGAGCTTCCTCTGCGATCATAACTTTCCTTGTTTTTTCAGTCAACATATGATCGCAGAGAGAGATTGAAATTCTCTGAAAACAAACCTCTTGAATCTATTCTAAAAATGTAAAACTGGAATGAGTAACATAATAGTGGATTTTTCTAAAAATTTCCGCTTTGATATCCGGCAACAAATCTTCCCCGACAATGAACGCTCGTAGCTACCGCAAACGACTAGGTTCTCTTAAACGATTCGCGAATAACTAGCTCATTCGAGAGTATTCGAGCACAAAAGGCACACCGGAGCGACGTCGAAAACCGAGCGAATTAAACTTACGTGAAATGAATCCTAAAGTCGAGGGGTACTCACCGGTCGGCCCTGTTATACCGGCGGATGAATATTGTTGCTCATGTGAATACGCTAAATAAATTACGACGTTTCAGAAACAGCCGTGGAACATAATTTAATCACATTCCGCGGAAGTGAATATGAAGGTAACCTCCGAATAATTTAATTAAACGCTAAACACGCAGATGTAACGCAGCGAAACGCAGAAAGCACGAGCGATTGTATGAGCGGATGGTTTACGTGTTACCCGCCTGTACATAACTGTATACGTGTGTGTATTCTATATGCACATATCTCTGTTCCTCGAGAAATTCACCTTTCGACGACTGAATTTTCACCGCGAGCGTTTAAACCCGCGGACGGTTTTCGGTCCTTGTTCTCCACTCTTTCGTGCATTATAGTCGCTCCACGAACAAGGTACACCGTGGGACCATCTGGTTTAATATGTCTGAGAAATTGTGACTAGGAGTAATTAGCACCGTGGTAGTTAAACAACGGCCCAAAGAAAGGAATTGCTGAAGATTCGGAATGTTGATACAGGGTGCTCTTCAAGCAATTGCAGATTCGATCACATTGCTATTATTCGGTGGCGGTCCTCAAGAATTTCTATTATAAAAATTTAATTTGAAGGTGCGTGTGTCGTACCAGGTCCTTGAGTTTCATATTAATTCTATATCAAATAAAACTTCAATAGGAGTAATTACCACCGTGGTGGTTAAACAACGGTCCAAAGAAAGAAATTGCTGAAGATTCAGAATGTTGATACAGGGTGCTCTTCAAGCAATTGCAGATTCGATCACATTGCTATTATTCGGTGGCGGTCCTCAAGAATTTCTATCAAAAAAATTTAATTTGAATACGGAAGAGTGTGTCATACCTCGAGTTCCATATTAACTTTATATTAAATAAAACTTGTTTCACGATAATTAACTTGCAACTAGTTTGAAAACTCTGATCAAAGTAAATAAAAGTTCAACGTATAAAAAGTGGAATGACTAGTATTAAATTTGAAGATCAAGAAGGTTAAAAGTATTTAAAGAAAAATTTAATGTCTGACGTTCCAAAGTGACGTCTCACAAAGGACTCTATCGTCCGTCGTGAAAAGTTTCCGCGATGAGAAGCTTCGGAAACCTTTGTAATGATACAAAACTTCGAAGAACTTAAACTATCTCTCTTTTCTCGCCGAAGTATCGATGAAAAGTTGCCTCTTGTACGACGCCACGCGCTGTTCGAGCGAGTATGTGTAAAAAAAAGAATCGGAAGAAAAGAACAGGAGTCTGTGAAAAACGCATCGATATTAATTAACGAAGGTCGACGATACTCGAGGCCAAATGGTCGCCTGCCAATAAGGGAAGTACTATATCGTGGAATACATACCGATCGCTTCAATTTCACCGACCCTTCCCTGAAACTTCAAAAGCTTTTACGTTTTACGTCACGCAGTACGCCGCATCGCATTACGTCTTCCTTTCTGCCGCGTTCACAACGAGATCAAACGGACACAGGAATTCGACCGAGCTTCCAGGCAGCACGAGGTATTTATTTACAAAATGGGATGGCTTCGGGTTCGGAATGGCTTCAGGAATTATTGGAATGTCGCGAATAACGTATTCGCAATATTTCATCCCTTCGTCGGGGAAATGATGTACAGGAAATGAAAAACTCGTAATCTAATTGAGTTTCTTCATACATAATGCATCGGATAGCGACGTTTGTCACGGGTGTATTTCAGTGCGGGAATGGGTATACATATTTTATATATGAAAGCTTCGAATAATTAAACGAGAGCATTAGATATCGAATGTATCCCCGGTAAAACGGACAAACGTTATTTATTTAAATAGGTACGAAACGTATAAAAGCATCGAGCACTGATAACCCTCCCCGTTCGGAAAAACAAAAATTAAAAACCAGATAAGAGAAAAGCTGGCCGGCGCTCGTTTATGCGAAAGTTGAACGATAAATTCGGGTCGGTCGACAAACTGGTCCGGGAAATGGAACGAACGCAAAATTTGATAGTTAATGTTTGCAATATAGGGTGCATTTTTGGTAAAACGGCTGGCGCAGGCTTGATATGCAAATGCTTCGGAAAAAATTCGCGCGAGACCGCAGGCAACCGCGACTCCCAACAATGTGAACGCCGCATTATCATTTGCCGCATCAGAGGAATACGCTTTTCCGCACGCACACGCGTGTTACGCGACGAGATCAAAGTCGTGGCAAAATTTTGCCTCGAGGGTCTTTAACTCGACGTTACCCGGGGATCAAACATACCGCATTGTACCGCCACCAGAATTTCTCTGTAAATACATGTACACGAAAAGGAATGATCCTCGAGTGTTTTGGAGTTATGCAATAACGCCCCAAAGTATCCCGTGATACGAGTGATTTAATAGCTTCCTGGAGTTATGCACCGTCTCCAGAGATATCGAAGAATGTTATGAAATGTTTGCAACAATCATGTGACTTACGATATTGCCGTTTTATGAAGTTTACTCGATAAGACCTGTTCAATTCAACATCTGACGTCACGGAAAACAAGCGGAAACGTTATTTGTACCAGATGTATATTTCAGGGCATGGAGGACGTTCTTGTCATGTAGCAATTCGGAAAATTGAATTTTTTTAGTAATTTACATATTTGAAAATTTAGGAATATGGAACATTTTGAACACGTGAGTCAGTCAAATTAATAAGATATCAACTTGAAAGTTTACTAGTCTGAGAATCTAGAAATCATCCAACCAACGCGTCGAATTACTACGCCCCGAATTTCCACGTGTCGAATTATTACGTGCCAAATTTTCACGCGTCTAATTACTACGCGCCGAATTGCCATGCGTAGAATTACCACACGCCGAATTACTACGCGTCGAGTTATTACGCGCCGAATTTCCACGCGTGGAATTACTACGTGCCGAATTTCCATGCGTGAAATTACTACGCGTCGAATTACCACGCACTGAATTACCACGCGTCGAATTTCCACGCGTCGAATCACCACGCGCCGTATTACCACGCGCCGAATTTCCACGCGTGGAATTACCACGCGCCGTATTACCACGCGCCGAATTTCCACGCGTGGAATTACCACGCGCCGTATTACCACGCGTCGAATTTCCACGCGTGGAATTACCACGCGCTGAATTTCCACGCGTGGAATTACCACGCGCTGAATTTCCATGCGTGGAATTACCACGCGCCGAATTTCCATGCGTGGAATTACCACGCGCCGAATTTCCACGCGTGGAATTAGCACGCGCTGAATTTCCATGCGTGAAATTACCACGCGCCGAATTTCCACGTGTGGAATTACCACGCGCCGAATTTCCACGCGTGGAATTAGCACGCGCCGAATTTCCACGCGTGGAATTAGCACGCGCCGAATTTCCATGCGTGGAATTACCACGCGCCGAATTTCCACGCGTAGAATTACCACGCGCCGAATTTCCATGCGTGATATTACCACGCGCCAAATTTCCACGCGCCGAATTTCCACGCGTGGAATTACCACGCACCGAATTTCCACGCGTGGAATTAGCACGCGCCGAATTTCCATGCGTGAAATTACCACGCGCCGAATTTCCATGCGTGAAATTACCACGCGCCAAATTTCCACGCGCCGAATATCCACGCGTCGAATTACCACGCGCCGAATTTCCACGCGACGAGTTATAAATTTAATTGAACAATTTTAAAGCACAAAAGTTTGAGAAATGAGAAAGTGCAGAACTGCAACAATATTTCAAACTACAAAATTCCCACGAATTTCCTACCTAAAGTAGGACAAGTGTTAGATCTTCAGAAATAACTATTATCAGCAGAATAACGATGTACTTGCAAGACGCTTGAGAAAAACGCGTCTCTTGAAAATGACACAAAGCAACGAAATCGCATTTGTCGAACGGAAACTTAACGTTTTCGATTGGTCTTCAGCAGCGAAACCGAACTAACTACCGTGTGACCAGTTTCGAAACTGGTTCATCGTGCAATTTGATTCTCGAATTATTTGCGCACGACAAAAGCCCCTTGCCCGACGATATTCCACGTTAAATGTCGCTTTCGAACTAATTTACATTGAGCCGCCGCGAAACGGGGAACAATGCGTTCTACTGCAAACGACACAAAGCCGAAAGGATCGCGGCGAAAATAATGGTAACAAAAGGCGACTGTTTATGCTGTTCCCATTGCGTTTGTGGGTTTCAATTTAATTTATTAACAGGAATTCGTGTACTTTTCACGATCGGACCATAGTTAACCGTGCAATTTTGTCCCTTGTTCCCAAAGAAATTCTAACAAATGTTTAAATTGGGAAATAATTTTTGAAAATTATCAAAAATTTCACAAAGGATTGTAAAATAAATGTTCTTCATCAAAATCCGATGAAAACCTCTTCCTTGGAACCAAAAATTCCGAATCATTTTATGACTCATTATGTTAATAAATAAATCTGTAACTCGGAACAAAAAGCGTGTAATTAAAATACAAAAATCGATATCGAAACTTTTGTTCACAATATTGTTATAATATATGTAGACATATTTGTACCGAAATTATGTCACTGCGACAGATCGCAGCGAAAAAGATAAACGAATCGCAAATAAAGATATCAGGGAAAATAATAAACGACGCGGGAGTAAGAGAGAGGTGTACAGCACGAGATGAAGAGAACGATATGGATGGTAAATGAGCGACACAGAGAATAGAATTATTAGCGTAATTTATGGGTCACAACGATGCGCGAAATTGAACGTGCCACGGTACCCTGTGCAAGCTATAATTAGCGAGGCAGAAATAGGAGAGGCCATCAATGTTCTTACGGCCATTTGCCGCTAATGCAACGTTACCTATGTATATAAGACGCTGTCAGGAAGTTCGCTGTGATCACTCACGCTCAAGAAAGTAAACTTTTCTACGATGTAAAGCCGTTGCCTCTTAATGGTCACGGTGCCTCGAGCAAGCTTTATCATCGACAACGTTGTCATAGCCGATCTTCAAAGGCGGCTTCCTATCGATGATACCGACAACGTGTGGCAAGTTATTTCGCCTAGACACTGTCTATTAACGAACTTCTATGTACCTTGTAGTTTCATGGGAATCCCTTTAAAATACCGTGCTAGTGAATTTAATCTACTACCACTTCATCACGGTTTGAGTTCCTTTGGTGCGCGTTGGATCGTTGTGTGTTCACATGTGTGGTATCGCTATGCGGTGAATTACTAAGCGACGAAGTTGCATGCGTCGAATTTCCACGTGTGGAATTACCACGCGCCGAATTTCCACGCATGGAATTACCACGCGCCGAATTTCCAACGCGTGGAATTACTACGCGTCGAATTGCCATGCGTGGAATTACCACGCTTCGAATTTCCACGCGTGGAATTACTACGCGCCGAATTTGCACACGTGGAATTACCACGCGCCGAATTTGCACGCGTGAAAATATCACGCGCCGAATTTCCACGCGTGGAATTACCACGCGCCGAATTTCCACGCGTGGAATTACTACGCGCCGAATTTCCAACGCGTGGAATTACCACGCGCCGAATTTCCAACGCGTGGAATTACTACGCGTCGAATTTCCACGCGTGGAATTACCACGCGCCGAATTTCCACGCATGGAATTACCACGCGCCGAATTTCCAACGCGTGGAATTACTACGCGTCGAATTGCCATGCGTAGAATTACCACGCGCCGAATTTCCAACGCGTGGAATTACTACGCGTCGAATTTCCACGCGTGGAATTACCACGCGCCGAATTTCCACGCATGGAATTACCACGCGCCGAATTTCCAACGCGTGGAATTACTACGCGTCGAATTTCCACGCGTGGAATTACCACGCGTCGAATTTCCACGCATGGAATTACTACGCGCCGAATTTCCACGCATGGAATTACCACGCGCCGAATTTCCACGCATGGAATTACCACGCGCCGAATTTCCAACGCGTGGAATTACTACGCGCCGAATTGCCATGCGTGGAATTACCACGCGTCGAATTTCCACGCGTGGAATTACTACGCGCCAAGATGTCATGCGTGGAATTAGTACGCGCCGAATTTCCACGCGTGGAATTACCACGCGCGTAATTTCCGCACGTTGAATTACCACGCGTTACATCGCCACGCAACCTTGATTTCTCCTGAAAGAAGATCCAACTGAAAAAGTAAGCAATGATTGCATTCAACCATCTCCCCTATTCTCCTTCCAACCCCCTTCAATTTTGCCGTCTTTTAGCGTCTCTTTCGAGCCGATTCAAGAGTGTCTCAGCAAAGTGCGCCATTAAAATAGATCAGCTGTGATCTCGATCGAGTCGACGGGAGGAGGGTCTTTCCTTTAACCCCTATATGTCTGGTACAGTTTCTATTGTGCGTGCGTTTTATCGAATAAATTGTGTACATATACGGTTTGATTGTTTTCATCGTAGCTGACGGCAGTTTTCAAAAATAGCGAACTAAATGAATTTAAAAGTTTTTAATTCGATTTGTGATTCTGACGCCGATAGCCCGGTGTCACGAGAATATTTTCCGACACGTCGCTTGTAATTTATTCGGTTGGCAGTTATTTTCGAGATAATTAGTCTACCGATAACGGATACGCGATTAATTCGTTACCAGTGAGCTGCAAACAGACAGCTATTGTACCCTCGTTACTATCGGGATTTTCCTTTCGGAAAATTATCGGCTCATGTTTATTTTGGTCCTTAAATTAGAAACTGATTCTGTGATAGTTGGTACAGTAATGCAAGCTGCTTAATTGTTACGTTTCTACATTTTCGATAATTGTAACTATTATATGTTTCGAGTAGCATATAACTACGTTGCAATCGATGCAACATAACAGTTACTTCGATACAGATCTCGTTCGGTACTAGGGAAATAACTCCGTGCAATCGCAGTTCCGATTTGAATGCCTTCTCTTATAAACGGTTTCTCCACTTATAAGTCTTGTTAAAAGTAACTACATCTGCCAATCGATACCGTGAAATCCGAAACTTTCCAATCGCTTGGTAATTGCAACATAAGTCGCGATAAAAGCGAACGCACTCGTTCACTCACCCCGGCGAAAATTTCTTTTCAGCTACTACTTCCGCGTTTAACCACAATCTGAATCGAGAAATTCGATGCCGCCTCGAAAACCTTTCTAACGACATCTGGGCTCCAGTTACCGGAGAATCGAATTCGCTTGCTATAACATTTTCCACTCACGCTTGTTCTGCCTGCTCATTACAATCCACTTCTGGAACTTTGGGAAGTTGCAGACGTTCTAATTATAAAATACATTCCTGTATGGATAACTTTTTTGTGTTGCCTATTTACATCATTTTTTTATTAAGGTAACCCTTTTTGTATCTTAGAAATGGACATACTTTAGTGGTTATCTAAAAAGCAACATTGTCAACAATTTTTATTTGACAACACATTTCAAGGTCATCGAAATTGAAGTACAAGTTGAAGTTACGTTAAAAACATTTTTATACTTTTTTTTATATGTCTTCAATATTTAAATCAAGCAACATATGTGTACATGTATGACATGTGTACATATGTTCATGTATGTATGTGCATAAATTGTACACATGAAAATCATACATATAAGTCATACACATGTGTGATGTCCTTGAGAACATATTTCAAGGTCATCAAAATCGATGAAGTATAAATAATTGCTACATCAAGAACATTTTTATAAACATCTCTAAAATTAAAACTGGTCAATAATTGTATGTATAGGGGTGGTTTTTTAGAATGACGTCTTTAAGAACATACTTCAAGATCATAAAAATCGATGAAGTATAAATAATTGTTACATTAAAAACATTTTTATAAATATCTCTAAAATTAAAGCTGGTCAATAATTGTATATATAGGGGTGGTTTTTTAGAATGACGTCTTTAAGAACATACTTCAAGATCATCTAAATCGATGAACTATAAATAATTGCTATATCAAAAACATTTTTACAAATACGTCTAAAATTAAATCTGGTCAATAATTGTATGTATAGGGGTGGTTTTTTAGAATGACATCTATAAGAACATACTTCAAGATCATAAAAATCGATGAACTATAAATAATTGCTATATCAAAAACATTTTTACAAATACGTCTAAAATTAAATCTGGTCAATAATTGTATGTATAGGGGTGGTTTTTTAGAATGACGTCTTTAAGAACATACTTCAAGATCATCAAAATCGATGAAGTATAAATAATTGCTACATCAAAAACATTTTTACAAATATCTCCAAAATAGAAGCTGAATAATTGTACATCTAAAGAAGTTCACCCCCTTGAAAACGTGTTTCAAGAACATTGTGAATATCTTAATATCACTCTTACTTTAACCAAAATGGCGAAATATTTTGTTCGGACATAATCGTTAACGAAGGTACGAAGAGACAGGATCTAAATGAATTCCTAAAATCTTTTCTGGTTGGAAGGGTAACTGTTGGAAGAAGAGTAAGAGGGCGATGGTGGTTGCGTGTACACGTCGTCGATGTGCGACGCCCGAGGCAGGCCATTAGACGGCGACAATGCGCACCCTTTTCCCGACTTTTATACGTATTTCCGCCATTACTGCGCATTCTATGTCGCAATAAATTCTTTCTCCGTCGCATTAAAATTCTTGAAGGGCATTCTGAATACTTGGCGCGACGCGGCGCGACGCTGCGATATTGATGTCCCTCTGTTGGGAACAAAACGTTCGTGGCAACCCTTGTTCCTCTTCTTCCATCGTTCGTATTGGCACCGTTGTTTCTTCTCTCTCCGCTGTTTCATCCCTCTTCTCTCCACTGTTGTTTCGCTCTTCGTATCCTTGTTTCATCCCCCTTCCTCCGTTGTTTCATTCTTCTCATCCTTGTTTCACTCTTCTCATCCTTGTTTCACTCTTCTCATTCTTGTTTCATCCCCTCTCCGTTGTTTCATCCCCCCGATGTTTCACTCTTCCCTCCCTCGCTGTTTTCGTCAACGGCACGTATGCACACACGTTTCGGAAACGAGTGCTCGTGTGTGAATAGAAGGAGCCATTAACAGGTACAGCTTTAACTTTCGCCGTTACACGCTCGCATCTCTCTCAGGTGTTTTCGAACGACGATCTTCTGACGCAGAGCGTCGATCGCGTGGCTCAAACTGCGCTCTGAATTTCTAATGCGACACGGTGCACGAGTGCGTTCAAAGAGGCATTCTTTTGTGGAACGAAGGCTGCGGAGGAGGCATGCTTTTGTAGCGATGGAACGTGACAAATTTGCGGTAGAGGTTGCTCTATTTGTGTTCTCTACTATGCTCGCGAGGGTTGCTTTCAAGTATTTCTTCTTCTGAGTGCTGCCAGTCGAACGATTTTTTTAGAGGGTCGTTTTATGACGGCTATTTTTGATAGAAATCGGGAAGAGGGTGATTTCCTCTCAACTACATTCCGGTTAAATAGATCACTTTACGCTTTATGGTGCTTTACATAATTTTACCCTGTAAGTTCTCCTTGAGGTCGTTCTCGAGATTCCAGGGTCATAATACTTTTTATTATGATTATTATTGAGGTCCACATTCGGCAAAATACATCTGACAGAGACATAACTTCACATTTTTTGTATGTCTTCATGGTTGTAAATCAACGACTGAACTCAAGAAACAAATACAAGTAATTGTAGGATCTCTCACCGTTTCGTTTCATTGTATTTTTTGAGGTGAAATCGTAATGCATAAGCATCCTCAGCTACCTTCTCCTATCGGACAATAAATTAATTTAATAATGAGATGATTTGTAAGCACGTATCATTATGTCAGGTGAGATAGAGAATTTTCCTCGTTCGATTATTTCTCGTTGAAGTTCGCTTCCTTGGAGGCTACATCATGGCCCATTAATGTCGATGCCCGTGGCATTCGTGGTTCGTTTCATTCTTGCAATTTACTTCGGCACTTAATTCGCGAACAAGGACGGTTTACACGGTGGTCGTGTCTTTTGTGCGACGCCATCGACCGCGAACAGATAAAAACGTTCGTCCTCCATCGCCGGCTGGGTGTCTCGAGGATAAATATTGAAGGAAGAGCGACCAAGCAGCCAGCCGGAGGACAAAGGATCAAAGGGAAAGAAAATCGCGGAGAAAGGAAGCGGCGACGAAGTCCTCGCTCGATTAAGTGGAGCTCTGTTCGTTACTGTCAGCCGTAATTAACAATGTACATCCAGAACGCTTAGAAGATAAATGAGAAAAGATTATCCGAAATTATGCCGCCTCTGGTATCATCCCCCTGGCCGCGTCTCCACCCTTTCTTACCGCCGAAGCTCCATGCAAATTCGAGTTTAATTAAATATCGATTGACGCGACCGGAACTGGTTTCTTCTAATAACGCGGCCGAGACAAAGTTTTCGAACCAGATACCGAACTAATGAGATTCGCTCGCTTCTTTACCTCTTTTTTTCTTTCTTTCTTTTTCTTATCAACGTCCGGATCCGATGTTTGCTTTGAAATCGTTTCTGAACCATCGGAAAAAAGGAACACGGCTGCGAGACTAATTGATTAGGGAAAGAGAGTTTCGTGTGTAACGAACGATTGGCCGGGATGAAACGGCGAAAAACTTTGAATGCGCCTCGCTTTTGGAATCCGCGGCAATCGGGAAGCGGAGGGCATTCTACGGGAGTATCGAAGGGGATGCTTTCATCTCATAATTACGGCTTCCTTTGTGGGCCCTTCGACCGAAACGTAAATAAGCTGGGTCGAGCCGCCTTCCGGCTACCATTTCATTCCCGAAATAATTACGCTTATTTGATGCTACGTTTCACCTGACGCTTCTTCTCCTACCGTTAATTATTCCTACTTTTCAGTTATGGTTAACGGGGTGCCTCGTACCGCCGCTCATTCGACTTTATCATTTTCCACTTCTTTTACTAGACGCAAATATCACGCTAATTGTATACTTAATATTTTATGTGGTCTTTGTTTCATTGTATAAATTTTTAATACGCTGGAAAGTATCAGGCAACTCTGTTCTACTTGTCTGATCACACCTGTTCTACTTGCCTGATTGCATGATGAACTTATTCTACTTGGCTGATCACATGACGCACTTATTCTACTTGTCTGATCACATCATGCACCTATTCTACTTGTCTGATCACATGATGTACTCATTGTATTTAATTGACAACTTGATGCACCTATTCTACTTGACTCATCACATGACGCACTTATACTACTTGTCTGACCACATCATGTACCTATACTACTTGCCTGATCACATAATGTGCTTATTGAACTTGACTGATCACATGATGTACTTATTGTATTTGATTGACAACTTGATGTACCTATTCTATTTGTCTGATCACATCACGCACTTATTCTACTTGTCTGACCACATCATGTACCTATACTACTTGCCTGATCACATAATGTGCTTATTGTACTTGACTAATCACATGCTGTACTTATTGTATTTGATTGACAACTTGATGTACCTATTCTACTTGTCTGATCATATGATATACATATTGTACATGTCTGACCACTTGATGCATTTATTCTACTTGTCTGACCACACGAAGTACCTACTCTACTTACTCAGTTACCTCTATTTATCACAACATATTTTCATAAAATCTACATCAAATATCTACCTGAAAAGAATTTCTCTTCCCATATATCTCATAAGATTTGTAGTTTTGACATGTTGCTTATGAAAGCGATTTATAGAGCAGAATATCACGCAACTCCATTATTTTGCCTGTCTAAGCATACAAGTTTTCTTGTTCTACTTTTTCACCATCCATTTTTGAATCCGCTTATTTGTAAGCACTTTTGTGGTCGAATATTAGTTCATAGAAGAAACGGATGGTTCTTGCAGAAGTATTTCTTGATATTAGAGCGTGATTAAATGCGGTTGACAGTCGGCTAGAAACACAACGAGTCTCCTACATTTTCCGCGTTGCAAATTTAACGCGACCATTAAGCAACCTATTACGGATTCCAACGGTAGCCGGAGACGGCATTTTAATTTTCATGAAAAATGTAATTGCTGTCCAAGTGGTTCGCCGGGATCAGCTGAATTTACAGGCGACCGAGTTGCTGGAAAATTGGCCCAGCCATATGCTGTTATTCGCACGCAGCGAAAATATCTGTTGCGGCTTTCCAATAAAAAGCGCGATCGCGGAACGAAAAAGAAAAACGAAACGGAACGCTTGCCGTTGTATTCAAAACGCGAAAAAAAAGAGAGAGGAAATGACAGGCGAAAACGCGGCGTCCGTTTAATTGTTGCGAACGATCCGTTGCGAGTCGTGAAATATTAGTCGCGAATCTCGTGCTTCATTTACAAAGAATTCAACGCGCGTGTCCCACTTTACGACCGAATCCGCGTAACGATCGTAAACTTTTGTATCCGGGACGATTATTGACGTTCTGCCACTGCAATTTAGTGCGCTCGAGGTCACGCAAAAATGTGCAGTTTCGTTTAATCAGTCGATGATGGATGGGGGTAACAATTGCGCGTGTTGTATTGGCTTGTTTCGCTGCGAGATTGCTGTCGTTTCATGTGCATTTTAAATTAGGGAGCAATTGCAATTTGGAGATTTCAGGTATTGAAGAGTAATTTCCCAATTTTCCAATTTTTCCAAATATCCAGTTTTCTAATTTCTCTATTTCCCAATTTCCCAGTTTTCCAATTTCGCACTTGCCCAATTTCCCACTTGCCCAATTTCCCACTTTCCCACTTTCCCAATTTCCCACTTTCCCACTTTCTCAATTTCCCACTTTCCCACTTTCCCAATTTCCCAGTTTTCCAATTTCTCACTTTCCCAATTTCCCAATTTCCCACTTTCTCAATTTCCCACTTTCCCAGTTTTCCAATTTCTCACTTTCCCAATTTCCTAATTTCCCAATTTTCCACTTTCCCAATTTCCCACTTCTCTAATTTCCCACTTTCCCAATTTCCCACTTCCCTATTTCCCATTTTCCCAATTTCCCACCTTTCCAATTTCCCACTTTCCCAATTTTCGAATTTCCCACTTTCCACTTTGCCAATTTCCCACCTTCCCAATTTCCCAATTTCCCAATTTCCCACTTCCCTAATTTCCCACTTTCCCAATTTCTCAGTTCCCCAATTTCCCACTTTCCCAATTTCTCACTTCCCCAATTTTCCACTTTCCCAATTTCCCAATTCCCTAATTCCCCACTTCCAAAATTCCCAAAATCCCCAAAGCATCCAAACCCAAATTGCCATAAATTCTACTCGAATCTGTCGCCGCTTTCCCCTAATCGACAAATACTCCATCCAAAAAAAATTCCATAAACCGTATTTCAGGCGAACACCACGGCATAGAAATTTCCAGCTTAAAGAATACATTTTCGAATCATCCGCTGCTAAAAGCTCTCTCCCATTTTTGCCGCTCGACGGAACGCCTTCGATAACAAACCGGAAGAGAAGAAAAAAAAAGTGACGAACATAAACGAAGCAAGGCCTCTCTCTCTCGTAGTTTTCATCCCTTTCCAGTTAGCCACCCCTTCGCGTCGAGTAATACCTGTTTCCAATCACGGAATTCAATACGGCCTCGTGGCTCGCACATCCGCGCATCTCATATGCAATACCGGATTAATTTACATTCCCCGGGCTCGTTGATCGAGGGGGGGATGGAAAAAATAAACGACAGATAGAATGAAAAAGCAATCTTCGCGCGACAATGCGGCGAGAGTTGTGTGTCGACTTCCTGATTGCTCGTTGACTTGGAAAATCAACTGTACAAATTGGCATCGGGGGTCGCGAGTCAACCGTACGCAAAAGAACGGAATCGCTTTTGATAAATATGCGAATATCGATGATCGGGCGATAATTAAATGTATAGGGTACGATTGAAATTGCTTGTATTTATGTGCATCGATAATGGCGTTCAAAGATGTCGAATTTCTCAGTGGGTTAATGGGAGATCTACAAAGGGTTGAACAACTCATTCTTCTTTTCTTTCTTTTATATACACAGGTACATTTTTGTATTAGTCGAATTTGAAGCTTGAAAATTTTCAAATCACCAAACTTTGTAATTCTACAATTTCCCAATTTCTAAAATTCCAAATTCTTCTTCGAATTTCTAGAGCCCCCAAATATACCAATATTCCAAAGTTTCGAGCTCCTCAGATTTTAAAATCCCTGAGGATTTCCGAAATCCCAAATGGGACTTTGGAAATTTGAAAATGCTCTTGTGTGTTAATACGAAGAGAATATACGGTATGAAGGATTATGCACGCGTATCGCATGTCGTACGAGTATTAAAAGAGAATGTGTGTAGCGAGGATATGCAGGCAACATAGCGGAGTGTTTTTCGCTGGGATTTTACGGAGGCAGAAGAATGGTCGAAGAACAAAAACGGATTACCATGGATACAATTCATTAGTACATTAATAGAGAACACAGAAACGCGGAACGCGTAAAATCAATGGCGATCGCATCACGTTCCCTCGTTAACTCGATTGAAAAGATCCCATCCCTCTCCGGGTAATCAGCGACCGGTCGTTTTTAATCGCGGCGCCCGTTCGCCAATTAAACATTAAAATGCGCCGTGATTCCCGACGATTCCTGTTTATCACCTCGTTCCGGTAACTTTATAGTTAATTCGATCCGATTGATAGATTGTTTTCCACGGATCGATACCGCGAAGAAACCGGTATTCCGATAAAATATCTTCCACATTTCACGAATCTGCCATCTCTTTGACAACGGTATTTCGTTACAATTGAATTAGAAAGTTAGATCCTCTCGAAGAAGCGATGAAGTTCCGAAGTTCACGAGAATGTCTTGTTTGTTCTTGAAACAGAAGTTTATCTTCGAACTTTCTTCCCTGGGAAATGAACAGGTCTTCGAATATTGTTTTACAACGATGTCGACTAAAAACGTACGAACTTCTGAAATATTCAGAGATATTAAAGTTCGATGATGCTTGAAAGCTCAGTGTATTCGTTGCAACCAAACAACTCTTGATTATGAAATATTCAGGACGATGCAGCTGATGAACTATTTAACAACCTGTTTCATTATGAACTTCCAAATTCTTTTCCTTCAAACTTATTGTGCAATCAAGTAGTTCAGTGATAATGATCAGACAAGTGGTACAATCATTTTAATCTAACAAGTAGTACAATGACAGTAATCAAACAAGTGATACAACCATATTAATCAAACAAGTAGTACAGTGATAGTGATAAGACAAGTGGAACAATCATATTAATCTAACAAGTAGTACAATGACAGTGATCAAACAAGTGATACAATCATGTTAATCAAACAAGTAATACAGTGATAGTGATTAGACAAGTGGAACAATGACAGGGATTAAACAAGTGGTACAATGATAATATTCAGACAAGAGGATCAATTATATTATTCATGTATGCTGTGCATTGTTACTGGTCAGACAAGTAGTATTGCTATATTTGTCAGACAAGTAGTATAGTGATAGTACTCAGACAAATAGTAAAGTGTTAGTAGCCAGACAAGTAGTACAGTGTTAGTAGTCAGACAAGTAGTATAATGACAATAGGAAGACAAGTAGAGCAATGCTAATAGTAAGACAACTAGTGCCGTGCTAATGGTCAGACAAGTAGAACCAGATTGTAGTAAGACAAGTAGTGCAATGTTTGTCGTAAGACAAGTGGTATAATGACAGTAGGCAATCAAGTAGTATGGTGACAGTAGGAAGACAAGTAGTGCAATGCTAATGGTAAGACAAGTAGTGCAGCGTTAATGGTCAGATAAGTAGAACCAGATTGTAGTCAGACAAGTAGTGCAATGTTTGTCGTAAGACAAGTAGTATAATGACAGTAGGCAATCAAGTAGTATGGTGACAGTAGGAAGACAAGTAGTGCAATGCTAATGGTAAGACAAGTAGTGCAGCGTTAATGGTCAGACAAGTAGAACCAGATTGTAGTCAGACAAGTAGTGCAATGTTAGTGGTAAGGCAAGTAGAATAGTGACAGTAGGCAGACAAGTAGTGAAGCGTTAATGGTCAGACAAGTAGAACCAGATTGTAGTCAGACAAGTAGTGCAATGTAAGTGGTCAGACAAGTAGAATAGCGACAATGGGAAGAGAGGTAGTGCAGTGCTAATGGTCAGACAAGTAGAACCAGACTATAGTCAGACAAGTAGTAAAGGACAGCTATGGAAGTAGCACAATCTCCAAACAAATAGTACAATGATGTCAATGGACTTCATAAACCAGACTTCAATGTATCAAATAGTATAGCAACAGTGGTCAGACAAGTAGAATGAGTAACATTAGAAGAACGACAATGATGGGATAAGTAGCATTAAACAGCAATCAAACAATAAAAGTTCTTAAACAATTAATTACAAACAACTTCATTATTCAATATCACCCAACCATTAATAAAAACAGTTAATCTAAATTCAGCAAGCGAGCCATCCAATTATACACGCAATTAAAAGCAAATATCTTTCCTTTAAAATGCATTTGAATTATAAACTACAAAATAACGTCGCGGTACAATCACGATGCTTAATATAACAGACAGCGAATGTCCAGAAGAGTTGTTGTCATTTTATTCTGTATCCGAAGATTTCCCGTGGAGAGACAATTAAATCGAACAGCAAGTTAAATAACGCGTCGTAAAGCCGATCCTCTCCGTAATTTCGAATGCGCTTCGGTTTCTGCATAAAATACCGCTGCAATTAGCGACGGTAGACCCGATAAATAATATCTATTTTCGCGTCGTATCCGGGCAACACGGAGTGCAACGTGGCATAGTATCGTAAAATTACCTTTCGATCGATGAATTTCATTATTCGTTGCATAATTTCCGACCATACCGGGACTGAGAGAAGAGAAAGAAAGCTTATCTGTCTGCGGCATTGGCGTAACGAGGAACAGACCACTCGTTGCAAGAAACTATTCAGGAACGTAAACTATTAATACAAATATTAAATACTGGTAACACATTTTATACTAAAACTATGATAAGACTCAGAAATGTTAGAGGAATTGGACATTTGTGTTCTAATAGATCTGAAACATTCTGAAAGTTCTAGTAGTTCTGGTGACTAGTAGGCTATCTGGTTAACTGTAGAGATTATCTGGTGACTAGTAGGGTATCGGGTGACCAGCAGGGTATCGGATGACCAGTAGTGTTTATCTGGTGACTAGTAGGGTATCGGGTGACCAGTAGGGTATCGGGTGACCAGTAATGTTTAACTGGTGACTAGTAGGGTATCTAGTAACCAGTAGGCTATCGGATTACTAGTAGGGTATCGAGTGACCAGTAGGGTATCGGATTACCAGTAGGGTATCGGGTGACCAGTAGGGTATCGGGTGACCAGTAGGGTATCGGATGACCAGTAGTGTTTATCTGTTGACTAGTAGAGTATCTGGTGACCAGTAGACTATCAGATTACCAGTAGGGTATCGGATGACCAGTAGGGTATCGAGTGACCAGTAAGGTATCCGATGACCAGTAGTGTTTATCTGTTGACTAGTAGAGTATCTGGTGACCAGTAGGCTATCGGATTACCAGTAGGGTATCGGGTAACCAGCAGGGTATCCGATGACCACTAATGTTTATCTGGTGACTAGTAGGGTATCTAGTAACCAGTAGGATATCGGATTACTAGTAGGGTATCGGGTGACCAGTAAGGTATCGAGTGACCAGTAGGGTATCTGATGACCAGTAGTGTTTATCTGGTGACCAGTAGGCTATCGGATTACCAGCAGGGTATCGAATGACCAGTAGCGTTTATCTGGTAACTAGTAGACTATCTGGTTACCACTTGTGTTTATTTGTAAACTTGATAATTTGCAGCGGAATACTTCTCGTACAAAAGTCTGATATTTTTAGCAAGGTTTTAATTACGAGAAGAGTTACGCCAATGGTCCGCAACGGTTGTAACCGAGCCCAAAATTACGTAGCTTCTAAAGCTTGTAATTGCAGGGACAATTATCGAGGTTGAAGAAGCTGTTTCGCAATGATAAAACCCGGAACGAAGCTTGAACGATGGGAAGTTTCGCGGGAACGCGTCCCCTTCCGATTCTAAAGTCATTATACCGTTTTCAGAGACGTCGCTAGGAAATTGTATTCCGGTTCTTTGTTTCAATAGGAAATATTCCGGAAGCTGTACGTACTACTACCCCTCTGTCTTCCCAACTCTTCCTACCCTGTCCGTTCTCCTCCCTTTTGTTTTTCTTCCATCTCTGTCTCGTTTCCATTCCCAACCTGGGAACACGAAACTGGGTCTTCGTTACGTAACATAAACTACATTTTCGTTCGTTATTTACACGAGCGTACAGCTGTTCCCTTTTTCCACTTTGTATTCGCGTAACGTAACATTCGGTCTGATTAAGAAAATTTTATCGTTTCCGGTACCGTCGCCTCGTTCCGGTAGATCAATTACCGGGAAAATAAAGGACGCGGTCCTTCGTTGTCGGGAAATTATACGAGTGAAGTAAAAACAGCGCTCAGCGAGAAGGAAAAGAACGAGTGGCTTCTTGAATGAGCTGAATTTTTCAAAGGATACCAGCTCAAAGTGACCCGGTTTCTGTGGCGGCTGTCTCATTACGGAGTTCAAGAAAACTCTTTTGAAAATCCTCGCCGGGGTCCTGCGAGTAAAAGAATTAAAAAGTTTTTCGAAGGAAACTCGATCGAAAACCGAGGAAGACCACTTTTTGTCTCTAATGAATACTTCAACTTCGACCATTGTTAATTATTATTCGGTTTTATCCCACCGGGAAAATTTCAGCGAAACGCGTCAAACGCAAACCTTTCACCTTTTCGACTTTTATCGTTTAAATATGGATCTTTGGCAATTAAAGAGGAATATTTACCATACATTTTATACGAATTTTTATTCTTTTACAGAGATCTCTTTTTTATTTCAACATTGACCTGATTTTATAATAAAACGATCAAAAAGCTTCTGCTTTGAAACGAAAAATTGTAATCTGATTGCACGAAAACCGATTAAAAAATTACAACAATTGAAGTATTTCTGTATGCAAAATAATTTATATTTTAATTCCCTGAACAGATATGATTAAACTAAAATTGTTAATGTAAATTGTTACATAAATGACAATGACATATTAATCATATTAACCAAACAAGTAGTACAGTGCTAATGGTCAGACAAGTGGAACAATGACAGGGATTAAACAAGTGGTACAATGATAATATTCAAACAAGAGGATCAATTATATTATTCATGTATGCTGTGCATTGTTACTGGTCAGACAAGTAGTATAGTGATAGTATTCAGACAAATAGTAAAGTGTTAGTAGCCAGACAAGTAGTACAGTGTTAGTAGTAAGACAAGTAGTATAATGACAATAGGAAGGCAAGTAGAGCAATGCTAATGGTAAGACAAGTAGTGCAGTGCTAATGGTCAGACAAGTAGAACTAGTTTGTAGTCAGACAAGTAGTGCAATGTTAGTGGTCAGACAAGTAGAATAGTTACAGTAGGCAGACAGACAGTACAGTGATAATGGTCGGACAAGTAGTGCAGTGCTAATGGTCAGACAAGTAGAACCAGATTGTAGTCAGACAAGTAGTGCAATGTTAGTGGTAAGGCAAGTAGAATAGTGACAGTAGGAAGACAAGTAGTGCAGTGCTAATGGTCAGACAAGTAGAACCAGATTGTAGTAAGACAAGTAGTACAATGTTAGTGGTCAGACAAGTAGTATAGAGACAGCAGGAAGACAAGTAGTGCAGTGCCAATGGTCAGACAAGTAGAACCAGATTGTAGTCAGACAAGTAGTGCAATGTAAGTGGTCAGACAAGTAGAATAGTGACAGTAGGCAGACAAATAGTGCAGTGCTAATGGTCAGACAAGTAGAACCAGATTGTAGTCAGACAAGTAGTGCAATGTAAGTGGTCAGACAAGTAGAATAGTGATAGTAGGCAGACAAGTAGTGCAGTGCTAATAGTCAGACAAGTAGAACCAGATTGTAGTCAGACAAGTAGAACCAGACTATAGTCAGACAAGCAGTAAAGGACAGCTACCAAAGTAGTACAACCACCAAAGAAACAGTATAATAATGTCGATGGACTTCATTAACCAGACTTTATCTCCTAACCTAACAAAACCCTTAACAGAACTCCTAACAAAATCATTCTAAATTCAAACCCGAGTAACAATCACATTTTTTAAATTCAACATCCGACCGTAAAGCTTTCGCAGACAAAGCAGTAGGTAACGGATCTGGCAACAATGCGAACAGGAAGAAACGCGTAAATTCAACGTCCGCTGCAGACACGTGGAAGGCGTCTTCCCAGTTCCGCTTGGCTCGTCACGTCAGCCGTTACATCTTCGAATATAATCCCGATTAACCGAAACTACGCGATTGTCATGAATGCACGTCGGCTACGTACATACGTTCCGCTCGATTCCCGCCAGGTTACGTGTATATAGAACACACGACGGCCCGTTAACACGCGAACAATCAGGTGTACACGAAATTTACACGCGTGCGCTTAATGTGTCCCGAGCAAGAGGAAACCAGCGTGAAAAGCTGTTTGCCGAGCCCCATTGTCGTAGGCACGAGGACCAACGCTCCCGTTAAATATTACGTGTGCACATGCACACGATGATGGCACAGGTGTAACGCGCGCCAATCAGCGACCCGAGGAGAGACGCAGTTTCCGGCCAGATGCTTCCATAACGAATATCTTACCTTCCTGCATTTTCGATAATTTTCTAATCTCGAGTGAGACATAGTTTTGTAAAAGTTGCAAAATCTCTTCAGTTCCACCTGTGTTGAATTAATTAATTTCGTAAGTCATCGATGAGATCTTGATCAAGTTTTGTAAGAAAAAGAAAGAGAAGTCTGGTTAAGTTAGTATAGTAAAATAATATGAATAGCACCAGGATTATAAAGTTACTTATCCTTATATTGTTATGCGAGTTATCTCTCCTACTCCTCATTCAATAAAAGATATATTTTCTCGAAATTATGCAGCAACTAAAGAAGTCGATTATCATAATTATTCGAAGATAAAAAACTCGTTTCCCTCCGTTTGTTTTAATTAATAAAATTGATCGTGAATCCAATAGGCTGCTATTTCCTTTTTTCTATTACGGAGAAAATGAAAGAAATACTGATGAACGATTGAATTAAATCATAATTGGGTGAAACTTCTTTCCTGCCGACCACTTCAATCCGTTTCCCTCAGGCACCCCCGCGAATTCCGACTAGTAAATTGCATTAATTAAGGCATATTCGAAACACGGTGGCGCCGTAATGAACTGAATCCAGGTAATTAATCGTAACGACACATTGTTATTCGCGACAGACAGGAGCCGCTGCGTGTAATTCTTACGCGTCTGCGATCGAAATCCAATTGCAGCCTGCTGCATCGGCCGTGCCAGATTTAATTAGCGAGAGAAAGCGTTAACGAGAGGTTCTTTGATGCTGCAACCGAAAATCATGGAATTTAAATTACGACGAAACCCATTCATCCAACGGGACGGGATTTTCGGAAATCAGACAATACCTCCCTTCACAATACCGCGTGTACGAAATTTCGTAAAACTTGTACAATTTAATTGTTCCATTATCAACGTAACCCTTTTTTCCCTATTTTTCTCAAATGTTAAATTCCTTTTTTTATTAATTTCCTCGAACACACAAAAGGTATTTTAATTTAATAATTAAACATAATCCTCCCTTCACATTTTTATCACTCTAATTAATTCAGTACAGAATTTGTATAGAAGTTACGTACAGAAAGTTTGCAGGAGGGTCCACAGAGATATAAGCAAATAGGTTATCAAGTATCTTATGACCGATATGAAAATTCAGAGAAACTCGTACAATCTTTCGCAAAGCCGGCAATACAGTTGAAAGTGTTTTAATTCCGAAACGTTTCTTTGCAGGTCCATCGAGCACGCCATTATGATAGTTCAATTACGAGATATTGCCTCTTGGGTTTGAAGTGTTTGAGGAGTGCTGGCCGCGGTGGTGGTTCAATAGGCACTCGAGGAAACCTGAAGACCTTTCCACTGTTCGAGTTCTGTCCGATCGTAAGTTATGAAACGCTGAATTTCCTAATTAATTCGTCAGCCCGCTGAATGGAAACACTGCTTCCACTTCCATTTGCTGCCTTCTTATTCCAATTTCTTTCGACTCGAGTCTTGTTTCAAAGAAATCCGTTACTTAATTGCAATTTTATTACACTATGTTTGCTACTTCTGTATTAGTATAAGTCTATACATGTGTATTACATATATGTATTAGTATAAATCTATACAGATTCATTACATATGTGTATTAGTAAAAGTTTATACACATGTGTTAGTATATGTCTATACATATGTAGTACACACATGTATTAGTATAAGTCTATATACATGTATTATATACATGTATTAATATAAATCTATACACATGTATTACATACATGTATTAATATAAATCTATACACATGTATTACATATGTGTATTGGTATAAGTCTATACACATGTATTACATACATGTATTAATATAAATCTATACACATGTATTACATACATGTATTAATATAAATCTATACACATGTATTACATATATGTATTAGTATAAGTCTACACACATGTATTACATACATGTATTAATATAAATCTATACACATGTATTACACACATGTATTAGTATAAATCTATACACATGTATTACATATATGTATCAGTATAAGTCTCTACACATGTATTACACACATCTATTAGCATAAGTTTATACACATGTGTTACCTACACGTAATAGAGATACATGTAACATGTATATTATATATGAACTTTTATTACTTCATATTCATAAGAGGTTATGTTGCATGTTCCAACGAAGTTCATCAATTTAGAAATATAGAAGATTAGTAATATAAAAATTGATGAGTTTGGATACTAAAATTGAACACTTTCAAATCGAATGTAAATGCGTGTTCTTACAGAAATAATTAAAATTGCATGAATCAAGTCGCAAATTTTCCAGCATCGTTTAGAGGTGATCGATAATGATCGTTGACTGCGCGAACCTTTCGTACTTTCGGACGGAATTAATTGGATGGCTGATAGGCCAATTAAAATTCTACACTTACGAGAAGGGAGGGCCCCAGCGTTCCTCCATCGACGGAATAAATAAAGCAATTACCGTGGTCGTTGGGGGCGCAGTCGTCCACGCGTTGTCCAAATAATTGTTAAGTAAAACGTTTATGAATTTTTCAACGACGAAGCGAAACGTGTGACAGACGCGTTTTCCTCTCGTCGGCATTGTTCAACGTTGTTTCCTTTGTGACGATAATTGAAAAGCGTGCGATTACTTTTTTTCGCTCGATAGCCATTACACGTGTGCGACACGCCACTTGGCGATTTCAGGTATTCGAGTTACCATACTTGTTATTCGAAAGCGTATCAATCGTTTCCGTGTAAATATCCCGTTTATTTCGAAAGCTGTTATGACTGCGTATAAATTACGAAAATATTTTCGCGTCAGAGGATCAAACTAACGATTGTAAATTCTTCAACAAAAATTTGTTCCTTGTAATGCTAAATTTTTCGCAAGGAAACAGTGCTCGAATGCGATTAATCTTCGGCTATTGTTCTCTTTGTGCGAATTACCACAGACGATCGTATAACGTTCTGAAATAAAAATGTGATGAACACTGGTCCGGATGCCGGTATCATATATCTCAATGCTGTTTATTTTTAGTTTAATTCGAGCGGGGTAAACAAGAATATGTTTGCGCGCAATTCAAGCATTTACTGACGTCATTCCATATTAAATATTAATTCGATATTAATTTATGTTTCGGATAGCGTTCGGGTCGACTGGCGTTTGCGGGAAACAACAACAAAAATATCGTTACCGGTTAATTTCGTGTTAATGGTCGAAATATTCCATCCTTTGTTTGCGATTTGCTCGCTCGAAACGAGAGAGAACTTCAAATATTTATATGGAAAGCAGGGATTTAAGAATATTCGAGATTTTTACAATTTACAGACTACCTCATTAATTGGTCTGAAAGTTATAATTCGATTCTTTAACAGAAACAGAAAACCTAACCTAACATGTTAATGATTTATAAAATTCACAGAGTATCTCATTAAAGTCTGCACGTTCTAATTCGACTCTTTAACAGAAACATAAAACCTAACCTAACATGTTAGAGATTTATAAAATTCACAGAGTATCTCATTAACGTCTGCACGTTCCAATTCGATTCTCTAACATAAACATAAAACCTAACCTAACTTGTTAGAGATTTATAAAATTCACAGAGAATCTCATTAACGTCTGCACGTTCTAATTTTACTCTTCAACAGAGACATAAAACCTAACCTAACTTGTTAATGATTTATAAAATTCACAGAGTATCTCATTAAGGTCTACACGTTCTAATTCGACTCTTCAACAGAAACATAAAATCTAACCTAACATGTTAAAGATTAATAAAATGTACAAAGTATGTAATTAACGTCTGAACGTCGTAATTCGATTCGTTAACGAAAACATAAATTAATGAATGATCATCGATTTATTAACGGCGGTCCAAGCGATTTGTGGGAGGCCGTGTGCAAGCAGCGCCGATTCGGCAAACATCAGAGCGTGCGAATGATTAACTAAGCTTGCCGTGATGGCGGGGGTGTCATGCAAATAGGCATTATGTATTCCTAGTTCATTGGGGACCGATCATTAATATTTGCGTCCCATGGTTACTACCCTTCTCCCCATATGTGGCTTTCAGAGGCACGTATGTTATTAACGATTGTTAATGTGCGCGGTATTATTTATACGCGTGTGCGTTCTCCACCGGCGGAGACCGAAATCGATACAGATAAACCCTCTTTCAGCTCGATAGCTTCGGATTAACGTAATCGATTTATCCGTTTGTTGTATCTATCCCACTTTGCCGCGCCGAGATTTCCCGATCATTCGCTCGACTTCCCTCGTTAATTATACTTTTGCGAATTAAGGACCGTTAATGATGCTTAATTAAAGCTCCCGTACGTTCAAACATTATTTATACTTCCTATGGAAATTATTTCACTGATATAAGTCCCGCATAATTCTCTATTGTCCAATATCTCTATTATTTTATTCATGATTGTATCGATTTTATTGTGAGGTATATTATTCATACTGTATATGTATATTATTTATATAGCTTTAACCATACATTCAAGGTTAAACAACGCGTAGCAGTATAACGTCTAATCACAGTGCTGTAACATGTGTGGAGAAGTAACGCGTACAACATAACGTGACTATACAGTTAATGGCCATACAGGGACACGTGAGAAAGTAACGCATGGTAATATAACCCGTGACAGTGCAACACCTGGCGATACAACGCGCAGCGAAAGAACACGAGAAAGTAGTGCGTGGGAATACGACGCATGGTAATAGAACGCGTGACAATGCAATATCCAACCACACGACTCGATGTGGAAAAATAACGCGTGGCAATGCAAGTCGTGGGTGTACATACGACATAACGCGTGGAATACGAGTTTAACGCATGACGTCAACCTGACTGTACAACGTAACACGTGTGTTAAATGGGCAATGTAACTTATGAAAATCTAAACACTGCCAATATAACGATAAATATTATAAATAATAATTAATGCAATGTAACACATGTGGAAATAACAGTCAATGTAACACATGCGGATAATAGTGTAAATAATGTGAATAATAGGGATAACGTAATTTATGGGTAAATAGGAATTCTAAAGACCAGGGAAATCGAAGAGGTATGAAAAGTGGAGCAACGTATCATTTCCCCGTAATTCGTGGCGTCGCGATCAACTCCATTACGCTAACACGTCTGCGCTCATCTTTTCCAGACAGCACCTGTTTCACGGCGTATTTGTTCCCGTGGAATATTCAACGCCGGGAACGATCGTGAAAGACGGGGCTGCAACGAGACCAGCGTGTGTTCCTGGATGATCCTTGCAACGAGTACCGGGCCAAATGAGATTAAACCAGGCCGGACTGTGTGTAACTCGAATAGACGCGTCGTCGTCCTTGCCAATAACGTTTCGCATTCTCGAGAGAAGTTAGAACGGAAGGTTAGAGGTTCCGGATAAAAGTGGAGAGATTAAAATGACCGGCTGGCTTAATGAGACGACCCCGGTTGTTTCACGGCGTGGTCACACAGGTATTAACGAAATCAATACCGACAGACCGGATAACGATCGCTGCACAGCTAGCCAGCCCGCCAGGTACAGCGGGCTCAAATAATTCGTCGTTCGTTCTTTCGACCGACCAATAAACTGGCAATTAGCGGGAATTCGTTTCCCGTGACGTTTGGACCGAGAAAAAATTACCACTGCGTTGGGGGAATAAAGGGATAGGAACGTGTCAATGCGGGATCAATTCTAGGATGACTTGGGAGATTAGTCTATGAATTTAATTGTTCCTTCTGTGTATTTCGTTTCAACGTCGACCGAATTTTATCGAAGGAAGGATTCTTCCTATAAAGGAAGAATTATGATGAATGTGACAAAAGGGTTTATATTTGTCTCTTATTTATTACTTGACTGATCAACCTTTCAACGAGTGAACTCTTTCAAACATCACCTTTTCCAGAAACACTTCATTCGTCAGACTAATTATTCCAAATTGTTACGTACAATCTTATTTTATACTAATGTTCCTCATTATGCAAACGTAGCTTATGTATGAATGTATATCATCTTTTAAAAATAAATTTCATTTTATGTTACCGAGTTTGAAAAATTTTTTACAATGATTAGAAAGAATACAGAAGTAAAGAGGATAAATGTTCAAGGAACAAAGACGAGACAAGTTCCTCCAGAGAGTGTCAGAATAGTAGTCGTAAGTGGAACGGTAAGTTAGATCGGATACAGTGCACCATACAGGCGTGCAGATTATTCCGAAACATTTGCGTACAAGTTTCGAACAGCCAGTGTAAATTGCATCAGATCCCCGTTTTGCATGAACTCGCTTGAGGAATCAGTTTAACAGTGTTCTCGAAGCATCACGTATGTATCGAGGATCTAGTTTTGATGTTAACGGCTTGACCCACGAGCAGGACAAACTTTGAGCGAATTGGAATAATTGTTGTGACGATAACACGTTAACGTTGTTCAGAAATGACATGTTTTATCGAGAACGTTGCTTCTGTATTTGATTGATCACGTTAATTTACGGGATGGACATACACTTGTTATTTTACTACATGTATGTTCACATATATGGCTAAATGTACGTTGTATTATTACATGCTTTATAGCAACTTGTAAGGTCGACATTGTAGCAGAGTTGGGAATTATTTCAAATTTTTGAATGAAGTAAATATATTTGAGAGTTCTTCTTGGAGTAAAGCGTCGTTCATAAACCTGGGAATAAATGAATTGAATGTCAAAATATTTGAGATTCAAGAAAATTTGAAGTGTGACTTTATTTCAAATGAAACTTGATTTCATTTTGTCTTCGAATACTTTCATCTTACCTTAATTGTTGGATGCTGTAAATCTAACAGAGCAGCGTGTTACATACGTATTTTCAACGTACTGTAATTGCAACGTCCCGTAAACTCAACGTTCCAACTGTTATTTGAACGCACGGTGATTGCGTGACGACGTAATACGTAACCATAAAATACGTAGTGTTGTAACACGTGGCAATTTCCCCGTATGACACGTACAATACCCTTAACTTCGCAAACCAGAAAAAATTACAGCTCGCATTTGAACTCGAGTTCCCTTAAATAAAAAACACGATGCAGAAGAATCTACATGATTAGTTCACTCGGCAGCTGCCGCAGGACACCGTATCTCGACGGGACAAAGATATCTGTAAGGGAACGACCGCAAGGTTACTGCACGCTGATTAAGCTTAAATTCGCATCTGCAATTAAGCCCGTGGACGCGAACTACGGAGGAAACAATGATTTTATTTGCAGTACACCAGTTGTTTTATTAAGCGGGTAGCCCTCGTAACGTAACGCAGAAATATACACGCGCGTACCGCAATTTTAGACATCTGGCGGTGGCAATAAGTTAACCGGCATAGCTTATGATAACTGAATTATGTAGCTACAGAACTTCGCGTGTACGGAGCCTTGTATAATTCAGGGATTGCGTGCAATTTGTAGGCTTTTCCTGGGACCCGATATTTTTGACACTCTGCCAGATGCGATCGGTTTTTGTCCGCTGGCTTCCAGCGTTTCATAATTATTCCAATATATCTACTTCGGTATACGACTGATATTATTTTATTATTTCATCAATTTTTATTTGAAGAATTTCTTAATGTTGGGGTAACTTAGACTAGGTTAGAACATTAACCCAAACATGATGCTCTAAATTAAATTTAGATTATTGATAAGCAAATTGTTAAACTACTCTTTGGTACTTTTTGACGCGACTGCTTTATCAATTTGAACAAAAGTCGAAAATTTTCTGCCAACCTGACCAGAACTTTCATCTCCATTTGAATGTATTTAACAAAAATAAATAAAAAGGGAGAACGAATTGGATTTACAGTTGGACCAGCATCTCGAGACGTAAATCGAGACAAGACTCTGATTCCACGGCATCGCGGTTCGCAAAGGGGCATGCAAACAGATCGATAGCCACGATTACCCTCCGCGTTATTTGTCGATTTGCACGGTATACGTTTCCGATAGCGCACAAAGTGGCTTCTAAGCCGTTGCCAAGAATTCCTTTGACGTTTCTTGTTACCTGGCATCGTCGCAAGGCGTTTGGTAGACCTAACCCATCCGATCTTCTCGGCTGTCGTCGTCTAGACGTTAGGTAAAACCCGACCCTCTCTCCGTCTCGAGACGCCGGTGTATCCTCGTACATGTATGTACAACTTGTTCCCGCGTTACTAATGTATCCGTTGAGTACACTGTTAATATTTAAGAGGGCGCCCGGATTCTGCTAGCAGAGCTGACTGCTTCCTTCAACCGGCCTCGAAACCCTTCAAGTTTCCTCCCTGTTGATCGACGCCGCCTTCCAACGTCAGGTGTTCCGCGCCGGAACACAAACTGCATCCGGTAATTTCCGAAATTTCGATACGACATTTGCGATTAATTAATCACGTACTGCCGCGAGCTAAGACCGTCTGATTGCGACGCTGCTAACACCCTTCTTCTAATTTACTAACGAGTGAGCAATATATCCTCCCATGACGTATCGCTTTATAAATACAGACTCTTATCGAATAAAGAGGAACTTGTCAATTTTTTAATTTTCATCTTCCTTTTGTCAGACAAAGCTTTCAAATTTAAATTTGAATTTTTACCACTTTCGTATCTCGATGTTTTCTGCACCGCAATTTTGTCCCTGCAGCACGAAGAAAAAGCAGGAGTCGCAATCTGCGCGAACGCGATTGAATTCCTCTCGTATCGTTTCTTGCAACCGTACAAGTCATTTTATCGGATCCATTTCTTCGTTGTTTCAATTTCGTTCCGCGAAACTTTTTGACATTTATCACCGGTAGCTGTTAATACTCCCCGCCGATAATTAACACACCCCATTCTGGTCGCGATATTATCAGGATCTAACTTACCTTATTTACCGAGTAAGCCTATCATCAATGCGTCACCATGAGCTGCGAAGCAATCCCATCATCCCCTGCTGTAAAATAATACATCATAATCCGAATGTCTGTACAACCCCCTCCTGTTTGCATACCGACGCTCTCGCAAAGAATAATCGAATCAACGCCTCCCAAACAGCATCAAAACTCCATCAGCCTCGAAACCGAAGTAGTCCTCGTCAGACGCCTCCCTTCGAGATCACCCTTTTCATCCCCTGTCTACTCTCGTACCCTGCTTCTCTTCTTCTGTTTCTTCTTCGGTACTATATACAAAATGGGGGTTATATTCATTTTCTTATGGCTGTTTTTTTTGGGTAGTCAATGATTTTGCAGTACATTTTATGTTAACGAAGTATCAATGACGCTCTCACTGCTCTAAATTAAATTTAGATTATTGATAAGCAAATTGTTAAACTACTTTGGTACTTTTTGACGCTCTGACTGCTTCGTACTTTATCAATTTGAACAAGAACAAAGTCGAAAATTTTCTGCTAAACTTGGATGTAAGTATTCGAGTAGCTGTACAGTGAAGAATGTGGAGTACAATAAAATAGCGAAATGGTAAAATATAATAATAGAGGACAATCTATACTGACAATATCTGAATGAAAGTATTTAGAAAGCATCCACAGTGAATTAAAGAAATGACAATCAACTAGCTGACTTCTAGTGAAAAATTAGAAGAATGAAACAACGAAACAAAATGATAAAACTCTAAAATATGAGAACAGTAAAATAGTGGTATAGAATAGTAGATCCCTAATGAAACAATAGCACCTCAGAATAGATCAATAGTAAATATATCAAAGTAGTAAAATTGTATGATACTATAATGAAACATATTGGAATAATAAAATACCAAAATGTTGCAGTAAAATGTAAATAACTCATTAATGTCGGTAATCCCGTGGCAGTAAGAATATCCGTAATAAAAAAAAATTGCGTCAGTAATGAGCGACAGTCACGAAAGCTCCCAGTGTCGGAGCTTTTGATGTGGTCTTCTGAATGGGACTTCACATACGTCAGTCGAAGTCTCGTTTAAACGTGGCGCATCCCACGAGAAGCGGGGCTTACCTGACCCGTACTTTGATACTATCCGACAAGAAGGGGGTTTGTTAGAACCCAGCCACACGTTTGATGTGGCTAACCATATTTGCCGCGAAATTGAACGTGCGAGACGAGAGAGACACGTCTTCGCGTTTTTTCGCGACAAATTGCGACCTTCGCGCTACGTACATTGCCGCTTGGGGTAAACGCGTTTCCAATGGTGGTTGGGGCTGATTTATGGGGGTACAAGGACAGATTCAGGTTAAGTGTAGCAGAAAACGTTTGCATATTGTAATAGCAGAAATCGAGGTGCTTTTTATGGAAGATCTTTATACAAGGTGGTCTGTATAGGGTGTTTCACAAATAGTGTAGGTCTCTGAAATGGGAGGGCTTAAAGATCATTATTTGTCTTGCAATTAAGTCCCTGAAATGAGGAGTAGCTGACGTGATTCTGAACAAGATTTCCCTTTGCGAAAATGGGATCTGAAGCTTCGTTTTTGAGTTATTAAGGAAAAACACTGACCAATCAGAGCGCGAGGACTACGCACGCGCAGACGCGAGAGCGACAGCTTCCAGCATGGTGACTGAGCGCGCGTAATTCTCGCGCTCTGATTGGTCCGAGTGTTTTTCTTTAATAATTCAAAAACCATACTTCAGATCTCATTTTTGCAAAGGGAAATTTTATTCAGAATCTCACCAGCTACCTCCCATTTCAGGGAATTTGTAAACTTGTGAATTTGTGTATTTGTGAACTTGTAAATTTGTAAACTTGTGAACTTGTAAATTTGTGAATTTAACGATCCATGAATTTCTTTTATTCTCATTGATCGTTTAAATTCCGCAAATGGTCGGTCACGTACAGTTCCTTTCTGGAGAAACAAGAGGCCTCCCTCGAGAAAATTGTGGCTCCCTAAGCAAGGAATTCTTGCGGGTCTCGCGTAACTAAAAGATTTACTTAACCACACGACGGTTCCTCTGTTTCTCGACCTGTTCTTTTTCATGGCCGCTCCTGTTTTCCAGCCTTGCTCACCCTTTGTAACGCTCGTTCTTTGTTCCCTTGTCCAGATTACGTCTACGGACTTAATAATTAGGAACCTAGTAGGATTCGTGTATGAATATACTTTTTCTTTTCCTTGCGCCTCGTTTGGGTACTCCTGGCCTCGGCTAATTTTGCGGAGGCTTGAATAGTTTCTGTGGAAAAAAGCGAGCTACATTTACGCAGAACATTTTCAATTCGATTATGAATTTAGGTTACCTTCCTTAAATTATGCTCAGTTAAAAAATTGCTATTTTAATGAAAACGGGTTTGTGTTCGTGTTATATCAAGATATAACTTGCTAAATTTCTAGTTCTTTATATTTAGATGTCTATAGATGTCTAAATCCATGTTAGATAATTAACTAGATACCTAGTTTTATATAAATTGAGATCACTGTGTACATAAATCCATATGTACATAGTTCTCTGTATATATACCTAAATTTTCATGTAGTTTGTTTTCTATAAATCTACATTCTATAAACACAGATATAAACCTAAATAAAATTCCTTCCTCCACATTTCAACTTAACCTAACATTTCAACATAACCTAAATCCGCCTAAAATCTATATTTCCAGATCCCTATATCTCTGTCACGAATAAAAAAATATAAAAGGTTTGACATAATTTATACGAAGCTTTTAACCGATTCTATTTCACGTGTCGCCATTTTCCGTAGAAGCAGCTAGGAGCAAGTTAAAAGAGAAACGACGCAACCAGCAGAGAATTACAAACGTGATCCACTCTGCGCGAGGATTTTTGAAACGCGAAGCAGCTCGTAACTCGAAAGAAACAATAATCGTTATCGTGCATCCGGCGAGTTTAATGGTGGGCGTTTTTATGCGCTGTAATCGACCGCCGTCGCAAAATGAAATACACCTTCAGCCGCGATCCAGAAAAGGCGTCACGATCGCGATAAAACGCGGATAGAAGACTCTCGGCGGACATTTTCATTTTCCGTCGCAGGTACTCTAGCTTTGCGACTGTCGTCCATTTCGAGAAACTTGTCGTTGACACGGATTTAGAAAGCGTTTGCTATACGTTCTTTGCTATTCGATATTTTAGTCGAATCTGTGTCAGATATCGAGGAAAATTTGCTTTGGTATTATGTAATGGAGTTTTAGGGGAAATTTTAAGTTTGAAGGGGTTGTGTTTTTAAATTGGTGAACCTGAAAGTGAACCTTAAGGTTTGGACGTGTCTGTATTCCCAAATATTTATTTTCTCGAATTAGTGCATCCCCAAATTTCTGTATTCTTGAATTTCTACGTCGCCCAATTTCTATATTCCTAAATTTCTGCATCCTCAAATTTCTACATCATCAAATTTCGGATATTTTTTAATTTCTATATCTCCCAATTCCTACATTCCCAAATTCCTACATCCCCAAATTTCTACATCTCCAAATTTTTATATTCTTGAGTTTCTACATTCTCTAATTCCCACATTCCCAAATTTCCACCTTTCCAAATTCCTACATTTCCAAATTCCCACGACCCCAAATATCCACCTTCCCAAATTCCCACGTCCCCAAATTTCCACCTTCCCAAATTTCCACATCCCCAAATTTCCACGTCCCCAAAATTCCACCTTTCCAAATTCCCACGTCTCCAAATTCCCACGTCTCCAAATTTCCACGTCCCCAAATTTCCACGTCCCCAAATTTCCACGTCCCCAAATTTCCACGTCCCCAAAATTCCACCTTTCCAAATTCCCACATCTCCAAATTCCCACGTCCCCAAATTGCCACGTCCCCAAATTTCCACGTCCCTAAATTTCCACGTCCCCAAATTCCCACGTCTCCAAATATCCACCTTCCCAAATTCCCACATCCCCAAATTTCTATATTCTTGAATTTCTACATTCCCAAATTTCTACATCGCCCAATTCCTACATTCCCAAATTTCAACATCCCCAAATTTCTATGTCCTCAAGTTTCTATATTCCCTCCTCCACATTTGCAAATTCCTGCACTTCAAATTTCTATATTTTTAAATTCCTACGTCCACCAGTTCTTACATCCCCTAATTCCTATATTCTCAAATTCCTACATCCCCAAATTTCTACATCTCCAAATTTCTATATTCTTGAATTTCTACATTCTCCAATTCCTACATCCCCAAATTTCTATGTCCTCAAGTTCCTATATTCCCTCCTCCACGTTTTCAAATTCCTACACTCCAAATTTCCATATTTTTAAATTCCTACATTCACTAATTCCTTACATCCCCTAATTCCTATATTCTCAAATTCTTACATCCCCAAGTTCCCACATCCCACCCCTACATTTGCAAATTTCTATACCCTCGAACTCCTATATTTCAAAATTTCTAAATCCACAAGTCCTACACCCCCCAATTCCTACATCCCCAAATCGTAAAATATTTCCACACGTCTCCACTACCCATAAGAGAATAGAATAATAAAACGTGGATAACCGGTGTTCCGAAGCTTCCATTCGATAGTGATTTTGTTGTTATCCGTAGAAAAATAGCGTAGTGAAATTCGCCGGGTAGACAGCGTTATTCTTTTAAAGCAAACTTCCATCATGCGGATCGCGTGTTTCGCCGGAAGACCCGAGCTAATAATAATAGTTATTTTTGCGGATGATATTATTCGATTACGATCCACGATATTGTGTGTGGCGTGCAGGAAAAGCGGCTTTATAAATTCAATAACAACACAGACCGCAAGCTTGTCCTGCGCCGCTATTATTTCTCCGGGAATTCGATATCTCCGTGGTTCCACAGGCAAACGATATTTTGTTACCGTTGCACACGCGATCGACTCCCGATCGTTACTGCCAATTAAAAACCGTCCACCTCTATCTTTATCGGTTAATGAGAGTAAGTCGTCGTCAGGAAATTCCCTAACGATAATTCAACGCGATTATCTAGACGATATTTTTGTTCGCTAGGTAGAAAACCATTCTTTCCCCCTGTTTGCCACGGCCGGGAAATAAATGGCTAGTCGTGATTTTCATGAGAAAAAGCATTTAATGGTGTTAGTCGCTTAATGGTTTGCTGTTTCTCGGTCTTGAGCCGGGACGTTTTATCGACCCGCTTCCGAACAGACATTAAGCCACGTGTGGCTATTTCGAAAACTCCGAATACCTGTCAACTTCCTTCGATCGTGTTTTATAGACATTTCTAGCGGATCTCCCGTGTAAAGTTACCGGGGATTAGGGTCAATTCCAAAGTCCGTGAAGTTCCAATGGATTCTGATGTGATCGAAAGTTCAAGATCGCCAGATCTTATTTGGAAATGGAGATCCAAGCACCGATGCGATTTTTAAAGTTACTTTAGAGACTATAACTTTCTAAAAAGGCAATTAAATTATCTGAAGTGAAGTTAACCAAAAGCATCTGAAAAATAAATATTTGCAGTTCACACATAAATTTTATCAACAGTTTTCCCAGCCTTGTGGTAAGCCTCCATACCGGAAACATTAAAAATAAATTATCAATCTGACACCTAAGTGTCGTGCAGCACGAAAGAGACGTCTCCGCAAACCGGAAGCGATTATCTGTCGTCGATCGTGCGGACGCAAGTGGTTCCGCTTAATTAAGTCCACTGAGCCTCTAAGCGTGAATCATTTGGCCTGTAAATGCGTCGAGTCGATGCATTCGGCCATCTGTGGCCACTTTACCGACGAGACCAACCGACCGGTTCAGGTTATTATACCTGTGTCACCATTTCGCTAGGTCTCGAAATCGCCCTTCGTCGGCCATTGTCCCTTCGACCCCCTGACAGGTTGGCTTCCGTTTCGTACGAATTGCAATGCTATTTCTCCACCCCTCTACCCCGTGGTTTATGGCTTTTTATTATAAATGTTCCCCTTTTTCGATGGCTAATAGCCCGGAACCCGACCACCCTGTATCGAACGCCAAAATGGCTACCGTGTCACGTTTTTGTCTATTCGAGAGCCATTTCCGTGACTTTCCCTCTGCGCGTTTCCTGCACCCTTGTGCGTGGAAAATCATTTTTCTTCTCGGTTATTGACGTTCTTTGAAAATTGTAATTTTATGTTAGGGTGGCGTTGATAGAGAACCTATTATGATCTTGAGGGTCTAAATTTTGCTCCAGACATTTTTACTTTTCGAATATTATTATTGCTTGGTTATATGTGGACATAAACATGAACATTCATATTCTTTGCTCATGTGTGAATATAGACATGAATATTAATTTTCTTTGCTTATATATGAGTACATATAAGCATGAATATTAATATTCTTTGCTCATATGTGAATATAAACATGAATATTAATATTCTTTGCTTATATGTCAATATAAACATGAACATTAATTTTCTTTGCTTATACATGAATACATATAAGCATGAACATTAATATTCTTTGCTCATATGTGAATATTAATATTCTTTGCTCATATGTGAATATTAATATTCTTTGCTCATATGTGAATATAGACATGAACATTAATTTTCTTTGCTTATACATGAATACATATAAGCATGAACATTAATATTCTTTACTCATATGTGAATATTAATATTCTTTGCTCATATGTGAATATAGACATGAACATTAATTTTCTTTGCTTATACATGAATACATATAAGCATGAACATTAATATTCTTTACTCATATGTGAATATTAATATTCTTTGCTTATATGTGAATATAAACATGAACATTAATTTTGTTTGCTTATACATGAATACATATAAGCATGAACATTAATATTCTTTGCTCATATGTGAATATTAATATTCTTTGCTTATATGTCAATATAAACATGAACATTAATTTTCTTTGCTTACACAAAAATACATATAAGCATGAACATTAATATTCTTTGCTCATATGTGAATATTAATATTCTTTGCTTATATGTGAATATAGACATGAACATTAATTTTTCTTTGCTTATACATGAATACATATAAGCATGAACATTAATTTTGTTTGCTTATACATGAATACATATAAGCATGGACATTAATATTCTTTGCTCATATGTGAATATAGACATGAACATTAATTTTCTTTGCTTATACATGAACACATATAAGTATAAACATTAATATTCTTTGCTTATATACGAATACAAACATGAATACACTTTGCTCATATATAAATATGAACATGAATATCAATATTCCTTATTCATACGAATATAATGCTCACATGCTCACATGCATGCTTACATCATTATAACCAAAGAATGCTAATATTAGAAGCAGGAAGATCACTGCAGCTGATCACTGTTCACTTAATAAGAAAAGAATATGATTCCTCAACTTCCTGTCCTCATCAACGCAGATTTCCACGGAACACTAATAAGACCATATCTTGACTGGTGAGAAATTTGAAAAGGAAATCGATGATTATATTAAAATCGATGATTCAGGTGTAAGCGGAGTCGATAAAGGAAGAGTGATTAAGGATTATTTACAGGGGAATATTGCATCTCGAACGAGAATATGGCACCTCGTTATGCAAATCACAACGTTATTCGAGGATTTAATTGTAAACGCGTTATAATGCGTACGCGTTTAAAACGAGGAGCCATCGACTCGCGTATATCCGTTGTTCATACTCGTCCGGCGTTAATTCTAACGAGCATAAACTCTCCTGTAACCCGGGTATCGATCAATTAAATCGATAAACGACACCTGAATAAACCAGATTCGTCCGCGTTCGTAATGAGTTTTTAATCACCGATAAACCGGTGGAATCGTTAGCCG
The DNA here is from genome assembly GCF_050947335.1 of Megachile rotundata. Lineage (NCBI taxonomy): Eukaryota > Metazoa > Arthropoda > Insecta > Hymenoptera > Megachilidae > Megachile > Megachile rotundata. Next base: position 21,107,365 of record NC_134984.1, on the reverse strand, counting down.
CCGGCTTCGCTAACAATCGCGCAGGAAACGCGGAAAGTCCCCGTGGCCGCATTAAAACGAAACTCGTAGCTCGCTGGAAAGCTTCAGGATCTCGCAACTTACGATAAAAGAAGCAAACAACCGTAAAGAAGGAGTCGAACGTTGCTCCGCAACCAGCCTCGAAGAAAAAACGAACAAATATCCGCCAGGGAGAAAGAGAGGAGTCTCTGTAACGTTTTAAATAAATATTCATAAGCTCGTGGTTTTCGAATAAATTACTCGTAAACAAGCGAACGTACCGGTAATACCTGATCGATCCGTCCCTGGAATTTTCAACGAAATTATTCAATTTTATGTGAACCGTGAGAGACTATGTAGACTCTTTTCGTGTACACTAAGAACATTTGAGTTACTTCAAGCTCGAAAATTTTATGCAAGGAAATTTTACACGTTTATAATTTTAAAAGTTTGCTTTCTTTATTCAATAAAAAATATGATAAATGTATAATATACGAATATGTAGAAGGGGTTAATTGAGAAAGATTTTCTTCAAGAATACTCGAATCTCGTAACGTAATATTTGACCTGAGGTTAATCGCGACAGGACACTTTGTATATTTTTCAGGGCAAAATATTAAATCGTTCGAAGGGTGGACCCTCATCGAAATCGAATGGGAAACGTGAGCGAAATTATAAGATAAGGTGCCGGTTTTGAAACTGTTCTGAATCCAAATTGCTCAATTGCAAGGATTTGAATCTTGATCTAACATCGATCTCATGAAAATTATATTCACTCGAAGTATAAACTAGCCGAGTTACAATTGAATTCTGCCAGAGTATTAAACGGAAAATTGTAAAATATTTTTAAAGAAAGATAACTGTAATAATTGATCGATCAAAGTGACGTAGAAATATCCTGAAAATAATTGCCGGAGGAAGCCGATCAACGACGTTTACGAACGATTAGGACGTGAAAAGGTGTCCCTCGTTTTCGACGATAATAACCGTGCAGCGCGACGAAACTGACCATTTCACATTTTATTTCCACTTATCACGTTATCTCCTCTCCCATTACACGTTCTTCCCGCGACACGTCCTATTGTTATTGTCGCTACTTAACGCCGCATCCACGACAGTCGTTCCTGCTTCCGCTATTTTGCCTCGCAGTTTCAGCAACCCTTTTCCACAGATATTGCACCCTTATTGATCGCGGGATTCGATGCCGTCGATCGAGTGCACCCTTTTATTCGCTCTTCGTTAAATTGTCTTTGTCCCTTCAGCATTTTTCCCATTTTTATATCAGAGAGAGTAAAATGTGAGATCATAGAATGTCACAGAGTTCAAATTATTGCACTGATTGAAGCTACGATTTTACGATGCGTTGCTATTCATAAAAGTGTTTATGCGAAAGTCAATTTTAAAGTAACTTTTAGTACAAGTCAAGTTTTATTACAAGTAACAAATTTTGATGTATTCCGAAATGTTTCGAGTAATATTGTTTGCGTACATCTGGGGCCGCATTTTACAACCCCTAGCGTCTTCCCCATTTATGTGTCACTGATTCACGTCACTAAATTGCGGCGATTCGTTCCACACATGTGTCCGCATCCAATGTCCCCTATGTACCGTGAAAGCTACTTAACACGATGATCGATATCCTATCGATTCAATCCGTGAAACGCGATACATCATAGCCGGAGATTCAGCACGGACGAAGTTAATCCGCCAGGACCGTTTCACGAAACGTTCTCATGAAACGATCCTCCTCATCCTTTAAATTTAACTACAGATATGCGTTTCCGAACAATCTCACTTCCATATGTAGTCCTCCTATGTAACTCCTTAATTAATTTATACTTTGTGACGCTGAAACAAATCATCCCTTGATTTTTTTTAAATATTTAATTTGACAAGCATGTCTTGATATCTGACGTATACTAATGAAACACTTGTCTATACTTACTATAATAATATTTTTATTGTGTCGTAAGTATCGTACAAGGAATTTTGCTCTGATCACACATGTCACATGTTCAACTAAATAATTATTTCGAACCTTGCATGATACATATTGTACAAGGAGTTTTGCTTTGAGCACACATGTCACATGCTCAACTTAATAATTATTCCGAACCTTGCATGATACATATTGTACAAGGAGTTTTGCTTTGAGCACACATGTCACATGCTCAACTTAATAATTATTCCAAACCTTGCATGATACATATTGCACAAGAAATTTTGCTCTGAGCACACATGTGACATGTTCAACTAAATAATTATTCCAAACCTTGCATTATACATATTGTACAAGGAGTTTTGCTTTGAGCACACATGTCACATACTCAACTAAATAATTATTCCGAACCCTGCATGATACATATTGTACAAGGAGTTTCGCTCTGAGCACACATGTCACATATTCAACTAAATAATTATTTCGAAGCTTGCATGATACATATTGTACAAGGAGTTTTGCTCTGAGCACACATGTCACATGCTCAACTAAATAATTATTCCAAACCTTGCATGATACATGAGTTTGAACTTTCTCAATAATTTCGTAGAAGTAATTAAAATACTTGATGGGAACAGAAAAGTTCCAGGTGAAGAAAAATCAGAAAGAATCTGGCTATCGGGAGACAACGATTCGTTACAGGAGGACGCATGCAAGAATCGTATCACGACGGTCTTGCGGGTTGAAAATAATTCACGTCCCACGGGAGTCGTTGGGTAAAATTACCAGTCTGGCCGAAGTATTAAACTTGTTAAGATATTTAGAGCCCTATGGAGATTCGTCGTGAATTACGACGGTAAACGAGCGAAAGGCTGCGTAAAATTTCAAGGCGTCGCCTGGAAGTTGACAAAAAAAGCCCAGGTTCGTTTCGTTCGCGAAAAAGAAAAGAAAAAAATGAAATGGCTGTCGCGAACTACGGAAAGATATCCTGTTTCGTTATTTAGAACGAGGGACTTCCCTCTTTGGACGGGAACACTCGGTCCTGCTGAAAAATTCAACGTTCGCCAGTGAAATTGCGTATCGACGGAAGTTCCTTGTCCTGATCAAGGATCACGATGGATCAGGGAACTACTTTCCTTTCTTGAAGTTTTATTTCGGACAAACTTCGGTTTACTTTGACAGTCTGCATTCGTATGCAACTGCAATCAAATTTCAGAATTTTCAAGCTGGAAATTTCGAAGTTCAAAAATACTGAACTGAAAAACTCGAATATCATTTGAAAAATTGAACAATTCGAATGTTAGTAGATTTGAAAATTCATGATGATCAAATTGGATCAGCATAAGTCATATTTATTAAACAAGAAGTTTCTAGAGGATCCAAGGAAAAATACACCCCAGATGGTACACGACATAAGAAAAAAATTGGATACCCAGATAGGGTTTAAAGGAACAGATGAATAAGTAAGACACGTGAACCGATTTCGAAGAAACAAAATGCAAATGAAAGAAATACACGGGAATCCGACGTGAATGTTCCCATCCGGTGGAAATGGAAGTTTCCATGAAACTTCCAAGGATTTGCTTCATGGATGCGTTAAGAGGTTTGCCTTCGAGGAGGGTAGAAACAAAATTTTCATAATATCGAACGCAACTGTGACCCGAATTTCTTTCTGTTCGAGAGGTATACTTCGAGATTGCTTTGAGAAACGAGACTTCAAGAAGAATGAAACGGCAAGCAATATATTCGCCGCAGGAACTGATTTTTGGGCGATCTCGTGCGTGAAGATGATTCGAGCAGAAAATAAAAAACATTTGTCCGGCGTGTGAGGGTGAAAAGTACATTTATCGACTGTGACTTCACAAAAAAGGAGGCTGTCGAATTTTTTATAAACCAAAAAACTTGTACTAAAATATACAATTTTTAATTTAATATCAAGTTAATATTTGATTCAATATCAAGTTTTTCACGTGAAATATCAAGTTTCGGATCTTAATTTTGGCCGATTACCCAGTGACCCCGATGCATTTTATTTTGAAAATAAAACATCGCGTTAATTAAAGCAAACGCTTTCCATTTCCCGGAATATTAATAAAGAGAAAAATTGATACTTCGTATCGACGAAATACGCAATTATTGCAATATTTCCAATAGAAAACGTTTTGTACGAAAAAACTAGGCAGTTTTTACGAAATAATAGAAACACGAGTAGAGAGGAAAAGAACCTGCCATCATGATCGAAATGCGAAGATTGCGGTAGCGGAATGAGTAATTTAATAACACATGGATAACGATGCAAATAAAAACCTCACGGAAACTGCATCACCGAGTATCTTCTCTTTCCCTCTCGCTTTTTTATCAACGCCTGTTCTTCCCGTGGTAGCTTATGGAAAACTGCATTCGTATAACGGGAACGGGGCAATAAGAATCGAACGAGTTAGAAGAAGCAAATTGAAAAATTTGATGGCATATCGGAAACGATGCAGCGAATGGTGCAGTCACCCGTGTTCCTTGTTTCGTGAAATATTCTGTCGAACTTCTCTCGTCTTTTTTCTACTCTATCGAGGCCAGTGGTACAAAACGGAACGATAGAAATCGAAGCTGAGGTGCGAGGATTAGGTATGTACTTCAAATATCATTTAAGAAGCAAGGATTTCAATAATTATCGAATTCGAGTATTTTCATACTGTTTGTTTTTTAATAAAAAATGTTGCATCGCGTCTTCATGGACATTTGCACATTATATGAGTCAGTCTTAATTATTAGTTCTTAAATTCTACAAAGATCATATATGTAGATATTCACATAGCTTCTGTACATCATAAATTCTGTTAAGACTATGCGGTTGCTACACCATGTACAAAAATTTAATCATTTCTTTTTTTAACCTTGAAAAAGTCATCCCTCCTGAGGTTATACTACTACTTGATATGACATGTACGTCATTGTACGCAATACTGTTATTCGTTAAAATGAGTACTTGCGTAAATCATGAAGTGTACGTGTTCAAATCGGTAACAGCAATATTTGCGTGCATTCATACACGGGATCTGAATGGGGTCCCGAAAGACCGTTGAAAGAAATCAATGAACCCTCACCGTCGCGACGACGAATTCGTCGGTCCCGGGAGAGCGCGTCGGAAAATCGACGTTGTGGCGAAGTACCGAACGAACGGTCGGAAACATACGAAGGTTAATCAATTCCAGACGCGGCGTCGTTTCCGCAGACTTAATTCGTGCTTCTCTGGTGCGGCACGAGGCCCTCGGCAGCCTTTCTCATTATTATCCGACGTACGAGAGGGTTGGAAGCACACCACAAGGGAGTCTGATGCCGCGAGCTCTGCCTTGCAAGGATGAGGCAAGACCGCCTCTTGTTTCCTCCTCTTCCTTCGGCTTCAGATTCGCCTCCTTCCTTCTATTTCCGAGTCCGTGCTTCGTTGTAGCAACTTTGTTCTCCGGAGAAATTCCCCGTAGCGCTATCTACATATTTGATGTCGCCTCGTCCACTCCGCTAATGCTTCTCGTTAGAAACTTACCGCTTTACCCGCGACCTACCACCCGTGTGGTTTCCTCTTCCTCTTTCAACCATCCCCTTCTCGTCTTCTGTTTCCCTCTCGCTTCGTTGTTTTCACCTTTCTCTCGCCCTACACGCTTCCTTCTTTCCAGTCTACGAACTCCAGTCAGCATTCTACTTGCTCCCGATGACCCATCCTCTCGCAGTTCGACGGTCAAAGCGTCAGGATTTAACGTGGAACGGTAAACGTACCTCCGAACGATGTGTGAGGACTGTTTAAAGTTTGAGACTCCGGGAACGGTCGTCCGAAGGGTCCTCGGGAAATATTTTAGAAGAGGCGAGTTTTTAGACACTGCGTTAGAGTTTGCGTTAGAGTTACTCCGATGTTAGATTGCTTACACCGGGACTGTTAAGAGATGATCTAATTAGGGTCAGAGTTCACAAACTTTCTTCTCAATCTATATGTCCAAGTATCGCTGTTAGATTGATTTACTGAGTCTATTAAGGGATGATCTAATTAGGAGTCTGACAGTTAAAATTTCTTCTCAATCTATAGGTTCAAGTATCACTATTAAATTGGTTACACTGGAACTATTAAGGGATGATTTAATTAGGAGTCAGAGTTCACAAAATTTCTTCTCAATCTATATGTCCAAATATCGCTGTTAGATTGATTACACTAAGACTGTTAAGGAGTGATCTAATTAGAAGCCTGACAGTTAAAATTTCTTCTCAATCTATAGGTTCAAGTATCACTGTTAAATTGGTTACACTGGAACTATTAAGGGATGATTTAATTAGGAGTCTGAGAGTTCACAAACTTTCTTCTCAATCTATATGTCCAAGTATCGCTGTTAGATTGATTACACTGGGACTGTTAAGGGATGATCTAATTGGGAGTCTGACAGTTAAAATTTCTTCTCAATCTATAGGTTCAAGTATCACAATTAAATTGGTTACTCTGGAACTATTAAGGGATGATCTAATTAGGAGTCTGAGAGTCCACAAACTTTCTTCTCAATCTGTAGGTCCAAGTATCAGTGTTAGATTGATTTATTAAGTCTGTTAAGGGATGATCTTATTAGGAGTCTGAGAGTTAAAATTTCTCCTCAATCTGCAGATCCAAGTTCACTATTAAATTGGTTACAGTGAAATTGTTAAGGTATTTAGTCTGAGAACTTTCAGTTCCGAGAACAGTATAATATTTTTGAAGGCGCGTATCAATTTGGAAAAAGCATCGTATTCATTCGGTTCATGGTTTTTCACTAAACTGCGCTTCAATAATTCCAACGATCCTCTCAGCGGTTGTTATTGCTACAATTTTCAATTCGTTACCATTTTTTTTTTATATCACTGTTCCGGGAGCTTCAGCGGACCGTGCTTCGTAACGAGATGATGCGGCGACACAAAAATGATCCGTGTAACGTTATTCGCGTGTACGGTCACGTAAAAAGCACGGGACCATTTCAATAGCGTCCAATCGAACGTAAAGCGGGCCAGTTTACCGTATCGACCACGGTTAAATGATTTCCGGTGCGTTACGGGAAAATACTGCGATGTCGTCCGTCATACGATGACGTTCGTCGTTCGCGAAACACGAATAATGGTTTATGTATATTAACGTGCTAGTTAATCGGGAACGCGACTCCCTCTTCAAAACGAGAGGGTTGGTACGTGTTGACCAAGAACAATATTTGTGTTTGTAATGTATTAAAACAAGCACCGAAACGTGCTGACCTTATGGTAAAATGTCGAGAGTGTCGTGAATAAATATGAAAAAGTATTATTTTTAACTCTATGGTGAAATTTTTATATTCGAGAGTTGGCGTTGCAGTTTAAAGTAACTGAATGAACACTTCATAACTGTGAGAATGTATGTGTAGTAAATTAATGTTACATGATGAGTATGTCCGAATATATCTTATATTATAACACACATAAATTGTCAGTAAAATTATCCTTTGATCAGTTGTCTCTAAAATGTAAATTGGCATGGGGTGAACATGCACCTGAACTCTTCAGTAGGTATAGAATTTTAAAAAATTAAAGTAATAGTCAAACTTGTAAAAGATGTTCGAATCAGAGAAGTTGTTGGACAAGCTCGATTCAATGTACGGCTAAATACTAGGTTGTAGTTTGACCAGCTAACCAGGTTACATTTTTTAACGACTAGCTTTCGGGAATCACGTTAAAATGCAAACAAAATCAGAGGAAAAACGGAGACCGGTTAAAACGAACAGCCAGAATCCCAACGACACGGAATTTCTGGAATTTCCGTCGGTGGCTGCTTTACATATTAACTAATTCCACTATCCGGCCGGCCAACTTTGGATTAGACGATTCCCCAGTTAGTAATACCGCGTAATGCGATGCAACGTTCGAAGCTGATTGCAAGTCCTCCCATGGAAATCGTCATTATCATTCGCTAACCGGTTGACTAATGGAAAAACCGCCTCCGCTCCTCCTCTCGCGATTACTTTCCCTTATCGTTCAACTATTCGCGACAAAAATGAGAACCTTCTCCTTCTCTTCTTTTTTTTATTCTCCGCCGCTCGTTTATTTAAGCAAGAACGACGTTCAACACCGATGCTATCTTTCAAACTGCTTCTTAAGTTATGGAAAACTTTGCTAAAGACGATAAAAGTGGTTCTTGCTGTTTCGCAATTACGCGGACTTTTATTATGAAATTATCGGGGAACGTTCACTGAATTTGCCTTAATTGAAAGATCATTATTTCGTCGTTCAACGATCGGAAATTTCAAAATGGGTATGCAGTCCTTGGGTATAGCAAAGTTTGCAAGTTTACTTTTTAGGTAATTTTAAAGATCATAAAGGGTGTCTCACAACTAATGTAAGTCCTTGAAATAGGGGATAGCTGACGTGATTCTGAACAAGACTTCCCTTTGCAAAAATGAGATCTGAAGCTTCGTTTTTGAGTTATTAAAGAAAAACACTGACCAATCAGAGCGCGAGGTCTACGCACGCGCAGACGCGAGAGCGACAGCTTCGAGCATGGCGGCTGAGCGCGCGCAATCCGCGCGCTCTGATTGGTCCGAGTGTTTTTCTTTAATAATTCAAAAACGAAACTTCAGATCCTATTTTTACAAAGGGAAATCTTATTCAGAATCGCGTCAGCTACCTCCCGTTTCAAGGATCCACACTAGTTATGAGACACCCTGTATACTGTAGAATCTGCAAATCTAGAAACTCAAAAATTAAGAAATGTACAAGTGTAGAAATGCAAAAATATAGAAATGTAAAAAATTATAATTTTAATTAAGTTAAAATTTTCCAACTTCCAAAGTACATAAAAAATTGTAGATCTCTAAATGTGGGAATCTGTTTATCCTCTTGGGTGACTCTATTCTTGCGTCCACCTAGTTACCTGTCGATAAACGACTGCTTGAAAGAACTATAAGTCGAGAAACGTAGAACAGAGGCTCGATTCGCTGACCTTCCTGATTCGACGTCTAGGAACCCGTTGACAAATTCCATTCCGCTAAGTGGTGACGCGACTGACGTGTCTGGTTTCGTTCCAAGACTCTGTTCCATTCAGCGAAGTAGCTTGACAACGTGGCGAGATATACCGAAAGTTTCCCTCACCCTCTTCGTCTTCACGTGCGTGTGCGTAACCATCTCCGTTTTCATCCCCTCGCTTTACTCCGTCTTTCCATGGGGAAGCTGCTGAGTGGAGCATCCCTTTTCTGGTCCCCGTACTTCACTCTGTCTCTCTCCATACACCGCCTCTTCTTTTTATCTTTTTCACCGGTTGCCTTTACTCTCGTTACACTTCGACCCTCGTGCAACCCCAAAACGTTACGCTTAGTTTGATTCAGCACGTGGTACCAGCCACTTGGCCCCTTTCTCCCCTCGGCCGCTTTTCACCCCTCCGCCCTGTGTACTCTGCCCCGCCTGTGTTTCGACACCCTTTCGCGAACACTTTTCACGTTCGTCCGCGTGAATTCGAGCGCTAATTGCAATCTAGGAAATTTTCGCGCCCTAGGTTCGAGTTCGGGATGGATTTGATAAAATGCTGGAAGTAATTCGTAATGTAGTGATTTGGTATGGAAAGTTCTGTATGAAAGTATCAGGAGTTAAGCAATTAAGAAATTAATATATAGGGCAATAGCGAGAGATCGGAAAGAACAAGGTCCGAGAAAGGACAGGTTGTTTGTCGAGAAGGAAAGTTTAAACGTCTATGACGTGGCGTAGAATGGGGCGAGGAGGAGTGAGAGGGAAATTAATAGTCCGCTCGGTTGCTTGGATGTAAAGACGTCTACCTACTAATTAAAATTTCTGTTCCCGGAAGAACCCTCGCCAGAAGCCTGTAGATAACTGAAAGCTTCCACGTACCTTTTCAAAGTGATTATCTCACAAAGAACAAAGCCTTTAATCCGGTACCGTAGTCGAGCATTTAATTATAAAAAAATAATACTCACTTGAAAAATGATTTTCCCTGTACAAAGGGAAAACTTCCACCGGAAACTCACGCAATTTCCATATTAACGTTTTCCACTTTCTTGCCCCGTTGGAAAACGCGGTTCTTCTTTTCGCTTTAATTAACACGGTAACGCTGTTACAATGGTACACCGCTGGAAATTATTCACGGTTGAAATCTGATACATTTTCCGGAATCTGGTTGGCAATTATCGAGTTCTTGGAATTTTCGTACAGGTTAATTTGCATGACAAATTGAATCAAATTTAATTTATTCCTGACATTTCGTATAATTTTATATGTATATTTTCATGGAGTATCGGCTGGAATTTACACAATGGTTTCCCTTAATTAGGAGACTATGTCAAACTTCCTAGAATATCCTCGGTTCTCTCTAAACTTCAGTTAAAATCTTACTAGATCTTCTACATTTATATATGCAATAAGTTTGCATTTTAGCATTAGATTAGGTTATGATTCCGCTAGGTACATATAGGGCTCCATATAACTTCAATGGCACTCCTAGTGCCATTCGTCCTGAATTCCTTACGTCTCGAAATTCCCACGCACCGGATTCCTACGTCCCGAATTCCAACGTCCCGAATTCTCCAAGCACCGAATTCCAACGTCCCAAATTCTGCTCGCACCGAATTCTAATGTCCCGAATTCTCCACGCACCGAATTCCTACGTCCCGAATTCCAACGCCCCGAATTCTCCACGCACCGAATTCCAACGCCCCGAATTCCAACGTCCCGAATTCTCCACGCACCGAATTCCTACGTCCCGAATTCCAACGTCCCGAATTTTCCACGCACTGAATTCTAACGCTCTGAATTCCAACGTCCCGAATTCTCCACGCACCGAATTCCTACGCACCGAATTCCAACGCCCCGAATTCCAACGTCTCGAGTTCTCCACGCACCGAATTCCTACGCACCGAATTCCAACGCCCCGAATTCCAACGTCTCGAATTCTCCACGCACCGAATTCCTACGTCCCGAATTCCAACGCCCCGAATTCCAACGTCCCGAATTTTCCACGCACTGAATTCTAACGCTCTGAATTCCAACGTCCCGAATTCTCCACGCACCGAATTCCTACGTCCCGAATTCCAACGCCCCGAATTCTCCACGCACCGAATTCCAACGCCCCGAGTTCCAACGTCCCGAATTCTCCACGCACCGAATTCCAACGTCCCAAATTCTCCACGCACCGAAATCCAATGTCCCGAATTCGCCACGCACCGAATTCCAACGCTCCGAATTCCAACGTCCCGAATTCTCCACGCACCGAATTCCTTCGTCCGCGAATTCCAACGCCCCGAATTCTCCACGCACCGAATTCCAACATCCTGAATTCTCCACCCACCAAATTTTCTACGTCCCGAATTACAGCGCCCCGAATTCTCCACGTCCCGAATTCCTCACTTCCCGAAATTCCCACGTCCCGAATTCCTTACGTCCCGAATTCCTTACACCCCGAAATTCCTACGTTCCGAAATTCCCACGTCCCGAAATTCCTGCGTCCCGAATTCCCTCCATCCCCAAATCTCCATACTCCAAAACCCCCATACCCCCAATAGGAAGAATGCGAAGAGAATCTCGGTCAGTTGATTGAACGCCAGCGAACAATATTTTTCGGATCATTTTCGACTTTGCCTATTCTTCGCATTTCCAGCAGCAGCAGTTCCCTAGCCCGGAGAAAGATCGATCGGAATATTCTATAGAATCCTCTATATCCGTCGACGGTAAACTACTTTCGACTCTTTTTGCCGTGCTGAAAGAAGAAACTGCCTTTCTAAGGAGCTGGTCGGAGCAGTCCTGGATGCCGCATTCAAACCGTAGAATATATACTGCCGGCTCTTTGAACATCGGGAAAACTAACGAGAGGGCATTCCAGGACTTGGCTTTAAGGAAGTTTATTTTCTTAATACCAAACCTACCCCCGCCCGTGCATCCGACCGCCGCGCCGGGTCAAGTCGCAAGCCGACATTCAAAAGCTTCATTAGGAGAAGCCGCGGATTCTGAGACCATTGACTGAACCGCGCTACTGAGTCACATGAACCTCTATACTATTCTAACAGCTTCGGTATCGGTATCCTTTTTATCATCTCCTTTAACAAGCTACTTTACCAGCTCTCGTTACAGTTATGTAATTTTTATTTCAATTAACGAGAGCGGATTTTATTTCGTATACATTTGTGGTTAGGTCTGGTTGATTAGGGTCGTAGCCAGCGGCTATTCAGGAGATATTATATATGGATATTAATGGTGGATATTATTATATGTATCTCTTCTTTATCTGAATTTAACTCTTGTCCCCAATCTGAATCTTTGTTAGAACTTACGATGAGGGTACATTTTTGGGTTGCAGAAAATTTGAGGTTAGCTCAAGTTGATTAGAGGGTTGTGTAGTCAGCGACTATTAAGGAGTATTAGTTTTTGGAGGCAATTAAGTGGAAAAGATATTCTGCATGATTTATTCTAAAATTATTATAAAATAACGTAACGTTATTATATAATGTACCTCTTTAACTCTCTTCAACCCCTATCATTTAACTATTCATCTTAATTTAACTTGATTCAAATTGAAATCTTCGTTACAATTAACGAGTCTTCTTTCGTATAAAAAAAGATTGGAGGTTATTCAGGTTCATTAGTCAAGTATCCAATAGTCAAGGGGCTGAATTAGCTCTTTAATCCAATTAAGCGAAAAAGCAATTCTGCATGACCCATTCTAAAACACGATTTGTCAACACATTAGAAACATCAGTCTAACAAACGTACGCTTAATTTAACTCTCGCCTTATCGAGCCTGCGCTTAATGTTAATGAGACAGTGCGGTCCGTCGAGTGTGCGAATTCACGTATGTACACGAACACGTGAACACACATGTACAGACGTAACTAGCCGAAGGCTGTTAACCTCCTCATTTGCAACGCTTTGATGCAACCGTACTTTCCAACAATGACTATACGGGCAACATCGTACACCCGGTTCCGTGCCGATCCAAGCCGATCGATCGATCCTGGAAATGCTTCTCCATTTCGACGTAACCGATGTCACCGACTGAGGTGGACCGCAACGCGATATAAAACGGTCCGGCCAAACTAGATTGATTTGCATAAATAATTGCGCACATATCATCAAGACACGAGCGAAACCGGTTAATTAGTACGCCGTTCCGCGAGAATATAGCCACGTCAAGGGGATTACCGACGACGTACATAACGCTGGCTTTACATCGATCCACTCTGAACGGATCAGCTTCTCTGAGAATGGAAATGGAATTACCGTCTGATCGGCCAGGCTTATTTGCAGAATTATGCATGCGATTTTCTTCTTGCAATTACTTATTAGCGATACTATTGTATTCGAAATGATGTAAAATTACTTTTTACGTTATGAAAGTACTTTTATAGTCAGAGATGAAGCGGGAGTAAATGAATTGCGATGAGCTGCTGCGCTTTGGCACTGCTGATCAGCTATGTTGCGAATGAAAAATATAACTGGAGAATTAGATAGGTTTATTTGGGAATTTGTCAATGGAAAATTTGAACATTTTCCAACTTCCCAGAGTCCCAGATTTTTATTGAGCATCACGTTTCTCTAAATTTCCAAGGCCTCACATTCTCAAGATTCCATACGCTTAAATCCTCAAACTCCTAAGTTCCAAACTCCCAAGTTCCAAACTTCCAAGTCCCAAACTTCGAAGTCCCTAAACTCCTAAGGTTCCAAACTCATAGGTTTTCAATCTTCCAAGTTCCAAAACTCTCAAGCCCCCAAACTCTCAAGTTCCTGAGCTCCCAAGGTCCCAAGCTTCTAAATTTCCAAACTCCCAAGTCCCAAACTCCCAAGTTCCTAAGCTCCCAAGATCCCAAGCATCTAAATTTCCAAACTCCCAAGTCCCAAACTCCCAAATCTCGAAACTCCTAAGATTGGAAACTCCCAATTCCCTATACTCCCAAATCCCCAAGTCCCCAAGTCCCAGACCCCCAAATCTCCAAATCCTAAATCACCGAATCATCAAATCACCAAATCCCCAAATCCCAAAATCCCAAATCCCCAAATCCCCAAATCCCCAAGTCCCAGACCCCCAAATCACCGAATCACCAAATCCCCAAATCCCCAAATCTCCAAATCCCCAAATCCCCAAATCTCCAAATCCCCAAATCCCCAAATCCCCAAATCCCCAAATCTCCAATTCCCAAATCCCCAAATCCCAAATCCCAAATCCTCAAATTCCAAATTCCCAAATCCCAAACCCCCTAAATCCCCAAATCCCCAAATTCCAAATCCCAAAATCCCAAGTCCCCAAATCCCAAATCCCAAATCCCAAATTTCCCAATAACATCAAATCTTCCGTCCAATCAAACTCTCCCAAACCCCAAATAACCGCTTCGAGAACAATATCAGGAAAAACCCTCCCTCAGAATTCAAAGAACTGGAAGTTCGTTAGAGTAACGATGCCTCGTCGATCCTAAAGCGCTTCCTTGATAATCGTTTCCCAAACCGGAAACGGAAAATCATCGCGACCTTCGATGCAGCGAAACGAGCATCGGCGGATAAAAAGCGGACAGTTTCATTACGAGGAGCGTATTTCGCGAACAAAGTCGAGCCACCTTCGTCAAGGATCGAGTGACAATGCAAGCCCCGAACGGAAGTCACAAATCACCCCGTCGGAATGGCGAGCGGCTCGATTCATTTTAACGACCGTTAACCGGAGGAATGGAGAACGCGATGTTACACTTGGCGATCGTTAAAAGTTAACGAAATCCTCCACCTCCCGTTGCAACCCCGTGGCTACAGAATGGGCCAGTATGCTAGCGACGGGAAAAAATCGGGGTCAGAACTGGGGAGACGTTGCATCGATACGGTAACTACTCTTTCTGGTTAGAGCTTATGTTATTGTATGAAACTTTATGACATGGGGTGTTTCGTATGAGATTTAATTCGAATGCTTTACGACTAATGTATAGTTATCGTTTATAACCTTACTCTTATTTTGAATATATCGATCGATAAAACCTGTTTCTCCTCGCGAAGAAATTTCACGCAGGCATATTTTCCCTGACAGAATCAGCCAACTTTAAGGAATCCATTTTGTTCACACGTAGCCCATAAAAAATATAAATGAAGTCTCTCGGTTCATTTGCAAGGAGAAACTACACAATATCGCGGCGAACCATCGTTCGACTGGGAATGGTTCCATTTGAGGGTCGGTTACCACCTAGAACCCCCAATAAATCCTGTAATCCAGCGTGTCACGTTAGGAATACGAATTTCCCGTGGCGTCGCGGTGCTGCCGCGCTCCACGAAACGTCCCGCCCAAGAAAGATTGCATTTTTTTTATATTAGAGAGGTGGCAGGGCTGAAGGCTTGACGGAATCCCAACCTTACACGTAACGCAACGTAACGCAGACAAATTACACGATTCAACCCCTATGGCGCGCACGTGTGCAGACCGCTCTATAATTGGCTATACGTGTTTGCGATGGGGTGATTCCTCGACGGAGGAATAAAGCGTACAGCGTTTACCTTATTTATGAGGCCATTTTTGGGATTGCTCGTTTAAAGCTGCGGTCCATGATTTCCAGCACGCGCCCGAGAAGGAGAATGTTTCCAAACGTTCTAAGGGCTTTCTATTACGATTAACACTTTTTCTTAATTTACGTCCTTTCGCGTCGTGTTTCATATTTAAAGTGATACGTAATACATTTTTCCTCTTCTGGAAGATAGACGAGCAATTTCACTTATCTTCTGCAATATTTTATACCATTCTCTAGGTCCATAACTTCAAATTTTAATAATTTATACTTTTATTCTTACAGATGTAAACATTTTGTTTATCCGTATTTATAATATCTGATGCCTATGATATTCATATCTAATATTTTAATTGTGCATCTTTTTATGTAGACATTTCAATGCTACACAGTGTATCATCAGACTCATACTGTTCCTAAGACTAATCTACCTAGCTCTTAATGTAACTAATTATCCAAAATTGTACAAGAATGTTTTCAAAAGTTTATACATGTTTTTATGTGAATATCAAGAGCCTAGTCCATATATTTTTGACAATCAACGCCTAAACAAACGGCAACCGCGTAAGAATGTGACAGTAACAGATCCAAAGCCCACGGAACTCAGCCGTTCCATTCTTCTTCCGTCATTTAAAGTGCACCGTAACAAAACAGTGTTCACTTCATATTTAAATGTCTCTTGAACCCATTCATGTCTCAGGGATCTCCGACGTCTACTCGAGGTTCGAGCAAGACAAGATGAGGGACACATCATTCTTCGAAATTTCTGGCCGCATCCGAAAGCACTTGCATCTCATGATGCGACCACATGCAATACCAGAGGATACGAACATAAATAACGGAGCACGGAGCGACGTTCAAGTTTATTTCCCCGTCAGGGAAATCCCTTTCTCTCTCCCTCGTCATTCACCAATTATGAAACACCCTATACGTGTGCGCACACACGCGAGCAAAGGCAGTTTCGTTGCTTACCCTCTCGCGATGCTTCTTCTTTCCCGCGACGTGTAATACACTTTTATGTCGCCTGCAAGAGGGGTTGCGACTCCCTTTGGTCCCCTTATTCCCCACCCGACTCCAACGATTTGATACGCTTCAACCTTTGCAATCGTTTCGCTCGTAACTTCTTCTGGCCCTTGCCAGATTTTGCCCTGTCGCTCGGAAATCTCTTCACGCCGGAAACTTCCGAATTTCATCTCTGACGGAGTCGTGAATCTCCGACCTAATTCCTCTTTTTGACACGTTTTGATCACGGTGGTTGCTAGGTTCAGTTATGTTAACAACTTTATCAAAGTGTTGCCATTTTGAGTGCTGGGAATTTTAACGCGAACTCAGTTGAAGCTAACCTTGACAAGGGAAGTAGCTATGAATAATATTAAATAATATTCGTAACATGAGCTCCTCGGCGGTTAATTTTCGGCCATAAATCGTAATAAATAACGCGAAGGTTGCTCATTAACATGAGTTTTAACCTACTTGAGGAAAATCCAGAATTTAACGCGGCAGAAGGTACCTAACCCGGGACGCTGTCGCGATGACCCAATTACCGCACTCGTAAAGTGCAACGGGGCGGGACGTGAGCCACATGAAAGCGGCGAACAACCGGAAACTTTGTTAGTACTCGCAGTCTTTCGACACGTTAAGAGGCTGTGCACGAGCCACGGAAGCCCGGCCACTGGCTTCGTAATTAGTTAAGCCGCCTCTTAACGCGTCGACGAAGCTCCGAGATATTTCCACGCGAAAACAATTATTTCCGCGAGGTAGCCGAATCGGCAACCGGAAACCGTTTGTCGACGACCAGAAAAGAAGAACGAACCGCGGCAATCGGCCCACTCCACCAACGAAAATACCGTGCGCCTACACGTGTACGTACGTACATAGGTACACGCCGAACAAAATTTAATTAAATCCACGGGTTAAGGTTCCGGCGTTCCGGTATTCGAATTCGATCCGGTTAATCCGATCGAGCAAGCAAATCGGCTCCCTAAGTAATTTCATCGATATCGACCAACGAAACGGCCGTTTAAACGGACTCAATAAATTTTCAGCTTGCCTTTCTCGCTCTGTTTTACTGTCTGCTTTTTACTTCCCTTTTCGGCGATTTCATCGACCATGAATTTCTCTACGCATTTTCACGTTTTCATCACAATGGTCCGTGAAATTCATTCGAGATGCTAGATATTAATCATCATCATATTTCCGCAAGGAAATATTGAAAAGATGGCAATTTCTGATGCTTTCCAAACAATGATGGACAAAAGAAAATTATTACATGTATGATATTTTTAGTATATTTTTAGTGCAGGTTCCTCGAGTCGTTTACCTTTTAAACTTCCCTCTGTCCGCCATCTCATCTGATTGAACGTACCTTTCTCATCATTTCCTGGAAAATGAACTTTCTTGGAACTGATAATTATCGAAGTAACTTGACCGTTTCGTTCAAGCGAGTGGTCAGGCGATACGAATTTCCGTGAGGGTTTCAACCTGAACGCACGTGGACACGCGTCACGTGGTTTACAGAGGATATCGGAGAATTCTACACCGTTTTCCCAAATTACGCCAATAACCTGTCCGATATAATGTCTGACTTGGCCGTATTAATTAGCCGGAGCAACAACGCCTGGGAACGGTAACTCGACCCGGTAGGTACATAGAATCGCGATCGAATTAGCAACGCCGATACCCGGTTGCCTGTTGAATAATGCACGAGCTGACATTCCGTTCAATAACAAACGTCCGTTATTCCATCGTTATTCACATCAGCTATTTTAACAGGGAGTGATTTTTTAAGTACCCAATCGTGCGCAGGAGAATAACCGGTGGACCATGAGCGTCTCGCATAATCAAATTTAAATCAACGAATCGATAAAGGGGTTGCAACGATCACTTCATTATGCGGTTACATATTAGATCACCGCGAGTTAGATCGCCAGCAGCGGAACATACGGAGACGCCATTTTGTGAGGGCGCTACGGTCACGTCTCTATAAGTTCACAGATTTGAATATTTATTAGTTGACGTATGCAAATTTGGACGTCTTAGGATTTTTAATTTGGTGTTTATTTTAAGACCAATTTTAGTTACTGTTATTAGTTGTTTTTAACTGACTTCAGAAATGAAGGTTCTGTATCCATATGTATGTATGTATGTATGTATGAATGTGTGTCTGTATGTATGTATGTATGATGTATGTCTGTGTATGAATGTATGTATGATGTATGGATGTATGTATGTGTGTGTGTAAGTATGTATGATGTATGTCTGTGTATGAATGTATGATGTGTATGTATGTATGTATGTATATATGTATGTGTGTATGAATGTATGTATGATGTATATATGTGTGTATGTACGTGTGTATGAATGTATGTATGATGTATATACATATATGTGTATGTATGTATGTATGTATGTATGTATATTTGTCTTAAACTAATGATCCAATTTTTATGGTTTTTTGATCGTTATAATCTAGATACCTTAAAGAAGGATTAAGTATACAATACTTTATAATAGTCTGTTTTAAGGACTATCTGTCTTAGATACCATGTGAAAGGATACTTATCAGCGTTTTGTATAATGGAATACGAATCGATGTATCACCCCACTGACAAAGGGGTTGCAACGACTAACCCTCTTGACACAGTGTCCTGGATTACCCGGCGAAATTTATGTTTTCCCGTGACACGACTCTCAGCGTGCCAGAAACGATAAGTTTCTTAAACGCGTGGCCTTTACAGGCTTATCATATTTGTAGCAATCCCTGGACTAAGCCTGACAAACGAGATCACGCCTCTCCTTTTTATTCTGGCCATCGTTTTATCGAAGCATCTCGTTCGGGAAAGGATATACAAGTCAAAAATATTCTGAAAATTTCCTCAGCATGTACCCTTGAATTTGCGAGACCCTTTACAATTATCCCTTTTGTTAAAAAATTCGATAAACATTTTTTTGAGACTTAACAAGTTTATAAAGTAATGATCGGTTAATGTAAAGTCTCTATATAAGAAGAGATGAGAAATGTCCTTTTGCAAAGATTAAAAATGTTTACCTCCAGAAGTGTGTCAAACTAAATGATTTATATAGAGCGTATTTTCGCGCAAATGTACATGAATAAATAGGACACAATATTAGCGGCGGTGTACAAATCATCATTACGGTTCAAAGATTAATCAATCAGTCATCTCGCGAAAGAAGCATTCCCAGCAGGCTAATAGTGACCCTATGTTTGGCGCGCGATGCAATATTAACAACTACGTTGCACGCGTCGGTTCGTTTGGTAAATTATAGATAGATACACTCGGGTAACGTGGGCATCATCGAAATTTTCGCTGCAATGGGAACTGGTAATAAAATGGATTGACATTATGTAACCCCGTAATGAACCGACGCGTTAATTACAGCCTGGCGCAACCTGGCCGCCCAGGACCACGCTAATATCCGTCCACCTGACACGTAACGATTTCATTTTCGTTCATTCACGATTCACGATCTGCGTTCCGGCCAATGAGAGATTACCTTCGGCCCCGTTCAATTACAGCATTAATTTTCGTGCGAAAATTTCCTTCGCTTCGTTACCTTTCCTCATCGCGTTCACTATATTATAATACGTGATCGAGCGACATTATCAATCGCCTGAAGCCAATTTATCGATCAAAGAAGCTGACGCCAATTTTCGCGCTAATTACTAGCTATTAGGTTATGTAGTTTACACTTGCTTGTCGATAAAGCAACCCTTTGTACTCGGAAGGTACATCTTAAGGGCGATGCATTTATAGGTTAGAATCATCGACATGGAAGAAATACCAGATGTACTCGTATGTAATTAGAAAATGTCCCCCTTCGAATGCTGAAATATTCCAAAATGTGGAGAAGTTCCGAGTAATCCTCTTGGTCAATACGACGGTCAAAAATCGCCATTTTTTAATATCTTGCTCCTAAACTGGAGGAAACAGGAATGGAAGGGAAATCCTCTTCTTTGAAGGATCCTGGCAAATGACGTTGGCCGATGACGCCCAACGAACACTTGGATACCAAAAGTTCTCTGTGAAACCTACGAACCTCGAAATTAGCTACTTTCAGCCATCTTCCAGCCGAGACGAATGGCGTACTATAGGGAGCTAGACAGCCGGACTAATACCGTACGCTTTACCGTGCCTGTGCTACTCGTCCTAATGGAAACCTAGGACACCCGGAATCCCGGCTTCGTCTAATTTATTTGTCGATGGTCCGGTGACTCGCGTGGACTCCATGCTTGGACGAGTGTTCGCTCGAACAACGGGGAAACGTAAAAACAAGTTGTTTCCTGCGTTTGTTAAAGAGTTGGACGGCTTTAAGGAACGTTGCGACAGAAATTATCTTCCGAAACCACAAATTATTTAGAAAAATTAGTGTGGTAACAATGAATATTACACGTGGAAATAAATGAAATAATAATATAAATAAAAAACATTAAGTTAATTAATCATGAGGGCAATGATTGATCAAGAAACAATGTAAGTCAACGTACAACACAGTTGATCTAAAATGAAGCAAATAGGTAAGAATAATCTGAAGTAAGCTTGGCTATAAGTTCCACAAAATACCCGGATAACGGAAACGCTTCTCGCTCAAGATTGAAACTAGAAATAGAGATTTAAGAGTGAGAAATGTACGTCGAGCATAAATGACCAGCCACGGGGACCAGGAACAATCCACAAATCCTATCCATAAATTTCCTCAGCTACTTAGATCTGTATCCTCGATTGCAGCTTCTAAAAGCTGATAAAAATAAAATAAATCGTGCGTACCTTTATTAATCTACCTACGGTTGACTGATATTTATGCAAGTATCAAAGTCTGCAAGCACGATTTAATCTACAAGATTCTGAATTTAAATAATTTACTTTGCGATATCATAAATGCGTAATACTTTATGATTAAAATTTCAGATTAATTCTTTATACTTGAAAATATTTTTTCTGCGGATGGGTTGCAATTCTACAATTTTTTAAGTGGAAAGTTTCATGAAGTTTGTTACAGTTATTATTTATTATTAATTAGCATTGTCGACTTCACCTATCGAAAATATTTTTTCTGTGAATGGGTTGCAATTCTACAATTTTTTAAGCGAAAAGTTTCATGAATTTTGTTACAGTTATTATTTTTTATTAATTAGCATTGTAAACTTCACCTTGTTCATACATCACACATGACATCACACATCATACATAGATTTAGTCAGAAAATACTTCATTCAAATTGTATGAAATGGTCACCCTCCGCAAATAATAAGGTTAATAATCAAGTTAATAAAGATTGAGCAACCTAAAAGTCAGCCTTCAAAATATAAAGTCATCGATCCATATAAAGTCCCACGCCAAAAATGAAAAATTGGTCTACCGGCTACCAAAAATAAAAGGTCTGTAAAATCACCTGGAAAGTCGATACATCAATCATTTCCTAGCAAGTTACCCTTCGTTTTATACGTGACAATGGCTGATTTACTCGCAACCAACAGATACCCTTAACGCGGTCAGGTCCGATACGAGGGCCTCCTTCTCTTCGGGCAGTTATGGCGGTCAGACGATGACGCCGCTGTATCATTCGCGACCAACGTGATTGATAAGGGGGCCGGCTGATAAACACGAACGTTAAGCGTGCACCAGCGGCCACGATAAATCAAGAAATGTTTTCGAGAGGCGCGGCTAACGCCGTGGATATCGGTGTTTTCACGTGTTCCTCTTTCTACGCGGTTTTATTGGGCGAACTACGTGGCGCGGTGCTTTCCGACGTATCTGCTGAAAAATGGGGGTGTTTGTCGTGTAATATCGTTGAATTGCACGGCCCAAGCTTTTTGCTTTTAAAGCCGCTGCTTCGAATATTAAACCTCCTGGAATTGGTATCATTAGTTTTCCAAATTTCCTGTTGCGTGGAAATCTGGGGTCTCATGTGTGGAGATTTGAAAATTTGGTGTTTGATTGTTTGGAGATGTAGGAAGTTGGAGAGTTTGGAAGTTGAAGATTTGAGAATTTACAAATGTGGAAGTACAAGAATTTATATCTGTATGTCACATACACCTACAACTTATGTCCTTATATTCCTGTGTTTCTACATCTCTACATCGGTCTATACTTGTAACCCTATATTCCTACTACCCCATATCCCCGTATTCCTGTATGCCTATGTCCCTGTACATATACTTACGACCCGACAATCCACACCCCTATATGTCCTCGCGGTTATATTTTTACAACCCTGTATGCTTACACCCCTATATTCCTATGTACCTATACCTCTACATACTACATCCACACGTCCCTAAATCCTTTCGTTCCAATGTCTCTACATCCCTATATCCCTACACCCCGATATTCCTATGTGTCCATATCTCTAAATCCTACATCCACACGTCCCTGAATCCATACGTCCCAATGTCTCCACGTCCCTATATACCTATGTCCCCACATTTCTATGTGCCCATATCTCCACATCCTATATCCACACGTCCCTAAATCCATACGTCCCAAAATCTCTACATCCCTATATCCCTACACCCCGATATTTCTATGTGTCCATATCTCTACATACTACATCCACACGTCCCTGACTCCATACGTCCCAAAATCTCTACATCCCTATATCCCTACACTCCGATATTCCTATGTGTCCATATCTCTACATCCTACATCCACACGTCCCTGAATCCATACGTCCCAATGTCTCCACACTCCTATATACCTATGTCTCCATATTTCTATGTGCCCATATCTCCACATCCTATATCCACACGTCCCAAAATCTCTGCATCCCTATATCCCTACACCCCGATATTCCTATGTGTCCATATCTCCACATACTACATCCACACGTCCCTAAATCCATACGTCCCTAAATCCATACGTCCCTAAATCCATACGTCCCTAAATCCATACGTCCCAAAATCTCTACATCCCTATATCCCTACACCCCGATATTCCTATGTGTCCATATCTCTACATACTATATCCACACGTCCCTAAATCCATACGTCCCAAAATCACTACATCCCTATATCCCTACACCCCGATATTCCCATGTGTCCATATCTCTACATCCTACATCCACACATCCCTGAATCCATACGTCCCAATGTCTCCACATCCCTATATCCCTACACCCCTATATTCCAACGTCCCCATGTCCCCATGTCCCTAAATTCCTAAATTTCTGCGTAATCGAAAATTTAACAAAAAATAAGCTAGACAAAAGTTTCGATGAAGCCCGCATAATTAATACCGCAGATGAGTTTGCACGCGACGTGACGCAATTGCGTCCTCTGTTCACTTTCGTTCATTTTTCCAGTCAATATCGTCAATTTTATTCGCTTCGATCATTCTATTGTACTCGACTCGTGACACACGTTTGGCATGGCAGGTGACGGGCCAATTGTTTCGTCGCTGAAGGGGTTTTCCAGAGATAAAAAAGGGTCGCCGATGTTTTCATTAAATTGTCGCCTGTTCCGGCTCGACAAAAATTGAACTCTTTGGCCAGCTGTTCGGACCGTGTAACACCCGCGAACGATACGCGTTAATCGAAGAGAGACTAAAAAAGTGTGCCAGGTACCGTGCTAGAAACAAAATCGTTTCATTTAACGCGCTAATAAAATCGCTATCATATTTTCGTGGTAACTAATCGGACTGCCGTCTGCAGGGAATTGTTATCAACCGTTACTGTTTCGTTAATTAACATCGTTCAAAGATTTTTTGCAGTTTCTGATTGTTTTTCGTGATAACAAGAAATAACGATTAAAAGTATCTTGAGACTTCTTTGAGACTTACCGAATCAAGGTCCCCAAGATCTTTAATTCAAATTAATGCAAATCGACGTGAAATATACTCGAAGGAAATTTTTAGGAGGGCTTCACCTTAATCTTTCTTAATGGAACAAGGGATTCCTTTAGCCAATAAGGCAACGGAATCGATGTACTTTTGGGGCAACCCACCCTCCGTTCACGCTCTATTGCAGAAAGGTAAACGTTCTACATAAGACTTTTTTGGTAACCCATGTTTCGTAACAGTAATGAAAAAGAAAGATACACCTTTATGCTTTCAACAAGAACAGACAAAAGACAAATCCGTTTCTATGAAACAAAAGATAGCTGTGTTTCCGTTATCTCTTTCGTGGAGCATCGATAACTGTATCACAGGAAACGGTAACTCAGCGCTGCAACCTCGACAGCATAAATAGTATACGCTTCTGTTCGAACGGGAATTACCCACAAAGAACAATGTTGTATACAGGGTGAATCATGTGAAACGGGGCATCTGTGTACCGTTAATATTGGAGATGGGAGATATTCATATATTCAGAAACTCTTGTACTATCGAATTTCTTATCCTTAGATTTTCATATTTGTACACTTAAATTCAGACATAAAATTCCTGAATACACAAATTGCCCCAAATTTGTAAAATCATTAGATTATTAGGTTCATACATCTCCAAACTAAGTCTGCATATTACACAATAGTTAATATGATGATTAAAAAATGGTTGACAAAGGTCTCTTCACTCTTGAGTGACACTTAAGTCTTCACCGACATCTTCAAGCTCTTCTGAAGGTCATCAATAATTCCTTTAATTGCAGTACATATTTTTAACTTTCTTATATCGTAGTTGACGTCAAAACCGCTTCAACGATGTAGGATATCGAAACTTTAAAATGTCTGTGTTTACAAAAATTATTAAATAAATGCAAAAAGGCAATGCAATGTAAAAATGATACGATCACTTTATCTGAATTAAATCAAACTTCAGTACCATCTAACAAATTTTTAATGCTATATAACTTTACAAATTTATTAATACCCTTAAATTGTTTCCCTAAGTATATGACATGTTAAATTTCAACCTTGTTCAGCTTTGTCGAAGCTCACAGTGTTAGAAGGTTTTGCGGAACACCGTGTACGCGTATTACGAACGGTATCAGTGCGTATCCCCGTAACTATTTGCGTCTGGAAGCAGCGTGTTTTTTTGTTCCATGGCCGTCGATAAACGGGACGCGAGTGCAGGAAGCTGGCTGGATCGAAAGCAAGGCCCCTCCAGGCATGTAGTTAATCCGGGATAAAGGTGGTACATAGCTACACCAGGAGCACGATACGCTGGTTGAAGATGCATCCGATGCATAGCGCGTATCCCACGGATTTATAGACTTACACGGGAACGGAGAATCCATCTCGTTCGTCCGATCGAGACGCGGCTTTATGGTCGAAGGGATCGGGCGTCGAAGAAATGTCGCATCGGATTCATCTGCATTATATTAATTAAATGTGTCGCTTCTATGTTGACAAAAGCTTATAACTTCCACTGTTTCGTAACGTATGCCATTATGGATATTAAACGTAACGGATTTTCTCTTTGACAAATAAAATTTACGCAATCACTGTTTCAATTAATTCACATTGTACTTTAATAATGCATTTTCGTTCAGGTTAATTTACATATCGGTGTAATTTTATTTATTAACATTTTACAACACGAGCTACTTTATATCTCGTCTGTTTTCTCGAAAGTAAAAAATAATTATAAATTGAAATACATTTTGAATATTTGAAAACAGTGTTCTATGTGATAAGAGTTAGAAGTCCCAGAATGAAGAATTTACGCGCATAGACACACCGGACAGATCATTTGACATTTACCGTCGGAATGGGACAGCGTAAAAAATGGACCGTAAAATCTTAGAGTCCTCTGTCAATAAATCCAGCAGAAAATAGCGTGCATCCTTCCAAGTATTTATTGCGATCCTCACAATGGCCGCGATCGTGACCGCAGCGTTGAGGGTGATACGAAAAAAGGACACACTTTCGTGAATAAGAAAAAAGAAGCAAGGACGAATGTGTAGCAACGAAGATTTGTGGTCCGGGCAACGATATTTATTACAGGCCCGTGGGTCATCTGTAAACATTAAATAACCAGCTGCATCGCGTGCAGCATACAATTCTATTGCACGGCTTGGTTGGTTCATGCCCGAACTTCAATTTCCTTTGAGCGCAGAACGACCGAGAATTTGTCAAAATGAAATATCTAAAATCCAGGTGTATATTAAAATATCCTTCCGCGAGAATGGAGGCGACACTGGTTCTTTGATATTGTGCATCTGACTTCGTGCTTCATAAATTTGATCGAATCAGAGCAAATAACGGAGGTGTTCCATTTAATACTGCAGCGAGAGCCGAACGCGTGGCTTTATAACGCGTAACGAATTTTACGTGTAGCGATTTTACACGCAACGACATGACGCGTGACAATTTCTCTGCCCGACGATTTTACGTGTAACGGTTAACGCTTTTATTTAAAAAACGTGCTTGACGAATTGAATCTGTTTTTTAATTAACGGAACGTGAATGAGATATTATAATTTCTTTTAGATTTAATCACCTAAAATCACTGACACGCGATGTCGCTTTTGCCTTCGCTTGTTTGTTTCCCTTTATTTTTCTCGTTGAAGAACAGCGTTATTCGTTTGAAATGAATCATTTAAAAACATGAATCGTTCATAACCTAATGCTTCTTTTTCAATGACAAAAATATATATATGTGTGTATGTGTATATATATATGCATATGCATATGTGTATATATGTATGTATGTATATATGCATATGCATATGTGTATATATGTATGTATGTATATATGCATATGCATATGTGTATATATATGTATGTATGTATACATGCATATGCATACGTGTACATATGTATGCATGTATACATGCATATGCATACGTGTACATATGTATGTATGTATACATGCATATGCATACGTGTACATATGTATGTATGTATATATAATGTATATGTGTATATATGTGTATATATGTGTATGTATGTATGTGTATATATATATATATATATATATATACACATGTGGGTTAGACATTGAACAAGAAATAAATGCTGGTGTCTGTTTTATTACATATACATGTTATCTCTTAACAAATACGATTGCTTAAAGTTTAATAGTATCGATAAATGTTTGCGTCACGATGGAAACATCAGCGTATTAGCAGACATTGTACCGTTCGATACTGACAAAAAATGGCAGTTTCAGAACAATTAACGTAACTCAATACTCTTTATATCACTTGATCATACCTGGAAAATGTACAACACGTTTGCAAGCTTTCAAACGATGATCGTAATATTTCCATCGTCACGAGTATTGATCTACAAAATGCATTCGCAATTCTTCAGAACATTATCCTGACCTAAATAATGCTCGCCATACATATAATTTCCAGTAATAATTGTACTCTACATGCTTTTGTACACTACTATTCTCCGCAGGATATAAATACAGACATAATATGCGTGTAGATGCGATTAAATTATTGCTATTGTTCCTAAACGATGCGCTATCATGGCACGGTGATACGCGATGTGGCAACAATCGATAATTAACACGTTGAATGCCACGATACACTGATTATCACCGAATTAATAATAACGTGGCGTTGATATTCTAATAAGTTGGCAAGTAAAAAGCTTGGGTCTCGATTTTTAAATCATCGCCATTATAAAATATTTTACTATAATCTACTTTTTCAGATCTCTAAAGGCCTAATAAAACTCATAACAGTATAACGTCGTCATCATGTAAATAGCGCCATTTTATAACAAGTTTCTCGCATTCTCTCGACAGTAATTACCTTCTGAATACAGGTTAAGTCAGTGGAGCAACTCAAGTGACATTTAACGTGTTAACATAACCAGGAAGAATCTACCGGGACCGATAATTACCGATTGATACGTTTACTAACATGATGCAGCAATACTGTGTAAATACCTGAGCATAATATCGTTTCTCCTAAATGAAAGAAGAAAAAAAGAGGAAGAATAAAAAGCATCATGCGGCAAACTGACTCATCGTGCGTGGACCTCTAGACAGATAACCGATAATTCATAAGACTCATGCTAATTCATTATACGTCTTATCTGTCGACTGGGAAAAATGAAATAACGAGGCGGCGAGTTATCGAGAGTAAATTTTATGGCAAATTGCTCGCGATTGAACTATGTCGATTGCGTCGAACAACATGGAGGATCTCTCGAACGTTAAGCTCGTTTCGTTTGCTTCGGTGTTACGTCACGATCCTGAGCTTTCAACGGATAAGGAATCGATATCTTCTTAGCTCGAGAACTTCTGAAAGCCATTACTGCCGCACTTATTTTTCCACATTTCCTTTTCTCCGTTCGCTCCTTTGCGTTGGATCGCAACGAAACGCGTGTTTCCTCCCTTTAAGACGGCGAATCCTGCAACTCCTGTTTTGCCTGCGTCTTCCCTATGTTCTCCGCCTCCCACACGGTGTCCGGAAGTTTCGTTCCCAGCGTTTCGGGGAAGAACAGAGACAACAGGCCCGCGGACATAGCCATGCATCCGAAAAGTATCAAAGGCAGTTCCGGCATAATTTGTGCCTGCGAAAAGCGATAAAAGTTTAAGAAGCCCCGTTTCGGCCATGCAACAATTGCAGATTCGAAACAAGGAGCGAGCAACAAGCGTCAGCACGTTCTACGGTATGCATAACACCGCTGCGGTAGTCGACTCACCAAAAGAGGAGTTTGCGGTGACAATATTGACCCCATGCGGCCAGTCATGCTGCAGATTCCTAGTAGCGAGTGTCTGAGGTTCGTGGGGAACAGCTCAGCTGTGTAAATGTAAACCGTGGAAAACGACATCGTGATACACCATTTTCCACCCATATACAAAACCAACGGCAAGAAACTCCATGAACCTGAAAGGAATTCGTACACGTTGATTGTCCCGAAAGGAAAATCTTCACGAATATTTTCAGAAGACAGGCTTGCGAGATGAAAAGATCGATTAGATGTACAAGATTGAGTTTACCTGTAGGAACGAATTGTATCGCGAGACAGAAAGCGCCGCTCAACAAGAACGACGAGGAGAGAGTCGCTTTGCGACCGATGTGATCGGTCAGAAACCAGGTCAGAAAGTAGGCCGGAATCTCGACAACGGCGACCAGTATGAAATTCGTGTATTTATCGCCGGCGAACGCCACCGAATTCAAAGACAATCCGTAATAGACGAAGGTGTTCGTCAGCCAGCAGAACGAGCAGGCCAATAAACGAGTGAGCATTACCGAGCTAGTCAACACTTGCATGAACGGCGACTTCTTTTCGTGCGCCATTTGCTCCGTCTGTAAGCGATCAGAATTAATCGAAAATTATTTGTTGGTAAGGAATGTTTCGGAGTTCCTGAACGTACCTTGTCGGCTTTCACCATATTTAAATCCTTGAACGCTCCGATCGCCTCTTCCGAGACTTGCAGCCCGTTAATACGCGCCATTTTACGATAAATTCTCTCCACCTTTTCGTGTTTCCCATTCGCCAATAGCCACCTTGAAAATTGGCATCATGTGTTTTGTTTTGTTTACGCGTACGAGAGATACATTTCGAGGGGAAACGAGTGTATAGAACACGCATTTATCGATTACCTATGGCGTACATAGAAAAGGCAACATGAGAAAAACTGGTGGAAAGCTCGATACGTGGGCCTAACATTAAACAGAGGTCCGCGGCGTGGGCAGGCTATTTCCGATTGATTGATTATTGTTGTGGGCGTCGACTACTATGGTCATTAGCCCGGGCTATTTCCGATCGCGTTAATTAATTAGAGAATAACGAGTCCCATCAAGGGCGTCGTGACGTCAAAGGGCCAGTTAATTGGCCGGATGTAGAAGTATAACTGGACTTCTTAGATCGTTAAGGGGCTCGGAGATCGTTAACGAGGATCCCCGGGACAATACGAATTAAACGGTCGCCAAAGGAAATTACCTGACTGATTCCGGGATCAGGAAGGGCAGCAAGATGGCGAGCAAAGCTGGACCGTATACCATTCGAAGGATCAACCGCCACGATCTCAACCACATCGCAATCAATCCTAACAACATCTCACCCACTGCAAACATGCAGCAAATGATGGTGCTTGCCAGGACTCGCCCTTTTACTCCTGCCATCTCCATTCCTGCAAATCAACCGAATTCTCGTGTTACGTTCAACTACTCAATATTTTTACATATTAACCCTTTGCACTCGAAGACTGTTTACAACTTCGAAACTTAGTTAAATGAATTTTCTTGAGGTTATTATTTCTCTACTAATAATTTTTACTATTGTTTGATTCGCTATGTTTATACATTACACGTGTCATATTGTAGAATGAGTTAAAAAATGCTTATTTCAAATTATTGTATTAAATAAAATGGTGACTGACTCCTCTCGAGCGCGAAGGGTTAAGGATCATGATATTTAAAAGTTATGTAAATTAAACGTATAAGTTTGCTCAGCTAAAGACACAGGTCCAATAAGTTTAGAAACTTGGAAATATTCAAATTTATAATTACTCGAATTTTTGTTGTGGTAATATAATGAAAATCTACACGAAGAGACCACGTGTTCTATTCACAATGATAATGCAAGTTGAACTTGTACCATTACATCTGTTTCCAACGTCTGTTTCGCCAGACGATGACGTTATGATCGCTAAATTGCGGATACTTATGCAAATATACCTTTTGTTTCACATTTTCCAAATGATTTAAACTATTGTTCCAATGCTGCACTCATAACAATTTATTTCGTTTCTTCATGGAAATTAATTCCTTTAGGTTAGGTTAGGAGTCTGAGGAAGTTTTATTAGAAATGTTCACGGTTTAATATTTACGGTATCATTGAATATATTTTATGTAACACTTTCAATATTCCTCGAGCAATTGCAATGCTAATTATGGCAATTTATATACTAATGAACGTTTAAGGCGGCTCAATATATCTACTATAATTGAACGCGTTAGCAAATGAAATGATAAAAAATTGAAATTCAAGGTTTGCAACGGTTATGAGTTGCGATACTTTTTCGATATGGAAAACATTTCTGCTAGTGCTCCGTGTAAAACATGGCCGTTATTTATATCAACATTATTCACGTCGAACATCTTCCTATACTTTGGCTCGTTATTAACTCACCTAAAATAAATCCAGCGCTGTAGATACCGGCCGCGACAGTCGCATCGATAAATTCGAACGCTAGAAACATCCAATAATTCACGGAAAAGGAATGTATCAGGCCGCTGATTCCGCTCAGGGACGTGGTGAGCGTCAAAATTGTGCGTCTTCCGTATCTGGAACAAAAAGTGATGCAATTGGACATGCATTATTTAACGCGATATTAAAAACACCTGCATGTTACGGAACGGTTAAGCTGTTTGTATAATTTCGTATTACGAATTCGACTAATTCGAATTCGGGAAACTGTATGTTTGAATTTCGATTATATTAAGCTTCGATTGTTTGGAATATGGAGAATTCAATATGCCGTTTTCATCGCGGGAAATCGTTTCAAAGCGAAGATGAATCGCGGAACGTCTACCAAGTTCAAATCGTTCATCGTAAATCTCGGAAAGTTTTCCTAAAGTACGAATTCATTTAAATATAATCTCCACTCCTTGGATCGTCTCTAGAATTCGAATCAGGATTCATGAACTGGCGAAAGTCTGAAAGCTACTGAAGTACTAGATTTGCTGGTATAGGGTGTTTCACATTATGGTACAACAAAAATAATTACGAACAATAATAATAATGCAATAATTAATAATAATATATATTAATAATAATGTATATATACATTATTCTTATTGAATCATTTCTCTTCTAACATTCCTCCTTCAACACCAATTAAAAAAGAAATATAATTACACCACTCCAAATACCTTGAGAAAAAAGAAGAAGTGCAACAAAAAATCTAGTCATCGTTAAAATAATAAATACGGTGCATGTGGTTTAAAACCAAAACTCGATTCTTCCCACTTATCACCTATCCCATCAAGATCCAAACACTTTGACCACATTTTACGAGACTCTCGAAATCAACGACCTGTTGATTTCGATCTCTACCCTCCATGGTTACACAAAAAGAGAAGAAAAAAACTTTGGAAAGTCACTTTTCCCCCGGTGGTCCTATCGATTTCGATTCGAATCCGAGAATCCAGGAAATTGGATTCTTGGTACGAACCGACTGCTACTAATTAAGGACACTCGATGTTGATTATTTCTCACCTGTCCGATATGTATCCAGCGAAGATCAATCCAACGAATTGGCCGACATTATTTATCGTGCCCACCAGCGTGAGTTTCCATCGATTGGTGTCGCAGGTGAGGTCCCACTGTAATGGAAAGGGAAATCAATCTACTGGCTCGTTATTCATCAAATTTTTATCTACTTTGTTTCTCATTTTCGTTTTCATCTTTCTATCTTGTAATTTAGTTTTATCTTAGCTTTTTATTTTGTCAAATAAATGAATATTGTATAAATTTATTATGTATTAATATATATGTTAGGTATGTTATATTTATTACATTTGTATTTATCATTTTATCTACTGGAAGCGTTACTGATCGTTATCGATGCAAGTCTCATTGATATTTAATCACCGAATTATCGATTACTACCATTGTGTAATACAATCTGATTAGTTAAGCCAATCAGTCAACCGGTAGCACAGATTATCTAAATATTGGGATAGAATTGATAAGAGCAGAGTAATCTTTACCTCGCTGAGCACGGTGTTCTCTGACGGATCGTAGACCCAGGAATCGCATTTTTGAGTAACATTACTGAACGACTGGTTTGTACAAGCACCCGTATGGTTTTGAACAACGTAACGAGTGCATTTGGACATTTCTGACAGGTCCGGAACGGCATTTTCTGCCCATGGTGAATTGAAGACTGTGCTGTTTGGGTCTTCGCACTCTGGCACCAAACACCTGTTTCGACGATGTTAGCAAATCAGATGTTTAGCAAAATCAGAGAGTTCTACTTCTGATGAAGTGTGTACTGGGAGCTGACAAGGTGGCAGGTGAACTCTTGATACTCTTCCTGGTTGCGTTAGTTTACTACTTGGCTAACTATGTAAATATGTCATCTTCATATATTTGCTGAAGAAGGTTGATCTACTGCATTATACCTAATTAGAACCGATTGCCATCTTCTTAGCTCCCAGTAATATATTCTACCTGATTAATAATACCCACTGACTCATTCTTCAAATAACTAAAACTTTATTGACAATAATAATTTCATTATATTAACTTTTACTACCCAACAATTAAAATAAATTCACATCGCCAAAAACAAAAATTTTCCAACATGACCAGACGCGAATGACCAAAATACATATAAGGTGCAAGATTAAAGGTGTACTGAACAAAGAATCTTTTCATTTAGCACGGGTAATCGGAAATTTCAGAATGAACGATGAGTAATCTCTGCTCGAGCGTTTGCTCAAAATAATGGATACGTTAAAAGATGTAATTGCTCGAATCATTAGGGAAACAAGTGGTTTGCTTGGTTCTTGGAACAGAAACTACTCGTTAAACTCTGATAGAAGCTTGCAACACATTTTACCATTTGTGTATCTTACGTAAGGGGCTCTCGTTATATTGCCGTGGACAAGAAATGGAATGAGTAATATATTGTGACGAGTGAAAAGTTTTCTGATATTGTGACAAAGGCGGCAATATAACGAAAGTCTACTGTATGGATCAATTACTCTTAATCAAAATTATCGCGTTGTTAGTAGAATAAATCAGAATCCCACGTGTATTCCGCGGCGTTATGAATTGAAGGGGTTAATAGACTTCTCAATAAAGTAATCGATTTATCGGGCCGACGATATTACACAATTCAATGTTCAATCAATTTGTTCCAGCTCATACGTTAGGATCTTCTTACGAGCTGAATTGTTTCCAACTCTATCGAACAAAATAAACGTTGAAACAAAATCTCGAGAAGCTGGAGCGGAAAAGATGAAAAGTTCAATACTTTTCGTCACAGAATATCACTCTATATTTTTTTTTTAAATCTATTAAATTTCTGTATAATCACAACTCTATTTCCTCACAAAAATTTAGTAATGTTTTAATGCTGCAAAAATTGTTAAATTGTAACGTTTTAAAACTTCTAAAACTGTTGTTAATTTTTTAAACGCAGGTTAATTAGCTGGAAACAATGCTTATCACAGTTTATGCAATGTTCTGCAAGATTTTGTCTCCGCTGCGAATCGCATGTAACAGATAACGAAAATTGCTCGAATAATTAATGTAACATACCTGTACTTAACTTCCCCAGCTGTGAACACGTACGCAAGCGTGAATCCTGCTGACAAGAACAGAGGCAAGCTAATTATCGCGAACATAATCATTTGATAGTATCCGAAGCGATCCACTTCCTGCTCGCTGCCCCTCTTTCCTCCTGCGAAAACATTGATTTCCGGCTATCAAATACACAATTCTTCCGGCTAATTTCATTTGCATTGATACACGTAACAAGCGGAAAAATCGACGATTAACGCTCTGAATGAAAAAAATGTACAAACATAATCCTTGTCGCTATCGCTACATTCTTTGGATTCCTGCATTTTCATATCTATAATAAATACATAGACATACATGCATACATTGTATAGCAAGATCTGTAGCTAACCTCTGTATCTCGTAAGCAGTATGTTCTTAGATCTCTATGTCAGGATCTTATGAATACAAATCCCTATATCTCAACATCTCTACATTTCTAGATCATTAATATTCCTAAAATCCTACATCCCCAAATTTACATATTACTGAATTCCTACATTCCCAGGTCCTTATAAGCTTAGATTTATATATCCCCAAATTTTCTATATGCTCAAGTTTCTATTATTTCCAAATTCCTACATCCTCAAGTTTCTGTTATTTCCAAATTCCTACATCCACAAATTTTCACATTACTAAATCCTTGGATCCCCAAATCCCTACATCCCCGGATCCCTACATCCTCCAATCTCTACGTCCCCAGATCTCTACATCCTCAGATCCCCACATCCCCAGATCCCTACATCCCCAGATCCCTACATCCCCCAAACTCTACGTTCCCAGATCTCTACATCCCCAGATCCCAACATCCCGCAATCTCCACATCCCCAGATCTCTACATCCACAGATCCCCACATCCCCAGATCTCTACATTCCCCAATCTCTACATGCCCAGATCTCAACATGCCCAGATCTCTACATGCCCAGATCTCCACATGCCCAGATCTCTACATCCACAGATCCCCACATCCCCAGATCCCTACATTCCTCAATCTCTACATTCCCAGATCCCTACATCCCCCAATCTCCACATGCCCAGATCTCTACATCCCCAGATCCCCACATCCCCAGATCCCTACATTCCTCAATCTCTACATTCCCAGATCCCTCCATCCCCCAATCTCCACATGCCCAGATCTCTACATCCCCAGATCCCCACATCCCCACATCTCTACATCCACAGATCCCTACATTCCCCAATCTCTACCATCCCCAGATCCCTACATCCCCCAATCTCCACATACCCAGATCTTTACATCCCCAAATCTCTACATCCTCAGATCCCTACATCCCCAAATCCCTATGTCCCCCCATCTCCACATTCCTAGATCCCTACATCCCCAGATCCCAACACTCACATATTCCCACATCTTGAGACGTCCACATACCCAGATCCACGCATCACCGACGCAATATATGCACCTACTTGATGCGGACATTGCCGCATTTCATTTCGCCTCCGTCGTTCTAATTGATTTAACCTACGTCGTTAATGAATCGCGTCACTAAACAACAAGTGGCCGTTCTTCTCCTTCGTGGAAAGAGAAGAGAAGAAGCAGCCTCCGAGATGAAAAAAATGTCTGGCGAAAGGAAAATCGCGCGATATATTGCCTACGCCCGTTTCTCGAGTCTCCTCGTTGGCGAGTGTACTTACGCTCGCCCGGCGATTAACTCGAGTTACGATTAATCAACGAGAAAATAGCATGAACCCTTTTCAGTTCAGATTATTTTTGTCATCTCGTTCGGTCATTTTTCCCGAAATAGATGGCGATGGTAAAGAAATGAACGTCGACCGACAGTTGTACACATCGTGATTATTAAATTAACACTGTACCACGGATTCTTGACTTCGTTGCCCAAGTTTTTGTAAGAATTTTTTGCATTAATTATCACTTGGAAATTAGCGTGATAGCCGGGGAATTTTAGAGCGGGATCAGGAGTTGTTTTATAGCTTTTGTGTTTTCGGGGACTTTACGTGCAACATGTTAATTAAAGCCATTACATCTAGTGGTAAAAACTGTTTTCACATACGAAATAGTTTGATCAGTTAAAAGTAAAGTAGCAAATTCTTTTCCTGCTCCTACATTTAGGTTTATGAAAATTAATTTTGGGGGATCTTTGTTAAATACATTACTATGAGTGTATTTACTACTACTGAGTACGACAAGTAACATACAGTTTCAACACACGTGGTCATCAAGATGTAAATAACGAAATACTATGCGAGACTCGTCACAGAATATTGAAGCCCGAGTGCGTTGACTTTCCTGGAGCCAACAACCAACGCCAACATATCAAAGGAAAATGTTAATATATAAATATGAACAAACAATAAAATAATAAATTTGCACAAATTTCATTTTAAGCAAAGCTTCATACATGAAAAACACCTTCGAAGGTTTCAAAGGATAAGTATCCGTAAAGAGTTAATAAAAAGTAGATCTAAATATGTAAGTGTTTACCTGTGCCATCGATGGTTTTCGGTGCGGACGACGACTCGTCCTTCTGCGAGCAGAACAGCCTCATGTTGTCCTCTTCGTCGCCTCTGAGACTGCGAACACAGATTCGAGAATTATGCCGGCGTTTCCTTCATTGACCCCACATCAAGGGTCACTCGTTTGCGGTTGAAAACCGCGCGAAACGACGCAATTACTCGCGAATTACATAAAGCTTTTACCGAACGAGTGGAAGGAGGGAAAAGAAAACCGGCCAGGAACGGGACTTTCACGACACCTCCTGCCATCCGGCTAGCACCAAGGTGGGAGAAACGACCGTGTATCGACAGATTTATCAGAAAATTTTCGACCAGCGTGATGATCCGACTCTGTCCACGCAATTCGAACACGTTCACGATCCGATCGATAAAAACAATCGACTGATCGCACCAACGACCGCTCGCGGCGAATACCGATTTTCTACTGGCACTCCGAGAGCGAATGAAATCGAAGCAAGAGAAGCAACGCAACCGGTGGCGTTCGTCTCGTTCCGAGCGTGCATACGCGAAAATTAACGCGTCATGCAAGCACGCCGATTTCAGACCGGAAGTATTCCGCGCTCGAACGATATTAATCGAATTCCGTTGTCCTAATTCTTTCGTTAAAGATACACGCTACGATTTTGTTCAGATGCCTAATCGCGCTACAATCTCCTACCGGATTATTTAATTCCAGTCGCATTGTGCTGCGAATGTTACATAAAATGCACCGTGCAGTTGTATCTTGACAGACACAAATGGACTACATACTCTGCTGAGGTAATTGCCTTTTCTAATTGCCCGTAATTTTTTTCTTTCAGATTGATATAACTGCGCTGCGAACGGGCTTTGGGGAAAGGAAATTTTTAACAAAAGTCGAAATGAAAAATAATTAAACGTACTATGTTTTTTGAAATATCGAAATTAAACGAAACTTCAATATTTCTAATCTTGACGAAACTTCAATCTTTCTAATCTTGACAAACCTTCATCTTGACGAAACTTCAATATTTCTAACCTCGACAAACCTTCACCTTGACGAAACTTCAATAATTCTAATCCTGAGAAATCTCGAGAAACCTTGAATATTTTGAGGTTTTTATAATTTATATTCGAAATGAATTTGGATTAGTCGGAAACCTGCAACATAGTATGCATACATCGATCTCGACAATGGACGCATCGAGGATGGCCTTCCGCTCGGAATTCCATTGACTTTCTAATATGAAAGAACGTGTCTGAAAGTGTTGCACGTGTTGAATGATCAGCATTTACATGCCGTTCGAAAGACGCGAGTATCACCTTGACAATTCTTGAGCTCCATAGTCGATTTAATGTTTCACGAGGAAGATGATGGGTCGTTGTCGTTACCCTTCACTCTCGTTGCCGGATAAATATGGACGGAGAAGCCCTGCGATGTTGCAGAAAATGAGCACGTTCGCGTTGTCGTCGTAAATCATCAGTTTATTATTATTTATCGCCGCGTTGCCGCCTACAATTCGCTTGCCTTCTTTTTTCTCGTCGGCCAAGTGATTCAGGATAGGCGGATAGATAAACGGTCATCGTTACGTTATCGTCAGTTTACGAATTAATTTAATATTTCTCAAAAATATGATTAATCGGCTTTAGTGTCTATTGAGAAAGATTGCTGTTTAGAAAAATTTGGCCTTGTGTCTTAAAAATATCTTTGACCTTTCAACTTTTCTAAATTCGTCAAAAATAATCATGACTGATTCTATTCGATTCGAAAACACGCAAGTTTCGTCACTGCAGAAAATTGAGAACTATTTTATAGAAGTTGTGAAATGAAGTTTTACGAGCTTTCTTGTTTTTTAGAAATTATTTCCTCAACTAAGGACCTTGATCGAACGAAAATATTGCGGTATGGTCAGATCATGACCGTTGTAATTATCAATTATTTGGACTTTAAACCATGAGAAGCCTTATGTTATCACAAAACACATCATATGTTTTAAGTCATATGTAACAAGAAATTATTTTCTACAAATTGTATAAAATTCCTAAAAATTCTTGAAGTCCGTAAAATTTGCATCCATATAATTCTTGCTATTATTTGCATAAAAAATGATTGCTTGAACAACATGTGCATTGTAAATATTTCTCCTACGATTTTCTTTTGAAGACTCGTAAAGAAACACGAACTGAAACCGCTAACATTATATCTCAACATTGCAAACGACCAACGGAAACGTAAAATATGAACTTGTCATTAAAGCCTACAGTCACTCATACGTTCATAGATTCTGAAAAACTGCTCGAAATAAACGTACACATTCCCAGTCAATATATGATAAATACAAATTCTATTATCACTCTCCACATAGAAATCTATCATGCTCTATTTCGAAACGAGTACTGTATTTCGATACTGCCTACTTTGAATACCAGTTCATATTCCGGAAGATCGAGTCCGAATCGAGTTACTGCGCTGACGTTTCACCAGTTTCGTGGCGATTTTCCTGCGTTGATAAATTTTGAGATACGAAATGTTTGGCATTGTCACGCGTAAAGAGAAGGCGAGAGACGGAATGGCCGTCGTTGAATTAACCGAAGAGATATTGGATCACGGCTGCACAGGTTCTGTCCTTCGCGCGCAATTTCGCGGTTACTCCGTTCTCATTGAAACGGTCGCGCGATTAACATACATTAACGTTTAAACGATCTGTCCGCTGGAAAATCCTAATTCTTCAATAAAGACGCCAGCGTGAAGCCGGTATCGTGTTACCTTCCTTCAAACCCCGTCTCTTCAACGTCCTCCGCTTTGTCCCGGCGAATTTAAGCGAAGGGACTAATTAACGACCAGCTAAGAAAGGCTACTTTGCAATATCGTGTCACACCCGTGGCCTAATTTCTACTTCACTTTGTGTCGTCGAGAATTTACGAGATTCGCTTCAATTTCTCGGTTCGTTTTCAATGGAATTCTTTCCCTGCTTACGAACTACCTGAATCAAATTAATTCGCAAGAAACGCTGCGCGATTCCGATGAAAACTTCTTTGTTCAACGAAACAGTTATCCAACTAATTTGCGTGCGATATCGATTTGACTCACCTCTCGATGCAACTTACGAATCGTTACACGGTTTATTGGCGTCAAAATCAGAAACCAGATCTGCCCTATAAAGAGCAGTAAGGGATTGGTCCTGAACTTTCAATATTGTTTCATTTTTCCCAAATTCCTAAATAAAACCCCGAATTCTACAGATTGTTAATTTCATAGGAAGTTATGTAGAATCATGCAAAATGTTAACGAACAAGAATCGTAAGAATTTTAATGAACAAGAACGGTAAGAATTATAATGAACAAGGTGATACAAATTGTAATGAGCGACACAGAAGTAAAGCGATACCTGTCAAAGTATGAAGAAACGAGAACTGTTTATGTCCACGACTGAATCACCGAGTATTCGAGAAAATTTTAATTTCTAATTAAAAACATGCACAAGAGTATTACGCATACAACCGTTGGCGAGCAGCGATTAACACTGAAAGGATTAAAGTCGACATACAAATCGAAGCGGGAACATAACCGATTATATTGGCTACCTCAAAACGCACTCCAATTAAACCATCAATTTCAACGACCAACTTAAGCCTTCCTATCTGAACTCCATTGTTCTTAATTTACCATGCAATTGGAGTCGAATGGGTCTCGATCAAACGCGACACAGTTCCTGTTTGTTATTCAAACGAAAAGAATAATTACCTCCGTGTAAACAACTAGGTCTCCAGACGGAGTCTGAAAGGTTCCCTTTGAACTATCACTGTTCACAGATCACCAGGATACGATTTACCGGGATGTTCCTAGCAGGTGATGCTCCCAGGATCACAACGCGTGTCGCTGGGATCGGTGCGGTATCACGCGTGAAACAGGTGTCCACTCGGTGTCCTTTCACGAATCGCTTACGCCATCTTCTATGTCTGTTACTCGCGTGCAAACTTGTTAATTTCGCGACGGCTAACACCACCGTTATGGAAAATCGCGAATCTAAGCTGTGCGACACGCGCAACTACATGGTAGGTGAGCAGAGTCGCCTCGTTGCTGCAGCAAC
This sequence comes from Megachile rotundata, assembly GCF_050947335.1. Lineage (NCBI taxonomy): Eukaryota > Metazoa > Arthropoda > Insecta > Hymenoptera > Megachilidae > Megachile > Megachile rotundata. The sequence goes on along the minus strand of NC_134984.1, from coordinate 21,066,228 downwards.
TGTCTTTTGAAGGTAAACGTATACCACGCTCTGCTGGGTCTCCGATGACCATATGGGGGTGGGGGAAGGCAAATGGAGAGGGGAAAAAGGATCGGTCCTTCTTAAGTTCTGCTCTTTACGACCGGATGACCACTCGCTACCTACCGGTCACGGCATCAACACTTTACGTTTAATCACACGTATAACAATTATACAACTCTTTCAGTTTTGAGTTTTCATTCTTTTCGTGAAGAGTTAGGCAACATTTTGTTTTGTTTCTTGACGGCATTGAGGTCGCTGAAGTCGATGACACACTTAACGCATTGACACAATTGAAAATTGCATCAAGTAGTGTTTTAATTTTGAATAAATTTCACCAAATATTTTCACAATATCTCACTACATTTCTTTTCCATAGATCCGTGTAATTAATGCAAGAATTTTTCATGAGGAAAGTGAACAAATTTTTAATAATGGATGACGTGGCAGTCAACGTGTTAATGTCTTCATCGGTTTTCATCGTGAAATACTAATTATCAGAAAAATATTTATCCGTCTACATCTCCTTTTGAGAAGACACATGTCACTCCGCGTCTCACACGTTAATTTTACTATTGTTTTACAGTTCTACCGATATGCAAATGTATTTGGAACAAAGATACGAGGCTGTCTACAATTTTAGCATGTTGTTTCCGTTCTCGTAAACTGGAGATTTACGAATCTCGTAAAAGAATGACGAACTCCGACGAATTCGAGTCCGGATTAAAGATTGAAATTTATCAGAAGCATGAGCCTGCATGTTATTAGAACCGAATGAATAATAAAACGTGAACAAGGCGTTGTTCGATCGCGAGGAAAAGAAACGAGAATGTAATTTATGTGTTCAGGCTTGGATTAACTGGGAACAGAGTTTAGCGACATTTTCATCGCAGAGATTTTATTGGCCCTGACGATTATGTTACGTAAAATATCACCGAGGCATATTTCATGCTTTGCTGGATTAGCTTGGATATTTACTAAAATTCTATCGTGTCGAGCGTAGCTTTTAAACTGCTTAATGACCGATCGTATCGGAGAGTTGCACAACCCTTCGAATATTGTGTGCCTTAGTTTCATAAACTTGCGGTTAACGCGTTGAATTTCATTTTTCTCGATTTTTGCCGAGTAAAGGTTTTTGCGAATCTCGTTGCAAATAATAGCTGCTACTGTTATTATTTCACGGTTGTTAATGATCAATATTTTCAATTTACCGAAGTAACGAATAATCGTTATCAGTGTGGAGAAAATAACGAGAATTATAAAAACCGAAATATCTATTATTTTTATTTTGGTATAGAGTTCTGAAATATTGACAGTATATATTATAAAATATAATCTTGTTCGGCTGTAAATAGACGTATAGGTGCATTATGTAAAATTAATCACATTGTTAAACCGTAACGGTAGTACCGGGATGCCATCAGTTTTTCTGAAAATGCGGACATAATATTGCGATAAACATTCCATAATACTCTCGATATGACGTAAACCCATGTGAAGTAATGGCTACTAAAAAGTTGCAAGAATTTAATGTGAAATTCTTCCTGGTCTCGTTCCACTTGTAATGGTTACGCTTGAAGATCATTATCCGTTAAGAATTAGATGTTTCAAGAAGTGCTCACAAACTCCTATATTTTACTAGAATTATTTTAAGAGTGCAACCCGGTTCGGAAAGAAAAAAAATTCGAAAAATGCTTCGCTATTGAAATCGATGACAAAAGTCAGCAGATAAGTGTCTGAAACCGCGGCGGAAGATGGCACACGTGGTATCTTCGTGACAACGAACGATTATCGTGAAAATTGTGATTTCTTCGAAACGATCTTTCGTGACGTCGTTTTGACGGTTCCCGCTGAAAATCGGAGCGTTTCCCGCGTGGAAATGCCAGCAGATAACGCTGCAGATAAGGGAGAACGGGTGAACGTTACTCGGCTCGCGAGTATTTTTGTCTTATTCAGTTCATCGAAAACAACCGAGGAAAAATCAAATAAAACTGGTTTACGCCGGTTTACACCGGATGCGACAACTTGGTTACAACTATCGAGAGCTGGTTTATTGTTACATCGAACGCTGGGTGTAGCACGCTGATACGAAAATCGGTATCGCGCGATACGATCGCCTGGACGAGAAGGAAAACCGATCCAGCGATCTGTTTTCACCGATACAACCAGACGGTTTTTTCGCGCTGCATTTCATTACGTGCGCCAGAAACGAATGAGAGGAAGTTTAAATTGAACGGAAAAAGGTTCGACGCACCTTGTAATCGAATTGGAATAAAAAGAGGATTGATCGAATACGACACACCTTCTGCATCCTGCATTACTTTAACGACGTAACGAGACGCACCTTGTGCGTCCTATATTGAGCGACTCATTTTGCGTCATATTTTAAGCAACATCAAGAATGACGCACCTCGTGCGTCCTATATTGATCGACACATTTTGCGTATATATTCTAAGCAACATAAAGAATGACGCACCTTGTGCGTCCTATACTGATCGACACATTTTGCGTATATATTTTAAGCAACATCAAGAATGACGCACCTTGTGCGTCCTATATTGATCGACACATTTTGCGTCATATTTTAAGCAACATTATGAATGACGCACCTTGTGCGTCCTATATTGATCGACACATTTTGCGTCCTATTTTAAGCAACATCAAGAATGACGCACCTTGTGCGTCCTATATTGATCGACACATTTTGCGTCATATTTTAAGCAACGTCAAAAATGACGCACTTTGTGCGTCCGATATTGATCATAACATAACACAACGCACTTCAAACATCATACTTTATTAAGAGACATGAAACATGACGCACCTGGTGCGTCCTATATATGATAGGTAACATGACGCACCTTGTGTGTCGGACATTATTTAAGCGACATCCACAGTGGCGCACCTTATGAGTCCGATATTATTAGATACATAACATGACGCACTTTGTGCGTCATAGTTTATTTAAGCAACATAAAGACTGACGCACCTTGTGCGTCCGATATTGATCGTAACATAACACAACACACTTTAAATATCATACTTTATTTAAGAGTCATGAAACATGACGCACCTAGTGCGTCCTATATATGATAAGTAACATGACGCACCTTGTGTGTCAGACATTATTTAAATGACATTAAAGAGTGACGCACACTGTGCATCCTATATTTAATCACAACGTGACACACCTTGTGCGTCATATGTTATTTGAACGGCATAAGGAACGACGCACCCTGTGCGTCCTATACTGATCGGTACATGACGCAACGCACTTTGTACGTCATACATAGACTGGTTTTGCGACGTACATTATACGTCTTACATTTTTATCCAAAACAAATTGCAAGACACTTTGTGTGTTCTACATTATCTACCCTACGTACTGCAGTGCATGTGCATTCTGCATTATCGACGTACCATGACTCACCTGGTGCGTCTTATGTGTTATAAAATAGACACGTTGTTCGTCTTGTGAAGCGATTTACATTATCGGTTATTCAAAAGATAAGATCGTATAAAATATGAAGTTGAATGACCTCCTTTGTTCGAGTCGATTAAAATAAAGAAATTGTATTCATTCGAAGTGCATTGTGTGCGATTGTGAATCGATGCAGTCCGACCTCGTTCGATTTTCATAATGGAAAAGTTGAAATTACACTGCGTTAATAATTGAAACGAATAAATACACGCGCGGAAAATGTTCGATTCGTTTGAAATTGATTTGCGTGTTTCTCGTCGGATTTTGTGCCCGATGTTTACGACTCTTCCGATGTACAATGCACCGACGTTTCAATTAGATAGGTGCAATCTATCGTTCCGATTGCGTGGTCGATATCGGTGCACAATTACATCCGCGTGCTTTCCTCTTTTTTTCGAAAACGTGTTTCTAAAGATTGATCGAAGGATCTCGTAACGGATAGAAACATGATAAAAAAAAAAAGGAAAATCCGTCACGTAACGTCGGTAACGTTAAAACTATCGATTGGCTCATTTCAGTCAACGCAGGCTGCGTTTTTAATTACTTTCCGGTAGAAATAAAATTAGTAATTGACATTCTAGCGCTGATTCAAGATGTTTAATATGTTGAGCGAAATCGTGTTATGTAAATATCATAATAGGAAAGCGATAACGTAAAGAGCACAAGAACACGGATTGTCTACCGTATCAATAACCTTGCCTCCCTTTTAGTCATTCGTCATCGTGTCAATATTTGTGTTGACAATTTTTAGACAATTCTTCAGCAACCGTATATTTTATTCAATTCATGATTTTTGCAAATATTAAAAGTTAGAAAAGATACAAATTTTGCAGAGGCATTTGAAGCTGATCAAGAAAGAGAAACCGTGTCGATACAATTGACAGATCCTCAACCTAAATCGCTTTATCATACGATAAGATATCGAACACTTGAAAAAGTATATTACGACAGTTATCTTCGTGTATCTTCTATTGTATTATTATATGATTATGAAGTTTCCGAGATCTGGATCTTGATTTGAATGTAACGTAGAATAGGAGTGATTCACCTCTTAGGAGACCTTAGACCTCCCTCACCTAGAAAACTTACGGTCTACATAGACGGAACCTAAGAAAAACTTAGAAAGCCAAGACAGCGCTGAAACTCAGTGAAACTCAAGGAGAATGTGATCAAATAACCTAGGGAAAGCCTAAGTGACCAATGCTAGTCATTAACTAGTGTATTGGACCTGAGCGTACATAGTAACTCCCAAATATTTTCAAGCGATGATTTTTTGCCATATCATTATTCTTCCTAGGGATTATAACACCTTGACTTATACCTGTAACTAAAATCTATAATTTATAAAATCTAAAATTTATAATCATATACTTGTCTAACTAAAAACTTCATGATCGATCAGATGAAGTTCGTCCACTAGAAAGGTCACTCGATTTTGCAACACTGACCGACATTTAAACACGATAGCTATCATGGAAATTTTAGGTCACGATATTTGTTTGCGAAGAATTTGCGTTCTCGAAGATCGACGATCGTCAAGATTGCTCGAACGATCGACGGTCGAAATCTTAAACAAATTGCGGGTTGTCGTCGTGCAAACAGAATGTCGTTCGCACAATGAATGCATCTTCTTCAATGGCCACGATAAAAGTCTATTATCATCCGTTTTATTTCCTTGCCACTATCTCCTACTTTCCGATTTATTTTTTCTCCTTCTCGGTATCACCGTTATTTACCTCGACAAACTCGAATAGCCCACAAATATTTGCGCAACGAACAATTGTCGACCTCCTTACGCGTTTTCTTTTATTGCAAATCTTTCCTCGATCCCGTTGTTTGCCTTTTTTATTATCGCTCGGTCACTGGTAAATATTTCAACGGTTACGAGTTTAATGACCGAAATCGAAAGTATTCATTTTTCTTTCGGTCACGAATCAATTACTCACACCAGTATGGTCGCCGGTGAGTGATTACAATTCGATGAATTTGCAATGCGATTAATACGAGTAATTAATTCGATCTCATACAAAGAGCAATCTGTAATTTTTAAAAGTCCGAAAGTATTGATTTTGCAATGCAATTAATACGAGTAATTAATGCAATCTCATACAAAGACCAACCTATAATTCTTAAAACTACAAAAATCGAACACAGCCATCAAAGTGTTAAATGATTAAAAAAAACGGTTCTTCCTAAACGTTCCGCAAACACAAGTTAAGTCGTACAAACATTTCGAAGGTCGGTGATTCTAAAACCCGTGCTAATTAGTCAGACAAGCATAATGACAAGGTAAATGGGCCTGACCAAACCCTGGACCGTCCTCGTTCGTGACGGTCCACCATCAAACTCGGGGAAAAATCACGCGAGGAAAATGCGAATCACGAACGCACGAAGTTCGCGACCTCGTGGAAACGTGACTAACACGCATTCGAGACAAAGTCACGCATTCGCCTTCGAATAAATCGAGCCTTAAACAGCTTTCGAATCCGTAACTAGTACTCGTCGCTGTCTACGAATTACCACGATCATGTTGCATTTACACGGTCTTTTCAAGATGGCCGCTGGGGCCTTGAAACTCTTCGTGCCACTATTTGCGGGGTTTTGGGAATTTTTGGAAGGTTAAGAAGGGACGTTGAGGGTTTTGGAGGTTTTGGGGGTTGAAATTTGGGGGTTGGGAAATTGGAAGCTTGAGATTTCGAGATTTTTGGGTTTTTGGGGGATTTTGGGAGGTTGGGGGATTGAGACTTGGGGATTTGGGAAATTAGGAATTTGGGAATTCGGGGATTTGGGGATTTGCGGATTTGGGGATTTGGGGATTTGGGGATTTGGGGATTTGGGAATTTGGGGATTCGGTGATTTGAGAATTTGGGGATTTGGAGATTTGGGGATTTGGGAATTCGGTGATTTGGGAACTTGGTGATTTGGGAATTCGGTAATTTGGGAATTCGGGGTTTTAGGAATTCGGGGATGTGGGAACTCGGAAATTTGGGAATTCGGTGATTTGGGAATTCGGGGATTTGGTAATTCGGTAATTTGAGAATTCGGTGATTTGGGAATTCGGGGATTTGGGAATTCGGTAATTTGGGAATTCGGTGATTTGGGAATTCGGTATTTTGGGAATTCGGTAATTTGGGAATTCGATGATTTGGGAATTCGGGGATTTGGGAATTCGATAATTTGGGAATTCGGGGATGTGGGAATTCGGAAATTTAGGAATTCGGAGATTTGGGAGTTCGGGGATTTAAGAATTCAGTAATTTGGAAATTCGGTAATTTGGAAATTCGGTGATTTGGGAATTCGGAAATTTGGGAATAACACCTCGAGTCTCCAGAACTTCCCAACTTCACAAATTCGAAAATTGAGCCCTCGAAAATTCCCCAACCAAACACTTAACCTCTCAAAAATTTGCAACCCGCTAATTCAACATCTTAAAGATCCCCAACTTACGACATCACATTCTCATAAGCTCGCTAATCTTTCCAAAGGAAATGATAAGAGAAAGCCTAAGCTGAATCACTCGTACGCAGTGTGAACTAAATCTCCTTATTTCGACCTGTAGATACATAATCGTGACTGGAGAAAAACAACCTTGTAATTATCAATTTAGTGCGAATCGTTTTCGAGGAATCAACGACAAATTGAAGGTAAACATCGAGCGGTAGTTGTGCTCATTTTATTCGTATCGAAAGTGCGGTGCATCGTGGTCATGGTATTTTGAAAAAGAGAAAATCGACGGGCAGATAAAAACAGGCGCGCGATCAGCGGACGTCTGCGACAGCCTGATAAATATGTACGCGCTCTACCCGACGATGATTCCGCTCGAATCACAAAGAGTACAATGGCTGACATTATTTTTAGATGATTTATGACTAAAAACTTGTTTGTATTTCTGTAAAATGTCTCGCAATCTGTCGGGGAGCTTATCGATGAAAATTAAACGATCGGTATCGAGGAAGTGGACAAAGAACAAAGTTCTCACGCTCGAAATGCATGAAATGACGTTTGATCACTTTCGTATAAGTGTTTACACCAGCTTTAATCTCGTTCGAAACTCCTACTAAATTTTCTTCGATTTTCGATAAAACCCCGCGAGTTCTAAATACAGTTTCAAAAACGCGTAATAACCGAAAAAGTCAAAAGTTGTGTGGAAACGTATCAAATCGAATCGCGTCGAATCGAATTACACTGAACCGAACCGCGTCGAATAAAATCGCGCAGAATTGAATCTTGGCAAATCGAGTCGAATTGATTCGACCAGCACGTTTTTCGCGAGCACTCGTCAAGTGATCCTCAAAATGTTTTTAAATTCGAAGCGAGGTGAACGGTCGTTCGGTACAAACGCACCCTAAGATCAGGCGTTGTTTCACGCGCGCCAGGCGTGAATAGCGTCGGAAGAAGAAGAAGGGTGAACTCTGTTAACCGCGTGAAAAACACGTGTCCGTATGAATTACTTACATTCTAGACCCCATCCTGGACCCCATGATGCTGCCACGTAGAAACTCGTCTAATGCACTTGGTCCGAGAACGGAGTGGCTGCCGTTAAAGCGGAAAAATGCTTCCCCTCCGCGTAGATCGCGGGGCGAGGAGGCCGTCGAAACCGCTCGACTTAACGCCGCGCCGTCGAGGCACTCTCCTTTGTCCTATATTTCACAGCTCGCGGAGCTTCAGACACTCGAAAGTTTGTCAGTGTTTAGTCATACGGAGCAGCAGCAACGGCACAAGTTTGTACCCGATATTAAGTAATAGGAGGAGAAAAAGGAGGAGGAGGAACGATGCAGCGACCGGTGCGACGCGATGAAAAGTTGGGGGAGAGACGCGAGGCCGTCGTGGGCAGCGCAGCATTTTTCCGACGTTCTCTTATCTGGATTATTGTCAAAGTTAGGTCAACAACTCGTCTGCCGGGATACGAGACGCTCCATGAAACTGATTGGACTTCCCTATCTCGCTGCGAACCGAGGATATCTCGCCTGTTGACATCATTGGCGTAACTAAGATTCTTGTTTGGCAAAGGTCCCCTACCTTTGCTGACAGTCGCAACGTTCCACCATTTCACTGTTTCAATGTCTTCGAATTTTGGGAAGATTCAGTGACAGTGTAGAAATTTGAGAGACTCAAAAATTTGGGAGTACAGGAATTTGTGAACTCGAGGATCAGAAAACTTGTGAACTTCAAAATTTAGAAACTGACAGAGCAATTAAGATAGAACCTTTAAAATTGCAAAAGTTCGAAAATTTCCACGCAACCATTTATCACCATAATCTAATTACGCCAATGATTACGGTTCATTCTTCCAAACTTGTACGCAAAACGCACAATCTTCTGATTATCGGTCATGGTCACGTTCTTTTCGCACCGTCAAAAATGGCAACGGATAACGCCATGAATATGGTAGCAGCTCCGAGCGAACTGCTAATCATCTTTGAGCACGCTCGAATAATTATTCTTCCAGACATGATGATCTTTGAACAGCGATTAAACACAGACAACGCGTTGGTCGCTTCCATCGATGCTCGATCACTGATTGCTGACTAAGGTACCACGATTCCCGATGAATCGTTGTGGAAATCCTTTCAGAGGGAGATAGCGGCTTCATGCCACTCTGCCGGGAAGGTCGATATGTAATTTCACCGAGCTAGATATAACCATTCGTGTAGAAGCTGATAACAAAGATTCTTGGTTGCGCGATAAATATCAAACGTTAAACGATCTTGGAAACTTGGGACTATTGATGTTACCCGGGCTTGTCTAAATATGCTAATGATTATGAAAGAGACCAGGAAAATGGGGTTTCTTATTTTATGTTGAGTGGTATTTCAGATTTTTTGTTGCGAAATTAGACCTCGATATAAAATTAACATTAGTTGATGGAAGATTTTTAAATATTTTAATGCGTTTGAGGAAACTGATTATAAATTATAATTTCCTGATTTTCTTCTTTGATGAGTAATGATCCCGTTTTATTAATATTTTCAATAACATGCATAATATTAATTAACGTCAGATTTATTTTAAGCCAGAATTAGGCATCATTCAAATAATCCAAATTAAATAAGGAATTAAAAATTGATTAACTTATGAAGTAACTTCTTTGTTTCATTCTTTCAATGAATTCTCCTTGAAAAATTTATATATTATTCTTAAACATCATTCTAGTTTGAAGATGTTCAAATAATGCCCAATTCTATTTTACTGCAGTTTAAATTTCAAACTTACCAGCCTTTCCATCCTATCTTAGAAATGCATCGTCAGATGACGTTCGCGTCGACCGCACTCGAATACTTGTTGTCTGATCTACCGAAACATGTTTATGGTTATAGTTCATGACACAAATTATGTTCATTGTGTTATGTGTCAATGCTGTTGGTTAATTTTTAAAAATATAATTAGAAGTGAGACGATTCCGTTCGATTCCAGATGAAAGCGTTAAATACGTAATATTGAAACGATTCTTTCTCAAATATATTGTACATGATGCCTTGACAAAAGGAACTACACTCCTGAATTCGCGGCGTTTATTTAATAAACGAGTTGACTTCCGTTTGACAAAGCTGGTCTAAACAAAAAGTGTCAAATATACCGTTTAACGATGTCAGTCACAGAAACTACAGTTATTTTTGCTAAACTGGAGGCGTTGAAAGATATCAAGTACTTAAATGTGTTTACTTCTGAACACTTTTCTTTAGAATTCAATGAAATGTTTGAAAGATATACAAATAGCGAAACACCTTTACATAATACTGAACACATCAGTCTGCGTTAGAGTAGAATATATACTTGTCAAATATTTGCGTGAATTAAAATGAAATTTGTATATTTTGTCAGAACGAAGACCCTACAATTGGAGAAAATGAAACAAAGGATATTGCAAGAGGTTGAACAGACTGAACAAGAAGAAAAATGTTTATTAGAATATAAACAGGAAATGGATCTCCTTATGCAAGAGAAAATGGCACATGTCGAAGAATTACGACAAATACATGCAGATATTAATGCGGTATAATAAAACATGTCATTAATGTGATATATTTAATAAACAATGTCATATGTAATCTTTTCAGATGGAAGCTGTTATTAAACAAGCAGAGGAAGCTAGGAATAAAGCAAGGGAAACTGCTAAGTTGATTCATAATAACGAGTATCAACCTTTAAAACATGATGTCGATCGTATGCGCAGAGAATTTTTGGGTTTGGAGAGATTACCAGAATTATATGAAACAGAATCTGATCTTATTTCGCCAGAGTTTGTTTCTTTTCTTAAATTAATTACAGGAAAGTATAAGCAATTTTGAATTCTTTGGTAATTGTATAAATTGTTTATTTATAGTTATTTTGAACGTCCCATGCAAAAAGCAGAATGGAGGGTAGAAGTACGAGGAGATGATTTATTACCTCCGCTTACTTTACACCATCCTGGTCATCCAGGTGGTTCCACCCCTTTTCTTGCACCTCAACCTCTTCAGGGTCCAAGTAAGCCAGAACCAAGACCATTACCACCAGCCCCGGGTCCACCAGCTCCAACATTCAGGTACCACTGGTATATCGCGATTTTATATTACATACATATATTTATATATTAAACAATGCATGTAAATCTGATATAATTTATCAAATTAGTTATATCAACCATTAGAGTATAAAGCTCATTATTGAAACATAAGCAATATCACTAAGAATTCATTAAGGTCGTTTTAATTCATATTATCTAATATTCTATTATTGTATGCAATTATAATTTTATATTAAGATTCGGAAACAAATTTTTGAGAGCTTAAAATATCTTGCTAAACTCTAAAGGTGAAATATACTTGATTTTATAAAATTGTCTTCAAGAGAAACATTAACCCATTTGCATCACGATTCTACTTATACTACTGACTTCAGACATCAGCACTGATAAATGAAAGTCGAAGCTTGCGGAATAAGTACCGATCGTCATGTGCATAATATTCCAATGACGGATACAAATGGGTTCAGAAATAGAAACAAGTGTAATTACATATTATTATTCTACTGTATTTCTTTGTTTTTAGGCAACAACCACCACCTATGAAATCATGTTTATCGTGTCATCAACAAATTCATAGAAACGCACCGATATGTCCTCTTTGTAAAGCTAAATCCCGATCGCGTAATCCTAAAAAGCCAAAGAAAAAAGACTAATTATAATTGTAAATGTAATTTATATGAAACGTGAAGCAATTTTGCCGTTTATTTCTAAGGACATGTGTTAATGGTTTTTTTATAACTTATAATAGTACTACAATATACTATAAGAACATGCATTCATTCAAAATGTATGTATTTATAGTAATTTGTTTCATTTTATATAAAAAATTTGATTCTCAACCTGTATTAAGAGTAACGTCATAGGTGGATATGATAGATAATAATTCTATAATAGATACAAATACAATTGAATGTTTTACGATTTTCATAATAAAAATTGTAAAATGTAATAATTATTATTTACACGATCAAAGGACAATTTGATTACGATTTTTTCCACTAAGTAAATTTTTATATTAATTTCTATGAAATGGAATTAAAGCAAATTTAATTTCTACAAATGTACGAATATATCATTTTTATTTTATCCAAATCCTTAATTATACAAATTAATATAACATTTTTTTTATAAAAAGTTTGAATAAATAAAATCAACATAAAGAAATTGTTATATTTTTAAAATTCATGTTATTTGATCCTGGCAAGTATAATCAAATATAATTTGTTCGACGGAAGATGTTTGCTATTAATATCAGTCTTTACATTCTGATATAAATATTTGTTGAAACTCAAAACATATAAACAATTGCCTGTCTATAGTAGTCACAAAATCGTAAAAATTTGCATTTTTCACATATAATTTTGTATACATAACCTAACTTAACTTAGATATTTTTATTAGCAGCAGATATTATATTTAATATCATTAAAACATTTTTATTTTGCAATCTTATATTATTCCAATATGGAAATAAACTAATTTTATATTGAGCAAATTAATTCCTGTAATGATTTGTTTGCATTGTTCAAATCACATGATTTGTTCATATTGCTTGATTATTCGTAAGAATATTCATTTACAATTTACATATTTATACGTGTAAAATATATATTAAAAATCTGTAAACATTCGTCAAAAAAATACATTTTATGATATAATTCTATCAACTTTGAATGGCAGTCTACATATACATATATGTAGATATATTCTTACACATAATTATAAAAGTAAAATTGCACTTCAAGCAGAGCGATTGTTACATTTTATCGCGTTCCTCTATTCTGCTATTTTGTTGTGTATCACTTAATTCTTGAGCATCATTAGGTTTCAAATGAACCAACGGAATTTCAACATCGATATCTTTGGCAACCTTTACAACAGATCCATCAGGCGGAATCAATCGTTTATTTATAATTTGCAGCCATAACATACATAATATTAAAATTAAACCGGTAATACCAGCTGTATGATATGGGCCAAAACGAGTATAAATCACGCTAACAAATATTGGACCTAATACACGAGATGCACATCCAGCACCTGTCATGAATCCCATCCAAACGCCTTGCGGCCGCGGTCCTAATACTTTACTGAAGATAGTTTGTATTAAAGTAACACCTAATGGATAACCTATAGTAGTGAATCCAAATCCAATAATGCATTGTAAAATCGTGAGTCGCGGTGTATAGAAACACCATTTTTGAGTACTTGGACATCCTAAGATATCTGTTTTATTGACACCCTCTGTCATATTGCTATACTCTATAAAATATAAAGTTCAAAAACATATTACATCTAAAATAAATTTTCAGAAGTACTTACGTTCAACATAAGCAATTTGTGGTGGATCAGGCCCCCATGGAATATAAAGTACTCTTCCTATTATCATAAACAGGAATCCACCCCACAACATTATTTTACGTTCATTAAATCTAAAAAAAATATATTAAAAATAAATACAACAATTATTTACAACATACTTATGTAACAAATATATACCTTTTGCATAAAGGTTCAATCATAACAAATGTGACACAGGATGCAATGGCACCAACACTCATTACTATACCAATATAGTATAAAGCTTCTGATTTTGACCAAGCAAATTGATCCATGGTTAAAGACGTACTAAGTCTACATAAGGGAACAAAAAAATGTAAAATACGATATCTACAAAATAAATGATATCAATCAAAATTAATGTACTAACGTTTCAATAAGAACGAAATTAAATACTAAGACAAAAAAAGCACATATCAATGTCCAAGTTGCTACATAGTCAGGTTTTATACTCCTCAACGTTTCTTCTTCTGTAGATGATATACAAATTGCTCAGTAAGGTAACTAAAATCTATTTATATTTGCTGTTATTGTACATTTTACCTGTTTGCTTTCCTTCATTTCTCATAGCTTCACGAATAGCTATCCTATATTCCGTGAAATTCCATGGAAGAAATAAAGCAAAGTTAAGAACTCCCATAATAACATTTATCCAACCAGTCATAGTATACATATTAATAGGTAAATTTATAAAATAAAAACCATTCTCTCCAAGAGGTGTAACTGCTGCTTGTAAACCAGGTCCTACCACAAATCCTAATACCTAACAAGTTTTAAAGCAGATTGTATAACAAGCATTATTAACTTAACTTGAGGGAAGAGATTAAATTGTATTACCTGTGCAAGAGACACCATAGATACAGCATGCGTTCTTTCAGCAAATTTTGTAGCTGCAGAAAGATAGGACCTTGCTACGGCAATATTAGCTAAAAATAAAATATGAATGCATTACAGAGATGCAGATGGTGTTTGATAACAGTAACATTAGATGAATTATTAACCAGAGCTAACTCCGACCAAAAATCTAGCAGCCACCATGAGCATTTTTCGATTACCCGGAAGAACTTCAAGAACACTATACATTCCTGATGCAAATATAAAAAGAGCTATTGTTGTTAAAAGAGGAGCTCTTATTGACTTTCTTTTGTCTCCCCACCAACCTACAAGAGGCGAAAACAGCATTTGCCCTAGAGGATTAGCTGCAACCACGTATCCCATAAATTCCTTACCAGCTGTTTTATCTAACTGTAATTGTATTACATTATTATACATTGTGAATCACTCTTGTATTTCTTCATTGTACTTACCTTATCCAAATATGGCCATACTCCGGTAAGAATAATACTGAAACCAAGAGACATGAGAAACATAGTAAAATATATAACATAGATGCTCCTCCATCGCTTTTTTCTTTCGCTAACAGTTTCCAGATCATCGTCCACAGGAATAGTGTTCCTATATTAAAAGAATTTCAATGCTTTAATAATACAAAAAATTAAACATCCACACATATTGTATTTTATTTTACCTTCTATGAAGTAACTTCTTGCACCAATCCATTAAAAATAAAAGTATAATATTTATATAATTATAAATTTTTTATTTTGAATGTTTGAATATAAGATTTAATTTCTTTAATTTAAAATATAAAATATCATTTGATGATGAGGTATAGATTTAGAATGTTTCACTGCTTGTACATTTTACAAGATTCTCAATATATTCATATATTTATAAAAGACACAAAATGCGCACATATTTTACGATTTCGAATTTTAAAAACAGGAAATACAAGTTTATTCACCTCTATAAAACAAAAAAGAAGGTTAGATATAAATATAATCTGCTACAATATAGTACTTCACACTTGATAATTTTCTTTAAAAATGTATGCACATACACGTTTGAGAGTATCCCAGACACAGTAAATCTATCATTACAAACTGAAAAACTTTTGATCCATGCGTCATCGCAGATGTTTACTGAATATGCACATATCAGATACTGTTACACGTTAAGTACGCAAGTAATTTAAATTTGGGAATTAGATATAGACCAATAAATAAAACGTGAAAGTACATGATCAGTTAAATGACTGCGAAGTATACACTGTTTAATTCAGTCAATGATAGATATTGCCCGAAGATTTAGCGTGACTAAGTACTTCATTAACTAGCAATCTTTCTTTCAATTGAAACGATATATTTAAGCATACAGCGACAGCATATTGCAGTCTTCCTTTGTTCAATCAATTTTAATAATATGAAATGAAAACAAAAGCAACACGTGTTTCGCAGTTACACTGTAACAGCTGATCATCATATTTAATACATACGAACATTATATACATGTTCATCGAGGCATTTTAAATTTATATTATTACTGTTACCAGAGCCGTAACTAGAGTTTATAGGGCCCTTGACAGAAAGGTTATTAAGAAATAAAATTTTATCGAATAACATAAATTTTGTTCATTAAATTTTTAATAAATCACCGACAGATTACTTGTTTTTAAACTTGAATATTTTCATACATTTTTACTGTTAAGTCACCATGCTTATATAACCTAAATCTTAATTGTATAGTGTTTGAATGTCAATCATCTGTCAGAATTCTCTTAAGATTTCATAATTGTTAAAGAAATAAATACATCCGTTGCTCAAGAAATTCATTAAAAAATGTTTATTTATACAAGTACAAATATTAATGTGAGTTGGAGTTATGAAAAGAAACAATATTTAAAATGAATGTCTAGTATCTCCTTTTGCGCCAATTTTGATGATGTGAATGCCGTCCATATGGTCTGCTGCGATCTCTACTGTGCCATGTTTCAACAATTGGTGGTGTTATTAAACTCATATTTTTCATTTTCATAAATTCACTATCTTTTTCTGTGTAACGGTCTTTGAATTCTTCTTCACATTCTTCTAAAAATTTTTTCTGTTCCTCAGTTAATTCCAATTCTTCCATTTCTGTTACATATATTTGTCAATATAAATAATATATATCTGTAATAAACAAATCACAAATTATTAAGTATTTATAATTTAGAAACTCAAGACAGTTTCTAAATCAAAGTTTAATAATAAATTCTTTAGTATAAGTATTGTTGATATAAATTTATATAAAAGCATATATCAAAACTTCTATTAGTCTACTATTTTTAATTAAAATCTGTATAATACAACATTTACATACATAGGAAAATACATACCGTTTTGCTTATATATAGGTTATGCTAAGATTTCTCAAAAATATCAAGTTTGTACC